>NW_024096607.1:0-600000 GCF_016545835.1 Crotalus tigris
TGGCTGTGCTCTGATTGGCTGGGGGTTGGCTGTGCTCTGATTGGCTGGGGGAGTGTTCTGTTTGGTTGTGCTCAGGTTAGTCTGAGTTGCAGGGGGGTTTAAGATTTTGGGCTGCCTTGCTATTTTTTGGCTTCACGTTCGTGGTCGTGCCTCATATTCATGGAGGGTGTCAGTTTGCTTCATGTATGGATTGGAGGGCTTTAAAGTAGCTAATGATGCAGCTGTGGTCTGGCTTCTGGTTTGTGGTCGTGCCTCATCATCACTGTGGCTTTGGGTTTGCTTTTTGCGTGGATGTGTGGTGGTGACATCCTGTGTGGTTTTTGTGAGTGTGGGTCTGGTATCATTTTTTGTGTTAGGGAGTTGTTTGACAATAAGGGCGGGTTTCCAAATGGCTGGTAGGCGGGAAGTATCATCTCGCTTGTTCAACCAACATCTTCCCTGGTCCAACATCTTAAAGCCACAGGACATGAAATTGACTTTAAAAATACCAGAACCATTGCCAAAAGTGAACATTTTAATAACAGAATAATCAGAGCATGTTCATGTTCACAGCATGAACAACGCCCACACAGCATGAACAGCGTGGCGTTGCCCTTGTCCTATTAGCAGACAAGGGCAACGCCACAGTGGTTATGAACACATCTGACTACCAAACCAAATTAACCAACCTACTCCAAGACTCCACATACAAACCCCTAAATACAGATCCCACCACCTACCTGGAAAAAACCACCAGATCCAAAATAAAAGCCTCCCCCATTAGCGAAGAGATCCAGCAAAGAATCATTCCCAGAGAGAAATCATCCAGATGCCCCAAACTCTATGGTCTCCCCAAGATACACAAAGAAGGAACCCCACTCAGACCTATAGTCAGCTCCATAGGCTCACCTCTACAAAACCTAGCCAAATTTCTCGCCAAACAACTATAGCCCTATGCAGAATCCATCACCTCACACGTAAAAAACTCATTCCAGTTTATAGAGATCATAAAGAAACAAAACTTACAGCCCAGCGACCTACTAGTGAGCTTCGATGTCATATCCCTCTTCACCCAAGTGCCTATCAAAGAAGCCTTGACAGCTATTCAAAACAAATATAACCCCCCCAAACACATCTTAGATCTGACCAACCACTGCCTATCCAACACATACTTCATCTATAATGGACAAAAATACAAACAAACAGAAGGAGCACCCATGGGATCACCCCTCTCACCTGTCATTGCCAACCTCTACATGGAACACTTTGAAACCCAAGCTCTAGAAAAATCGGATCACAAACCCAAACTCTGGCTCAGATACGTAGACGACACCTTCATAATCTGGCCACATGGGAAAGAAAAACTGGACAACTTCCTCACACACCTCAACAGCCTACACCCCAAAATACAGTTCACCATGGAAACAGACGCTAACAACCAACTTCCCTTCCTGGATGTCTTAGTTTACAAGAAATCCAATGGCTCCCTAGGACACACCATCTACCAGAAGAAAACACACACAAACCGCTATCTGCACGCTCTCTCACACCACCACCCAGCACAGATCAACTCTGTAGCCAAGACACTCATCTCCAGAACAAAACGCTTAGCTGACGAACAACACCTAAAACCCGAACTACACACTCTCACCAATGTACTAACATCCAATGGATTCCATAGAACTAAGATTACAAACCTAATCCAAAAAGAAACCCCCACCAAAATCCAAGACAAAGAACAAGAAAACGGCAAAGCCCTCCTCCCATACATAAAAGGCACCACAGACAGAATCAGTAAGATCCTTCATAAACACAACATCAAAACAGCATTCTGCACAAACAGAAAAATATCCACCATCCTTAGAAACCCCAAAGATAAAATTGAATTAGAAAATCAAGGAGTATACGAAATCCCATGCACCACTTGTCCCACCACATACATCGGACAAACCAACAGAAGAATAAGTGCACGCATTGAAGAACATAAGAACTCAGTCAAAAAAGAGGAACCAACATCTTCCCTGGTCCAACACCTTAAAGCCACAGGACATGAAATTGACTTTAAAAATACCAGAACCATTGCCAAAAGTGAACATTTTAATAACAGAATAATCAGAGAAGCCATCGAGATAGAAAAACGCCCACACAGCATGAACAAGCGAGATGATACCTCCCGCCTACCAGCCATTTGGAAACCCGCCCTTATTGACAAACGACTCCCTAACACAAAAAATGATACCAGACCCACACTCACAAAAACCACACAGGATGTCACCACCACACATCCACGCAAAAAGCAAACCCAAAGCCACACCGATGATGAGGCACGACCACAAACCAGAAGCCAGACCAGAGCTGCATCATTAGCCACTTTAAAGCCCTCCAATCCATACATGAAGCAACTGACACCCTCCATGAAGAGGAGGCACGACCACGAACGCGAAGCCAAAAAATAGCAAGGCAGCCCAAAATCTTAAACCCCCCTGCAACTCAGACTAACCTGAGCACAACCAAACAGAACACTCCCCCAGCCAATCAAAGCACAGCCACAGCCAATCAGAGCACAGCCATGCCCCTAACCAATCAGAACACACCTCCACCCAATCAGAACACAGCCAAGCTCCCACCCAATCAGTTCATACCCCCACTGGCAGTTAAAAGGAAGAAACAGCTAAGACCACACATTGCTGCTCAAAGCACGAGGCTGAAAACACCAGCCTGAAGATGACGAATGGGACTTCGTCGAAACGTCGCCAAGACACTTCCAATTTTACGTGGGAGAAAACCCGAACAGCCAAAGACCTACATACAAACACCCGCGAAAACCTCAGAAAACATATATATATATATATATATAATCAATTACCAATAAAGCGTGAACACCAGGAATATAATAAACTATAAAAGTTTAATACCATCACCGATCACCAAGCTTTTGTCAGATACTTCTGACATCATCAGGGTTAATGCTGGTCTGTGGGAGCCGTCATTTGCACACGGCTCCTAGATCTTGTCGTAGGTCCTAATTGATTTAACTGGTTTTTAATTACGGCTTCCATACTGATGACTCCTCTTTTCTTGCTTTTACTGCTTGTGGGTGTGTCATTATTCCCCTCTACCTCCCACTGCCTTGAATTAGGGAGGTTCTTTCCTCCCCTTTTTTTGGTCATTCATATCTCTAAGTTGTTCCCTCTTCACACCTCCGTGTCTCCTTCCTTCCTCCTTCTTCTGATCTTTACTTGCTCCCCAATTGTCATCCCTCATTCTATGGGGGAGCACTCTCAGCCTTTCTCCCCATCCCTTGCTTTCCATTTCCCTCTCTTTGGCTGCATAAACTCCGTTTCTGTCATTGCCATTCCGTCTGACATCTACTTGCTCTTTCACCCCATTGTCAATGTTCTCAGACTCCATGTCAGACTGAATCCCTTGAATATCTCCTTCCTCCTCACACAAGCCCTCGTGTGCCCTCCTTTTTTGAGTATATATGCCTGGTTCCTTTATATCCCTCCCTCCATCAACATAGTGATCTTTTTTACAGTTTCTATCACATTCTACCCTTATTTGCATTTCCCCCCCATTCATAGAAACTGTAAAAAAGATCACTGTGTTGATGGAGGGAGGGACATACACATACATACACACACATACATACAGTGTTATCTTCATTTTAGATGTCAAGAGAGAGACCCTTTTGACATCTAAAATGAAGATAACTCTGTGTATGTGTGTGTGTGTGTGTGTATGTGTGTGTATATGGATATATGCAATGTTATCTTCATTTTAGATGTTAAAAGGGTTTTGCGGCTCCCAGTGTTTTGTTTTCGATGGGAAAATGGTCCAAATGGCTCTTCGAGTGTTTTGGGTTGCCTATCCCTGAACTAGACATACCCAATTTCAGCAACCATTGCTATATATTGCAACATTTTTTCTAAATAAGTATAGTTCAGTCTATCATAGGACTATAAAACTATAAACTGTAGAAAATCAGAATGTGGTATAAGACTTTAACAATTTTAGTAATAGTAATAGTAGTAAAGTTGGAAGGGACCTTGGAGGTCATCTAGTCCAACCCCCTGCTCGGGCAGGAAACCCTACACCATTTCGGACAAATGGCTGTCCAGTCTCTTCTTAAAAACTTCCAGTGTTGGATCATTTACTGCTTCTGGAGGCAATCTGTTCCACTGATTAATTGTTCTCACTGTCAGGAAGTTTCTCCTTAGTTCTAGGTTGCTTCTCTCCTTGATTAGTTTCCACCCATTGCTTCTTGTCCTGCCTTCAGGTGCGTTGGAAAATAGCTTAATTCCCTCTTCTTTATGGCAGCCCCTGAGATATTGGAATACTGCTATCATGTCCCCCCTTGTCATTCTCTTCGTTAAACTAGACATACCCAATTCTAGCAACTGTTCCTTATATGTTTTAGCCTCCAGTCCCCTAATCATCTTTGTTGCTCTTCTCTGTACTCTTTCTAGAGTCTCAACATCTTTTTTACATCGTGGTGACCAAAACTGGATGCAGTAATCCAAGTGTGGCCTTACCAAGGCATTGAAGAGTGGTATTAATACTTCACGTGATCTTGATTCTATCCCTCTGTTAATGCAGCCTAGCACTGTGTTGGCCTTTTTGGCAGCTGCAGCACGCTGCTGGCTCATATTTAAGTGATTGTCTACTAGGACTCCGAGGTCCCTCTCACAGTTACTACTATTGAGCATGGTGCCACCTATGCTGTACTTGTGCATTTGGTTTTTCTTGCCTAAATGTAGAACCTTGCTTTTTTCACCATTGAATTTCATTTTGTTAGTTAGTGCCCAGTGTTCATTTTCCTTATAAGACATAGACTTTGCGATTTGCACCTACATTTTTATTGATTGCCTCATTCCTATGCATTTAAATCCTTTATCAGTTAAGCTACTCTATTATCAATGAAGTGACCTTAGCTCACGAAAGTTTATAATAAAATTTCAAGAGGTGTTACGAAACTCGTTTGGCTACCATAGACTAACATGGGTCTTAGTTGGCAATTTTGTACTTCAGTTTTCAGAAACTGGTATCAGTAAGTTTAACATTGCTTTATTTCCAAATATGTAAAGCTGTATCATACATATAGAGTCCATATATTTATCATTGCAAATGGCTACAGATTACTTCCATGCACTGGCATAACAGAAATGAGCTGATGTTGAGCAGCCCCATTACTTTTTAAAGAAATTGACTGTTAACTTACTCCTACAATGATTTATATAATGTTTGAGTAACTTACCTTTAAAATAAGGCAATATTAGTATTTTGGACTATTTAGTAAAGTATTGTGCTGACACAAACATTCTGTAAGTTTTTGAATACACAGGCACAATAATGGAGTAAAAATGGACATTTATTACAACTAAACCAGTGTGATATACTACACAGCTTATCTTACACCACAAAGCTTTTTTAAACAAACACACAAGGCAACAGTGCAGACTTTAAACATGGTTTGAATGCATAAAAATTGTTTTTGATATTTTAAAATGTCAAGTAATTCCACCCAATTTCAACCTCACACATAGCAAATGGATCATTCTAATGCCATGTGAACTTCATTCTTCCAGTTCCCATTAAGTTAAACATAGGACTCCAGTGTATGTACTTCATGTAATCATTACTAATTCCATAACATTCTATTGGACTCAGTATGATATAATAATATTTCTGATGTAACATTACTTATATTAATGCCTTACAATATTTGAGAATATCAATTAATCAAATTGATGCACTAGAAGGCAATTTAGTAGAAGTCTATGTACCCACACACAAATATATGTAAAGCAACCTACTTCCAGAAATAAAATGCTCTGAACAAAGTTTGCTTCAAACACATTACAGAATATTTAGCAAAATGCACATGAGGATAACAAACTATTGCTTTGTAATATCCATGCAGTCTGATCCTATGCATATTTAAAAATTCTATTTTGTTTGATACGTACTACACCATAAAAATGCATATGCATACCATGGTAGTCAAAACTGAACAAGCTGAGCAAAGGCATGTTGTAAGGTTTGCTTCTCTGCTGCGTCCACAATGCACTATGATTAAATCTAGAATCTATGGTGGAATAATATTAATGGGCAACTACAATTAGTAATGTACCTGTTCAGATTGACTTCAAAAACACAGCATATAATACTGGTAACAAGTAGATATTTTCTAACAATTCCTTTTTGTCAAATGTGTTTCAATATCTGAATTTATCCTTTTGAAAAGAATATTTCAGTACTTACGCTTATAAAAAGTAACACACTTTATATAATTTCAATTTACATTCCTTTGCAAAATATTAAATCAAGTTAGAATTTCACTCCAAGGAATTGTTATAATGTTTATAACTGAATTCTTAGAAATGAATCTGCCATGACAGCTTACAACAGTTTGATTTGCAGATCTTGATATAATTCTTTGGTATAAATAAAACAGCTGTAAATACTTGTTTAATCATCTGTGACAACCTAAAATGACTTAATAAAAGTCTTTGGCTATACAAAGCCAAGTTCTTTTGTTAACACATTTCACCACATGTAATAGTTTTCAGGATATAACACAATCTACAGTATTGGATACATTGTGTTTTAACAAAGTAATTCACAAAAAAATAATTACTGAAATTGTCATGACTCAATAATTTAAAACTAATGTGGCTGAAATTGCTGTGAAATCCCCTTCCCCAATTTAAAAACTTTGTTCCCTTTTTCAACTTTATAATAATTATTTTTTGCTCATAAACCTGAATATAAGTAGCTTAGCAGAACAATAATACTGACAAATAGCATCATAACACCATTAACTAACATTAAATGGAGGCAGTGAACATTTACACTTATATGGGCCACTGTAAAGACATAAAAAAAGATTTATGTCAGTCCAATCTCTTCAAGAACACTACGAGGGGTCTCTGCTTCCTGTGGAGAAAGAAAATAGACAATTAACAGATTTTTATTTTTTTTTGCTTCTGCCAAGCTAGATATATTAAGAATTAATGAATTTCAGGAAGTTACATCTCACCTTTTTAAAAATAACTGTAATTGATATTCCCCATTTTCTGTAATTCTTCCCTCCTTTCCTTAGTCAACTGAGTAGACTGGAAACAGTTTCTATTATGTGAAATGCTTTGGTGTACCATAAAAGAGAGAAGGCAACCTACATAAAGTTGAACAACTCCCACAGGCACTAGCCACTTTGATAAGAATGAATGTTTGACCTTATTAAGGAATTCAACCAAAGAAATAGTATTTTAGATAAAATTAATTGTAGATAATTTAACAAATACGGATAAATCTTTAGAGAATAATTGTAAAGGCCAATTAAAATGTTATTTCTATGCTAGTGAAGTTAATGATTGTTTTAAATGTTCAATTTCAAATAAAATGTCAAAGCAAGTTATATTTTCCTTATATCAATATACTCAAAGCACAGCCAGTAATTTTTGTATAAAAACACTTACTTTAGCATCCTAAAAAAGGTATAGCCAAAAAGAAAGAAAATCAGAATTTTAGCAATATTTCCACATAAATGTAACAAATATACAAGAACATGAAAGCCTGTTTGGTCTAGTAAGGCACCAGGCTAGAAATTGAAACGTGAGTTCAAGTCCTGCCTTAGCCATAAAAGCCAGCAGGATGACTTTGGGCCAGGTACTCTTTTAGTTCAATTCAATCACCTCACAATTTTTGCTGTGGGGAAAATATGAAGTGGAGGTAAGTTGGATATGTTTGCCATCTTGAGTTATTTAAAAATAGTAAAGGCAGATATAAATAAATAAACAAACAACGAAATCTGAACAGTTCAGTCAGGTCACAATTTTTGCTGTGGGGAAAATATGAAGTGGAGGTATGTTAGATATGTTTGCCATCTTGAGTTATTTAAAAAATAGTAAAGGCAGATATAAATTAAAAAAAAATCTTAATTCCCAAAATGAAGGCACTATTGTAACATCTCTGAATTGTATTAATAACTAGCAGATATTGTTCTCTGCTGACATATATAAATTTTATATAGAGGATTGAACTAATTTTGTTATGAAAAATAAGTTTTTATTAGATTCATGATTCTGAAGATTCATCATTCAGCAGATTCACTACCAGAGATTGCATCCTCATTCATTATGCAAACTTCCAAAAACAAGATTGATTTAGAGAAGGAAAGATTACCAATGGCTCCCTTTCAAGAAGGTTGCCACTTGATTCTGGCAATTTCTCATGAAAGTTAGAGCTGTAATCCGATAAATGAAATACAACTGGATTTCACCTGCACTAATAGATCTTTTTATGTGACGTCTAAATCAAATTTAATCTTTATTATGGTCATAGGCCAGCATAATATAATGAAGATATACTATATTTTCTAATAAGAACCTGCATACCCTTATTACTGTATGCATTTTTGTATCATAGTATTTTTAAAAAATGTGTTTTATACTTCTAATAATGTACTATGAGAATGATGCAGCATACCCTTAATAAGTCCGCATCTCAAATACCACTTGGGGAAAGTAGCTGTACCATTCAAGGTGTATAAACAATAGCTCTTTGTGAATGTGCAACTATTTAAAATAGCAAAGTTTTATCTTTTATCAGAAGGATTTCCTATGTTATGTCTGCAAATCAGAATTAAGGTAAATTCCACAAATATGAATTATTTCACAGCAAAGAAATGGAGGGGGGAAAAAGCCAGTCACATGAGAAGTGCATGCAATAGTTTATTACAGACATGCCCCCAAAAATTCACAGTAATTACAAGCATGCAGATAAATTTACAAGCATACATAAAGGTGCAACAATACTGCACCATCATCAGCACTCCATTTGCTGCAGTTTAAAGAGCCAGACATTAAAAGAATGCAAAGCAGCATTTACCATGTACATTCAGAGAAGCAAAACCATATACATTCACAGTGAGGGAGAGAGAGATCTGCAATATAAATGCTTCTTGCATGCTTCCCAGAGGTAATGGGAAATGACGTTAATCCCGTGTTTGAAATAATGACTCTCTCTAGTATGCTCTATCTGTATTTAATCGTGTTGCAGAAACCATTTTCTATTTTTTTTAAAAGCCATTTTGAAAGCCTAACTTTGTAACAGCAGTCATGTCTTCCTTTTTATTATGACTTTTTGTTTTAAAATGAAATCAAGAGGGTTTTTTTAGTCATATACTTTGGTAGTTGCTTCTATACATTTATGAACATTTTTATTGCTATTGTAACATTTGGATCAGCTCCATTCATGCACTGAAGATATCCACATAAGTCTACTCTAAAATATTGAAATTAATGAAAAAAAGATTTTGCATGCAGAAGGAATACCTTATGCATAGTTTAGAGAATACAAGATCAATGTACTTATTTTTTAAACTTAGTTAGCAGTGAAGCAAATCTGTTTAATATATATGTATAACAATTTGTGGCCTTCAGGGTTGTTTTTCATGGTAAGTGTAGAAGGCGCTATTTGGAAAACATTTTGTTTAGTGGGATAAAATGTATACGTTAATATCAGTTGATTTCTATGTGCTAGCTGCATAAATTAGATTTATATATATTTTGAATTTGGTTAAATGCTTAAATGATAGATTGAGGCTAAGCAAAGTATTTCAAGCTGGAATTTTACATGCTATGTCAAGTGCTAATGAGATAGATTTAAATAGTTTAACAACAAAATTACAGCATGCTGACAAAACATATGAAGAAAAACAAACATTGTAAATGGCAGGACAAAGAAAAATACAAACAGCAAAAACAAAACACACAACTGTGATATACACTAGTTTGTTCAAGATGATTGGATTCACCAAGCTGAGGAAAAATGTTCTGCCATAAGAAAGCCAGGTCTAGTGCCTCTCTGTGTGCATGATGAATGAAGTCATTTAATATACTGGGACATTAAAGTATTCATGACGTGGCTATAAAAGAAATGTATATTCTTTATAAATAGTACAGAAGTTAGCATGCATTTAATAAAACAAATGGATTTCTATTACTTCCATTCTTCTCTATTCTGATCTTTGGAATTATGTAATAATGATGATAGAGGTTTAAGATATTTTTATTGTAATGGATGATTTAACAAACTATATTTAATATCCTGGGTGGTTTGCTTTAAACTAAGGATTGTAAGGATTGATGTGTACACAGTTACTGCCAAACATCCATCATTTTTTGCACAACAGTATATTTCATTAGAGAAAATAGAATGCATATGCACTTTACACTTCGAACAAGCTATTTCAAAGATGTTTCTGATGTATCAATATCCAATTGTACAATTACTGAATTTTATGGCAATGTATGTAGACCACAATTAATTTATGTCCAAATTTCATTTTTCTTCAATGGTGCAATTATAAATCATATTTTAAGGGCTGCAATCATAACAATAAACTCATTCTTTTTAAGCTGCTTTAAAACTACCTGTATTAACATTCCAGGCCAGCTAGCTGTTAATCCAACTACCCAGGGATGGAGAACTGGCATCATTAATTTCCTACATTTTTTTGTGCTTATCTTAGGAGCAAAATAATTACATCATTCATAAACCTAGTTCTACAAACAACTACAGATACTTTATCTTTTTTTCTCTATATAAGAATGTGCAGGTTTTCAAGCATAATAATCAATATCTAATGCTAACTATGAATATTTCTATAAGTCTATCTCAGAAATATAGGTTTCCCAGAAAATAATGAAATAGAAAGTTTTGCTAAAACAGATACTCTGAGATTAATTCATTCAATGGAGAACATGTTATAAATTTCTGTTAACTTGGCAAATTGTAAAAGTACATTTTCCCAGACATCATATGAACATAAATATTCAATTATCTTTGTCCTCCCCAATACATTGTGATTAATATATCCAAATTCATAAAATTAAATACTCTCCACCTGCCTAATTTGCTTATGTGCTGTCTTCTCCACATTCTTTCAATGCTTATAAACTGGTACAGCAGGAATACATTTTTTTCCTTCAGTTTATCTATTTGGCCTAATAACTACATCGCCTTAATATAGATTTTCACTTCATGGATGCTCAGGTTTTTAACTACAAGTAGTTAAATAACACCATTTGGTGATTAATGTATTCATTTATATTATTCTTAATTTGTTTTATGAAAATATTAAGAATTGTAGGTTAAACATTTCTATGGAATGGTTCAAAAGTGAAAATAAATTATCTGCATCATGTATAATCAAAATTGAACAATTCTCAATTTTATCTGCTAAAAATCAAACTCATGTGCAACTTTTAGCGTCTTTCTAGCTAGAAACCAGGAGACTGAGTTCTAGTCCCACTTTAGGCATGAAAGCTGGCTTAGGCCAGTCATTCTCTGTCAGAGATTTGTTACTATGGGGAAAAGACGAAGGAGTATTAGGTATATTTATCACTTTGTATCATTTATTAAAATAATAAAGATGGAGATTGCATATATAATAAATATAAACAATAGAAATATATATAAAATATATAAACAATAAAATAGGATTTGAAACTAAAGTTTCTTTTTGGAATCAGAACAAGGGAAGCTGCCATTTGAAAATATTCCAAGGGGCATGGTGAACTGAAGACAACTTGCAAGAGCATAGCCCACAACCACAGTGGAAAAAGGAGCCAATTCCTCCCCAAACTCCTTTCTGGATTAGGGAGAGAATTTGGATGCCCATAGTGTTTTCCTGCAACAAGATTATAAAAGAGCAGTCTCCAGTAGGTTTTAGAATTCTGGGAGCCAGGAGAGTCAGTTTTGCCCAAGCCATGGTTCAGAGTCTTCAAGAGACACTGGGTTCACCTTCCTTAATTATTTTCATTGGAAATGGTTTGAAAATTGTTTTATGGTTATTAAAAGCCTTCAGAAGGACAAGTTTTATTACACTAGGTGCTCTTCCTTCAATCCTCAGATATAGAAGGTTCATATAAGTTTTAAGTAAGAACTTAAAAACTTTATTATTTGAAACTAAGCAGCAAAAACGTAATTGGAATGCTAATTTTGGAAAGGTTTTAAATGGACTAAGGATCCAGATTAACTCAAAATAAGATTATGAAATAATTATAAAAATATTTCTGTGGTTAGTTTAAAATCCTATTAAAATGTATGAAGATTTTGAATTTTAAGTGCAAGAAATCTTTCCCTGGGAAAATTTTGTGGATTGGGAAAAGCATGAAAAAAGGAGACCTTGGTGGTTGGTTACTAGAAGCAAGTAGAAAGGTTATAATTAAAGGAAAAGACCTTCTATTACAGAATAGAAAGAAGTATTTTAAATCTGGAGGAATTTAAGGATATTTGGCAACAATATATTCAGAATTTTCTTTTTAGATTATCCAACAGTATAAAATGGATTCAAAAGAGGAAATAGAAGAAGATGCAACTGAGAATCGGGATGTTTTGGATATGGGTTTAAAAATGACAGGATACAAGAAGGATCTAACGGGAGAGGCGGCACACAAACAAAAAAAATTGACAAAGATGTTATGCAGAATTTACAAATGAAACCAATTGATGTTTTAATAGCTAAAGGAGCACACAAATAATAAATCAAAATGGTGACTTGGATGTATAGATTCCAATTCAGAAAAGTAACTTGGACAAGTTTTCTTATTTTGGACTTACCAAACCGATATGGAGAGTTTCCAAGAAAGGATAGAATGAAAAGAAATCAGCTCTTGAGACATTCCTTAAAAGCATCAAGACTTTTAAACTAACAAGATGATTTATAAAGTTGGTTTATAAATAGTAATTCCTGAGAAAGTTATATCTTATGACAACCCAGTGCTAAGAGCTTTTTCCATAACCAAGTCATTTGCTGCTTTTACTTAGAAGCAATGAAATTTTAAAATATATCACAATTAAGAATTACCCTATTGACCAATTGTTTTGAAAAAAATGGACCAGAATGAACAGCTACCTCCTCTAGTGCTTGAATCAAAGCAAGAGAACAATGAGCTTGTCTTGAATTCCCATTGTTCTTATGGTCAGAATACTCAAAACATTTTGAATTTTATTCTGATGGAATTCTTCGATTATTCTTTTATTTCATTGTAACACTGTCAGTTCAAAAATTGTAAAAAGCAAGCAGGGATGTGACCTCTGAGCTCCACTTGCCTTTTTATACACTTGAAAGCCAAGAGATTAAAGCACTAGGCAAGAAACCAGGAGACCCTGAGGCCTAAATACAGCTGGGTGACTTTTGGCTGGTCACTCACAGTTTGAAAGAAGGCAATGGCAAGCCAATTGTGAAATCTTGCCAAGAAAATTGCAGATATCTCACTGCCTTATCATTTTATTTCAGAACTTTCAGAGAAAGATTATAAGTTGTCAAGAATCCCCCAGAGATCTCTGTTTTGCTTTTTCAGATCTATTCCAAACCAACAGAGAATTAGTGGACAAGATAAAAGCAGTAAGAATTATGGGAGGAAGTGATTATAATTCCAGGAGGCTCAAGATATTGTAGAAAGAGAAACTAGAGCACAATACAAGCACACTAAATTTGAGGAGAGTCAATCTCTACAAGCTTAAAGTAGTATTAGGGAGCAACCCATGGTCAGAAATCACCAGGCCAAAGGACAGCCCCAAGAACACTTGCGTACTATTCCAATTATAGCAAGAAGAGGGCAGAGTTCCTCTATTCCTACTTTGTTTAGTTGTCAGACCCCAAAAAAGGAGCGATAACTAAAGAAATTGGTTATAAATATCTTCAAAAAGATAACTGGTAACTAGAGACCAGACAGCTTGACTATAATACAGGGCAAAAGTGAGAAACAGATTATTCAGCAGTTGGTTTGTAAGCAGGAGCTAGCACAAGTTTAATGAGAATAAATCATGCTATACCATCCTGATGAATGTCTTGACTTTTCCCTTTTTTTAAGAGTGACCAATTCAATTAGCATAGAAACATAGTGGACACAGCACACCCTGCCTTTAGAAAAGTATTCAACAAAGTCTTCCATAAGATTCTAGTAGAGAATGATAATAAAGAAACAAAATGTGATCAGGACATGCTATGATTATAAACAGTACCAGCATAGGTCACTTTCAGCCCAACTCACCACACAGGGTTGTTGTTGAGGGGAAAATAGCAGGAGGAAGGAGTATTAGGTATGTTTGCCATCTTGTGTTATTTATAAAAAATAATAAAGACAGGATAAATAAGTAAAATATAGAGAGCTAGCTGAACAATCATATTACATTAATGACTTCATATTAAGATGGAAACAAGTATCAAGTGGCATACTATAAAGCTCCAGTCTACCGCTGAGTTGTTCTACATATATAAAAGTGCTTGGATGAAGGGTTAAAACATATACTTATCACATGAATAGATGAAGCAAAGTTAGGACACATAACAAACAAATGATAATATAAAGATTCAAAAAGATCTTGAAAAGTAGAAACAATGGGTGGAAACCAGCAAAATACATTCAATCAGAAAATTGCAAAACCCTACTGCAGTAAAAAGATGCAGTTTTATTCTTAATGAAATACCCCAAGTTTCTAGGTACCATATATAATAAATACAAATAGCTAGAAATATGACAAGCTTAGAGTTAAGGCTCTTATTTTAAACCTGAAGAAACTAATTTCATAACCTTTCCTTCATTAAAAATGTAGTGAAGTGAAGAGCATCTAAGTAAGTATTGTGCAGGGGCCTATGATAAAATGTGGGATAAATAATATACTTTCAGAGACAGTTGAACTCTACAAGTCATCTTGGAAATCAACTTGTTGGAGCAATTGAGAAACACCAATGGAAAAGGCATGGTTTTTAATAACCCTCAAGATGATGGGAGTGAATTCTGTATCTGAATTAACTAATTCCATGGGCAATTAGGCCAGATGAATATGTCTTCTATAGAAATGTGAATGTATATAAGCCAGTGGTTCTCAACCTGTGGGTCGGGACCCCATTTGGGGTCGAACGACCATTTCACGGGGGTCGCCAAACAAGGCTGTCCGCCATTTTTTCCCCTTTTCTTTGGCCACGCCCCTGGCACCCGGTGATGTATAAGTGGTTGGGGGTCACCACAACTTGGGGAACTGTATTATGGGGTCGCGGCATTAGAAAGGTTGAGAACCACTGATATAAGCCCTGCTCGTGCAGCCTTCTAAATCTTTGTTTTATTTAATTAGCAACACCATGAACTAAGTTTTGCATTCTTAACTTCATCAAGCAGGCTGTTCTAGAACACTTATAGTTACTTTTATATCTATGTTGAGAAAAAAGGAAGCTAAAAAAGCCTATTTAATTATATTCTTACAAAAGCCATATGTGGAAAAAGCATAAAATAGCTGTGAAGAAGGTGCAGTTACTTGTTTTCTTGTATTCTTTGCTAACCAAATAATTCTATACCTTAATGCCAATCCATGACTGTAATAAATTTTAATCATCTACAGTACTACACTTTTTATTAGGTCAGATTACTGTTTGTAGTTCTAGTTTTAATAAAGTAATCTCATGAAGTCAAATAAAATTTCCTTAATAAAAATAAATAATTCAACACATTAAGCTCAGTTGTCATGGACAGAAGTTAAATTATCCATTATAAATGTTCTTACTCACTAGGAAAAATATAAAATGTAAGAAAAGGGGTGTGCAAAACAATGATTTCAAAATAAGATTTTAATATTACCAGAAGGCTTCCAATGCTGTTCTGACCTTACTGGAAGTATTCATAGTTTAAAAAGGAAGCTATGCTTTCACATTTTAAATGCAGGCATTTATCCAACAAGAAATTGAAATACTTCCATCTATTCCTGACAAATATGCCTTGATGATACTTGGAAAAATGTGAGAAAAAGAAAACAGAATGATCAATATTCTTGTCACAGTATAGGTCACAATGCCTACTTCAAATTCTTTGTTGAATTAATAGTGGGAGGCATTTCTCTTGTTTATATTGCTCGTGTCCTTTTTGTTTCAATTTTATTGTCTTTATCCTTCAACACGTGTCCTTGGAAATTTAATATGGGAGATTAAAAATAAGTGAAATATTTTAGGATGCAGAAACTGTATAAGGTGTCATGCCTCCCTCTGAGTTTGACTCTGAGGATGACATTGAGTTCCCCATTGAGGCCCAGGAGGGGGTGTCTGTGGCTTCGGAGGACTGTGGGGAGGAGCAGGCTGAAGCAGGCCAGGGCCCTTCAAGTTTGGAACAGGGAAGGCAGAGCTCAGGCGAGGAGCAAGGCCCCTCCCCACCAGATCCCAGAGCAAGGAGAGCAGAGAGGAGGAAGGAACACTTGCTCACTTGCTCAGGAGGAGAGCGTCATGCCCCACTCCACAAGGCACATCTGGGGAGTAGGATTTAAGGAGATGCTATGGGGTGGGGCATTTGCCGGGAACAAACATGAACTCTTGTGATGTGAGCTCTTGTACCTGGACTCTTTGTATTTTGGATCAAGTTTGTTTCCTGCTGAGTTCTCCTTGCTGTCCTCAGTTTTGCAGTTTGCAGGTTACAGGCAAGCTGGACGTTGAAAAGATCATACTTTGTTTGTTATCTGTTTTACTTTAAAGAACTGTTTAACTTCTTTGACTGTTTTAATGAACTTGTGCCACCATATGTGGGGGCTGTTGGGTGAACGTTGGCAGTGCTTACAAAGACAATTGCTCTGACCAGCTAATTGCTTTGCCTCCGTTTGGGGCCCTGGGTCATTGCACAAGGATTCCTCCTGATCTGAACAGAGCCGAGAATCTTTTTGTCCATTTTATAAATATATAAGATATCCTTTTAACAAAATTAAATGACTGTTAAATTGTCCTTAACCTGATCTGGTAGGATAACTTTAAAACATAAGATACCTCAGAATCTTGATGAAATATTAAATCACTATGAGACCAACACTGCTGATAGAGGCAAATTTCATGTTAACATGCTGATCACATTTAAGACTCTCTTTAGTACATACTATCAGTCCACAACTAAACCCCTATTAATATGTTTAAAATGACATTGATTTCTATGAAGAAAAGCACAAACAACTTTTTATAAAATCAGTTAAAATTATACTTAGAAAATTATAATTAGGTTTAGTTAAATTGTGTATTTAAACATGCACATTTATGAGACAGTCACAGTAAATCATAATTACACATACTGTATCAGTACATAATCTATTATGTCAATTTATTGATTTTGATGGAGAGTCACGTTTAGAGCACTTGCTATCAACATTTTAAAAGTTTTGTCCTTATTTCAACTTTGGAAAAACGATTCCAGAAGCTTGGGAATTTTACCTGAAAGATGCTACTCATTCAAGTATAATCGTGCAACCTTGTATCCAAGCCATTATGGTTGATTAAAGAGCATTTTTGTAAAGTTCTATAATTTAAAATCTATTGATACACATGCTTATTTGATGGTTATAATTTCTGCTTTATCAACATTTTAAATGCAGGATTGAGTATGGTTAGTTTTAATTAATGCATTTAAGCCACATTATTTAAGAGGAACAGAAATTCAAATTGAATGTAAAATATACTAAAATATTTTTAGATGATTACCGTATTTTTTCCTTGTGCACCCTTTTTTGTGGAATATGGGATTTAAAATGGCAATTACACAATTACATTTTAAGAAATTCAGATGTTGAAATAAATTGGGACTAGTATATCATTTTTCCTTAAGACAATTTTTATATCAGCAATTCACTAATGTATTAATTATAAAATACTGCAGCTTCTTTCATTTACACACTGAACTATATTTAACACACATCTTTTTTCTGCTGCAAGTCATGATATATACTGTATTCCAGAAAATAGTTTAAACTACTTTATAAGATCAGTGATCTGTTTATTGGTTAATGTGGGGATCTTTTAAGCCTTTCAGCATACAAAAATGATTAACATCATTAGAACAAAACCATGCAGCACACACTTCAAAATTGATGCTGTTAGTATGAAAAATAAAGTTAAGACAGAACATCCAAAGCAAATGTCCATTCTGTCAAGCAAATATGACAAAGAATAAGTCCATTACTCATCACTTTTTGTTCTTTTTCTTGCTTAACAGACAAGGGTTCTTTTACACGTGCAAACCTCTGCAAAGCACTCATGTAATCCATGCCACTAAAAGGTAAATTTGGTAGTTACCAATTGTACAGGTAGGGGCCAAAGCGCTAAGGCTTTAGATTGTTCTTAATCATAAGATATCCTCAGACAAACCTCCCCAGTCTTCATTCTGGCTCTACAAACAAAATTAAGCACAATTGAATATTTTATAGTGCATTTTACATGTTTGTGTAAAGATAATCAACTTCACATAGGTTTGTGGATATTAGTACTCTTTAGGGTTTTCTGCATGAGTATTAACAAGTACAAAGCTAGTGAAAATATGAAGAAAAATGAATGTATTACACAAATACACCTCACTTTTACCATATGATAAGCAGTGAGTCTTCACTTTTCCAGAGGGTTGCCAAACTCCTAATTAGGGTACTGATTTTCAGAACAGTAAGAGGATTGCTTATAAAAGCTATAGGAAATGTAGCAGTAGCGGGGACATCTTTCTTTTTCATTGCCTACCCCATTCACATATAAAGAGGGGGTGGATAAGAGGATTGTTTTCTTCAAGCAAGAGAAGATTGAATCTTCCTATTCCCTTTCAGACAATCCTAGGGAGTCCTTGATTTACAACCATTTGTTTAATGATGGTTTGCAGTTATTATGGTCTTGGGAAAAGCAACTTACAACTCCTCCTCAAAGTTATGACAATCGCACTACCTCCATTACCTGATCAAAATTCAGGCACTTGGCAACTGGCTTGCATTTCTGATGGCTGCAGTGTCTTGTGTTATGTGGTTGCAATTTGCGACCTTCTTTGCTGGCTTCCAACAGAAAAATCAACTCAAGAAGCTAGATTTGTTTAATGACCATATGGTTCACTTAATAATCATGTGATTTACTTAACAACTGTGGTTTTAATGTCCGCAGTAAAAGTGGTTGTAAAATCAGGTCCACTCACATGATGATTTGTTTAATGACTACATCTCTTAGCAACCAAAATTCCAGTCCCAATCATAGCAATATATCGGGAACTACCTACAATGGATCCAGAAACATGGAAAGTGCAGTTCCAATTGGGAAAAAAAAAAAAAAAAAAAAAACAAGGAAGCTGTAAGAGAATAAAAATTTCAGCATCTTTCTTCCACAAGGTTCTTTTAAGATCCTCTTCAAACTGTTTGTGTACTCAAATACAGGTTCTGCTCCAATTATTTATCAACTACTGTATAAATGTCTATCAAAACTATATCTAAATTTACTTTAGAAACTACAATGTAAAACACGAGAAATAATGGAAAGAAACAGCTCTAGCACAATCTCCTTGGCATACTTTAAAAATTCTGTAATTTCAAGTTGAAACACCAAACACCTAAGCAGGGTGGTGACAGTTTTAAAATTTAAAACCAAAGTTTGTGATTGAGATTATATAGCTTTTCTACATAAAGAAATGTTTATTTCCTGCATTATGAATGAGGTTCATAGATGTACAACTTCTCTGAAAATCAGGTACTATCAGGGTGCCCAATTAATTTATTTTAAACATATTCAGCATATATATAATGAAGCAACATGTTTAGATCCCTAAGACTGATTTTATGCCACTGCTGTGTCAATTGAATGTAGCTATTACAGTGATAGGAACAAGATAAATGAGAAAAACTATGACAACATAGAATGTATAACTCAATTCCGAACATAGGTATCTCTTCTCAGTTACCTGGTTTTACACATTATCCTATTTTCTGTAACTAGAATAACAAGTATAGGAGAGTGATAATATCACAATTTTATATGGACCAATCTAGTGAGATTAGATCAGGTGTCTTCAAACTTGGCCCTTTTATGACTTGTGGACTTCAACTCCCAGAATTCCTCAGCCAGCGTGTCTGGCTGAGGAATTCTGGAAGTCCACAAGTCATAAAAGGGCCAAGTTTGAAGACCCCTGGATTAGATATAACATTATTACATTAGATATAATACAGGTAATCCCCAAATTATGAAGATTCACTTAGCTCCTGTTCGAAGTTACGTGACAAGGACCCCTTAGTGCAGTGTTTCTCAACCTTGACAATTTTAAGGCATGTGGACTTCAACTCCCAGAATTCCACGAGCATTGCTGGCTGTGGAATTCTGGGAGTTGAAGTCCACATGCCTTAAAATTGTCAAGGTTGAGAAACACTGCACTAGTGCTTATGAGCAAGTCCCCAAATCATGAATCTTGCAGCACCATGGCAGTTGTTCACCCTTACAAATGACTGCAGAGGCTCTGCAACCTTCACCCTATTCCCCCCCTTACAACTGCTTCCCCCTCCCTTTCTGCCGTGCCGGACTCACCTTGCAAAAATCCTCTCTGCCACTGTTTCTTTCCCTTTGGGCGAGAGGAAAGTCAGCTTGGGAATGCTTTTCATGCCGAGAATGGAAGTTTCTGAAGTCTGTGATCTTGCACAAGTATTTGAAGTTGCATCAAATCATGAACCTCAGAAACTTTCCTTCTGTGTGGAAAAGGTATTTGCAGTGCCTGTCTCCTACTCCTGCCCCCAACTCCTTTCTGCCTGAGGGCAGGCCCGAAGCCTTCAACTGAGGGAGAAAGCCAGCCCCCTTGCACCCGCATCCAGCCCACGGGAGCTCACCACACCGGGGGAAGTGAACCCGTTGTCCCCAGAGCCTCAGATGCCTCCTCCAAGCCGACAGGAATGGAGGCCAGGGGAGGCTTCTGCATACCACTGGAGGTCAGATCCAGGCCTTGGAGGACTGCTCCAAGACCTTGCTGCCTGGAATGGAGGCCAGAGGAGCCTTCTGTGTGGAGGCCGGATCCAGGCCTCAGAGGATTGCTCCAAACTGTTGCTGCCTGGAACAGAGGCGGGGAGAGACTTCTGCATGCCTCTGGAGGTCTGATCCAGGCCTTGAAGGACTGCTCTAAGCTGTTGCTGCCCGGAATGGAGGCCGGGGAAGCTTCCGCATGCCTCACGGAGGTCAGATCCAGGCCTCAGAGGACTGCTCCAGATCATTTTCAAGGTAAGTGAGTCCAGTGCAACAAAAAGGGAGGCGGAAGCATGAGTTATTTTAGTGGGTCAGGAGGCCTTGGATTCCTGTTCCATCACTAGGCCTCCCATGCTTTCCCCACCTTGAGATACCTCATGTGCACTTAACGAGCCGCCTGTGTCTTAATGAGCAGGAAGTGATGTCGCTCGAAGTATGAGGGTACTGAGTTTCCTCCATTTGTTTAAAAACCTAATTATATTTAGGACTTTGATTAAAACTATTTTTATTGAATCAAATATATTTTTATTTGATTTGGGTTTGGCAACCTGTATCACTAGTGACCTGAATAATAATAAGAGTCTAAAATGCATATACAAAAAGTTTAGCACTTAGAATGCCTATGTTTATTGCTTGTACTTCTTTCCTCAGCTGTATCAGAGTATCAGTCTTATAGGAATAACTAAGCAAGTTAAGACTTACTTTCCTAAGCTGTTGTTTCCTCCATTGTAACTTTCCTCATATATTTTCAGCTCTTTATTATTTCCTCACATATTTTCAGCTCTTTATTATGACTCCAATCCAGCTTTTCTCACAAAAAACAATTAGTGTGTCAGAACCAGAGATTCATTAGTATTTTAAATAAAGCCAATTTAATGGGTTATCTTGAACAAGTATTCACAAATCATTTGTACATATGAGTAGAATTTTACCTTGTGCATAAACATGGCATTATAAAAACTCCTGCTTCTGCAAGTGGTTAACTGTCTACCTGAAGACCTGGCAAAAAAACCCCTGTAACTAATGCTATACAATTTAACATAATAAAGTTGCAGTGAAAAAAGTTATTCACTTCAATATCATATTAAACAAGTTCTTACTAGGGATGATAACATTTTAAAATTAATTTCATTATATTACTAATACTGTTGACAATAATGCCCAAATAAGAAAAAAAAATGTTCTTAATTTATGCTTGTACTTTTATTGATGGGCATTTAGGTGTCATCTCTGTAATGAAATGATGAGCAATGAAGCTCATCAAATAGAGTCAAAAAACAAATCTTTCTTAAGAGGGAAGATTGTACAGTATTAATGAAAAATGTGAGATAAGCAAATTGTTGGGAAATGCCCAGGCAGGCAGGCAGAGAAAAAAAAACAAGGGGGAAATTAGCCTTGAATTGTTGTGCAGCCATAAGAGATCCAAGACTGATCCTTCTCCTCCAAACCCCATGGGAACTTATCTATCTATTCCCAAGGGAAGACAAGCATTCTGGGGAGATTCCTTTATTTTGGCAGAATTCAATAAATCAGTTAGCTTGAACTCTCTGCCTAATTTTGCATAAGAAGTCTTTTATTTTACTGAAGAGGTCATTGAATATAATGTACGTATTATTTACATAAGCAAAGGAATAAAAACATTAATTAAGTAGAGATCAAGCTAAATACTTATTAAAATAATTTTAAATTTTTTAAATTTTAATTTTTTTCTTCTTACCTAAGAGTATCTTATTAATATAGTAGAAATCCAATACAGATATTACATTTCAAGACTCTTGTGATTACAAATACACTTCAGGTAAAAAAAAGGAATATGTATTGTTCCGAAACTCTTAAGTATATAAATCAATTCAGTGACAAATGTTATTACTTTAAAAACATCTTGAGCATCTTAGGGTTAATTCAAGGATTGCGAGGGCAGAGGAATTTGCCACAAGACGTGGTTATTTATTTTTCTAGGAGATCACTTCGTAATAAAATTTTACAGGCTTTTTATAAGCAGAGATTTCAAATTGCAGCTCAAGATGTTAGAATTTTAAAAGAAATACCTTCAAAAATTCTTAGAAAAAGAAAGGATTTTACTTTTTTGGCTGATGAGTTCAAAAAACAACAGGTCCAGTTCAGATGGGAGATATCGGCTGGAATAGTGCTGAATTAAATGCGGGGATGTATTATAGACTTAATATAATTTCAAAGGCAAAAGATTTTTACACTTCTGTTTTGAAGGCGGGCTCTCCATCATCTTCACGACCTGAGATAATAGAAGAAAAGTTGGAAGAGCAGCCGGTTGAAGGTGCTATGTTATTGGATGTAGGAGACATACAGGCTGAACCTCTGCAGCAGTCTCTTGTGACAGAAGATTTTTTAAAGAAACCGAGAATGACTCGTGCAGCCTATAGACATAAGGAAAAAGAACAGCAGAAGGCGGATGTTGGAATAAAGAAAAGGAAATGATGAACTGTTGTAGTAGTTTTTTGAGATAGAAGATGTTTTAAAGGAATAATGAATGATTCGTGTAATATGTAGATGTAAAGAAAAAGAACAATAAATGTTAGTTTAGCTGGTAGTTTGATTTAGTATGCTTTAAAGGAATAGTGAATGACTTGTGTAGTATGTAGATGTAAAGAAAAAGAATAATAGGTGTTGATTTAGTGGAAAAGTTTAAATATTTGGGAGTATATATTATATTTTTTTTTAATTTAAAGTGTATAAAAATAATTATGAGATATTATGGGTAAAGGTGTAAAAGAATTTAAATTCTAATGATCTCTGTTGGGGAGAATTTTAGTGATTAAGATGAATGGTTTGCTAAATCTTTCTAAGTAGGAGGGTATTAATAAATTTATTTAAGGATGGGGGAAAAAAAAAAAACAAAGAGCCAAGTTTATTGAATGTAAGTTTGTTGGTTGGGTTATATTGGAGGGAAAATCTTGTGTTTATTATGTATGAATGGTTGTTTAAAAGAAATATACATCTCGGCATGGAGAAGATGGATAAACCTCGGCGTGGAGAAGATAGATAAATTACATGTAGAATAAATATGGGATTTAATGGATAAATTATGATTAGAGTTGATATGGGATTAAAAAGTATTATTTAGATTATGAATATTTTTTAATTTTTAATTTGGAATTGCTTATATTGTTATTTTTGTTTTTTTTAAAAAAAATTGCTTAAATTTGTTTTGTATTCGAGTTAAAGCACATTATTGATTTTGTTATTTGTATAGTTGGATAAGTTTATTTAGAATTAGCTTGTTTATTGTAACCCTGTAACCAGCTCTGGGAAGTGGGGGGGGAGGGAGGGAGGGGGTTATTCTAGGGGGGGATATTGTTAAAAACTTGTATAAAACTTTTCAATTAAAAAAAACATCTTGAGCAGATGCATCTACAATTAATTTCTGTGAGATTATACAGGAACTGAAGCTACATATTTGTCATGGTTTTACATATAAAATATTTTGGATATTTTTCGTCTATGAAGACTTTTAAAAGGAATATAATACATAGTATTGTTATTTAGTTTACTTTTATTAAATTTCTTATTATAGTTAAGGTGACCAACCGTCCTCCTTTAGGGAGGACAGTCCTCCTTTTGTAAGTTCTGTCCTTCCTCGAAAAGTGTCCTCCTACATGTCCTCCTTTTCGATATTTGAAGACTAATCTGCAGGCCTTTTTTTTCTCATAGAACGCTCAGAACGGCGTTCCTGCACCTTTTTTTGATGGTTTTTTTTTTCAACTTTTGCATGAGCTGTGCTACTCCCCCTACTGGCTTTCAAAAGCCAATAGGAATTGCTGCTGAGCACGCCAAAACACCCAGCCGGCAAACTTTGCACATGTAAGTTGTCTGCAGCGAAGGCAAATTGGAAGAAACTTAGCACCCCTCCCTGCTACCCAACTAGACCATCTCCTAGTTAGTTCCGAAGATACCTGGAGGAGACTGGAGCAGTTTCTCTTGATCTTCGGCTCTGCTAGGACAATAATGGCTGCGGGCGCAAGAGGCAGGGACGGCGGGGGTGCTGCGGGCGGGAGTGTGAGGGGCGGCAGTGGCCGGCTGCCCCCCATGCTGTGGGAGCAGCAGGGCCCTCTCTACATGGGGTTGCGCAGGGTGGGCGATGGTGCTGGCGGGGCGGCTGCAGGTGGAGTGTGTCGATGGCGGGCTGCCCCCCAGGGCCAGAGCCGGCACAGCTGGTGCTTTGGGAGCTGCGGGGCCCACTCTACACGGCATGGCACCGGTGCTGGCGGGGGCGTGGCGGGCGATTGACCTTCCATGGGCCGAGCCAGCTTTTACGATATTTTTTTCTTCAATTTATTTGTGTCCTCCTTTTCATTGTAAAAAAGTTGGTCACCTTATTATAGTTAGCATATTATATAATTAACTTCTTTCTAAATCATTGAGCTATAGAAGTAGGGATTCCTTGGGAATTTTGTAACAATTCCTGACCTCCTATCCTTTCCTTGATTATCCTCACGGCAATAATATTCTTCAGAAGAAGCAACCAGGAAATTTTCTTAGCTACTTCAAGAAAACCTTGAGCATCTTCCCTAAAGCAGACAAACAAGCAATTTTTTTGTCTTTTCTCCTGCCAATATCTGTGATAAGACACTATGTTAATAACTTATATGTGAAAAACTTCCACTTTTTCATTAATATCTATAGTAAATATTTTAAATAAGTAAAGCTTTCAAATAATCAGTTTCTTCTAGAATGGCTAATTACCAAGAAAACTACATTTTATCAGCAAATACAACTAGATGCATTTCTCTTAAATAGCTATATTAAGAATTTCAACTGATAACAGGGATAGAATATGATAAGGGAACAGAAGGGGCGTTGTCTTACCTGAACGCCTTTTCTCAGCATGATGATGTAGAATCCACCGGTGGGTAATTTCAGCCTTCCTGCTCAGAAGAGACTAAGTCAGAACTTGAGCCACGCCTCCCTCTGGGTGTGTCTTCCCAGTTTTTGATGAGGCGAAGTATCCATGACGAAGTCTGGCGCAATGGTTCCAATAATCCATGACACCTGCCTAGACTGCCTCAAAGGAAGGGTGTGGATTCTACATCATCATGCTGAGAAAAGGCGTTCAGGTAAGACAACGCCCCTTCTCCAGCATGATGAGTGTAGAATCCACCGGTGGGACATACCAAAGCCGCTCATGTCCCTACGGGGAGGGAAAAGTCTAGGCTTGTGTCCCCTGAGAAGAAACTACTTGCTGAAGAACCCGTCTACCAAATGCAGCGCCCACCGCTGCAAATCTATCAATCTTGTAATGTTTGACAGATGAGGACAGGGAGGACCACATCGCTGCCCTGTAGATCTCCTCGATCGAAGCCTGGGTGGACCAGGCCGCTGATGCAGCTGCGCTATGCATCGAGTGAGCTGTGATGTGTGTAGGAACTGGAAGTGACTGAAAAAGATAAGCCCGAGCGATACATGCTCTGATCCACCTATCAATGGTCGAAGAGGAGACTTTCTGACCCATGGCGGAGGGCCGAAAGACACGAACGAAGCCTCTGACTTGCGAAAGGCCGAGGTTCGCTTGACATCATGTCTCAAAACCCTGCGCACATCCAACTTATGCCACTGTCTTCCAAACAATGTGAAGGATTAGGACAACAGTTTGGAAGAACCAGATCCTGGGACCTATGAAACCATGTATTAACCTTTGGAGTGAAGGAAGGGTCCAATCTAAGGACCACCCTATCCTCAAAAAGGTACACAGATCACTCCTGAGAGTGAGGCCATTTCTGAAATCCTCCTGGCTGAATTGATAGCTACGAGGAATGCCACTTTCAAGGAAAGAAAATGAAGAGAACAAGACCTGAGAGGGTCAAACGGAGGAGAGGGTAAAGCTTGTAACACCCTAGGCAAGTCCCGAGATGGATAGCGATGTACCGCAGGTGGTCTAGCATTAGCCGCCCCTTTCAGATATGTACTAACCACCGGGTGTTGTGATAGAGGAACCAAGTTGTCACAGGTAAGACCCGTTGACAAGGCCGCAACCTGCCTGCCGATAGTGTTAGGCGATAAGCCCTTATTTAAACCTCCCAGCAGATATTCCAATATGTTAGGAATGGTGACTGAAAGCGGCCTGATCTGTTGCTTAGTGCACCACGTGCAGAAGTTCCTCCACGTGGCGTCATAAATCCTACTGGTCGAGGGGCGCCTTGAGGCTTGAATCATCGAGATCACCCCAGATGAATAGGATTGCCTAGCTAAACTCTCCCGCTCAAGTGCCAGACGGCCAACTGGAGCCACTATGGATCTGGATGTTGAAGAGTCCCCTGGCTGAGAGCCACTCAGTCCGGGGGAATCCTCCACGGTGGCAAGAGTGATAGATAGCCTGTAACAACGGAAGGAGAGAAAAAACTTAAGGCAGTCCTCCCGGCCACTTGCACCAGAGGGTGTCCGTTCCCTCCACCCCCCGTGTCAGAAACCTGGTGAAGAACGTGGGGAGTTGGGCATTCATCGGGGAGGCAAAGAAATCCAGATGCAGATGACCAAACCTGATCAAGATTTCTCTAAACAATACCGGTTCCAGGTGCCACTCCGATTGGTATACTGTGACCCTGCTCAGGGAACCTGCTTGTCATTTGCCTCCCCCGATATGTGCTCCGCCCTGATAGAACCCAGGGTGGATTCTACCCACAGGCCTAGATTTAAGGCCTCCTGCATGAGTGACCAGGCCCGTGTCCCTCCCTATTTGTTGACATGAGCCTTGGCTGCAACCTTGTCTGTCAGAGTCAAGACGTGCTTTCCCAACACTAGGGAGGAAAACCAGCAGAGTGCTAAGTGGATGGCTCTGAGTTCAAGCCAATTTATGTTGTGGTCTAGATCCGACCGGGACCAATGTCCCTGAGCCAGATAAGTCTCAAGATGAGCACCCCAACTGAACACACTGGCATCTGTGGTCAAGGTGAGCCTGGGAGGCTCCTTGAAAATGGCTCCTTCGGCCATGGCGGAGGTAGCCCACCATAAGAAAGATGACAGAGTATGGTGAGGAACCCTGACCTTTCTGGTGGAAGCAATGAGGTTCCATTTCTGGAAGGGAAGGAGGAACCACTGAAGGCTTCTGGAGTGAAGTCTGGCCCATGGGACGATCCCCATGCAAGAAACCATCCTTCCCAGGAATTGAGACAGCAGGACCAATGGCCCTGTTTTCTCTCTCCGAGCCTGATGTACGAGTCTTCGGATGCTGACCCGACACTCCTGTGAAAGATAAACTTTGCAAGGATCTGAATCTATTATCGCCCTTAGATGAAGGAAGCGCCTTGTGGGGGCCATGTGACTCTTCTGAATTTCACTGAGAACCCGTGAACTTGAAGCGTATGTATCATGATTTCCAGGTCTGACTGAGCTGACTGGAAAGAGCTGGACTGCACGAGGCTATCGTCCAGATAGCATTGCACGTGCACTGGCCTCATCCTGAGGTAAGCCGCCAATACTGCCAAATCTTTGTGAAGACCCCTGGGACAGAAGAGAGATGAAAAGGAAGGGCCCTGTATGGGTAATGCCAATGCTCATAACAAAACCGCAGAAACCTGCGATGTTCTGGAAGTATTGGTATGTGTAAGTATGCCTCTGTAAGGTCTATGGAGGAGAGAAAGTCCCCTTTTTGGATGCTGGCCAAGATGGACCTTTAGGGTCTGCATCTTGAACCTTCTGTAGGTCAGAAAGTGATTCAGACCCTTTAAGTCCAATATCGCCCTCTATCCCCCGAAGGCTTTGGGAACCCCGAACAGAATGGAGTAAAATCCCTCTCCTCTCCGATCTCATGAGATAAGTTCTATGGCCTCGATTTCTAATAAATGGGAGATGGCCGTGGCTACTAGCTCTGCCTTGGTTGTGTTTGCGATACTGGGCACTGTACGAAACGATCTGGGGGAGGAGAGTAAAACTCTAGAGAGAGACCGTATCTTATGGCCTCCCTGACCCAAGAGTCTGTGGTGGAGACCTCCCAGACGTCGCTGAACAGTGTCAGGCGACCCCCATGGGGGAGTCCTCCTTGGCGACACTTGGACCGCCTGTAGGCTCTGCCTTCAGAGCCTCATCCATATCCCCTGGAATTGCAGAAGTGGAAAAAACAGAGAGGTTAGAGGAGTGTCCACAGCAGGCACCTCTAAAAGGGACTCAAAAGAAGAGGAAATGTTGTAAAGTTTCTTTTCTGTGCTATCGGGAGATGGTGATGTGGCCAGAGATGACCACTGTTCCTCTACCGTAGTACTGCTAGAGGATAACACAAATTGCATATATTCATGGTGCATGAATGCCTGAAACTGCCTTTCAGACCATATATTTCGTTGTTTCATAGAACTAGCCCCAACCTCCATTGGGACATACGTTGCCTCAGGACCAGGCTGTATAGAAGAAGAGGAGGAGCGAGGGGGACCAACCTGTTCAATTTCCCCCTGAGAAGACCATGCCCGAGGGGCATCCTGGGAAGGCGCAAATGGAGGCTCAAATGGAGAAGTGTCCAATGGAATGGGGGGAACCACTTCAGCTTCACTGGAGCTGAGCCTTTGGGCTTTGGAGAATTCCCTCTCCAGCGCCTGATGTCTCCTCGAGGTCTCTCGCTTGGCTGCCTTTGGGTCTCTTTGGTGGATAAGTATTTTGTCTTGGCTTCTCCCCCCCGCACCCATATCAGTTGATCTGTGATTTGTTTGTGCAGGGGAAATACCAGAGCCCTGGTATGCCTGGGCGAGGAACTGTCTGCCATTGCAGTCTGGATAATCCGGGTAGGAGATATCCAGAAGTGGGGGGAAACCCAAACACGCAGATCAAGTTGTCAGAGATGGAAAACCAATCCTCGCTCTGAACAACAGCAATGGCAAAGGACAGCCAGACAGTTCCCTAGAACTGCCTGTCTAGGCCTTGTGGCAAAGTACCACAGACTAATTGGAACAGGTGGTTCTGAAATAAAATTCCCTTTTGCTCCACTCACACAGGATAAGTACCTGGACCTCAATGAGTAGTTATAGCAATATTACAGGTATTAAGGATAAGTACCTGGACCTCAATGAGTAGTTAGAATAATAATACAAATACAACGAGGCAACCACAATTGGATCTCCTGATAACACTCCAAGTTATCCTGAGATGATATTAAATGTTTCCCCCCGGCACAGGCCGGACACAGCAGGCCAAGGCAATAATCAAGGCAGGCCCCAATAGATCACAGAGGAACGCAAGGTCCCTACAAAATGGCGGCAGTGCCTGATGGCCTTCTCAAAATGGCGGCCGCAACTGAGCACACAGTCAAAATGGCAGCTGCGCCCTTACAGTGCCTCTTAAAATGGCGACAAGCTGAAAGAAGGGGAAGAGAAGTAACGAAGCCCCTGCTAGGGAAAGGCTTTTAGAAATCCGCCAAATTAAGCAAAGCCCTCTTCGCCCCGTTCGTAAAAGGCACTTGCTGTTTGTTGCGCAGCCTCTGCTGCGATCCGAAACTGCTAGCTTCAGAGAGAGCCTTGTGGCCTTGATGAAAATCGTAAAAGAAGAAAACCTCCGGTCTGTCAGAGCTCTGGAAAGGCTCCGTTCGCCGCAAGCCAGCTGGCCGGCTGATCTGTGCTCCCGCTGATCCTCTTGATTAGGCTGAAAGCCCCACCCGAGAATGGCCTGCAGCTTTCGCACAGGGCCTGTTAGGCTCGAAGCCAAAAGGCCTGATTAAGTATCCAACAGCAAATTGGGCCAAATGAATCCAAAGTTAAAAAAGGAAATAAATTCAATTAAAAGCCAAGTAACCTAGTCTAACTAACGAGCCACAAATTCTGCGCCCTACTGAGCCTGAGACTAAGTCAAAAACTGGGAAGACACACCCAGAGGGAGGCGTGGCTAAAGTTCTGACTTAGTCTCTTCTGAGCAGGAAGGCTGAAATTACCCACTGGTGAATTCTACACTCATCATGCTGGAGAATAAAATAAATGCATCTATTAACATATCCCATGTACTGCTAGCAAAAAAAATCCCAATTGTTTCTATTTACATAGCAAGCCAAGCACAATTTCCCTAAAGCAACATACAAAACTGACTTTGCTAACGTGATACAGCTATACTCAAAATTATTTTACCACAATATATCAATATAAGTATTATTATATTACAGTTTAAAGAGTATAGGTATAAAAGAATGATGAAAAGGCATTATTTACTTCTCTGTCACACTTAGATAAACAAGAAAAACATTTCCTAAATTAATAAAAAAATAAAGAAATATATTTTAGCTACTATATTAACATCCAAGTTCAAATTTTAAATCACTTTAGGCCAAGGGGTTTTAGGCACTACAGGCCAGAAAAACTAGAAGTTATGAAATAATTAGCAGTTCAGATATAGTTCCAATCCAATCCACTTACTACTCATCAAATTACATTAGCTATAACAAAATGACTTTTTTAAAAAACACTTAATAATAGCAATGACCACAAGTGTTTTAAAAAGGATCTAATTTTTGGATTTCAACAATGAAAAGCAAAGAGACATATAAGTATAACAAAATTATTCAATCATTCAATTAATTAAAAAAGACGGAATATAAGTTGAACAGAGAAGTGGCTAAATCCATACGAATACAATTATGTAGCAGCATAAAATATACAAAAAATAAAAGCATTATGTGTTAGAAGTTATTAAAAGCTTTTTCGCAACTTGGAAGAAATGGAAAAAAAATAATGTGTATCAGCCCAGCATGCTGGTGTGCTTTAACAAAGAAACAAAAATTGTATACCTCTTGTAATAGATCTGCCTGTTCAATGGCTTTAAGAACATTTTTCTTGGAGGTCTCTTGAACTTCTCCTCCCAAGAGGAATTCATCCAAAATAAAATAAGCCTTCTCAAAATTAAAGATGATATCAAGTTCACAGACCTAGAAAATATTAAAAAAGAAAGATGCAATGCCCAAAAAGGAGTTCTCTGCAACCATCTATGGAATGCTTCCCTTCCAGAACTATGAATGACCACTACCCTGGCAACACTGTTGACATTTTATAAACTAGCCAAAGTATTTTGTCTCTGTGCATTCAGTCCTTAATTAGCTTATTTATGGCTCACTGATTAGCTATTTATTTTTAATACATTAGTTTATTTATTGATTACATCTATTTGATATTTACTGATGTTAATATCTTAATGGTAATATTGCATTTTTAATTTGACTGTTAGCCTGATCAGCATCTGCAGAATCTTGGGTAGCCTACAGTGCTACATAAATTAATTTTTGTATTACCAATTTTGGACAAAATAAAGGGAGAAAATAATGAATATATGAGTAAACTAGCATTTTAAAGACAACATGCAGAATAACTATGAACTAGTCCTCTTTGCAAAAAATGTCCTTTATTCCTTTAATCGTCTTTAGCCACAAGATACAATGAAAAGCACTCATGGGATTATTACTGTGCTCGCAAGCTCTATGGCCATCTAACTTTAAAAAAAATTAAATTAAAAAGTTAAATAAAGAGTTGCAAACCAAGGCACCAGTCTGTAACAAATTTGCAGTAATCTCTTTGAATACACAGAGTTTCCTAGGGGTAAAGCGTTGGAGATTTGGAGGGAGCTACTGGGTACCAATTTAAATTGGTAGTGTTATGTAATTGGTCATATTCATTTTGATGACATTTTGTGAACAGGCTATTTTTTCAATGTACACTGCATATTTTCAAATTCAAAAATGTTAAATTTTCTGCCATGAAAATATAGAAAAATATCTCATCCTACAACAGAGATTTCCCTGAAGAAGAATTCAGAATAGTATTTTCTCTGGTTTCTTTCTGTCCCACCAGGTAACCACTACTTTTTATGCTGTTTTATGGAATCCTGATTTTATTGATGGGCTTTATTCAAGTGTCAGAGAGAAAAATCTTTCTGCTACTTCTCTTTTCCACTGAGAACCAATGAAACTACCTCTGAGATTTTCAAAAACTAGAAAAAAAATACAGGGAATAACTTACACTTCCAAAATATTTATCAAGTAATTCTACATAACGATGAATTATTTCCAAGGTTATCAACTCATTATCCTGATCTTCAATGGCACAGCAGAAATAGAGGCTTGCATACCTGTAAGACACATATTTAATTTAGTAGGGACATGACAGACTTTTGCAATCTTAACTATGTTCAATAACAGTTTAACAAAAATGTTCAATCTTTAAAATAAAATTAAAATGTCATAATTGGAGAAATTGACAATAAAATGTTAGACTTAGTATTTAAAAGTAAACTTAAGGTAACTATGAACTAGTAAAAATGCTTTTAAAATCCCCTTCACTTTTTTAAAATATTGGTTGTGAAGTATGGTTGTTCAGAACAAGAAAGTTTGTTGAAAAGTTTCTGATCTCTTCTAGAGAGGTGAGTTTTTATTCTCATCATAATTTAAATTACCAGATTGCCTTTTTGTGAGATGAACAGTAATACAAATTTGATTAATAAATACATCTTACAAAAGGGTGTGTGCCCAACAATTGATGGCCAAATGAAAACAATAATATAGAAAAGCACATTAATTAATTTACTGTACAGTACAACTTTCTGTTTCTACTTATAACCCAAACTACAAAAAAGGAGGTTTAGATGGTCAAAGCCAGAAGAAACAAGGGGAAGGGTAGTTATGACATCAAGAAAAGCAGCCATAAAAGTATGGCATTAAAAGTTGTATAATTGTAAGAATTTTCAAAGGGGTCAGTTATACTTTCATTACTAATCTGACCCATTGGGAAGAACAATGGGGATCAAAGACAAGAGCAGCTACCCTGTTCTTTTTATACATGTTCCTCAATGGTGCCCACAATAATGCCGATAAGCCAAAAGAAGAATTTGCACCACAATACTGCTTTTTTCTTCAAAAAATGATGAAATATTTCCTCTTATGTTTTCAGGAACACTCAATTTCATTGTTTCTGTATATACTTATTTATTTATTTTATTTATTTTTAAAATTTATATGCCGCCCAATCCCTAGGGACTCAGGGCGGCGTACAAAATTAAAACAATAAATATAACAATAAACAGTAAAATAAGTACATTCATACAGCATGTCCCAATTGTATCCCGCCCCCCCCCCCGGGGACATCAACCCCAGGCCTGCCGGAACAGGAGAGTTTTAATGCTTTCTTAAAGGCTGGCAAGGTGGGAGCAGTTCGAATCTCGGGGGGAAGTTGATTCCACCAGGTCGGAGCCACCACAGAAAAGGCCCTTCCCCGAGGGCCCACCAGCTGACATTGTCTGGCCAATGGGACTTGAAGGAGGCCCAATCTGTGGGACCTCACCAGTCTCTGGGAACTATGCGGCAGTATGCGGTCCTGTAAGTAACCTGGTCCTAAGCCATGAAGGGCTTTAAAGGTGATAACCAACACCTTGAATTGTGTCCGGAGACCCACAGGAAGCCAGTGCAGCTCGCGGAGGATAGGTGACACGTGGGTGTACCTTGGCGCACCCACAATCACTCTCGCAGCTGCATTCTGAACCAACTGCAGCCTCAGAACGCTCTTCAATGTAGAGCGCATTACAGTAATCCAGTCTTGAGTGACAAGGGCATGAGTGACCGTGAGTAGAGCCTCCCGGTCCAAATAAGGCTGCAACTGGTGCATCAAGCGAACCTGGGCAAAGGTCCCCCTGGCCACAGCCGATAGATGTTGTTCCAAATTTAGCTGTGAGTCCAGGAGGACACCCAAGTTGCGTGCCTGCACTGAGGTAAATTTACCCCCCCCCCAGGACTAATGATGGACCATCAAGATGACCCTTGGGGGGCAAGACCCAGAGCCACTCGGTCTTGTCAGGATTGAGTCTAAGCCTGTTCACCCCCATCCAGACCCTCACATCTTCCAGGCACCAGCACATCACGTCGACTGCTTCACTGAAAGGACACGGGGTGGAGATATACAATTGGGTATCATCCGCATACTGATGATATCTCACCCGTGTCGCCGAATGATCTCACCCAGCGGTTTCATGTAGATGTTAAAAAGGAGGGGGGACAGGACCGAGCCCTGAGGCACCCCATAATCGAGGCAGCTAGGGGTCAATCTCTGTCCACCCGCCAACACCGACTGCGACCTGTCAGAGAGGTAGGAGGAGAACCACCGCAATACGGTGCCGCCCACCCCCACCTCTCCGAGACAACGCAGAAGGATACCATGGTTGATGGCATTGAAAGCTGCTGAGAGGTCAAGAAGCACCAAGATAGAGGAATGACCCCTATCCTGGGCTCGCCAGAGGTCATCGGTCAGTGCGACCAAAGCAGTCTCAGTGCTGTAGCCGGGCCTGAAACCAGATTGAAAAGGGTCCAGATAATTAGTTTCATCCAAGGATCGCAAGAGTTGGGACGCCACCACCTTCTCTACAACCTTCCCCACAAAGGGGAGGTTGGAGACAGGACGAAAGTTCTTCAAAACATCTGGGTCCAGGGAAGGCTTTTTGAGGAGGGGCCTCACCACCGCTTCCTTCAAAGGTTGCGGGAAAGACCCCTCCATCAAGGAGGCGTTGATTATCGCCTGGAGCCAGCCTCGTGTCACCTCCCTACTGGCAGAAACCAGCCAGGAGGGGCATGGGTCCAATAAGCAGGTGGCGGCATTCATTGCCCTCACAGCCTTGTCCACTTCATCAGGGGTCACAGGCTCAAACTCGCTCCAGATAACATGACTAAGACCAGCCCCCGGCATCTCGGCTGGCACTGCCCAGTCGGAGTCCAGATCTCTCTGAATCTGAGCGATTTTGTCCGAGAGAAACTGAACAAACTCCTCAGCTCACCCCTGCAAGGGTTCCTCCACCTCCTCCACTTTAAGAAGGGAGTGGGTCACCCTAAACAAGGCGGCCGGGCGAGATTCTGCGGACACAATAAGTGCGGAAAAGTGAACACGCTTTGCCTCCCTTATCGCCACTAAATAAGTCCTAAGATAGGCTCTTAATAGTGATCGGTCAGATTCAGAGTTACTGGCCCTCCAACGTTGCTCTAGACGTCTCTTGTGGCGCTTCATCTCCCGGAGCTCCTCAGTAAACCAAGGCGCCCTCCAGGGACCACTACCACAGAGAAGTCGCAAAGGCGCAAATACTCTTTCAGTCTGACTTTGAGAAGAAGTGTGTTTAACTGAGAGTTTTGAAATACAAACATCCAAAAAGGCAAATATAGCTTTGCTTCCACAAACAAGATAAAAATTAAACATGGTAGAAATTTTTGCATGGTTATTACACAAGGACTATGAAAACCTTAATGTAGCAATCTTAGGAGACAATCTTTCATCAGTTTCTTAGTGCTGACTTATATAAGTTATAAGTTAAGGCATATAAACCATTTCTAAAAATTTCAAACTGCATAAAAATTTGTCTTCAGCACATATTTATATGAGTTATTTAGTCTTTCTGAAATAGAATGTTACATAAATTGGGAAGAGTCTATGTATCAATACGGAAGTACACTTTTTTCCCCACACAGTGATGATGTATATATTGCAGCTTTATTAAAACAGCTCTTCAGGTTATAGTTAGTTAGGTATTTTACATAATTAGTTCTCACATTATGTTCCACTGACTATTTGATTATTACATTGTTTTGGAGTCTGTGAAACACTTTGATCATCACTGAAAAAACATAAATCATTGAGTTCTTTATTTCACATGAAAATATATGGCTACAGCATGGCAATAAACAAAAAAAACATTGCTATTCTGTTTTCAAAATGCATCCATTCTTTGACTGAACAAGAAAATAAGGTATTTATAATTTTAGTAAACAATTCTTAAACATTATGCTTGAATTCTTTGGGAAAATTGTCACAAAACATCTTTGATTAGAGATTACAGTTTTCTTTTCAACATCACTCCAGGTGGTCACTTTAGCAATCTCAATTTAAATGTAAGTAGCACACATCCAATCTCCCATAGCACCACTATGTTTAACGCACATTAAAAAACTAAAGTAATGAATAGGATACTTCAATAGAAGTTTATCCTTATATTGAATACAGCATTAATAAATTAACTTACACAAAACCTGTTATAAAAAATGATGTCAAGTACTAAGATTTGGGAGCAGTTTCAAAATTCAAATCAAAATTCGAATCATACAGAATTGGTGTCAGACAAATGTTCAGCTAAAGATATAAATAACCATTACAATGGCAATCTATGAAAAATGTATGTTTAGTATAGAAAAATTTTGGTGGACTTTCTATATTTGATGAAATTAGATTCTAGCTTGAAGTAATTTTTTAAACCACAGCAAATAAACATCTTTTGAAACCTATATGGCAACTGAATACAGAACTATTTTATATAGTGCAATGTACCCGTGTGATACACTGGTGCAGTGTACCAGTGTGGTAAGTACCTGAAAAGGTGGGAGATCTATCTATCTATCTATCTATCTATCTATCTATCTATCTATCTATCTATGTATCTATCTATCTATCTATCTATCTATCTATCTATCTATCTATCTATCTATCACATACACACGCACACATACAAAATAATTGCATAATTTTTCACTATATTTTAAAATATATAACTAGCATTTTAGGCATGAATTAAATAAACATTTTCTATAATAAGGAAATAAAACACTTGTTTTTCTGATCCCATTTACTTTTTCTCAGATGTGTTCATTTTATGGTTATAAGGCAATACAACCTTTTGTAGACAATCTTCAGATCTCTCCATTCCAAGAAACTGCACATTTTCGGTTTACGGGCTAAGACTGTTTGAACAAGTTCTCTTGTGATTTTCTTCTTTTCTTTGTCAGATAATGGGACATACCATTTTTGAAGTCTCAGTTTTCCCTGGCGACTAAAAAGCAACATAAACTGCATCTGTTGAATTAAATAAAATATTTCATGTTAGCCTTTCTGACACATTGTATAACGTCTAAGCCAAGGCTTTTCAACCAGTGGTATGGGTACCACCTGTGGTACATTGGCACCTGGCAGGTGGTATGCGACCATCCTAGAAAAATGGTAGCAGGGGAGGGGAATGAACTGAACCGGTGGCAGCACCACACAAGCCTAAGTGGGAAATGGCTGGAGCTGCAGAGCTGTCAGGGCTCAGTGGAAGCGCCAGGATCAGCGCCAGGCTCCAGCTGGAGCTTGGCGTTGATCCTGGTGCTTCTGCTGAGCCCAGAAGTGCCAATCAGCTGGAATGTTGCAGCATCTCCAGGGTCCTGTGATTTACATTCAGATGCTTGGCAACTGATTCATATTTATGACAGTCACAGTGTCCCAGGGTCATGTGAAGTGACCAAAACCTGTTGCAACCACCCAGCAGACGGGGGGAATAAAAACCAAACACCCCCCCCACCCCACTCCCACTGCCAATCCTCAAAAGAAATGCTCACAACAATGAAAACCTCGCACAGGAGGAAAAGCACTGCCGGGCAGGCAGGCATCTTGCTCGGCTGTGGCTTGAGGGCACTTTTTTCAGTGCCATTGTAACTTTGAACAGTCACTAAGTGAACTGTTGTAAGTCAAGGACTACCTGTACTTCATCACTTTTTTCCTTTTTTATTTTTTTGGTCATCAAGTTTTTGACACCTTGCTAGGCAACTGGTGGTACTCAGATATTGCCATATCCTAAAAGTGGTACAATGGGTGAAAAGGTTGAAAAGCCCTGGTCTAAGCCAACTTTCTTGCACCAACATTTTTCTTCAATTAAACTTTAAAACACTACACTTCTCAAATTTTGTAGTGCATACTGTAATGCCTGTTCCAATCCAATATCCTTCAGGTGGCAGAACACCATTCTCACAATCTTAAATCAACAGTAGTACATTATACCAGAAGTTCAGTAGGTTCAAAACTATAGGATATGCCGCTGTATTTTATACCAAGTATATATAAAATGAATATCACAGTAATGAGTATTCAAAAATTATCAACTTGATAGTTTTATAAGTGCAAAGGAACTTTAAATATTCTAAGCTACTACTTATTCTTTTTAATCCTTGCCATTGAAGCTTAACACCTCAAAAACCAAGATCATGGTGGTCAGCAAACAACCCGTTAATTTACCGATAAATTCAGAAAGAATACCACTAGAAAAAGTTGAAAGGATCACGAACCTCAGTTCTAATCTACATGAAAGTGGGACATGACCGCTGAAGTAAAGACAAGGATAGAAAAAGCCTGAACAGCATTCTTCAAAATGAAAAAGATCTTCTGCAGTCACAACATAAGCCTAAGACTGAAATTCGGGCTTGTCAGATGTTATATTTTTTCTATCCTGCTCCATGGAGTAGAGAGTTGGTCTCTGACAGAAGGCCACCTGAAGAGACTAGAAGCATTTGAAATGTGGATTTACAGGCAGCTCTTACGTATAAGCTGGGTTGACAAGATCAGAAATGAGGAGGTGATAAGCCACCTGGGAAAGCCAAGGGAAATCATCAAAACAATTAAAAAACAAAAATTAGAATATTTCGGACATGTGATGCGACACCCAGAAAAATACGGCATACTCCATTTAATCCTCCATGAAAAGACTGAAGGCAAACAAGGTCCAGGCAGAAGAAGAACATCGTGGCTTCAAAATCTAAGGGATTGGTTTGGAGAAAACTCAGCAGCACTTTTTCGTGCGGCTGCTGATAAAAACAGGATCGCCAACATGATTGCCAACATCCGATAACGGATATGGCACAAGAAGAAGAAGAAGAAGAAACTTTGCCAGTGCTGTTTTATATTCCTGGAATTTATTCTTTAATGTTAGAAAGTTTTTTCTGCTAGAAAAATCTATTATTTCATTTAAGTATTTCCAGTATAGGCCTATACTATTTGGATGCAGTTTCAGGTGCACAAAATATTAAACACAATCTATTCAAAATCCTGTACATCAAAGTGTCTTAAATAAATTATGTGTGGTATTCCTCTTGCATATTTCAAAACTGCACAGAAAAAAATGTTAGACAGAATCACCATCTCAGTCTAAGCACAATATAAAGTGCAACCTTATATTGGGGGTGACCAGGCTGATTGCATGCCTCATGAGGACACTAACAACTGATGTGTGGCTGCGCGCAGCGCAGTGACATTGATGGGCCAAACCACTGTGAGGTGGTTTTTTTCAAAATTCAGATTGAGACCAGCTTTTACATCAAAGCCGGAACTAGTGAGGCTAAATGCAGGCGAGCAGGTGGCGGGCGTGCTGACTATATGTTCTATGACCTGACCATTAAAATGGTCACACAATGCATTGTACTTCTGGTGAGGGAATGAGACGGCCATAGGAGGCTGGGTCTCCAGCCTCTCAGTCCGGTTTCACTTTGCCTAGCATCTCTTAAAGGGACGGAAAGTTGCCCTGGAGGGACAACGAAGAAAGAGGGATCTTTCAGGAGCTTGGATTTGGTGGCAATCAATCTAAGCGTACTGAATACCTCCTCTAAAGGGGCGAAAGAAAGGTTTCCAGAAGAGCCGAGGCAGTCCAAGTTGTCTGCAGCCGGAAGGGAAGCTATGAAAAACAGCTGATCTTCAACAAGTTATGTCTGGGTGAGCTGAAATCTTTTCCTTGTGTTTGAAAATATTGAGACCCTGAAAGGGAGAACTTGAAAGAGTAAAGACCCCCAGAGAGACTTTTGGAGCAGCAATTTAACATTAAGGGGAAATGTTAAATGAATAACAAATTACCGGGCTACCGGAGTGTGGAGAGTTGATAAATAAGCCAACGAGGACATTTACTGGCGAAAAATAAGAATTAAAATAAGAATTAAGAATTAAAGAATTAAAAACACAGTGACCTTGAAAAGCTTGAGTAAAACAAAGTCTTGGTCTGAGATAATAAATGAAAGACTGTTTATAGCTATACTTGTTGACATTAGCTAAAGACTAAATAGACGTTATCTGGGGAAAAGAAAAAGAGAACATTTTAAATCCAAGAAGAGACTGGAGGAGGTAGTTTTGCCTCACAACAGCTGATTCCTGATTACACTTTGGATATAAGTTTAAGACTGTGAGCAATAAAATGAGTACATCTAATATTTCCAGACTTGCAAAGAAAACCTCTTCAGCACCCTCTGTCGGACAAGCCAGCCCAACAACCCAGAATTCTGTCAGCACATTGCTACAGCGTGAAAAAGCAAGTATGGCCCAAGAAGAAACACAGGCCTCTTTAAAATTAATTCAACAAATTTTGCAGAAAAACCATGAGGAAACACAAAGTAAACTGGAGAAAGTAAGTGAAGAAATTACGGATATAAAGGCACAATTTGAAGCTCAAAATCAAAAGATTATAAAAAATGAACAGAAAATCCAGGAAGTGGAAAATAAAACTCAAGACATTGACAAAAAGGTGGAAATGTTACTGCAAAAGAATGAAGGACTGGAAGAAACAAATCAAGAGCTAGAACCGGCTATGGCAATGGTAGAAATGAGAGAAGGGGAACATTACTTGAGGTTTCAAAATATTCCTGAACACAGTGAAGAAAATATAGAAACGGTGATTATTGAGCTGTTGGCAGAACTTTTAAACACAGACCGAGTAGATATTCAGAATGAGACTGATCAAATTTTTCGTATGAGTTCAAGCTATGCAAGAAAAAACAGATTACCAAGAGAAGTGCATGTGAGGTTCATGAAGAAATCAACAAGAGATGAAGTACTGAGAAAAGTGAGAGAGGAACCCTTACAATATAAAAATAAAATTGTGGTCCTAAAACAGATACCCAGGAAAGTGAGGGAGACACTACCCGGAGACACTACCATTTTCTAACTACAAAATTGATTGCCAAAGGCGTAAATTTCAGATAGCTAATACCAGAAGGCATTTTAATAAACTGGAACAATACAAGATATCGACTGGACTCAATTTGGAAAGCAGAGGACTTTGAAGTAAGAAATAAAGTAATTTTGGATGAAAGATTGCAGCAACAAGAGGATAAGCAGATGGGAGAGACAGCCCAAGGAGCAATGGCACAAGCAGAACAGAGGGGGAAAAGTGAACAAACAGGTAAAGGAGAAGGAACTGCCAGAGAACAAAGGACTACAAGATCAACTATGCCAAAATACAAGTAATGAAAGAGGAAATGGAGAAAAAAAATGAGATTTTTTGGTAAACGTAAATGGATTAAATTCCCCAATAAAAAGAAATAAAATTTTTAGGAAACTTCAGAAATTAAATATAGATATAATCTGTTTACAAGAGACACATATAAAAAAACATTACAAATTTTTGGAATACCCAAAAATGGGGAAGCTTTGTTATACATCAGCACAACAAAAGAAACGAGGGGTGGCGATATACGTTAAAGAGACAATAGACTCTAAATTAATATATTCAGATGAAGAAGGAAGAATTGTAATGGTTGAAATATATTTGCATCAAAAACAAATATTGTTAGTGGCAATTTATGCTCCAAATGATAGTCAAGAACAATTTTATCAAAGATTACACAGGAAATTAATAGAAATGGAATACCAAAATATTTGTTTAATAGGAGACTTTAATGCGATAGTAGATGGAACAATGGACTACAAAAGTGTCAAGCCCCCAAAGGCTTGACATACACACGGGGACGAGGGAACGCGGATGGCACCCCCCCCAACCCCCGAGTATGCCAGAACGCACGCAGCCACAACTGAGGACCATACCAGGCAGGGAGCCGGGGCTGTGCGTCCTTACGACCTGTTTACCAGTGCCGCCATGCCGATATGGACAGACGCAAGTTCGCCTCCGGATTCCGGTCCTTCCGACAACCAGCTGCTGCTGGCCCGTTCCGAACTCCAGCTGATGCCGGCATGCCGGGGGGACACTGGTGCATAGACACGGAACCCAAGCAGAGCAGCACACTGCAAGATAGAGCGCGGCGGAAAAGACTAGATAGCCGTGCAGGCGTGTTCGGGGTGGACTGGGGGCGGGGAATACTTACCAGGCGGGTGGGATACAAGCTGGGGAGGACTTGGTGGCGGGAACGAAGGAGGAGGCGGGACGGCGTCGGTGAAAGGGAGGACACAGGGAGAGGGTGGAGCATTTAATGAGTTTAGGCGGATCTCGGTTTGGGGCTGGGGGCGGGGAAACAGGGTGTGGCAAACAGTTATAGAGCACCGGAGAAGTACCACTCCCAGTGCTGACTTCATTTCATCCTTGGAATAAACCAGTCGATGAGTTTGTTGTATACCGGCGTTCCAGTGTATTCATTCAAAACAGGAAAACCCGTAAGAAGATTACCCAAGACATTCTTTGATATGGCAGAAGAAATTGGAATTCAAGATGTCTGGAGAGAAATCAATCCTCAAAATCGACAATATATCTTTTAGTCAAATAGTCATAAATCTTGGTGAAGAATTGACATGATTTGGATGACTCCTGAATTAAAGATGGAAATTGAGATAGAAATAGGCACATGGGCAGATCATAACCCTTTAAAAGCGACATGGAAAGAAATACAAAAAAACCCAAGATGAATTTAAAATCAATCTATACTAAAAGATAAAGAATTAATAGACTTGGCCAAAAGAGAAATGGAATTTTTCTTTAAAGAAAATAAAGAAGACACATCACTACAAAATGTATGGGATACAGCTAAAGCGTATTTTAGAGGCATAGCTATAACGTATATGGCAAAGAAAAACAAACAGAGAAGACAGCAATATTTATTATTAAAAGAAGAATTTAGAAAGTTAGAGACAGAATTACAACAAAACCCACAGGAAAAGACTTTGAAAAGAGAAATGGAAATAATAAAACATAAGATGAATTTGTTGGACTCAGAAAAATTGGCGGAACAAATAAAGAGAGAAAACAAAATTTCTTTGAAAATGCCAACAAGCCAGGAAGATGGCTAGCCTATAAGCTCAAAAAACAGAAAGAGAAGAAAATAATACATAACTTAGTAGATGGGAAAGGTTGTTTACAATTTAAAAAGGAAGAAATAAAAAAGATAATGAAGAAATATTATAAGGAACTGTATAGCAAAGATGAGGCTGCAAAAGAAAGAATTGCTCAATATTTAGAAAAAAGTAAATTGCCAAAGATTCTAGAGACATTCAAAACTATGTTAGAAGAAAGAATAACAATGATGGAGATATTAGAGGTATAAAACGACAAAAGAACGGGAAAACACCAGGCCCAGACGGGCTACCGGCAGAACTTTATAAAAATCTACAAGATATATTAAGCGAACCACTGAAAGATGTTTGTAATGGATTATTGCTAGAGGCCAAACTTCCAAATACATGGATAGAAGCAAATATTACTTTGATACCAAATGAAGATTCAGACTTGATGTATATTAAGAACTATAGACCGATTTTATTACTCAATTTGGATTACAAAATTTTTACTTCAATAATGGCAGAGAGACTGAAAAGATACTTAGTTGAGTCTATACATCCAGATCAAAACGGCTTTTTACCGAAGAGACAAATTAAAAATAATTTAAGGGTGATAATGGATGTATTAGACTAGTATGAATTACACCCAGGGAAACAATTAGCATTAGTGTTTTTAGACGCCCAAAAAGCGTTTGATAATGTTTCCTGGCAATTTATGGTTCAACAATTACAAATAATGGATTTTGGAAAGAATTTTACAAATGTGATAAAAACAATATATAGCAACCAGACAGCAAAAGTGATAGTGAATGGAGATAAGAGCTTTGAGATAAGAAAAGGTATGAGACAAGGGTGTCCACTATCTCCATTATTATTTATCTTTACTTTGGAAGTACTAAATAGAAGGATAAGACAGGACACAGAAATTAAAGGATTGAAAATAAAAGATGAAACATATAAGTTAAAAGCATTTGCTGATGATTTAGTGTTTATCTTGGAAGAACCTTTAGAGATGATTCCTAAACTATGGGGAAAGATAGAAGAATATGGAGAAATGGCAGGATTAAAAATACATAAAGAAAAAACTATAGTAATAGTAAAGAACTTCACAGATAAACAAAAAAGGCAAATACTAGAGAAAACAGAGGTACAAATATTGAAAAAAGTTAAATATTTAGGTATTCATCTTTCAGCTAAGTCAAGGGTAGGCAACCCAAAACACTCAAAGAGCCACTTGGACCCGTTTCCCACCAAAAACAAAACACCGGGAGCCGCAAAACCCTTTTGATATATAAAATGAAGATAACACTGCATATATCCCTTTTTACCTTTATTATAGGTGTGTGTGTGTGTGTTTGTGTATGTGTGTGTGTGTGTGTGTGTGTGTGTATGTATATATATATACACACACACACACACACACACACACATTAAAAATAAAAGTAAAAATATGACTCTTGGGAATATCCATACTATTAAAACAATGATCACCAAGAGAATGCTTTAAGAGAATAAAATTACATACACACAAAGGTAAAAAAGGGATATATGCAGTGTTATCTTCATTTTAGATGTCAAAAGGGTCTCTCTCTCTCTGTCTCTCTCCCTCCCTCCCTATCTGCCCTTGGTCTACCACTCCTCTTCCCCCCCACACACACACACACTCTCTCCCTCCCTCCCTCTCTCTTTCTCTCTCTTTCTCCCCCCTCTCCTATCTGCTGCTCACCTGGCAAGCTTCAAGCTGTTGTCCAACAAGCTCAGGGGTAGAAAACCTCGTCTCTTTTATGACTCATGGACTTCAACTCCCAGAATTCCTGAGTCAGCCTAGCTGGGCTAGCTAGCTCTCTCCTGCCCTTCCTGCTTCCTGCTTCCTGCAGAGACGCAGCAAAGGGAGGAGCTCCGCCCAGTAAGCTTTTCAGCTCCTCAGAGAACACTGTGAGTGCACTCTCTTTTACACACACACACACACACACACACACAGAGAGAGAGAGAGAGAGAGAAAGAGAGAGAAAGAGAGAGAAGCAGGGAAGTGCAATTGCCTCTCTCTGTCTCTGTCTCTCTCTGCAAAGGCAGAGGAGGCTGGGAGCCACAGGGGAAGGCTCAAAGAGCCGCATGCGGCTCCAGAGCCGCAGGTTGCCGACCTGTGAGCTAAGTGTTTGTCAGTAAAAGAAGACAATTATATAAAATTATTGAAGCAAATAAAGCTAGACTTGGAAAGATGGAAAAATCTCCAGCTGTCAATATTAGGAAGAATTGCTACAGTAATAATGTGTTGTCGAAGATTTTATTTCTATTTCAAACGATTTGGATAAAACTTGAGAGAAAATTCTTTCAAGATTTAAATTCGTTGGTTTTGAACTTTATTTGGCAGGGGAAGAAAACTAGAATTAAGATGAAAACATTACAAGATGCTAAGGAATATGGAGGTTTTGGGTTGCCGGAATGGACGTTATATTATCAAGCATCTGTGTTAACATGGGTGAAAGAGTGAATAACACTCAGAAATAAAAGGTTATTGTATTTAGAGGGACATGATTTACAATTGGGGTGACATGCTTTCTTATGGTACGGGAAAAACAGAGTCCATAAGTACTTTCAAAATCATTTTATAAGAAATGCCTTGTTAACAGTATGGGAAAAAATTAAAGCTAAAATATATTCAAAAATTCCAGGGTGATTATCAACGATGGAGGCATTTATACATCCAAACCTAGTAGACTTTGAAAAAATATGGACATATAAAGATATTTTAGATATTGATGGAAAATTAAAATCTAAACAAGAATTGGAAAATCAGGGAATTAACCTGTCCTGGTGGGCACATTTATAGATACAAAGTAGATATGAAAAAGATGTAAAAACGTATGGATTTTACAAGGATCAAACTGTGTTTGATAAGATTTTGTTAACTTCAGATGAGAAATTAATTAAGAAAATGTATAACTTTTTGTTAATTTTAGATATGGAAAGTGAATAAGTGAAAGAAAGAATAAGATGGGCAAAATTTTTTGGTTATAATATAGAATTAGAAAAATGGCAAATGTTATGGGAGAGAAACTATAAATTAACAATGTCAACTTCATACAAAGAAAATCTGTATAAAATGTTTTATAGATGGCACCTTCCACCAGCAAGATTAGCAAAAATGTTTTAAATATGTCAGATAGATGTTGGAAGTGTAAACATAATATAGGCACGTATTACCACATTTGGTGGACATGTGGTAAGGCAAAGGCCTATTGGAAAAATATACATATGTGGTTAGAAAAAATATTGGGCGAACAAGTGGATTTTAAACTTGAATTTTTTTTACTAGGCATTATGCCTGAAAAGACTAATAAGCAGAAACTATATTTAATTTTACACATCAATACAGTAGCGAGAATAATTTTTGCACAATACTGGAAAAAAGAAGGACTGCCATCAGAGGAAGAAATAATCAGGAAAATATTGGAATGTGCAGAGATGGACAGATTAACTATGAGGTTAACGATAAAGAAGATACTGACTACTATCAAATTTTGAATTTATTTTATTCTTGGTTAAAGAAGAGAATGAAGGATTAGGAACTGAACATGTATTAACATAGCAAACTCCAGACAACTTGTTGATTGGAAAAAATAACATATGTTGATTCAAAAAAAATTATAAAATAAATAAATAAATAAAATGGTCACACAAGCATGTATGTAGGCTCTTTTCAATCTTCAGCCCTTACTCTGATGATGTCAACAGTTAAGTTGATGAAAGCTCAGTAATAAAAAAGGCTATTTATATCCCAGATTTCACTAATTTTATTGATTTTTAAAAGTGCAACCTATATTGCCAGGTAATATACCCTATCCTTTTAACTGATTAACTCAGAAAAAGGAGGAAGTGGGTATATATGGTTAAAATGTAGAGTCATATTTTACAATCACTATTTGAAGATGAGTTTTCATTTCAGTAGAAAATTATCTATTTTGATGCCAGCACAATATAGCACAATTATGGGACATAAAATCCATCCTTGATACTTTTTTAAAAAATAGTAACTATTCTTTAATGAAACGAGTGAAAAGTATTTTATTTCCTTTGACTACCCTACCAGGAATTTTATTTTTTGCCACCAATATAAATAGCCTATTGTAAAAGAGCTATTCTGAGACAGCAATTATTTTTCTAGAAAAAGATGACCAAAATATAGAAATTGAAACTGAAATTAGTAGGTGAGGAAGCACTATAGATACTGCTCAGCCACATTAAGCCACTATTAAGAAAACAACGATCAATCATAGAATAAGCTAAAATTGTAATTCAAGTCTTTCTTGCAATGAAGAGAGATTACAATATGGCATATTTTTAACACTGAAGAAAAAACTATTATATAGAAAAAGTCCTTCCTCTAAAATAGTTGTATTATAATTAATCATATCTCTGTAGCCTGTTTTTGTGAGGCTTAGTTATGATCATTCAATATTGTTTCCCCTTACTTTACTCTGCAAATCATGGCTTTAATCAAAATAATAATCTGCATATTAAAACAAAACTCCCTAGGACATAAATATTTTCCCCCTTTTTCATAAGATTGGGAAACTGAAAAAAACTATAAGTAGAAAGCATCCAAGCTCCCAATGGTTTAATTGACCTCCTTTTTGCCTAGGTTGACTTTAAAATTATCTTGTCAGCTTGTATCATTAGGGAGAATTTGAAAGAGTATTCATTCCTTTTGAACAGCATAACTCCAATAGTTTTAGAAAAAATTTAGAAAAATGTTTTATAGATGGCATTTACCACCTGCAAGATTAGCAAAAATGTTTAAACACATGTCTACTAACTGTTGGAAATGTAGGCAAAAGCCAGGCACATACTATCATCTTTGGTGCACATGCCCTAAAGCAATTTTTTTTTTGTCAAAAATACCCATGTGGTTACAGAAAATATTAAGAAAACATATATTTTAAGCCTAGAATAAAATAGAACAGAATAAAATCTGGAAGGGACCTTGGAGGTCTTCTAGTCCAGCCCCCTGCTCATGCAGGAGAACCTATACCATCTCAGACAGGTGACTGTTTAGTCTCTTAAAAATCTCCAGTGATGGAGACAAGGTGTTCCACTGGTTAATTGTCCTCACTGTCGGGAAGTTTCTCAATTCCAGGTTGCTTCTCTCTTTGATCAGTTTCCAACCTTTGTTTCTCGTCCTGCCCTCTGGTGCTCTGGTAAATAACGTGATCCCCTCTTCCTTATGGCAGCCCCTCAGATACTGGAATACTGCCACCATGTCTCCAGTTCTTTTTTTCTTTAGACTAGCTCAAGGGTGTCAGCCTCAATTTCATTGAGGGCCACATCAGCATTGTGGTTCCCCTCAGGGGGCTGGGTGGGTGTGGTCAGGGTGGGTGCAGCCTACTGGGTGGGCATGGATGGAGTGGGTGTAGCCTACTGGGTGGGCATGGCCAGCTCCACATTGTTCGCATCAAGGATGCCTGTGGGGGTCTGGGTAGGAGTGGGATAGATCTGAGAGTCTCTGGCAGAAGGGGGTGGGACCAGGGCAAGTACCAAGACATGGTTCACTGAAGGAGCCTCACTGTTCCTCTCAGGCCATGCGGGGGGGGGCTTATGGAGCTAAGATTGAATGTGTTTCAGCATAGATGGCCACCACAAATTTGTACATTGGCTCCCGGCCGGCCAGGGCTGGGGCCAAGGCAGAGGGAGCCATTCCCTCACTGTTTCCAGGATGGCTTCGTGGGCCACATGAAACCACTTCGCGTGCCGCATCTGGCCCCCGGGCCTTGTGTTTGACATGTCTGGACTAGCCAAACCCAAGTCCCGCAGCCATTCTTCTTATATTTTAGTCTCTAGGCCTTTGATCTTAGTTGCTCTTCTCTGAATTTCTCTTTTTTGTGACATGGTGACTAAAATTGGCTGCAGTATTCCAGGTGTGGTCTTACTAGGGCTTTATAAAGCGGTACTAATACTGCACGTTATCTTGATTCTATGCCTCTGTTTATACAACCCAGGACTGTATTAGCTTTTTTGGCTGCTGTTGCACACTGCTGGCTCATACTCAAGTGATCGTCCACTAGGACTCCAAGGTCCCTCTCACATTTACTGTTTTTAAGCCAGGTCTCGCCCAATCTACACTTAAACCTTTAGTTTTTCCTGCCTAAATATAAAACTTTTGCTTTTCTCCACATTGAAACTCATTTTACTGGATAGGGCCCATTGTTCGAGTTTGTCAAGATCTAGTTATGACTTTGTTTGCTTCTAGTTGTTCACAGATCTGTTTTTTGATGATCTTTTCTAGGATCTTCCTAGGTATTGAGTTAGGCTGATTGGTTTGTAGTTTTCTGGGTCTGTTTTTTTCTTTTCTTTTCTTGAAGATGGGGAACACATCAGCCCTTTTCCATACCTCAGGTACTTCCCCGGTGCTCCAGGATTTATAAAAGATATGATGCAATGGTTTTCAGATAACATCAGCTAATCTGTCAGGTCCCGGTGATTTATACTCATCAAGATCGGATAGGTGTTTTAACATTTTCTTGCTTATTTTAATTTTTGTTCCTAATAAGTCTTTTCCAGTGGGTTTTTTTTGGGGGGGGGGTATATCGGGCTACAGTTTCTTTTTGTGTGAAAACTGATGCAAAGTATGAGTTCAGCAACTCTGCTTTCTTCCTGTTGCCTCTTATTTCCTTGCCATCTTCTCTCTTTAATGAACCTAGTTTCCTTGACTTTTTTGTTGTTGTTAATATGTCAGAAGAAACTTTTTTATTATCCTTAATTTCTGTTGCAATTTCTGTTCTTTGTTCATTCCAAGCCTTTGTTTTCCTGACTTCATCTTTGCATGTTCTAGCTATCTGCTGATAACCAGCCTTTGTTATGTGCCCCCCTTTCCATTTTTTCTATTTGTCCTTTTTGTCTTTCAGTTTGTCAGAGATCTTTGTGCAGTCTTGCTGGTTTCTTCTTGAATTTCTTGCTTTTCTTTCTCATTGGTGTTGTGCTGGACTGGGCTTTTATGATTGCATTTTTCAGGGTTTCCCACACTTCTTGGGTTGTTTTCCCCTTTAGGATTTTCACCCATAGGATCTTTCCTACATTCTCTCTGAGTTAGTTAAAGTCAACTCTTTTGAAGTTTAAGACACTGGTTGGATTGTTTACTATTGCTAGTGTTTGCATTATATTAAATTCCAGTATGACTGGTCACTTTCATTTCATTTATCCAAAATCACCACAAATTTTGCTGTTTCTGCAATTCCACGGAAGACTTTTATTGTCAACTGACTTGCCGTTTTGCAAAATAGCAAGGGGAAAAAAAGAACAAGAGCCCACAACCATAACTCTTGTCTTTTCCTACCATGTTTATATTGCCTCCATCTGGAGGAAAAATTTGTTGATCAAAAGACAAAACAGCTGTATAAGGACTTTATGATGTGTAACATCAGAACAGTGCGTTGGAAAACACCGTCATTAGCACTTCTGTTTTATATAAGCTGTGTTTGAAAGATGGAGGGAAGAAAAACAGACGAAACGAAATTAGGTAGAGATGATTTAATGAACTATCTGCCCCGTTCACACAACCACGCAGAAAGATACACGTAAGTCCAGCGGCAGGCAAATCCAGTTTAAAGAGGAAGCGGAGTCCACTCTCGAATACTTCGGATAATGAAAAAATAACCAGGTGGATCGCCAAGATTTCGAGAGAAAAGTCAGTAGGAGATAGTATTTCCATTTAACCACCCAGTAAAGCGCACCAAGTACCACGCGAGAGCAGCGGTGTCACTCCTCCTTCCGTCAACAGCATGAGAGGTCACGCGGGTACCAGAAACGGGGCCCAACCCCTCGAGGCTGGAGCCGGCTTTGGCACACGCGCGCGGAGTCCGGCACAATCCCCTCTCGAATTACACCTCCAATTATACGGAGCGAGCATTCACGCGCAAACACACATGGAGCCGTACAAGAGACGAGGAGAGGCAGAGAGCCCCAGCCGCACAGCTCTCCCAGTCACCCATCCCAGCCAAGACCGCTTTTTTCTTGTAGCTCCACGCGAGTTCGGAGGTGCAGCCGCCAATCGCCGCACTCCCGGCTCGACTTGCCCCATACTTACCGTTATCCCAGAAGCGTTGGGAGGTGCGCGCACGGCTGAGGGAGAAAAAAAAAAAAAGGAATCCCCTCAGAGCTCGCTTGAGTAGACACAGCCGACAACCTCCCACCCGAACCACTGGCCGAAGAGAGGCTGCTCGCGGCAAGGAGCCCGAGAGGCGGGGCCAAAAGAGAAGGCGCGAGGGAGGGAATACAGTCCAATTCTAACCGTCGAACTTCATTCGCTCTTCCGAAGAGAGTCTATCCTGTCGAGAGAAAGAGGAGGAGAAAGGTTTCCCTGGGTAGCCAATCCATGAACAGAAAATGTACGCGATAAGATAGAATGAGTAGGAATCGGCGCTGGTACTACCCGAAAAATACAGCAGGTTGCAAGGAGGGAGAGGAACCAATCAGAACAAGAAGTAAACGTAGATTTTTTTTTATATAGCCAATCAGAAGACAGCAAGGAGTGACATTAGCCATCAGAAGCCAAATGAGGGGTTGTCTCTTTTTTTTACCCATCCGGGCACAAACCGATACATCGACTAGAATAAAATGGGCATGCGCCGTTGCGTTGCTGATAGCGACGTTTCGCTTATAACCGTTAAGCTAGACGTTCCTAACATCTCGCGCTTTCTTCTTTTATTTTATGCATTGATTTTTAAGCAAGTTAGGGAATTAGAATATTGTTACAAAAAGAACTACCCAGCATAAATTGGGAGGAGACGAGGAAGCGACTTTGCGTGGCCTATGGCTAACCAACTGCAACATATAGGCAGCTGCGCAGGGAAATTATTTTTGCTGTGTGCAATCAATAATTAACGTGCAATCAGTTGCAGGAGAATATACAAGATAAATGGCAAGGAAACTAGAAGGCCAGGAAAACAATTAAGTTTCTACAAACACTGTTTTTCCTAAATAAGGTAATGGTGGATATTCTATTCCGGAAGAGTGTTGTCAATTTCCCCGAGAGCAGGACAGGTTTAAATGGTTTATTACTAGGAAATAATTAGTTTGTATGAAAAACACATTTTGTTGTCTGTGAACAACAAAGATGTAGGAAGGACCAGTGACATGTTTGTTTCAAGAGGCAGATGCTGGAAGGCTGAGAATTATTGAGTGGGATATAAAGACTCCCCATCTATTTTATTTAAAATACTTATTAGTTATGGTGGAATATCCTGACTTTTCACAAGTCTTGAAATAAGATCCTACTATCAATCTAGTCCAGCGGTTCTCAACCTATGGGTCGTGACCCCATTTGGGGTCGATCGACCATTTTTCGGGGGTCACCAAAGGCGGCGATCCGCCATTTTCTCCCCTCCGGGGGCGGTGCCGCGCATGCGCACCGCGCATGGGGGCGTTGCTGCGCTCTCTTCTGGGCTTCTGCAGTGCTCTCTCTCTCTCTCTCTCTCTCTCTCTCTCACACACACACACACACACACACACAAAGAGAAATTTAAAAAAAGTTTCTACAAAAGTGCAGGCTAGTTTGTGCAGATTGGAGTACCATATTCTGTTTGTTCTGTATTCATATTCTGTTTCTCAGAGTAGATACATGCATTTGTAACATTAGAAAGATGCCTTAAAATAAATGATTTTTACCAGTACCAGTTCAAAGATACTATGTAATTGTATTTATATAATTTATTCTTTTAATAGGTTTGGATAAGTATTTTACAAAGAAAAAATTTTAAATAGAATTTTCACCTATGTTATTGCAAAAAGGAACTAGAAGGCTTCCCAATTTATCGCACAAATGAGTGAAATACAAAGCATGACATGACATCTGAAAATAAATTGAATTTATTAATTTATTTAAAATAAATTATCAAAAAGGATTTAAATTGCACCAGTTATAGGTCAGGATGGAAATTTAGATAATTATTGATTCATAACAGTCATAAATAGCTTCTTCCCCTGAGAAATTTGTTTAGCATATGTAGTATACCATATCTGACATGAAGCCTAGATATATTATTAATAAATAATTATACTGCTTATTTATTAAGTAATAAATAATTTAAGATATTAGGAAGTATTTAGGATTAAATTTCCAAGGGAATGATTTGAAAAAGTGGTTCATCAGTGTCAAGAAATAGAAAGGTTCTGAGTTTAATAGTTTATACGAGGGAAATTCGGAAATAAATCTCCATTTGAGCATGTGCGAGAAATAAGTGGGGATAGCGATGCCCATCCTATGGCACTATGAGCAGTAGTTCAGTAGGCAGTGAGGAATGGAAGGAGAAGGTTGTGTTGCATTTGACTCGTGCACTAGGTCAATTGAAAATGAACCCTGCCATAGAAAATCCCACCAAATGTGAAGTGCATGCGTTAATACGATTCCTGTGTGCAAGAAAAATTTCGGCAGCTGTGATTCATTGCAAACTGTAATGTTTATGGATCAAATGTAATGAGTGAATGTGTCATATGTCAATGGTGTCGCGTGTTTAAAGATGGACGAACTGATGTGCACGATGAGGCAAGCAGTGGCCGCCCATCTGTAGTCAGCGATGAACTTGTGCAGGAAATTGACAAAAAGGTCCATGAAATCCATTGTTTCATGATATCTGCACTTTCTTTACATTTCCCCCAAATTTCTCAGACTGTTTTGTACGAGGTAGTGACAGAAAATTTGGGATACTGCAAATTCTGTGCTTGTTGGGTACCAAAAGTCCTTTTTGAGGAGCACAAAACACACCAAATGGGTTCATGATGCTGTTATAAGATAGCTTCATTCCCAAGTGGAAGATTTTTTTGCAGAAGGAATTTCAAACCTTGTAAGACAGTATGACAAGTGCCTCAGTTTGATTGGCAATTATGTCAAAAAGTAATGTAATGTAGTTTTCTAATGTATAGGATAAAAGTTCTGTATCTGCGAGTGTCTTTCATTGATAACCAAACGGGCGTTTATTTCTGAATTTCCTTCATATAAATGGTTAATATATTAGGGCAGACATGTCAACTCGCAACGTCACATGAGCTTTTTTCCTATTGCCGGTAATGGGGTGGGCGCGGTTTGCTTGTGATACGTCCAGCCCGCGGGCCGGCAGTTTGACACCCCTGTATTAGGGTTTATATATTATATCTATTACATTATGGTTAATATATTATCCTCTATAATAATTTGAAAATTAAAATCAATATTTATTGAATATTTATCTGAACTTCAGATAAACCCAGTAACTAATTCATATTCTATAAAGCTTACTATCCTACATTGAAACTTATTTCTAATTACATAATACAGTACCCCTGTGCTTATAATCCTAGATAGGATGATTGGGCTGCTTATTGCTTTTTAACTTCTTAATGTTGCTTATCAGTGCATAAAATTTCTTCTGACATATGTATGTTTAAATTGTTGACAGTAAAATTACATGTTCATTGGGAATGGACATTTAACTGAAAACGATTGCATAGGAAGATGTTTTTCTGCTTCATGCAGTCAGACAGGCACCATAAGCCCAAATAATAAAAAATGGAGATGTATACAGTATTTGAAAAGTACTTAGAGCTAATGTTACATGCTATTTTAGAACTCAGATTGTTGAAAGGGCGTGACTGAAGTTTACCACACATTTTCCTCTCAAGGGGAAAATGAATACATTTAATGAAAATTAATTGAAGCACATACCAAGTCAGTAATGTTTAAAATGAAAAACATAAGGAAAGCAGGCTTTTAAATACTTATTCTAAGAAGGCAAAAAAAGACTTCTCCATTTGAATAATAGAATTCACATTTTATGTTCCTGATTTTTGAAGGTTCACATTTTTAATTTGTTATAGCTATATCTTTAATACACTTATTTGAAGCATCTTAATTAAAAACTAGTCAAAATTGTTTTTGCATGGACAAAGATAAATAATAAGACATTCCTTGCATGCAGATTTACAAACTTAAATCAGGGTTTTCATAGATACTCATAAGAGGAAGGTGTAAAATCCATTTTGTACTCCATAATCTATGTCTATTAATGTTCTGTTTCTAAGTCATCTTTGCACAGCCTTGGAGCTTTAAGCTGGGACCAGACTCTTGAAGTACTCTCCTATGTTTATCCTTTTTTCAGCTCTCCACCTTTATCCAGAGATCTTCTAACTACCAAGACAAATTTTTACTATTGTATTTGTATAACCCTTCTGCCATATAATGTCCCCGTTATTGTTTCAAAAAAATGGCTACTGCAGAATCTCCTTCCCAAGAGGGCTGCTGACCAGTAGAGATTTTTCTCTCTTGCTGATGGTCTTCTGATTTTGCTGTCAAAGCTGATTCTTTGACAGCGTTGTTCCCTAGATTTGAATGGGGACATTTAGGAATAACTCAAGATGACTTTTGGATGGCTGTGGACCTACCCGGTAGGGGAAATCTTGAAGATTTCCACTGGGGATAGCAGTGGAAAGTCACTGGTCTTTCATCCACTGTTTCAGCAGACTGTTCTCAAACTTTATGCACATTAAATTAAGAAGTTAAAAAGCCTGGGTTTTAACTTCACTTTTAAAGTTTTTGTTTTGTTTTGATTTTTATCTTTAAAAGTTAACTGGTTGGCTGAATGCTGATTTATTTCAACTCCCTGCTGGATTTTATCCATTCTTTTTGCTTCTTCCCTTTGATCTATTTTCCTGTTTTCATTAATTCCTGGCTTTCCATAAGGAAAACCAGAGCATGTTCCTGGATAATGAAATGGCTTTTACTTGATTTTTATTTTTATTGGACATTCAATACAGGGATTTTGTATTTTATCAATTTGCAAAAAAGTTTGGATCTTATTTTCCTCAATGTTTCTTTTAATTTTGGATCAAAATCCCCAGAAAATATCTTTCCTGCTCCTTTGTCTGAAAAATATCTACCCACACTGAAACAGGACACCTGTTCATTAGACAAAGTGTACTAGCAAGAGAGTTCACAGGGAAATATAAATGGACAATTAAAAGGATGCTCTTTTTTATATTGGAAATTATTCCTGATAACATTTGGAGAGAACATACTGACCATTCGATGAGAACAGATTTATAAAAAGAAATTGTGCCTGAAGTGGTTGGAGAATAATGTGATTCCTGTAATTCCAGTGCTATCTCAGGTAGTACCTTCCCTCTAAGTAGATATACAAGTAGTGTCAGACAGACTTGAGCATTTTTGGCTTTAATGGCAGATGTTCTGTTTGCCTATAAAAGTCACAATCACACCTAGATTTTAAACATCTGTAATTTGTTAAGTATTATGATATTGTGTTTACTGATTAAATATGACAGTCATTTTGTATTACTGGTTACCTTGGACTTCCTTTTGTAAAGATTATATATTCATTGAGGTGTTAGTTCTAGATGTTACTGATACTGTTGTCTTTCATCCTCTTCCTCCTTGTTTCAGTAAATCAATACTGTTGTCTTTCATCCTCTTCCTCTTTGTTTCAGTAAATCAAGTAGCAGAAAAAGATAAACCTAAATCCTGCTGTTGAAAGAAAAATCTTCATCAGGGTCCAGTCCAATCCGGAAATAAAAAAATGGAGGCTGTTTGGAAAGAAGGTTCTTTATTGAGTTGCCAGAAACTTCAGTGACACAGCATGTGTTTCTGGGGTGGCTGACCACATTAAGTTGGGAATGGTGGGTTTTTATACCTTCCTGGGTTTTTGTGTTTGGAGTTGTTCCTGTTTCTGTGGCATGAACTTTGACCTGAGGTTCAGTGTGCCCTTTTGGTATTCTAATGGTGGTGGGTTAATCCTAATATGTCCTAAAGGTCATGTCTTGCTTCCCTCAGGCTGTGGCTAATGGCTATTTCCTGTGTTGGATTTTTGGGTGAGGAGTTGTTGGTTCTAATTCTATCACTCTGCTATTGTTAGCTATCAGTTTTGGTGCAATGGATTTCAAAATATTTTGTCTTGAATGGGCTTCTGCCCAATAGTATTTGCTCATGAATGGGGCCTCAATCTTTCTGAATGGATTATCAAATCTGCATTGTTACAGAGCTGGCCTGTTTAGTTTCTGCTTGGGACTATTAAGAAAAACTGGGCTTGCTTTTCTGCCTTTAAGATCCTCTGGGGAAAATATAATATTCTGCCTTTTTAATATTCCCAAAAATATTTCCTTCTCTGGGGGGGTGATTTCCAACATTGCCTCTATTGTATTTTTGCTCAGGAGAAAGAAACAACAGAAAGGATGAGTGTTTCTCACTTTTCCTATATTAAAATGTTCCATTGCTCCGGCTAATTTCTTGCAATGTATCCAAACTTTCTTCCCTATAGCCCTGCTAGAATATAATCTGAACAAAGGCTTGGCCAGACATACACCTGTAACTGACCAGCTCCTGGTCAGCTTTATTTTAAGCAGAGACGTATATGTATCCCTTAGCATGCACACAATCCTTGTCATTGATTATTGAGATTTCTGATCTACTTTACTAAAATCTGTCTTTGTCTCCAAACATGGAATCTAAAGGATGCTACAGAAAGAAGTTTGCAGAGTTTAAAAGTCTTAACATCCCAGAATCACATTCCAGATTATTTAATTACAATATTTAAACTTTATTAAAGTTACAAGAATATTGCAAGAATTCTTCTTGTACTTTCTTCAGAAACATAATTGTATAAAAAGAAATGCACAGAGCAATTTAAATTTGAAATGTTTTGATGTTTTCAATTGTGTTTCAAATAAATACTATGTTTTGTGGGTTTTCTTTCAAATATAAACCAACTACACAAGTGAAACTGTTCTCAGGTTTTTTATGCTGTTTTAGGCAAAATGACTGGAAATCATCTCACCTCTTGCAATCTTGTCTCTAATATTTTATTGGCTTTTGATGGGTAGCTGTTTTGAGGTGGAGCATTGGAATGAATCAGTGTCATGGCCCCGATTCAGAGCCTGAATCTGAGGAGGAGGTGGAGGTGGAGTTGATGCCAATGGAGGGAGATGGAGCTGTCTTTCTGGCCCCAGAGGAATGACCAGTGGAGTAGGAAGAGGCAGTCCTGGGTCCCTCGGGCCTCAGAAGGGTTGCCAGAGAGGCAGAAAGTGGACAGGATGACCGAGTGAGGGGGGAGGAGCTTGAAGGGGCAGGCAATAGACCAGAAGAGCAATGGAGTTCAGGAGATGAGCAAGTGCCTCCCCCGCCTGATCCCCAAGGGTGGCGAGTGGAGAGAAGGTGGAATCAGCGCAGGGCAACCCAGCTACTTGGGAGGAGGGCATCCTGCCCCTCTTCACAAGGCTCACCTGGAGAACAGGTTTTAAGGAGACACTGTGGGGAGGGGCTTTTGTCAGGAACAAGTGTTGCGTTTTGCTGGGCACGCTTGCTGTTACTGACATCTGGTTAAATTGCCCTGCTGAGCTTTGTTTTGCCTTGTCATGCCTAGTCTAGCTGTGAGGGACCTTGTAGTGACACAGTTCTGCTCCAGGTGGTGCTGCATTCCCAGCAAACCCACTCTGTGTGTGTTTGTGTGAGTGTGTTTAGAGCTTGCTCTTGGATTCCCTGTAAACGGTGAGAATGTTGGGGGAAAGTTGGAGCAATAAAAGGAAGTTAACCCTTCACTTTGGCTGCATCACTTCCATGCCAGCCCCGGGTCATAATAATCAGGTATTTTAAGGCACAGGACATAGCAAGGGAGCTTTTTGTATTTGATGGTTCTTTCATTCATTGTGCCATTGCCTGACTGCATGGAAGGTAACCTGCTACTGTTGTGTATTATTTGTTTTTGAAAGATTTCTATGAGAAAGATAAAATAATAATAATAATAATAATAATAATAATAATAATAATAATAATAATAATAATAATGAGAAGAAGAAGAAGAAGAAGAAGAAGAAGAAGAAGAAGAAGAAGAAGAAGAAGAAGAAGAAGAAGAAGAAGAAGAAGAAGAAGAAGAAGAAGAAGAAGGAAGAAGAAGAAGAAGAAGAAGAAGAAGAAGGAAGGAGAAGAAGAAGAAGAGAAAGAAGAAGAAGAAGGAAGAAGAAGAAGAGAAGAGAAGGAAGAAGAAGAAGAAGAAGAAGAAGAAGAAGAAGAAGAAGAAGAAGAAGAAGAAGAAGAAGAAGAAGAAGAAGAAGGAAGAAGAAGAAGAAGAAGAAGAAGAAGAAGAAGAAGAAGAAGAAGAAGAAGAAGAAGAAGAAGAAGAAGAAGAAGAAGAAGAAGAAGAAGCAGCTGCTCCTTGGGTACAATCCCAAAACAACTGGAACACCATTTGAACACCATTGGCATTGACATATTTGCTATTAGTCAGTTGCAAAAGGTGGCCTTACTAGGAACTGCTTCCATCCTGTGACATACCTGTAATACCATCAAACATCCACATCTGCCTATCCCAGGTCCTGGGTAAGGACTCGATAGGTAGACAAAATGCCAAATCCAGTCTGAACATCTGGCTGACTGTGTGATGATCCATCAATAATAATAATAATAACCCCCAGTGAGGCACTACCTTGACGTGGTTTTGGGGCTTGTGTACTCTGAGGAAGATGAGAGCTATGCCAGAGGTTCAACCATACTGGACAGGTCTCATCAGAGGAGTCAGACAAAGAGTGTCTCTCCCATAAAAAAATATGGTGAGATGTAAATTTCAGAATGCCATACCGGCTCAGATGTCGCCCGGGTTAACAAGGTCCGCGCTAGATATTGGAGTTCCTGGATATCTGGTGAAAAATGGGTTACAGGACTCAGGACTGTTGGCTGAGCAACCAGGGCCCGCAGCTGCAGAATTACTGGAAGAAAAGTTGTTTACCCGTCGCAGATACACAGTGATGGAAAACAAAGAAATAATGATCTGTTACTACAGATCAAGTCCAACAAGAAGAGGATATCTAAAACGAATGCACCAATTCTGGAAAGAACAACATCCAGAATCAGAAATAACAGAACAGAGACTAGCAGATCAACGCCGATTTATAACACGAAATAAAATATTCACAGAAACAGACTTGGACGAACTGCAAAGGTTTACCCAGGGCAAAGAAATCAAAGCCTTACCAGAAGTAATTCAGAATGTAGAGGCAAACCAGGGGGAGTTGGCAGTGAAGGAATCTAGCAGAGATATACAACTGTTCTCATTTGGAAACCAGGCACCTCTACCTCAGGAAGAACAAAACCATCTAACTAAAGAAATAAAAGAATTGAAACAAAGAATAACTGAGCATCTAGAACAGCACAAAAACAACAGAATAAGGCTACCTGCATTGAAGCTTGTTCCAAAGAAACAGCTAGCACAAGCATTAAAAGATGCAAATACTGCAATATCAAATATAAGCACCAATTCACTGCAAGAAACAAACCAACTAATGTACAGCACAACTGCAGTTATAACTGAATACCTGGGATGCAAAATCAACAAAGAAGAAAAACAAACAAACAGTGCACCAGAAAAATGGAAGGTTAGACTAGAAAATAAGATCAGCAAGTTAAGATCACATGCAAGCAAGCTAGAACAGATGACAGAAAAGAAGCTGAAGAACAAGAAGACCAAAGAATACCTAATCAAGAAATACCACTTAGAAACAAGGAAGATCAAGGAAGCACTGGAAATAATAAAGCAACAAATAACAGCTATAGCCAGGAAAATCAGTAGATATGAAGCTCGAATTGCAAACTCTAGGCAGAACCTCCAATTTCAATCCAATCAGAAACGTTTCTACCAATCCATCAATGGAGAAACTACAAGGAATCAGTCAGTACCTGACAAGGAAGAAACAGTGCAGTTCTGGAAGCAGATATGGGATAACCCAAAGAAATACAACAAGGATGCGGCTTGATTAAAAGAGGTGGATGCAAATAAAACAGAAGTTGAAATGAAAGAATTAGTAATAACAACAAAAATGATAGAAAAAAGAGCAAGGAAAATCAAAAATTGGTCAGCACCAGGTGAAGATGAACTGCATGGGTTTTGGTTGAAACATCTAACTGTTATATACCCACTCATTGCCAAGCAGTTCAACAATATACTACAAGGAGGAGAAATTGAAAAGTGGCTAACAATTAGGAAAACCTACCTAATAATGAAAAATCCAGCAAAAGGGGCAACACCAGGCAACTACAGGCTAATTACCTGCTTACTGTTAGAGAATTTTAATTTCTCTATTGGTGAAAAATAAATCAGAAGCTCTCACAGTTGACTGCATTTAGCTGATTCAAATAACTTTATATTTATATAAAAATATTTACAATACCATTCTTCTTTACAGCAACATAGCTTAATGAAGGCTTCTTACAGAGACAGACCAGAGACAGAACTTGAGACTGGAAATCCAGCTAACTAACTCAATACTCTTTTGCACAGACTCAGTAGCACTTTCTTCACATTGGCTGACTGAGTTACACATGACTTTTCCTGTTCATGAATATTCCAACACTCCTCCCTTCATGACAGGAAGAGACATCAGACCTATTGACTTGACACATTTTTTTTTATTGAAAATTTTTAAAATTTTACAAAAAAAAAAATTCCCTTCCCCAAACCCTCCCCCCAACCCTCCCCCAACCTTCCCAGAGCTGAATACAGGCTTAATTAAAATTTAAAAGAATTTTTTTTAAACACAAATAAACCATATACAAATTTGGTTACAATAATTAAACAAATCATAAAATACTTTAACGCCAATATTTAAAAAGCAGAAAGAGAAAAAGAAAAGAAACAAAAAGAAGAAGAAGAAAAAAAGAAATTAAAAAGAAAAAAAAAATATCTAAAAAATATCTTAAACTTTAAATATAAATTATTCAAAAGCTAAATAATATTTTTTTATATCATACTTGTATTGTATAAAATTTATCCATCTTTTCCATACCAAAAGGTACTTCTCTTGCGATTGATCTTTCAAAAAAGCCGAAATCTTTGCCATTTCCGCTAAATAGGAAATTTTAAGAAACCATTCTTGCAAAGTAGGCAAAGATTCCTTCTTCTAGCATTGCCCTACTAACAACCTAGCCGCTGTAATTAAATTTAACATTAATATAGTTTCTTTACTGTCAAAATTGGAAACAATACCCAACAAAAACAATTGTGGAGTAAATTTTATCCTTCTTTTAAAAATTCTTTGAATATTCCACCATATCTTAATCCAAAAAGCTTTTATATTTTTGCATAACCACCAAATATGATAATAAGTAGCATCCAAGCAACCACATCTCCAACATTTAGGCTGCAAGTTTGAATACATACGAGACATTTTTTGTGGATCAAGGTGCCATCTGTAAAACATTTTATAAAAGTTTTCCCGTAAATTTTGGGCTTGTGTAAATTTGACATTCCTCACCCAAATAATCTCCCAAGTATCTAATGGAACCGATTCATTAAAGGATTTAACACATTTTTAAATTGTGAAAAACCTTGTGCCATTAACCTGGCCTTATACTGTTTATCATTATTTGGCAATACCTTTTTCTTATATACCCACTTACAACCCACAGCTTTGGTTCCCTGTGGCAAAGTCACTGATTTAAATACTTCATGGTCTCCCATGGATTTCATCTCTTTGTCCATGGCCTCCTTCCATTTTTCTTGTTCAGCTTTTGGTAATGCCAACACCTCTTTATAATTTCTTGGCTCATACCACACGTTGCAAACCTTCACCTTGCTGGCAGAATACCTCTCAGGTGGAATTCCTTTGTTACATCGCTCTGACCTACGTGGTATTAACTGCTCCTGTGTCTCAAGTCTTTCTGGTTTCATGTCTTGTTCAGCCTCTCCTCCCTGAACATGGACATCTTCAATCATCATTTTTTTATCATTAGATGCATTGTCACTAAACAGATCACCATTAAGTGAGACATACCCAGAATTTGCATTAATTCTGTCCCAATTTTGTTCTGCAAAATTAGCAGACCTTGAAATTATAATTCTTTTACTTCCATCGCTTAAGCGATATCCTTTTGACCCTGGCTCATAGCCCACAAACCTGAGCTTTCTTGCCTTTTGCTGTCCCTTTCTTCTGATTGCTTTTGGAATATGTACCCATGCAGTACTTCCAAAAATTCTCAAGTGTGCCAGTGATGGCTTTCTCCCATATAGAATGGCATATGGAGTATTATTAATGGAGGAACTCCACAGCCTGTTAACTATATAATTAGCAGTCAATATGGCTTCTCCCCAATATGACCTGCTCAAACCAGAATCCTCCAATAATGAATCTTTCATTGTTTGCAAAACACCATTCCTTCTTTCAGCTACACCATTCTCTGCTGCTGTGTAAGGATTTGTACGTCTGTGTCTTATCCCCAACTGCCCCAACCATTGTTGGAATTTTGTTGACATAAATTCAGTACCTCTGTCAGTTTGCAACTGACACACTTGTTGTCTGTACCTTCTCTCTACAAAACTTACCCACTGTTTGAATTGTTGTAGCACCTCTGTCTTTGCTCTAAGCAAATAGCAAAATGAATACCTGCTATAATCATCAACAATTACCAGTGCATATTTTGCTCCTCCCAAGCTGGCTTGCATAGGTCCCACCAGATCTGCATGGACCAGCTCTAGAACTCTTTTTGTTTGTCTTGTGCTATATTTACTAACTGGGAATGCCTTTGACTTCGATGCTTTGCATACTGCACAGTCCAAATATGTTTTGCATCCTTTCAAATTTAGCCCTTCTGCAAAATCTTGCATTTGCTGCAAAACTTTAAAGCTTGCATGGCCAAGTCTTCTATGCAGAAGATGAACACATGAATCATGCTCTGCAACATTCTTAAATATATAGGAACATTGAACCTTTTGTCCCTGCAATACATATAGATTATCTTCCTTTATGCCTTCTGCACAAATATTCCCATTCCTTTTGATGAGACATTTCCCATTTACAAAAATGACCTCAAAACCTTGTTTGTCTAAATCAGACACATTTAACAAATTATGTTCCATCTCAGGCACACAAAGCACATTGGTAAACTTTGATTCCAAATATGGAATTTTTACATCGCCTTTTTCAATGACTTTTGCTTTCTGGCCATTTGCCAAAGCCACAGCTTCTTGTGCTACTGGAACAAACCTGCAAAATAATTCAGAGTCGTTAACAATTGTTTGACTTGCCCCACTATCTATTAGCCACTTGTCTCTGTTGTTGCTATTGCAAACTTTTGCAACACCAAAATGTTCCTTTTGCAAATTAGTCTTCTTTGCATGCACAAATGTCCTTTGCTGCAAACAGTTCCTTTGCAAATGGTTCCTTTGCAAATGTGTCTTTTTTTGACAAATGTAGCAATTCTTCCCTTGCAAAGCTCTCTGCTTGCAAAATCTCTCTTTTGTTGCAATTTGGTCCAGGCATGATCTGCTTGTCTCTTCTCCTCTGGAGACTTGCAGTCTGGACCCCCTCCTCAGGAATTTCTCCTCCTCGTAGCTGCTTCTAAAATGGCGTTTTTCTTCTTCATTAAGCAAACATGCTTTTAAAGCCGCAAACTTTAAGTCTTGCTCTTCTTTGCATTCAAATATTGCAGAAACTGTGTCCCAGGTTTTATCTAAATTGTTCAACACCAATAAAATTTCTGGGACTCAGGGAATTTAATCCCACGTTGTTCTAAGTCCAAAAATAAACTTTGCATTTTATTTAAATGCTGTTCCACAGATTCACCTGGTTGCAAACAGGCTCTGTAAAGTTTTCTTGACAATTGCACTATGTTGCAAGCAGAAACATTCACGTGCACAGCTCTCAATTTCAACCAAATCTCCTTTGCAGTCTTTAAATTTGCAACATTTAGAAATTCTGCATCATCTAAATTCAATATAAGATAAGCCCTTGCTGTATCATGATTTTTCTGATCAACTGCTGCAAACACTTGTGGTGGATTTTCAACAATATACCACAGCTCTTTTGCTTTCAGCAAACATTCCATTTTTGCAGCCCATACAATGTAATTCTTCTGGCCCAAACGAGGCACAGAGTTTTCCTCAAATTCCATTGCAGCCATTCTGCTAATTCTGCCTTGTTCTTATATTTTCTAAACACAGGCAATTTCTTCCAGCTTGTTAGGAATAAAATTTTAGAATAAAAAGTAAAGTTAAGTGACACGTACTCTGTAAAATTTCTAAACCGCCGACAGAAAGATTTCTACACAAAATTTCTACACATAGACTGCAAGATTTCCACACAATTTCTACGTGTACACGTACTTTGAAAGAGTTCTGCACGTAGGCTATAGGATTTCCACATTGAGCTATAGGATTTCATGATAGAGTACATATAAGGGAATAGGTGAAGCAAAATAGTAAGGGGCAGGGATAATGTATTTTGTTTAGGCGATCCTGATAAGATTGTAACCTCAGAGGAGGGGCCAAGGCGTCGGGATAGAATGTATATAATGTGTGTTTTTGCTGTGACCAGGTGTGGCTCAAATATTCATTTGGAGTCCACCACGCTTTGCAAACCGTTGTAACCAATAAATCTCTGTCTAATTTCAACTTGCTGTTTGGTGTTATTCAGTGGGCTAGAATTTCTACCAACAGTTTTGGCGCCCAACATGGGGCTCGAGACCAGGATCGTTTGTCTGCACCAGATCCAGAAGGTGATGTGGAAAGCATGCCCTGTTGATTTCGACAGTCTATCTCATCTTGCTGGTAACGGAGCAGCAGCGCTTTCCTCGGCGAACCCATAAAGTTGATGTTGGACAGAGACAAGAATTGAACCGGTGTGTGTGTGTGTTGCTGGCTTCCGGGAACTGGGCAACTCCGTGCACAGACCTAGGTAAGTGTTCTGGGGTGGCCAGTATACACTGCCTAGGCAGTCGGTGGGAAGACTGGGTAGGCCTGTGTGAATTTGAGACTGTGTGTGTGACATCCCAAGTATCCGCTTAGTGAAAGTGGACCTCTGATATGTGAGTGCATATCTAGGGGGATCAGGGGGAAGTGAATTAAGGAATTTATGTGAAGTCTCAATTAGAATACACAGGACGGTAAACCAGTATGGGCAACACAGGGAGTACTCCAGGAAAGAAGTGTTTGAGAAAAATAAGGAGGAACCCCAAATTAAATACAGATAAAGAAAGTCCATTAGGGATTTTATTGAGTAATTGGGGAAAACCTCCGTATAATGAAATAATTAGTAAATTAGACATAACCAAGGAAGATATGGTTAATTTGTGTTGTTTTGTCTGGTGGGAAGATGAAAAAGTAGAGTGGCCTAGATTAGGAACAAATGACTATTTTGCTTGTCAGAATTTATATGAGTATGTGTCAAGGAAAACATGTAAATCATTAGTCAGTGAGTTAGACTATGCTTTAATTTGGAACCCAGGTAAATGGGTCACCTTGACTATGAGTGGCCCTAGCCCTCATAAAGTAACCTCAATATATTTACAAGAAGAAGAGAAGAATGAAATAGAGGAAGAAGATGATGAAAAATCCATGAAATATTTACCCCCACCTTATAATCCTAATCTACCACAACCAACAAATGTACAAATACCTATTCCACCAGCTCCTGTAACACAAGCCCAGGGAGCTGTGAGAGGTGGACCCTATAAGGTATTAATAAAAGAATTGGAACAATTGAAGAAAGATATAAAGAATTTTCCCTTTAAGGATAAACCACTACAGGCTTTTCCTTTAAGAGAAGTACCCAATGGAGTAGATGGCCAAGGACAGGCCCATATCAGTTTTGTACATGAGCCTTTAAAGGCATCTGAATTATGCCTTTAAGAAATGAAAAGCATGATAGAAGATCCAATAGGGTAGCAGAGCAATTGGATCTGTTGTTAGGAGCAAACATATACACATGGGATGAATTAGGAGTGATACAGAGCACGTTATTTACAGCAGAAGAAAGACAGTTAATTCAAAGAGCAGCAAGAGACATTTGGACAAGGGAACATAACCCCCAAGCACAGGGGGCAATTTTGGCAGATGCAAAGTTCCCTTTAGTAAGACCAAATTGGGACAATAATAATGCTGCAGATAGACAAAACATGGAAGATATGAGAGTATTATTAATAAGAGGAATAAAAGAAGCTGTTCCAAAAGCACAGAACATGAGTAAAGCTTTAATGATAGAACAAGAAAAAGAAGAATCTCCAGCTACATTTCTCCAAAGATTGAAAGACGGAATGAGGAAGTATTCTGGAACTGATCCAGATGACCCAGCAAATACTCTTCTAGTAAAAATACAATTTGTGGTAAAATCCTGGCCGGATATAAGCAAAAAAACTACAAAAATTGGAGGGATGGACAGGGAAAATTATAGATGACTTGTTAAAGGTAGCACAAAAGGTATATGTGCAAAGGTATATATAAAGAAATTTAGGCAACAGAATAAAATGATGGTTGCCACAATAAACCAAGTAATAAAACAAAAGAAAAAGAATACAGAAGGAAAATGGATATTACCTGATGGATAGCAGGTGTTGAATAAAGCCATAACACGTGAAGTAATCCAAACACTCCATGAGGGTTTTAGAAGACGTGTTTCTGAAAGGTATGGCTACAGGAGAGTTTTCACTGTTGTGAAACAAATAACGGCCGGATGTCTCATTTTGCAAGAAAGTTAATAGGCAAGCTCTAAGAGCAAAGGAAATTGGGAGAGGAAAGGAGCTCATTGGCTTTTGAACAGTTCCTTAAAATTATAATAATAGTTATTTGTTTGCCAGGAGAAAGTATGAAATGAAATATCTGTATGTGAAAGTGTTTATACAAGCAGTTTGAATGGAAGTGAATGTGTGGCTATGCTGATCCTGTGTGTGTGTGTGTGTGTGTGAGTTTCTCCCCCATCCCAGACTGTGAAAGAAACAGTAAGCTGCAGATTTTTTTTTTTTGTTACTGTAAAAGTGAAATGGAAAATGCATGTGAAGAGAAAACTATTTTGTTAGTGGTGAAATTGTTGCATAATTTCTTCTTCTTTTCCTGTCTCTTTCCCCCCACCCCCAGCCGGCTGTGTTGCTTTAAGAGCAAGAAAGACAGAAAAGAAAAGGGGGGTCTGATCTTTTTAACTTTTTTTCTGCTTAGAATTCTAGTTTGAGGAAGGTGAGCTGGATGTGAAATTTAATACCCATTCTTGCAGTAAGAAATAAGGTTATTTTTTTTAAAAAATAAATGAAATATGAGAAGAACTGGAATACACCTATATAACCATTAACCAATAGAAATGACTTTGAATTGATTTGTTTAGATTTATAAATGATTTAACCTATTTAATGGAAATTTGTTTTCATCTGAATGAAATCTGATTAAATTGGAATTTGACTAACTTTATATTAAAACCAAAGAGTTGATACTAGAGTTTGATACAAAACTATTTCAGTAACTCAGAATATTTCATTAAGCTTGTTTATTTATTTATTTTGTGGAGTTGCTTTTTGTTGTTGTTGTTTTATTTATTTTTTTTATGTTCTTATCTCTGTGCAGGACACACTGATAAAAAAATAAATAATAATACCTGAGAGAATTGAAGGAATTATAATTCAACCCTTGTTTAAAATGAAGGAGTTGAGGAAAAAAAAATTTTGGGATTATAAATGAGCTATGTTGTTTTGAATAAACATTTGTATGCAAACAAACTCAAGCAGTTTGGTGAGCGCTTCTGTGTTGGCTCTTTACTAAGTAATCTGTTTGTAAATACATACGGACAAAGGAATGGCTAGGGGAGGGATAATTGATACTTTTCTATGGTTAATATATGGTTGGTTATACGATAAGTATGATATGTAGACAAATATATATAATGTTCTATAACATCTAATGGTGAGGCTATTTCAATGTATTCAAGTTGATTTTAAATTACCTTAAGTGGGAAATTCCACAATATGAAACTCAAATGACTTGGATAAAATGTTTACCTTTAGTATTGTTGTGAATAAGAACACAACCACAGAAAGATTTAGGATTGTCTCCTTATAAGTTGTATGGTGTGTCATTTATGCCTGGAAACATCTCCATGGACTTTTTAGTAACAAGGGATAAAGTAATAAGACATTATGTGCATAAACTGTCGCAGTATCTTGATCATTGCAGGAAACAAGGCTTGCTGATCCAAACACCCCCTTTGGAATTTCCTGTCCACAAGTTTGAGGTGGGACAGTGGATCCTGATCCGAATGTGGAAGGAGGAGAAATTGCAACCTAAGTGGGAAGAACCATTCCATGTGTTGCTGACCTCTGAAACTGCAGTTCAGATGAAAGAAAAAGGGTGGGCTCATTATACACGAGTAAAGGGACCAGTAGCTGAACCAAAAGGACAGTGGACCTGTGTTCCGGGTGATGACTCGTTTAAATTGATACTTTGTAAAATTCCTGTTTAAATGTATTGGTACTTGACTGTAAATGCCATGTTGATTGTTGTTGTTTCCATTGTATTGACTGTGTAAGATGTACTGGATGTGAAGAACATTTTGGACCATACGATATAGTACTCATTGAAAAGAAATTGAAACCTTTTGAGGAATATACTGAGACATTGACTGGAGTGGTAAGATATACTCTAAAAGATATTCCTTCAATCCAATTAGTCCAGGAAGAACAATGAGAAGCCTTCATAAAATATCACAGTTTAGAAGAAGATTAATATAAAATATAATTAATATAAATTAATATAAAATGTGAATATTTGTCCCTGGCTGTATATCTCTCCCTCTCTAGGGAGTGATATAGAAGAGCAACAGAAGCAGAAGGATGTGAAGCCTGCATTACCAATGCCACCAAAGGGGTGTATATTTCAATCTATATGTCAATTAAATAAAACACAATATTCAGTTTGTAAGGGAAGAGACAAAAAGAGATACAATGCTATGATCCATCGATGCCAACATATTTGAATTTCAGTATATATGTGGGTTTAGCTAAAGTAGGAGTGAGACAAAGACCTGAAGGTGAAGAAAGATTAATATACGTCAATTCTACTAAAATATTAGAAAAAGGGGACAGAAAAAGCTTTGATACAATTTGATGCATGCACAGTATTAAGTTTATCTTATCTCGCCACAAAGTGTGGAGACTCTAGTTGGATCATAGCACATAAACAAAATCATAAATATATGTTCCACTAATTTGAACTTTGCAAATGGAAACCCCAATCAATGGTTACTTTGTGGGGGATCTATTAAATATTCAGGGTGGAGTTGTGTGTGTGATTACACTGGAGGAGGTTATCCAGGATGTAATGGTATTACCAAATTTAAAGGAATATATGGAACTAATATGATGGAGTTGGAAATCACTAAGAACCATTCTGATATAGTAAGTTATGGATTTGGGATAGACGGAACAGGAACAGATCCATTAACTTATATCACTATAAAGAAAGAAAAGATATATTAGCTAAGGAAGGAGGGGTATGTGGGAAGTTTAATTTAACGAATTTTTGCTTACAAATAGATGAAACAGGTGCAGAAGTGAAGCAATTAACCACTGAAATGAGACAACTTGTACATGTTCCAGTCCAGACTTGGACTGGTCTTTTAGATGAAGGTGGATTTTTGGGAGGAATCTTTCGCAATTGGAAACAAGCATTATTCATGGTGGGCATAATATTAGTAGGACTAATATGTTTGCCCTGCCTAATTCCTATAATTAAAAATTTAGTCCATACAACTATAACCAGTATAATGGATGGCATCAAACAGGAGGAAAAGATACAGGCACTGTTAGCCTTTAAGGAAATCAAAGACAAAGTAGACATAATAGAGAATAAACACAAAGAAGAAATTGAAATGAATTTAAGAAGATTCTAAATTTTATTAAGTATGAAAAGAAAAAGGGTGGATCTGTTAGGAATAAAATTTTAGAATAAAAAGTAAAGTTAAGTGACACGTACTCTGTAAAATTTCTAAACCACCGACAGAAAGATTTCTACACAAAATTTCTACACATAGACTGCAAGATTTCCACACAATTTCTACGTGTACACGTACCTTGAAAGAGTTCTGCACGTAGGCTATAGGATTTCCACATTGAGCTATAGGATTTCATGATAAAGTACATATAAGGGAATAGGTGAAGCAAAATAGTAAGGGGCAGGGATAATGTATTTTGTTTAGGCGATCCGGATAAGACTGTAACCTCAGAGGAGGGGCCAAGGCGTCGGGATAGAATGTATATAATGTGTGTTTTTGCTGTGACCAGGTGTGGCTCAAATATTCATTTGGAGTCCACCACGCTTTGCAAACCGTTGTAACCAATAAATCTCTGTCTAATTTCAACTTGCTGTTTGGTGTTATTCAGTGGGCTAGAATTTCTACCAAGCTTTAAATTACAATGCAGTCCTTAGTAAGCTCTGGGCCCATAACATGTTAGAGAATTTTAATTTCTCTATTGGTGAAAAATAAATCAGAAGCTCTCACAGTTGACTGCATTTAGCTGATTCAAATAACTTTATATTTATATAAAAATATTTACAATACCATTCTTCTTTACAGCAACATAGCTTAATGAAGGCTTCTTACAGAGACAGACCAGAGACAGAACTTGAGACTGGAAATCCAGCTAACTAACTCAATACTCTTTTGCACAGACTCAATAGCACTTTCTTCACATTGGCTGACTGAGTTACCACATGACTCTTCCTGTTCATGAATATTCCAACACTTACCAACAACTTTCAAATTACTAACTGATGTGGTAGCTGATGCAGTACAACAGCATCTAGTTGAAAACAATCTCTTTCCACCTGAGCAGAAAGGAAACCGTCCCAATAGCAGAAGAACAAAAGATCAACTCCTAATAGACAAAATGATCTTGGAAAACTGCAAGAAAAGGAAGACCAACCTGAATGTGGCATGGATTGACTACAAAAAGGCATTTGACTCTCTGCCACATGACTGGATAATCAAGTGCCTAGAAATAACAGGAGTCAGTAGAAACATCACAAAATTTGTGCAAAGATCGATGGCACAATGGAAGACACAGTTGCAGATCAAAGGTGAGAGGCTGGGAGAGGTTAATATCAAGAAAGGAATATTTCAAGGAGATTCATTATCACCATTACTATTTGTTATTGCAATGTTTCCTCTGTCAACAATACTGAATAACTCAGGACATGGCTATCAAATATCAAAAACATCTGCCAGACTATCCCACCTCCTTTACATGGATGATCTGAAGCTGTATGGAAAAACATCATCTGAAATAGAATTGCTGCTCAACACTGTCCGTATATATAGCCAAGATATTGTAATGGAGTTTGGCTTGGACAAATGTGCCACACTTACTATCAAACAAGGAAAAATAGTGAAAACTGAAGGAATCAAGATGCCCCACGAAAATAACATTAAGAGTCTGGATGAGGAAGAGTACTACAAATACTTGGGTATCCTTCAAGCTGACAACATCAAGCACACTGAAGTCAAGAAAAAGATTAGAGGTGAATACATCAAGAGAGTGAAGAAGATCTTAAAGTCCAAACTCAATGGAGGAAATACCATAAAGGCAATCAACACCTGGGCAATCCCAGTCATTAGGTACACAGCTGGAATAGTGGACTGGACTCAAGCAGAACTAAAAGCAATGGATAGGCAGACCAGAAAAATAATGACAATGAATCATGCCCTTCATCCACGCAGTGACATTGATAGACTTTATCTACCAAGGCAAATAGGTGGGCGTGGAATGCTACAAGTACATCAGATGGTTGAAGAAGAAAAAATGGCTTTGGAAGAATATCTGAAGAACAATGATGAAGATACACTGAAATTAGTATATCAGGAAGGCTTACTGACTACTGGAGAGACCAAACTGGCCTACAAGAAAGACCAAATGAAGAACAGAATAGAGGCATGGGAAGACAAAGCACTACATGGCCAATACATTAAAAAAAATAGCTGGGAAAGCAGATAATAACAAGACCTGGCAATGGCTAAGAGCAGGAAAATTGAAGAAAGAGACCGAGGGACTAATTCTGGCTGCACAAGACCAAGCCTTAAGGACAAATGCATATAAAGTCAAAATTGAGAAGACAGCAACAGACAGTAAGTGCCGCCTATGCAAAGAAGCTGAAGAAACAGTGGACCACCTGGTAAGCTGTTGCAAGAAGATTGCACAGACTGACTACAAGCAGCGGCATGACAAAGTAGCAACAATGGTGCATTGGAAGATCTGCAAAAAATATCATTTGCCTGTAAGCAAAAACTGGTGGGATCATAAAATAGAGAAAGTCATAGAAAACAATAAAATTAAACTGCTCTGGGACTTCAGAATTCAAACAGACAAGCACCTGCAACATAACACCCCAGACTTAACAATTGTCATAAGAAAGACAAAAAAGTCTGGATAGTGGACGTGGCAGTGCCTGGAGACAGCAGAATAGATGAGAAAGAACTGGAGAAGATAACAAAATACAAAGACCTACAAATAGAAATAGAAAGACTGTGGCAAAAGCAAGCAAGGGTAGTACCAATAGTCATAGGCTCCTTGGGTGCAATCCCAAAACAACTGGAGCACCACTTGAACATCATTGGCATTGACAAATTCGCTATTAGTCAATTGCAAAAGGCGGCCTTACTAGGAACTGCTTCCATCCTGCGACGATATCTGTAATACCATCAAACATCCACATCTGCCTATCCCAGGTCCTGGGTAAGGACTCGATAGGTAGACAAAATGCCAAATCCAGTCTGAACATCTGGCTGACTGTGCAATGATCCAAAATAATAATAATAATAATAATAATAATAATAATAATAATAATAATAATAATAATAAAATAATAATAATAGGTTGGAAGGGACCTTGGAGGTCATCTAGTCCAACCCCCTGCTCAGGCAGGAAACCCTACACCATTTTGGACAAATGGCTGTCCAGTCTCTTCTTAAAAACTTCCAGTGTTGGAGCATTCACCGCTTCTGGAGGCAGCTTGTTCCACTAGTTAATTGTTCTAACTGTCAGGAAGTTTCTCCTTAGTTCTAGGTTGCTTCTCTCCTTGATTAGTTTCCATCCGTTGCATCTTGTCCTGCCTTCAGGCTCTTTGGAGAATAGCTCGACTCCCTCTTCTTTTGGCAGCCCCTGAGATATTGGAACACTGCTGTCATGTCCCTCCTCATCCTTCTCTTCGTTAAACTAGACATACCCAATTCCAGCAACTGTTCCTTTTATGTTAATGTCATGTCCATAAGTCTATCTGTGGGTTTGGCCTTCAGAAGAATAGTAGATGGAGTACTAATATAATATTGGTTTGATTGGCTTATTGAATTTAAATGAGATCCATGCATACTTCCTGTTATTTTAGAGCAGTGGTTCTCAACCTTTTTAATGCCGCGACCCCCAACCAGTCATAAGTCAAGGACTACTCAACCGGTCGTAAGTCAAGGACTACTCAACTGGTGCAGCACCGTTTGCGGAATGGGACTTTTGGCGGGCTCAGCAGGGCAGAGACAGCCTGGACAATTCCTATTGTCTTTTGAAAGCCAATAGAATTAGACTCTATTCAAGAGAGTCTATTCTATTGGCTTTCAAAAGCCAATAGAATAAAAGGGAGTAGCACAGCTAAGGAAAAGGGGAAAGAAATGGCGGACTGTGTTGTTTGGCGACCCCCATGAAATGGTCGTTCGACCCCAAATGGGGTCCCGACCCACAGGTTGAGAACCACTGTTTTAGAGATTCAGGATGGCTTTATAAATCAGCCAACCTTTATTTTCAAAGAAATTTTGAAAGCTCTGCAATCAACACTACAAAAGAGCATGCACAAAGCATATTTAGTGACCTAAGTTTGTTTGTAGAGATTCATGTAAAACTATAAGTCAGTTACACTCCCAAGCTTAGATGTGGATGTGCATTTTATTCGTATTAATGAAGTTCATTTAACATTTGGCTGGAAAGATGCATTTGTGTGTGTTATTCGACTGGGTACTTCATTCCTTTATCCCTTAGTTTTAAATCATAGACATTGATTAGATTAAGGAGCATTTTATTCTAAAACATTTTTGGAAATTCATTTTTCTTAATGAATTAACCAGAATTCCTTTTTATCCAGAATGTTGTCCTGCTTTGAAGAAACCAACTGATTTGGAAAATATAAGAGATTAAAGTTTCTCTTACCTTCAGTTAGTTATCTCTCACTGCTTTCTGTTAGATTGAAATCTGGCTAAAAGGAAGATATACTTCAACTTGAATTCAAGCAGAAGAAAGTGAAAGGATGAAGAAACATTATTTTGTAATGGGAGCTTTCAAAAATATATTATTATTTGTTCACAATAAAGTGAAATCCCAACTGCCAGTTCTTTAGCTGGAGTTGACCATCAAATTCTTCCCAAGAACCTAGGACAGGGGTAGGCAACCCAAAACACTCAAAGAGCCACTTGGACCCGTTTCCCACCAAAAACAAAACACCGGGAGCCGCAAAACCCTTTTGATATATAAAATGAAGATAACACTGCATATATCCTTTTTTACCTTTATTATAAGTGTGTGTGTGTGTGTGTTTGTGTATGTATGTGTGTGTGTGTGTATGTATGTATATATATATATATATATACACACATACACACATTAAAAATAAAAGTAAAAATATGACTCTTGGGAATATCCATACTATTAAAACAATGATCACCAAGAGAATGCTTTAAGAGAATAAAATTACATACACACAAAGGTAAAAAAAGGATATATGCAGTGTTATCTTCATTTTAGATGTCAAAAGGGTCTCTCTCTCTCTCTGTCTCTCTCCCTCCCTCCCTCTCTATCTGCCCTTGGTCTACCACTCCTCTTCCCCCCCCACACACACACTCTCTCTCCCTCCCTCCCTCTCTCTCCCTCCCTCTCTCTTTCTCCCCCCTCTCCTATCTGCTGCTCACCTGGCAAGCTTCAAGCTGTTGTCCACAAGCTCAGGAGTAGGCAACCTCGTCTCTTTTATGACTCATGGACTTCAACTCCCAGAATTCCTGAGTCAGCCTAGCTGGGCTAGCTAGCTCTCTCCTGCCCTTCCTGCTTCCTGCAGAGACGCAGCAAAGGGAGGAGCTCCGCCCAGTAAGCTTTTCAGCTCCCCAGAGAACACTGTGAGTGCACTCTCTTTTACACACACACACACAGAGAGAGAGAGAGAGAGAGAGAGAGAGAGAGAAAGAAAGAGAGAGAGAGAGAGAAGCAGGGAAGTGCAATTGCCTCTCTCTATCTCTGTCTCTCTCTGCAAAGGCAGAGGAGGCTGGGAGCCACAGGGGAAGGCTCAAAGAGCCGCATGCGGCTCCAGAGCCGCAGGTTGCCGACCTGTGACCTAGGATGTTGTAATGCAGAGGTCCTGAACCTTTTGGGCACCAGAAAAACCTTTCTGTGGAGAAAGGTTTTTCCACAGACCAGAGAGGTGCATGGTTTTGTGTGCTGCCTGCATCCCAGGGATGGGGCTTTGCTTGTTTGTGCAGACCGGTTGCTGGCATGCTGGGGGTTGGGGACCCCTGCTATTATGGATCAGTGTACTATATATGCAGTTCCAAGTAATGTGGTCTTTTGCAACTGACAAATGGAAATTTTGTAAATGTGCAGATATTTCACTTCATGAAATGCTAAGTTTTAGATGGAATCGAAATGTATTATCTTTTAAATTGTAACTTATATAGCACAATTTTTACTATTGTGCAGATAAGTATATTAGTTGTAATAGTATATAATCCCACTGAAAAATATCTCTATATAAGTAGCAGGTTACAAGAATACTTAGGATATTTTCTGAAGGTAAAGCCATTATCTTTAGTATGGAAAAGAACAAAACTGAACTTCAGTACATGGAATACTAGTGTGTAAATTCTATACATGATTTGAAATAGTGTCATGATTTTTCTGAAGAAAAAGAAACACATCACAAATAATAATTTAGTTACTATTTCATGCTTCAGAGCTAATGCTAAAATCAATACCAAACAACAGCAAGAATTGCTAAATACAAGAGAACCAGTACAAAAAGCATAGGTATATGCCAAGAACAGATTACAAATTCCATTCAAGGGGTCATTAAAAGATATTTAAACTATTGTCAGAAATGAGACCTCTTTTTGATATACGGTGTTATAGAAGCAGCAAAATTAAAAATGACAGACCAATGGTATGCAACAAGTTCCTAAGGTTATCTGCACAACCATAGCAGATCTTGTATTTAAACATTGTTCAGAAATGTAATATTCAATTACAGTATATTACTTTAAGGTCACTGGTCCTTAACTTAAATTTGAGATACCATTAAAAGTCTATGAACTGAGGCTTCTTGAGGAAACAGTGCTTTAATTGATCAAATAAAACAGCTGGGTGGCAAACAATCTGGAACACTGGCAGAGTTACATCCAGAAGTGCCACACCTTAGAAAGTTAGTAGCATTGCTTTATAAACTTTGTTAGCCAATGAAAATCAGACAACAGTGCCATTACATCATAAGGGAAGACATCAATCATTCCTGAACACTCCTTTATTCCCTCCTTCAGTACATCCCATCCATGTACATGTTTCCCATGCTTGCATGAAATTTGTCCCTCATGCAAACATTGATTACAAAAGTGAGATAGCAATAGTTAGGCTGAACAATTCCTTTTTGTTCAAGTTACAGAACCCTTCATTCCTCCCTTTTAAATTTTGTAACAGAATGCTTTCTCTTACTTGGTGACCAATGACATATATTCCTTTATTATTGCGGTGTTAATCAGGACCTTGGCTGGTTTATGGGGTTTATCACTACTTACAGAGGATGCTATGACCGTCATCCCCGAGATGGTAGAAGTAACTATTCTTTGGATAACAGGAATCAAACATGGCAAAACCAGAAGACCTCCAAAAGCTAACACAACCAGAAAAATTTCCCTTCGCCAATCACCAAAGATCTCTCCAAATCAGCTTGTGTCCATGGCAGCTGTCCAGGTTTCTGAAGAAGCTGGGTGTATTTCCTCCACACACATGCAGCAGCATGTAAAAGGAAAGCCACTCACCACATGTTTTCACAAAACATTTTTTTTTATTTTTTAACATACAAACATTTATAAAAATACAATAAAATTTTAAAGTAAGAAACCCCTCCTTACCCTCCCTCCCACCCCCAACCCCCCTCCCTTCACTTCCCAGAGCAGAATACAGGGTTAATAATAACAAAATTTATAATAATTAAAAAAAAGAAAAAAAGAAAAGAAAAGAGAAAAAAAATTATCATAATTAACCTTTAACTCCATAACCTATAAAACAATTCTCTATAATATTTAATATTCATTCATAAAATAAATGAAACTTTTTAATTCCATACTTTTTCTGAATATAATCTATCCACCTTCCCCATACAATAATATATCTTTCTTGTGTATGATCCTTTAAATAAGCAGAAATTTTTGCCATTTCTGCAAAACTAGATACTTTAAATATCCATTCTTCTAAAGTAGGCAAGGAATCTTTCTTCCAATATAAACCTACTAGTAACCTTGCTGCAGTTAATAAATTCAACATCAAAGTAGTTTCTTTTTCATTTAAGTCAACAAAAATACCAAGTAAAAATAGTTGAGGAGTAAACTTTATCTTTTTTCTAAAAATCTTTTGAATGTTCCACCAAATCATAATCCAAAAAGCCTTTACTTTTTTACAATTCCACCAAATATGAAAGTATGTCGCATCATTATTGCCACATCTCCAACATTTGGGCTGTATGTTGGAATACATACAAGATAATTTTTTAGGATCTAAATGCCATCTATAAAACATTTTATAAAAATTTTCTCTCAAATTTTGAGCTTGTGTAAATTTAACATTTCTTGTCCAAATTGTCTCCCATAAATCCAATGAGATCAGTTCCTGTATATTCTGAGCCCATTTAATCATACAATCTTTAACCAATTCTGTTTCCGAGTCTAACTCTAATAAAACATTGTATATTCTTTTTATATGAGCCGGACTTTGATTTTTAATCTGAATAACCAATTGTCTATCTTCTAATGTTATTCCCTCTTTCTTATCTACAGTCCATTTGTCCACTATTTGTAAATATTGAAACCATGACTGTAGAATATTTTCCTGCCTTAATACATCTAGGGATTACCTGGCAGGGGAGACACCTTAATCACAAAACATTTTTTTGTAGTCTTATTTTAACCAATCAATTTTCTTTATCTCTCTGTATGTGTTTCTTGCCTCGGGCTAATGGAGGTTTCTGTGCAAGCATAGTACAGAGAAGTAAAATAGCATTATGTTATTCTAATTGCCCTTCATTTGTAATTATTTCTAATACAGTTTGCAGTCTAATAATTCTATTAAGCATACCAACAAGAGTCCTATAACCATACATTCCATCTTCTGCCCAAGTAATAGGTTTGTCTGGGGTGGTCAAGGTGAGGGTTGCATCTGTTAAATCAGGGGTGTCAAACTCAATTTCATTGAGGGCCGCATCAGCATTGCGGTTGACCTCGGGGGGGGGCAGGGTGTGTGGCCAGGGTGGGTGTGGCCTACTGGGTGGGTGTGGATGGAGTGGGTGTGGCCTACTGGGTGGGCATGGCCAGCTCTACATTCACATCAAGGGTGCCTATGGGGGCCTGGGCAGGAGTGGGACAGATCTGAGGGTCTCTGGCAGAAGGGGGTGGGACCAGGGCAAGTGCCAAGGCATGATCCACTGGAGGAGCCTCACTGTTCCTCTCAGGCCATGCAGGGGGGGCTGGATAGTGGTGTGGGCTGCCCAGAGCCCTGAACAGCAGAGGTCAAATGCCCAGCCTGACCCTCAAGCACCCCGGCACCAAGCCCAACCCCACTTTCCCAAGGGGATGCCCAGCTGTATTTACCTCCTCCTTAAGGCTGCTGCTGTTGTGGTTCCAGCTAATGAAACATTCCAAAGAACTTCCAGGCATTTATTTTCCTAAAAGTCTTTTATTGTTACAAAATGTCGGCACAGGCACAACAGAGGGATGCTAGGATCTAAGTTCTCTTCCTCTGAGCAGTTAAATTATCAGCATGTTCCCTCCCTAAATTAGCTGTCATATCTCACATTATCCAATTAGTGTGAAGGTCAAATGTTTTCTCCCTCTTTCCCGGGCTTTACCCCCAACCCCCCTTCTGCTCTGTATTAACCCCATAATTACCAGACAATTCTACATATTGTCAAAAGCAAGAATATACAATATTTGCTGTGCTTGCTCCTCTTAGCCAGGTTGCTCATGATGGGTATGAGGGCAAAGTCAGAGGGAGGCCCATTCCCTCTCCATGGGAGGAAACCTGGCTTTGTATCCAAAGCTTCCTTAGAAATAGGATGGGAGACCCCCCAGGATAGGCCAGGAGGAGGGGGAAAGGGGATGGTGAAAGGGCAGCAGGGCAGGACTAAGGCAGGACTTCCCTCAGACCCTCCCTCTCCTTTCCTTCTTTCCTTCCTAAGTACAGAGTGGTGGGAAAATATTTGAAATGAGGGAGGGAGAAAAACAGGCAAGAAACACAGCTGGGGAGGTGTCACAATTGCCTGGAAGTGGCCAGCACATGGCCCTCACCTACTTCACATACCTGGCTTGGTGGGCTCTGGGGGAGGGGATGCCATGAGCAGCGTGAGAGTCAATGTTACCTGTGCATTGCCGCCCAGCCCCCAGCCTGCCCGATTTCGGCAGGCAGCGGGGCACTTTCCTCACAGCGCCAAGAGGTTGAGCCGGGAGGTGTGAAGCTCACCAGCTTTGCACCTTGCTCCCTGCTGAAACTGGGCAGGCTGGGGGCTGGGCAGCATTGCGCTTCTCATCAGATTTGCGCCACCTGGCTCACCCTCTTGGTGCTGTGAGAAGAGCGCCCTGCTGCCTGCCGAAACCGGGCAGGCTGGGAGCTGGGTGGCCTCGCACTTCTTTTTATTTGCACAGCCTGGCTCAGCTTTCCAAGAGGTAATGTCTGCGCATCCCTCCATATGTCCAGATTTGAAGTTATTGGTAGGGCTTTATTGACAGGAGCATAACAAGTGACCCTATCCCCCACTTTGCAAGTAGAATACATAGTGTTGTTATAAACACAACTCCCTTTTGTTCCTTTAATTATTGGGCCCATGGTCTGAAGGTGTGGGGAAAACAGCAGCAACAATGTAAGAAAAATGTAGCAATACACAGTCTATATACTACGAACCCGAGTTCCAGGGTAGTCCAGTCCACTGAAGTTTTCTCCTAGTTAGATGGAGACAGTTCAATGAGGCAGGTCAAAGTTAAGCTGTCCAGCTGTTGAGCTTGCCATTGGAGAGGAGAAGATGGAACTTTTCATGGCCCCGCCTTGATTCCTTCCATTTCTCACTGCTGTTGAGGTGCTCAGGAGGACTTGATGGGGATGGAACCACTTAGGATTAGTACTTATAGGTGAACAGTTCTTTCACCTGAACCCACTCTCCAGGAATAACGATGGTCACAGACGGGGTAGGGCAGCCTGGGCCTATACTGGAATAGAAGACAAAACCTGTGCCAGATTATGCAAATAGTGAGTAACTTTCTTCTCTTCTTCATTGACATTTTTGAACTTTTGTGCAACATACATCATTTCAAAGCAAGTTTTCCAAAGCTGAGGCCTATATTGAAATGGCCTCACCACTAGATGTCACAACCTGTCCAGTCACTGTGTACATCCCACATCCATAAGCTTTCAAAAAAAACCTAAACACATTCTTTAACTCCTCCTCCTCAAACATTCGCTTGCTTTTCCATGCCATTTCTGCTGCTTCTGCACCAACTTCATGTGAGTTAATTCTTTCCCTTTTTACTATTAATCAATTTTTCTTTCCAAATTTTTGAAAAGTATCCATATTTTCCTCTCCTCATGAATAACCTCAGAGCCTGGCTCAGAGCCCACAGGCTTGAGCTAACCACAGGGAGGGAGAGCCCCCCCAGCCTCCACCAACATTCACTTCTTCATTCACCTATCACCACACATCCAAGATGTTCTCCCTTAAGCTATTTTGCTAAATCCATCTGTAAACAAATCAAGCCAAACCTTTGTCTGCAATTCTATCACTTCATGTTCTAATCAGTTTAGTTCATTGAGCTCAAGAATTGGGCAGGTTTAAAATCAGCTGGTTTCTTTCTCCCAGCCCAGTCCTGAGCTAGCACACCTTTTGCTATTCCAGAATCAACATTCATAAAGAGATAAAAATGCTTCTATAAGTTGGGGAGGTTCAAAACAGGTGCTCCAAATAAAATAAACAGCAATTTCACAAGAAAAAAAAAACAAGCTTATTGAGGTATTCTGAGTTAATGAAAATATATGTATATGCAAAGACTGAAACTAGAGCATCAAGCTTTTAAAACATTTACAAATCTAAGCAAAACTTCAGAATCATTTCCTTTGGTTGATGAGTATATATAGGGTTAACTAACAATTTAAATCCGAAAGATTTTCAGTGTGTTCCAATGCCAAGTTTTTCTCTGAGTTCTTTTTGGTTACAATCCCTGCTAAACAAGATTTCTTTTGTTCTGTGTTCCTCAACAAAATTACAAGCCAAAAGCTGCAAGAATAACTCTCAAATTTCACTTCCCCCTCCTTCCCTTCTTCTTTGAGGCCAGAGTTAAACAGAGAGAAAAAAAAGTTTTAAAAAATGATCAAACACCCCCCCTTGTCCCTTTTTCCGTCTCTCTCTTCCCCCCCCCAAAAAAATGTAGCAAGCCAGTAATGAAGAAGGCTGAACAGAATTTTAAAAAACTGAATCGGGATCTCAGCCCCTTTTGAATTTTTCTCATTTATATCATTCTTTCAACAAAATAGTTTTCTCTCTTCACGTCCTCATGCAAACACCAACAACAAAATCTGCAATTTACTGTTTCTTTCACAGCTGGGGTGGGGTGGGGAACTCACTTGCTCTTTTATGACTCATGGACTTCAACTCACTCACACACACACATATTTGCACACTCAGCATATTCACACATTCACTTCCATTCAAACTGCTTGCATAAACAGTTTCACATACAGATATATCATTTTCATGCTTTTTCCAGGCAAACCATTTATTTTTAAATAAGGCCTTTTTGTTTGTTATCAGAGGGTTTTGTCCCTCTTCCAAGTCTTGGAAATAACACAAAACAATATACATACACATATACACAGATACCATTACGACAACATTTCCAGGCCTGTTGCTTGTCCTCTGAGAAGTGAGAAAAATCAAGATGTGATTTTTGAGGCCCATAACTACATCCTACCTTTCTCACCATTCCAAGTCCAAGCTTAATGTTCTGGATGGCCAAATATTTAAGAAACACATCAATTTGGGGTTTGAGGCCAAAGTGGGCCTCCCTTTTAATTTTTCTCTAAAAAGGGAGGGGAACATTTATGGTTGCTTCCAATTTTTCCCAGCAAATTCAAAGGACAGTGGGGAAGGACCAAAAGGAATGTTGAATATTGGGCCCTTTGCCAGTGTGAAGGGGGAGGGGGAAACTGCAGAGAGCAGCCTTCTCTCTTTACGTCTGATAATAAGGATGGTTTCTAAGGACAGTAGATAGCATCAGTGTCTAACAGAAAGGAATTGAATGTACATCCAAAGAGCCAGATTAGAGAAGGGGGAAAAAACCCATTCAGTACTTCTTGAATTTTTCTTTTCTTTCTTTTCTTCTGTGGCTGAAGTTGTTAAAAAGATAAGCTGGCCAAATGGAGGTGCACAAATTTTTTTCAATCTTGCTCTCTTGAAGATTATTTTTACTGCCACAATGTCAGTGCTTTCCAATGGGCTAACACACAGCCTACTGGAAACACAGCCCCTCCTCTTCCCTAAACACCAATTCGTTTGCTCAGTGCAAATGAATGACCCAAGAAATTTCTTAATATCTTTTGTTCGATATTGGGGCTGGCCATGCCCTCTCTTATGCAGGGGTCCTTTACAGGGGGTTCCTCAACAATCATTCATTCACATTGCAGACAACTAACCTGCCTTTCAGGCATTTCACACACACACACACACACACACACACACACAGAGAGAGAGAGAGAGAGAGAGAGAGAGAGAGAGAGAGAGAGAGAGAGAGAGAGAGAGAGAGAGAGAGAGTCCTCCAACCTCCTCCTCATTCCGGAATGCTTGTTTCTACTTACCAAATTCCTCTTGTGTTCTGGTCTCCTCCTATCCTCCACTGGGACAAGATAGAAGCCTCCTTAAATATTCAGGGTTCAGCCTCCTTAAACATTCAGGATTCAGCTGGCAGCTGAACAGTTCAAAAGTCACCAGACACAAAAGGGTCTGAGAATGCTCTTGACTTTATACTGACCTGCACCAATTTTCCTGGATGTCATGCCTGAAGGTTGCTGAGTCACAGTAGGACTCATTCACAGGGAGTTCTTTGAGAAACGATCTTGAAGAAACACATCTAGTTTCTCTGTTTGGGTGCCAGAAATGTAAAGTCACTGGCCCTTAACTTAAATTTGAGATACCATTAAAAATCTAATCAGGCAACTAAAACGGAGGCTTCTTGAGGAAACAGTGCTTTAATTGATCAAATAAAATAGCTGGGTAGCAAACAATCTGGAACGCTGGCAGAGTTACATCTAGAAGTGCCACACCTTAGAAAGTTAGTAGCATTGCTTTATAAACTTTGTTAGCTAATGAAAATCAGACAACAGAGCCATTACATAGTAAGGAAGACATCAATCATTCCTGTACACATTCCTTATTCTCTCCTTCAGTACATCCCATCCATGTACATGTTTCCCATGCTTGCATGAAATTTGTCCCTGATGCAAATGCTGATTACAAAAGTGAGATAGCAATAGTTAGGCTAAAACAATTAATTTTTGTTCCAGTTACAGAACCCTTCATGACAGTATAGAGTTTATGTAGTGAAGGGGATCTAATGCCAGTCAAATATTCTGTATGCAGAACTATAAATTTGGGGAATCAAAATGCAAAATTGGAGGCAGACCCCTGCATTTTCAAGGCAGAAATGAAATACTAGGAATACCCCCCAAAAATTACATGCTATTACAGTACTGGCAATTACAGTATAGTCTCATTCTAAAAAATACAGCTGGTGACCAAAATCAGGATTCTGATGATTGAAAATGCTCTGTAATGAGAATACATGAAAATGGAGGTTTTTGGAGCAGGGGATAAAAATGATAGCAAAACAGGCCATCAACCAACATTAGCCAACAGGGAAGCTCTATAGGTAGACAGTGAGAGTTATTGCTTCAGGCCTGAATGGAACACATGTAAATCAGTTGAATATTCAGTGATTGTGATTGTGTGATGATGAAATCTGTATGTAGTACAACATGGATGTTTGATAGCTTTTTAAAAGGCATTTTCTGAGGAAAACAGCATTAAAATGTTTTTGTAAAAAAAAGACATTTAAATTATGAGAAAGCTGTCTGTTATTGGCTATATAAAGCTATAGGGAAAAATCAACATCTAATATATACTACTTTGAAGAAGACTGGGTTACTGTTTTTGAGATTGATTGTTTGAAGAACCAGTTTCTACTGGTCTTTCACCCAAGTAGAATTGTTATCAGACGTTTTCAATGGCCAATGGGAGAAATGAGTCCCACAGGCTGCATTTTTGTGTCTAATGTTCATGGGAGACCTTTACACCACTAGCAAAATTTATCTGTGTTATTCCAAATAAACAACTGATTCAGCTTTTATTATAAAGTTCTTGAACTACATGATACAATTGAGTATAAAGTTATTGTAAGTATTTGTTACATTTCCCAAATGCCAATTTTGTCAACTAAGGTTAGGCAAAGTAAAGTAGTTCAGAAGTCCTTCATTGCTATCTTTTCTATCCCACATACTTTTGACAATATACAGATTTTATCCTCTTCCTCTGTTAATATTTTTATCTTTACTTCATAGCTTCTCACCATCTGCGCACCTGATATAAAACATCATGACAAAACCTGCCAGATGAATCTGTTTTTCATCTTTCTGTATAGCCAACTGCTATTGATGTTGCAAAAATCTGGCTTAAAAAAAGGAAAATAATTATAAAATGATTGGTTTATATTTCCTTTGTTGGAGAAAATAATATTTTTAATATGGTGACAGCTGCCTAATGTTGGCAGGCATTCAAGCTGACAGTTTATCTTAAAGTTTATTTCCTTTTTGGCAGTTATAGCATAATAAACAGTCCTCTTTCATCTGTATGTAAGCCTACATACATTATATCATATATTTACTGATATTAGGATTTTAAAATAAATTTTATAGGTGAAGGATTTTCTGGGGAAAAAACCCTTAATTACCCATTTATCCCTTGTTTTCTATAAAGGGCAAAAATTAAACTGGAAGTAGTTTTGACACAACATTATTTAAATGCTTCTGAGGCTTAGAGGTCAATACTTCATAGCTATACATTAACCATACACAGGCTTTTTTTCTCATAGAACGCCCAGAATGGAATTCTGGCACCTTTTATGGATGGAACCTTGTAGGGTAGGCAAGGTGGGTTGTATGACGTGTGTGAATTCCGGCACCTTTTTTTTTTTTTTTAGAAAAAAAGCACTGACCATACATTAATTGACATTGCTTTGCTCAGGTAAAAGGGAAACATACTGAATGTGTCATTCCTCACAAAATAATTGGATTTACTTACAATATTTGTGGGCCATCTTTGAGATGGCCCACATGTTTCACCACATGTGGTAGTAATTCCCAACGGTCTCTCCAGACTTCCAGCATATTGAGGATTTCCCCTTGTTCATTCGTGCTAATCTTGTGGGAGGGAGGTGCCACCTATAAAACATCTTATAGAGGTTTTCCTTATAGGAGGTTGCTAGAGTAATTTTTAGATTTTTTTTCCCATAAACTTTGCCAATTATCCAAATCAATATTGCGCCCAAAATATTTACACCAAATTATCATTGTTTCTTTCACCTGTTCCTCAATCATATCTTGCTCTAATAAATATCGATATAGTTTACTTATAGTCTTGCCTTCCCTAATAAATAAGATTTTAGCTAATTCTGAAGAGTCTTGCTTTATGCCCCGTTCCTTTTTGTCTTTATTAAATTTGGATTGGATTTGAAGATATGCCCACCATTCCAGATCAATTCCTTCTTTCTTTAAGGTATTTCTCGCTTTTAATTCTCCTTTCTCATTCAAAATATCTTTATAGGTGACAGCACCCCCACGTTTTATCAATCAAAATAACATTTTATCAATGTTTGGCAATGCCCAAAGGCACAAAAATTTTGGAATTTATTAAAGAAATGGCTGGAAGAAATTTTGCTAATAGATATAGAAGCCAAACCGGAATTTTTTTATTGGGTATTATAGAAAGAAAATATAAGAAAGATACAAATTATTTACTACTGCATATAGTAACAGCGGCACGAATAGCCTTTGTTCAAAAATGGAAAGAGAAAGATACTCCAATCGAAGAGGAAATATGACTGAAAATTTTTAATTGCGCTGAAATGGATAGACTTACATGAGAACTCAAGGATAAAAGTGAAACTAAGTACTACAAAATCTGGGAACAATTTTATGATTGGATAGACAATAAGAGGGTAGCCAAGACAAATGTATAGTGTTGGAATAAAATATAGATTATAGACAAATGTATATTTAAAAGATAAATAGATATACAGAAATAAGGGAAAAGGGGCGTTGTCTTACCTGAATACCTTTTCTCAGCATGATGATGTAGCATCCACCGGTGGGTAATCTCAGCCTTCCTGCTCAGTTGAGACGAAGAAAAAAACTTCAGCCACGCCTCCTTTGGGCGGTCTTTTCCTTAGTTTTGACAAGGCAAAGCAACCATGACGAAGTCTGCCGCAATGGCTCGTCCTGTAATTACACCTGCCTAGACTGACTGTTAAGGGTGGGTGTGGATGCTACATCATCACGCTGAGAAAAGGTGTTCAGGTAAGACAACGCCCCTTATCCAGCATGATAGATGTAGCATCCACCAGTGGGACATACCAAAGCCACCCATGTCTCTGCTGGAAGGGACAGTCTAGGCATGTGTCCCCTGAGAGGAAACAACCTGCTGCAAGACCCTTCTGCCAATTGAGGCATTCGCTGCAGTGAACTTATCAAGTTTGTAATGCCTTATAAATGAAGAGGGAGAAGACCAAGTCGCTGCCCTACAGATCTCTTCAACAGAAGCCTGGGTAGACCAGGCCGCTGATGTGGCCACGCTACATGTTGAATGAGTGGTGATGTTTGTCGGCACTGGTAAAGACTGGGATCTATACACATGAGCAACGCATGCCCTGATCCATCTCCCAGTGGTTGAAGATGATACCTGTCAGAATCCAATTATATTTCATCTTTAATTATCAAACATAGAAACTCCCAATTCTGCCTTCTCTGGATTCTGCCATAAGAGGGAGAAAAGGGGGAGAGCAAAGGGGCTTTATGGCCCTCACTTCCTTCAGCACATTTCAAAGGACTGAATGTGTGTTTATTGTGGCCTCTAAGCGTTAACATATCAAAGAAGAGTAATTGCCTTTCATGTAGTTATCTGAAGTCTCCATCCAGACGGAAGAAGAAAGGGGATGGAATTGTGATACTTGAAACTATCACTGGAAGGGGGGTTGATTGGGTGGGACTACTGGGGAACCCCTTAAAACCTTGAATGGGAGAGCTTGAACCCCAAGTCCTGTCTAGCATGCCTGCAACCATTTTCTCTTAATAAAGGATTCCTGTTGGAAGAGCTATTCCAAGAGTTCTGTCTTCTTAAGATGCAAAGTGGGGTGGGTCCTTACATTAGACAGGACTTGCAAAATTAATCCACCTGGAAGGTAGACCCTTGCCGGGGGATTTTGCAAAAATTTACCATGTCAGACAACGAAGCAAGAGAGGGAGAAAACTCCCTGGAAAGAGAGCCGCTGACCCAGTTGGAACCTTGCCAGATGTTGGGATCCGAGAGGCCAGATTTCTCAGAAGAAGAAGTGGTGGAGACACAGGACCACAAGCCTCGCTGGTCGATGGGCGTTGGAAAGAAAAGCGAGTGGGGAAAGGAATCAAGAAAAGTGACCCTGAGACGGGGGACCAAGCAACCAGAATGGAAGCAGGAGATGGAGAAATCCCTGCACGCAAGTGAAGAGGGAGGAAGCTGTATGCCGTACTCAGACTGGATCCTAGAGAGAGCTATTGACCTGATGAAGAGAACTCTCAGCTCCCTAGGAGAGGAGATTCCTGAGCCCTACGCCCGCCCCAGTTCCTGGAGCCACAAAGGGAGAGACACCGAGGGGGACGTGGAACCTGCAACCCCAGGGACATTTACTGATCCAGGAGCTCCCACCCCCTACCGGACCACAGATGGAAATCTGGACGGAAGACACTACCACCCACAATGGAGGCACCGATCCATTCCAAGACGTCCACCGTTGGAGGTGAAATTCAAAGGGGAGCCAACACGCTTGGGGTTTTTCCTAACCCAAGTCCTCAGCTACATGGAGGAATATGGGCAGGACATCCCCAGCGACAAAGCCCGCATCCGGATCGTGCAATCTGCCCTGGATGGACCAGCTGCAGATTGGGTGGTGAACCTGCATGACTCCAATGCCCCAGAACTCAGTAACTTCAACCGTTTCATGTCCTCGTTGAGAAGACGATTTGAAGACCCCCTGGCTGATCGCAAAGCCCGTGAAAGAATAACAACGATGAGGCAGGGCAAACGCCCAGTGGCTGAGTATACACAAGAATTCCGAGCCATTGCCAGCAAACTGAATTGGCCAGAAGACATCCTCCTTGGCCGTTTCAAAGACGGACTAAACTATGATCTATATGATGCTTGCCTGCCCCGAGGAGACCCACATCGACTTGAGGAATGGTACGTCTTGGCAGAGGAAGCAGAGATCGACATATTGAAGAGGCATCGCCGAGGAAAACAATGGAGCCGCCCCCCGCCTGAGCTGACACACCAACCGGTGAAATCATCGGATACAGCCAAGAAGCAGATGGAGTGTTTCAAGTGCGGAAGAGAAGGGCATCGAGCTGTAGAATGCCGCTCAAAGGCCCCCCAGCACAACCCAGACAGATCCCCAATCAACAAACCCAGAGGGTATTCAGCTAAGCCAAAAGAAACAGCCATGAAAATGATGGAAATTGCAGAAAACCCCACCTCTGCTCACCAAGGGGAAAGAACTCCAGCCTACACCACAGGGACGGTGGATGCCTCAGATGACAGCTCGGAAGGCGAACCCCTGGTAAGTGGACGCATCACACCCATCTTCAAAACAGTGACTATATTAATCCCCCCCATGCCCGAAGCTGTGAAGGTGAAAGCCTTAATAGACTCTGGCTGCACCCGCTGCCTCATTAGCCCAACACTAGTGGGGAATCTGGGCATCCCATCCAGGAGACTGGAACAACCAATCTCATTTGGCCAGCTAGATGGATCCATAGCAGGGGGGGTGCCAGCTACCCTAGCCACTCTGCCAATACACCTCTCCCTGGGCAACCATGAAGAGGACTTAACGTTTGTGGTGACCCCAGGTATGGAATGCCCAATGATTCTAGGGATGGAATGGTTGAAAAAATGGAACCCCTGGGTAAATTGGAGGACGACAGAAATCAAATTCCCGAAGGGGGACCCTATGGACTTAAAACCCCAAGAGAGGCTACCAGAATCAAGAATAGAAAAAGCATCCATAGGAGAGGAAAAAAGATTAACAGAAATACCAGAGGAATATAGGGACCTTGCTGAAGTCTTCAGTGAGGAGAGGGCGAATGAGCTTCCCCCCCACCGACCCACAGACTGTACCATTGAATTCAAGCCTGGGGCAAAACTCCCGAAGCCCAGATTATACTCCATGAGCCCAAAGGAGAAGGAGGAAATGGAAAGATTTATAAAAAAAAACCTGGAGAGAGGTTTCATTGAACCAGCTAAGCCTAAAGTGGCTGCCCCGGTCCTTTTTAGAGAGAAGAAGGATGGCTCTTTACGTTTATGCGTGGATTATAGGGCCCTGAACACAATCAGTGAAAGCAACCTATACCCGCTGCCCCTCATGAAAGACATGCTGTCACACCTATCGAAAGGGAAAATTTTTTCTAAACTAGACTTAAGGGAAGCTTACTATCGCGTGAGAATCAAGGAAGGGGACGAATGGAAGACTGCATTTAACTGCCCCATGGGGTGCTATCAATTCAAAGTCTTGCCATTTGGATTACAAGGGGGCCCTGCAGTCTTTATGCAATTAATCAATGACGTTCTAAGGGAGCACCTGTTTAAGGGGGTCCTTGTTTACTTGGACGACATTCTTATCTTTACCGAAACAAAAGAAGAACACGTCAAACTTGTCAGAGCGGTTTTAAAGAAGCTGCGAGCCGCTCACCTATATGCCAAACTCTCAAAATGCGAATTCCACCAGGAAAGGATAGACTACCTAGGCTATCGCATATCCCCACAGGGCATTGAAATGGACCCAGAGAAGGTCAGAGCAGTATTAGAATGGGCACCACCCCGCACAAGAAAGCAACTACAAAGTTTCCTGGGCTTTGCAAATTTTTACCGCCAATTCATCCCCTCATTTGCACAGATAGCCTTGCCCCTCACCAACTTACTAAAAACGAAGGGAACATCCTCAGTAAAACCTAGCCAGCCACTAACATGGACAATGGAGTGCCAAGCAGCGTTTGAGAGACTAAAGAGACTTTTTTCTGCCGAACCAGTACTAAGGCACCCAGATATGGACAAGCCCTTCATAATACAGGCAGATGCAAGTGATGTGGCAGTGGGGGCTGTGCTATTACAAGAAAATGATGATGCAGTATTGCAACCCTGTGCATATACATCTAAGAAACTCACGGAAACAGAACAGCGCTGGCCCGTATGGGAGAAGGAGGCTTATGGGATACGTTGGGCATTACTCACGTGGCGACAGTTCCTGGAAGGCAACAAAATCCCCTTCCAGGTATGGACTGATGAAGCCCTGAAAACTTCCAGGAAACTCAATCCCAAACAAGCCCGCTGGTCCCAGCATTTGCTCAGTTCCTGGCAGATGCACATCTCGCAAATATAACAGACGAACCACAGAGACCAAAATAAAACCACAACTGGACAGCCAAACTGGGATTGAATTCAGAAAAAGTTTGGAAACAGATGATTGGTTCCAGAAAAACAAACATGTGTGCACAATGAGAGACGGATTGCCTTGGGTAGGGGAAAAGTTATATATACCAACAACTCAAAGACTAACTTTCATGCAACTTTGCCATGACACAAAATCAGCAGGGCATTTTGGATTTGTAAAAACTTTACACTTAATTAAACGGCAATTTTGGTGGCCATCAATAAAAAAGGACATAGAAAGTTATGTTGCCAGCTGCCCAACCTGTGCATCAGCAAAGAGGTTGCAAGGGAAATCGCCAGGGCTGTTACAACCAGTGGCAAGTCCCTCAGCCCCCTGGAGGGAAATAGCCATGGATTTTATAGTGGAATTGCCTGAAAGCAATGGGAATACTGTTATCTGGACAGTCACGGACCTATTTTCCAAACAGGTGCACTTTATCCCTTGCCAAAAAATTCCCACTGCAAAGGCCTTAGCAAAACTTTTCATCCAGCACATTTACAGATTGCACGGGGCACCCCAACGCATCATCTCTGATAGGGGAGTGCAATTTACGTCTGCATTTTGGAAGGAATTTTTATCCCTCTTAGGGACCACTCAGGGATTGACATCTAGCCACCACCCTCAAGGAGATGGACAAGCGGAACGGTGCCAGTCGGTACTTGAGCAATATTTGAGATGTTTTTTAAATTTCCAACAGAGTGATTGGACGGACTTACTTCCTTTTGCAGAAGTTGCCTACAATAATGCAGTCCACTCCAGCACAGGCTACACTCCTTTTCAAATAGCCAACGGCCAAAGTTTCAACCCTATGCCAGAGTTAACCCCAAAAGAACCAACGATCCCTTCACTGAAAGAATGGATGGAAAACCTACAAAACACCTGGCCAATAGTCAGAAAATCACTAGATGAAGCTAGGCGGGCATACAAAGCACAAGCCGATAAAAAAAGGGTTGAGCCTACACCATTCATTATAGGAGAAATGGTGTACTTATCTACAAAATACCTAAAGTCCCTACAGCCCTGTAAAAAACTTGGACCAAAATATATAGGACCTTTTCCAATTAAAAGGATCATAAATCCAGTAACAGTAGAATTAGAATTACCCAAAAACCTCAGGCAAATACACCCAGTTTTTCATTGCAGCTTGCTGAAAAGAGAGCATCAGTCACCTCTACGGCCAAAAATCCCCCCCCCACCACCTCCAATCATGGTGGAGGGGGAACAACACTTCGAAATAAAAGAGATCCTTGACTCTAGGAGATATCATGGAACAACTCAGTACCTAGTTGCCTGGAAACACCTCCCTGCCTCACAAAATGAGTGGGTCCATAAACGTCACGTCAGAGCCCCGAAGCTATTGAAGAAGTTTCACACAGAGTATCCTAACAAGCCTAACTAAATTTTTTACTTGTGTTTTCTTTCAGGTGGATCTCTCTTATTGTTAAGAGGGGCCGGATGTCAGAATCCAATTATATTTCATCTTTAATTATCAAACATAGAAACTCCCAATTCTGCCTTCTCTGGATTCTGCCATAAGAGGGAGAAAAGGGGGAGAGCAAAGGGGCTTTATGGCCCTCACTTCCTTCAGCACACTTCAAAGGACTGAATGTGTGTTTATTGTGGCCTCTAAGCGTTAACATATCAAAGAAGAGTAATTGCCTTTCATGTAGTTATCTGAAGTCTCCATCCAGACGGAAGAAGAAAGGGGATGGAATTGTGATACTTGAAACTATCACTGGAAGGGGGGTTGATTGGGTGGGACTACTGGGGAACCCCTTAAAACCTGGAATGGGAGAGCTTGAACCCCAAGTCCTGTCTAGCATGCCTGCAACCATTTTCTCTTAATAAAGGATTCCTGTTGGAAGAGCTATTCCAAGAGTTCTGTCTTCTTAAGATGCAAAGTGGGGTGGGTCCTTACAATACCTTCTTAACCATGGAAGAGGGCTGAAAGGACACGAACAGGGCCTCCGACTTGCGAAAAGCAGCAGTCTGCTTAACGTAATGTTGCAAAGCCCTGTGCACATCTAGTTTATGCCACTGTCTCTCCAGATGATGTGACGGGTTGGGACAAAAGTCTGGAAGAATCAAATCCTGGGACCTATGGAACCATGTATTGACTTTCGGAATGAAAGAAGGGTCCAATCTAAGGACCACTCTGTCCTCCAGAAACATACACAGATCACTTCTGACCGAGAGGGTGGCCAGTTCCGAAATACATCTTGCTGACCTGATGGCTACCAGAAAGGCAATCTTCAGAGAGAGGAAGTAAAGTGAGCAAGACCTTAGGGGCTCGAACGGTGACACTGAGAGGGCTTGCAACACTCTTGGTAGATCCTATGAGGGATATCGTTGCATCGTAGGGGGCCTGGTGTTAATTGCCCCTTTTAGAAAGGCGGCAGCCGCCGGGTGCTGTGATAATGAATGTAGGTTGTCACATGTGAGGACCGTTGACAGGGCCGCAACTTGCCTGCGGATGGTACTATTTGATAAACTCTTATTCAGTCCCTCCAAAAGGTAGTCTAAAATATCAGGGATGGTAACCGATAAAGGTCTAAGGTTATGTGAATTACACCACGTGCAGAAATTCTTCCACGTGGCATCATAAATTCTATTAGTGGAGAGTCACCTTGAGGCTTGGAGATCACCCCAGATGAATAGGACTGTCTGACTAAACTCTCCCGCTCAAGTGCCAAGCGGCTAGTTGAAGCCACTGGGGTTATGGGTGTTGGAGATTCCCTTGACTGAGAGATACGCGACCCGGCGGAATCCTCCATGGAGGAGAGACCGACAGATCCTTGGCCTGTCTATAACTATTTATCTGCAGTGCTTAGAATGCAGTATTACAGGCTAATTCGGTTGACTGCCAGGAATTCGATTTTCACCAGTTCAAGGTTGATTCAGCCTTCCATCCTTCCAACATTGGTAAAATGAGGACCCAGATTGTTGGGGGTAATATGCTGACTCTGTAAACCACTTAGAGAGGCTGTAAAGCACTATGAAGCAGTATATAAGTCTAAGTGGTATTGCTATTGTTATTAAAGAAGAAAATCCAGTTCAGACAATGAAAATACTTCTTCTAAGGTCCAGATTGCTCATGAAACAGCTCACATGGTATAAATCAATAACAATTGATGGTGTAGGTCAGGCGTAGGCAACCTTGGCTCTTTTATGACATAGCTGGCTTAGGAATTCTGGGAGTTGAAGTCCATGAGTCATAAAAGAGCCAAAGTTGCCTACCCCTGGTGTAGGTTATTTGAATTTTTTCAAACCAACGATTGACATTTACAAAAGGATATAAATCTTTCCAGTTAAATGACCTTGACAATCACTGACAGTAAAATTATACTGAGGAAATCAATGGAGCATAATTAGAGTTTAAACTCTAATTAATTACTATTGGTCCCTATACATTTGAAATTTTAGCTATTATATATTTTTTAAAAATCCTGGATATCTAATTTATGTAAAGCATTAAGAAAATTAAGGAAAGACAATGTGAAATATTAGGTTAGACTTTATTAGATACTCTACATTTATATGTACTTAATATCAATATCTAGGCAATATTGATATTTACGTTGTCCATTCATGATATTTAAGGAAACTTCTGGTCCTTTCCCTGTAACAGGTCACGTGGCAGCAAATGGCAATGTCCTTATTTACTAGTTGCAGGGCACCACATTAAGGAAAAGGATGAGTAGATTATGATTGAAGTGATAGATACTATATGGGATTTTATATGGTAATGTTGCAGGAAGGAGAGTTTTTTTTGCATGGTGCAACCTATTCTACATATCTGGTGACATGGTTGTTAAGTATTCAGTTCTTGAAGGGGGGGGAACGTAGTTCCTGTCAGGCTCTGTGCTGACCTCACCCCCTAGTGACTTCAGACTCTTATGATGAAGCAGCACATCCCACCTTTGTCGCCACTGTTAAATATTTAAATATACTTGGTTCTTGAAGGCATTAAGCGAGATGAGCATTGAAACAGAATAAGTTTATTTAACTCTGAACAGAAGCAGCTCAAATAGCTGCTATGCAGCTATTATATGATTAGCCTCCAGGCAGCAGCCAATAGGTTTAAAGTAACAGTTTCCCGCCCAAAACCTAATTACCAGCCTGGAGATAGCAAGTCTTGCTTAAGTAACAGCAGCAGTTACATAACAACAGAATCTAGTCAGACATTCAAACAAGTGATTAGACATTAAGCAAGTGATTCAAAACAGTTGTGACCAATACATTACAATCGTAATCTGGTGTCAGCCCATCTAATATTTCCCTCTAGTTTAACACAGAAGCACCAATAAACATTCTTTGATTACAGTATGATTTCCAAGTCATCTCTACACATCCCCTCTACTTAATTGTGATTCCTTTTAGCCCATATTTACCTAGCTGGCTAATCATATCAAATACGTGAAAAATGTATTATGTTTATGGGATACAATATGTTAAGAAAATTACCAATATATGTATAAAAATAATCTCTCATGATTTCTGATAATTTTTGTGGAATTGTATTGCTATGAGTTTATATATTGTATTGCTATGAGTTTATATATATATATATATATATATATATATATATATATATATATATATATATATATATATATATATATATATATATATTAAAAAGTCCAAGATATAGGTTCAATAGATTCAACATTCATTTTAGTTTCCTTCCTAAGGGAGGTCACTTTCTCCTAACGTTTCTACTACTTCCATTTTCTCAGGTCTTCCTATCTGATTAGTGAAAGATAGCTAATGCAGTTGTTGCTTTCCTCTACCCTCTGAAGGGTACAATTTTCATCAAGACAAGTTAGGATAAAAACAGAATGTATACCTAGATGTAACAGGAGCATTTTCTGTTTTCAAGCAGCTCAAAATAATAGAAAACATTTCATGGGTCAAAGTGCAGTCAATAATCACTCCGAAAATTTGTTATTTCTTTTCACTGAACTATTTAATCTTGTTTAATTTAGAAATTTAGAATTAATTTCAGACAGACTATTAATACTGTGCTGAATTCTTGTTCTAGTTTTACTTATATGGTCTCTGAAACAGCTTTTGATGGCAAACATCATAAGATTTCTCTTTGTCAATTTGAATGTTAATCATAAAGCAATCTTTATTCCCCCTAAAAACTAACTGAAGAAAAAATAATGAAATCCAGGCACATCAGATAACAAAGCACTATTTCCCAGGTACTCTGTGCAACAGTGTCCTGATGTTGTGTTTGATGAGTATTCATAACCCTTGCATGGAAGACAAGAAATTGAAAGAAAAACCACACACAATGGAGAATGTCACTGACACTATACTGTATGCTTGGTATTGTACACTTGGCAATAAAGACCCTAAATCATTCAACAACATTAACTGGAAATTCCAGTACATCTGTAAGGTGTTAGTATGGAGAAGGCTTATAGAAACCATATATAATATATAGTAAGGTGACCAACCGTCCTCCTTTTGGGAGGACAGTCCTCCTTTTTTGAGTTCTGTCCTCCCTCAAAAAGTGTCCTCCTAAATGTCCTCCTTTTCCATATACCGTCCTCCTTTTGGGAGGACAGTCCTCCTTTTGTGAGTTCTGTCCTCCCACGAAAATGTCCTCCTAAATATTCTCTTTTTCTATATTTGAAGACTTATCTGCAGGGCTTTTTTTCCCTCATAGAACGCCCAGAAGGCGTTCCGGGACCTTTTTTTGATGTTTTTTTTCAACTTTTGCCTGAGCTGTCTACTCCCCCTATTGGCTTTCGAAAGCCAATAGGAATTGCTGCTGAGCGCACCAAAACACCCAGGCGGCAAACTTTGCACATGCAAGTTGCAGGAACTTTGCACCCCTCACTGCTACCCAACTACACCATCTCTTACTTAGTTCCGCATATAGCTGGAGGAGACTGGAACAGTAAGTTTCTCTTGATCTTCCCTGTTCGGTTCTATACGGGGATGCACAGGGTAGGCGGTGGTGCTGAGGGGTGGCTACAGGGCCGGATCCAGCGCAGCTGGTGCTTTGCGAGCCACGGGGCTGGCTCTATGGGGATGTGCAGGGTGGGCGGTGGTGCTGGGGGGCAGCTGGGGGGTGGCTGCAGGGCTGGAGCTGGCGCGGCTGGTGCTTTGCCTTTGCGAGCCATGGGGCCGGTTCTACAGGGATGCGCAGGGTGGGTGGTGGTGTTGGGGGGCGGTTCAGGGCCGGGAGCTGGCTCGGCTGGTGCTTTGCGAGCTGCGGGGCCGGCTCTCCACAGGAGGGCAGTGGTGCTGGCGGGGCGGCTATGGGCGGGGGCGTGGCAGGCAGTTGACCTTCCATGGGCCGCGCCAGCTGGTGGTCTACGCAGTGCTGACCTGCGCTGCCACCACCTCACCCTGCGCATCTACGTGGCCATCCTGGAGCGCCTGGCTCACAACACCTGCTTCCGCCGCCCACCCCCACGCAGTCCAGCCGTGTAGATTTTTGGACAAGTGAGAAATCGAGATTGAATGTTGATATTCTAGCAGCAGCACTTGCCTTAAAATTCAATATGAAGGATATTTCTTGTTCAGATATTTCCAATATATTGTTAGAAGATGATACATTGATAAAAAATATTCATTCAATGGAAAAGTACTCATTTAAATAATTAATAGGCATGTAAGCATAATTACAATATAAAATGTTATTGTTACAAATGTTTTTATTATGCATTGATCATATTATAGCGTATTCTGTATTATTGTTGCAATAAATACAATGTTTCTTTTATTTACGATATTTTTTTCTTCAATTTATTCATGTCCTCCTTTTTGTTGTAAAAAAGTTGGTCACCTTAATATAGTATATTTTTCTAAACAATATTAAGGAAGAAGCAAATCTAATTTCAACTGGGAATTTGTTCTAAAGAATGGGCACTGCCATTTAGAAATGTCTCCTAGCTTCAGCCCCTTTACTTTTCAGAATCTCAGATTTTGCTGGGAAGACCCCATTGGCAAAGACAGTTTTAGCAGGAGAATAATGTCTGCAGGATTTGTTTACAGGTATTATGTGCTCCCAGTAACAAGTGCCATTAAGTACATTAGCTACATTCTGAACCATTACAGTTTCCAATTAATCTTTAAAGGGATCCCTGGATAGAACACAGGGTTCTCAAGTGTGTGGGTATAAGAAGGCAAGCTAAATACATGATGTTTCTCTTTATTCTACAGATAAAAAACAGCTGGGCACAATTTGGAACTTTCCAAATTTGTCTGTTGATATTACTACCTGGAGATATCTGATTGGGAAAATGACTAAGGCCTGGGTGACAGAGGATGTCAGAGGCACCTCATGGAGTGAAAGCAAATGTGTTGTTGTTTTTAATTAAGCATATTTTAATATTATGAAGGGATTTCTTTGAATATAAAGGTATGGAAATTTACATTAGAAATATTGTTATAAAGTACATCTTCATCAATGTCTTAGATGAGGGAATACAAGGGGAACTCATCAAATTTGCAGATGACACTAAACTGGCAGGAATAGCCAACACCCCAGAAAAGAAGCTCAGAATTCAAAAAGATCTTGACAAACATGAACAATGGTCCCTATCCAATAAAATGAGTTTTAATGGGGAGAAAAGCAAAGTTTTACATTTAGACAGGAAAATCAAAGATATAAGTACAGATTATGTGAGACCTGGCTCAAAAACAGTAACTATGAGAGGGACCTTGGAGTCCTAGTGGATGATCACTTGACTATGAGCCAGCAATGTGCAGTAGCAACCAGAAAAGCTAATACAATCCTGGGCTGTATAAACAGAGGCATAGAATCAAGATCACATGAAGTATTAATACCACTTTATAAAACCCTAGTGAGACCACACCTGGAATACTGCAACCAATTTTGGTCACCATACTACAAAAAAGATGTTGAGACCTTGGAAAAAGTTCAGAGAAGAGCAGCTAAAATGATCCAAGACCTGGAGACTAAGCATATGAAGAACAGCTGCAGGACTTGGGTTTGGCTAGTCTAAAGAAAAGAAGAAATAGGGGTGACATGATAACAGTATTCTAGTATTTGAGAGGCTGCCACAAAGAAGAGGGGGTCAAATTATTCTCTAAAACACCAATGGGTAGGACAAGAAACAATGATTGGAAACTGATCAAAGAGAGAAACAACCTGGAATTAAGGAGAAACTTCCTAACAGTGAGGAAAATTAACCAGTGGAACAGCTTGCCTTCAGAAAGTGTGGGCGGAGGTTTTTAAAAAGAGACTGGACAGTCACTTGTCTGAGATGGTATAGGTTCTCCTGCTTGAGTGGGGGGCTAGACTAGAAAACCTCCAAGGTCCCTTCCAGTTCTATTCTATTCTATTCTATTCTATTCTATTCTATTCTATTCTATTTTTAGTAGATTTCTTTTTCTTGTAATTCCTTTGGTTTACTATTTTTTTTGTATTTTGCTTAGTGTTGCTCCCTCCACTGCTGAAAAAGACAAATAGCATGAAGAGCATTCTGTATATTGAATAATAATTTGATTTTGTCTAGGGCTGCTATACTGTGGCTCGAAAATTCAATGACCATTAGATGACTATCTATAAATTATAAATAGGCTATGTCTTTATTGCCATCTAATGGTCATTTAGATTTCTGCAGCCCAGATATGGTATTACTAATTTTGTTCTAAGTACCAGAGCTAGACAGTTGCTCTCATGGCCTGTGACTTTTTAAAATGATTAACTAGGAAATGCAATTCTTGAAATGTCAACCCAATCTTAATTTTGGTCATTTATCTGCAACCAAAAAAATACTATTAAATTATACTGAGAAATCTAGCAAATGTTTTACAACCTGCTTAATGTTTTTTAAAAATAAAGCTTCAAGAGCAATGTAATTTATTTTTAAATGAAAGATATGTTATGCCATAACATAAAGTTTAAAATAGATTATTAAATAAAGAATAAGCTACTATTTTAACTTCTATAGTTGTACATATATCCTTACAGATATATTCTGGCAAATGTATTCCTATTTCACCAACCAAGACAGAAAATCACTTTGAATTCAAGAATAATTCCAGGGGAGCACAGTATAAGTTTGGCCCCCATTTTTCTTTTCTTTTCTGTCATGAACAACTGAAATGTTTCCATTATGTTTTTCCTATTCTGCCAAGCAACTGTTTAATGCCCTGGACAGGACATTATACTGATTATGCAAAGGGTCCACAGGGACATAATGAACACTTTCTCCCGTCTTGCCATTCTGAGACTGTTGTTTCTCTCTAAAAATGTTCCAAATTTCTTGGATGTACTAATTTTCAGAAGGAAAAAAAAATAGAAGGTTTGGCTTTTTGTATTAGTAACTAGCTTCAGTCTTCCCAGAAAGGTTGGGTGGCTAATAATCTATAACAAAATGTCGTTAGGAGAAACGACTGTGCTGCTTTGTTACATTAACACCCCTGTCTCTGTCATGCTATTCATGGATAAAGTCTCACCAGGAAAGTATGTTCTACTATGGCCAATAGAATTCTGGGCTCATATTGTATCTAACTGCTTTAATCCCCAGCTCTCACTTTTTCAAATATTATTGTACTCTCTCTCCATGGTTCATAAGTATATATTAACTGCTATAGAAATATACTAACATGCATTTATAGGCACCGTAGTAGGTTCTAGGATTTTAGAGTTTATTCCTGGGTTCAAGAATAGCTGAAAGGAAAATACATTTGACAGGCAAGTGTATATAATACACAGAGATTTTATCACCTGCCTACCAAACTGATTTTCCTTATAAACATAAAAGCAACTAATACAGAAAGTAGTGGTTATAAAGAAAGCTTTAAGAATAGGCTTCATAATGTTCTTTGGGACTGTTTGAAGTCCACTTTGTACTTGAAACTTAATGAATGTTCAGGCTTCAAGGACATGCTTAAATAGTATAATAGGTCATTCATTGATGTGTTTTATTATTTTAAACAGTTACCTCAGGGGAATTCTTTATTGAAAATTTGACAAATACCTGTGCAACATAAAAACTAAAGTCCTGGATATATCTCAGAGAAGAAGAGAAGTCTCCCAATATTGCTGAACAATAGCTCCAAACATCTTTCACTATTGGCAGAAATGACTGGCTGAGGAGGACATACTAGCTAGGACCACTGTGTTGAAGTTGAAAAACATCTGGAGGATCAGATGAACTGAACCTAATATAGGATAATGATCACAGTTTGCTCAGATCTTTTTCTGGAGTCAGTTGGTAGCAAACAAAATAGAGAGAAATTTGGTGAGATCCAGTGCTTTTTTTGTAAAAAAAAAAAAAAAAAAAAAGAAGAAGAAGAAAAAAAGGTGCCGGAACTCACACACGCCATACAACCCACCTTGGCTACCCTACAAGGTTCCATCCAAAAAAGGTGCCGGAACTCCGTTCTGAGCATTCTATGACAAAAAAAGCCCTGGTGAGATCATTATTAATTAACAAGAGAAAATTTCAGAATGCCATGAATTGCTATCAGAAATTGCCTTTGTGAAACATCACAGCTTGATTCTTTTCAAATAGAGAAATAAAAGAAACCTCATTAGAGAGAGTTTGCCTCCCCAAGAATTAATAATTATTTTATTTGGATCTGTTTTAATGTCCCTGAAAACTAAACACAGGAACCTATGAATCCCTCCCCCAAAACACTCTTTCAAAGTTGCCAATTATTCTTGATCCCTGTTACCATAAATTACAAATGCCTTTTATCATTTGCTAGTACTGACTGAAATACAACCATAAGTAATATGCAAAGAAAACTGTAACATTTATGGTTTGGTCTAATTTTATAAAACCAGGAGAAAAATTCAGATAAAAGCCAAATGGATTTACACTACTACTATAAGTGCTAAAAGACATTGAACAGTATTTCTAAATGATAACAAAAAAAAAATCTGCTAAAGTGCCTTTAAAGATATTTAACAAAATTAAAACTATTAAGGTAGAGACTGGGAAAAATACTTGTGTTTTTAAATGAAATACTGAAATCCAAAAGAACAGCAGTCAGATATATTGTTCATTTCTGCTTATAATGCCTGGATGTATATTATGTATATGAATGACTGCTAACAAATAATATTTATATCAATGACTATATCACAGTATTGAGATGTGAAACTAATAGTGAATCATTTCTAGCATTGCCTATATTCAGAGAGAATAGAGATTTGGCATATGTGGGGATCTTTGGGGAGGATCAATGGGAATTATGTGGCATCAGACATCCTATGATGTCATTACTAAAGTCATGACACACATACCATTGTTGTGGTTTCTAATAGATACAATCAAAAGCAAATGCAGGTCTTTGATCATAATAATAATGAAAACCAGTGATGTCCATATGATATTATGGTAGCATTTTCTGACTCCTCTTGCTTCACCTGCAGACATTGCTTAAATCAAGATAGTTTTGCAAAAAGCTAAATATAAATGGAAGGCTGAAAATTGGTTTTGTTAAAATAATAATTTATTAAAATACATTTTCTTTTTTTGCATTACATGCAACCTATCAAGCAAGGTGTAATTCTAATTGTATGTTTGAACATCTACTTTTTCCCTATCCAAACATGGATTAAAAAAAAAAGCTTTTAAATGAATTTGATAATTTTGTTCCCACAGTATCAATATTATTTGAATCCTATTTTTATCCCTAATGTATCAGGTCTCTTTGTTCAGTTTTCAGCAATGGAAAACAACAAAGAAGCCACAGAAAAGCTAAGATTTTGTTCCTCTTCATATTCTAATCAGGACCTTTGATCCAGTCAAGTCCTTATACCTCAAGATGGATGTCAAAAAAGACATGGTTTCCAAGGCTTCGAAAGGGTGGGTTTTTTATTTGTCTATTTATTTATTGCTTTTGCTTCAGGAAAAGCCAAGCACGCTCTTATTCTACACTAACCAAGAGAATAGGCAGCCCGTGCAATTGCAGTGTCAACATCATATAATTCTATAGGGTGCATCAGTACAAAATTTATTTTGAATTATTGTAAAAATGTAACGCCCTGAGTACATTTGATGTAGAAGTATATTACATGTTAGTGATCTATGTTTTAAATGTTATTTTGGTGATGGGAGAATCAGAAACTTTATATATTGTGTTGAATTGCACATGTGGTTTGTAACCTATGAAAAAGAGATGATATAGATTGATATTTAATAATGTGATACGAGTGTAATGAATATTTTTACAGAATGGTACAATATGGGAAGAAAAATGAATTTTAAAGTGTAGATCTATTATCACAGGATGTTATCAAGACAGAAATTTTACCACCTATTGAGATGTCTGAATTATCACCTATTGAGATGACTGAATTGTCAGCCAGCTACCAAGGTTTTGCACTGTCTAAATGTTCATTTTGTGTACATTGTGAGAGACATTTTGGCCTGGCATCTTCATCCTATTCCATCCACTTCATCCCATCAAATCCATAACAGTGAAAACTCAGTAATCAAAACAAAAGCACATAACAATCCACAGAAGTCATTTAAAAAGGAGAAAAACCCAACCAGAACAAAACAGGGACCACCAGAAGCACAAATTACTCATTTGCTCAAGTTTTGCTGCGAGAATATTATCTTCACCTTAGAGGCAGATGTAAGAATATCGCCTTCATTTGGTGCTTGAAAAGAGAAGATAATTGGTATCAATGAGGAGTCTGGAAAGATAGATTCAGTTCATTAGGCAGTGGCTGCTTTTTTTGCTTGTTTTTTATAAACATCAGAAAAATGAGTGGGCCTCTTCAGCAGGAGTGTTTAGTGTCATGTATCTCTTCTCTATAAGGCATGAAAAGCAGTGGGTTGCCATAAGAAAGAACACACTAAAAATTGACTAGTATTTCAACAGATTCTCAGATTCATTCCACAAAAATCACAGACAATCAATTGGTAGTACAATATTGTGGTAAGAAAATACAAAGACTAACTATTTTATTTTAAAATATTCTCACACTGTACAGGTAGTATTCAATTTATGACCAATCATTTAAACAATCATTTACAGTTATGAAAGATTTGAAAAACGTTATTTACAACCTATCCTCAAATTTTGGCTACTGTATCACCCCTGGTGTCACATAGTTGCATTTCACAACCAGCTCACGTTATGATCAGTTGTAGTCATGTGACACATTCTGCAACTTTTTTTGCTGTTTCCCAGCAAAAGCACCCATTCGATAAGCAGGATTTGGACTTACGACCACAGGATTTGCTTAAAACCATTATAAAAATAGTCATAAAATAGAGTCTGGGCATGTAGTAACTTGTAACAATGACTTAAAACTAAAATTCTGGGCTCAATTTGTAGTTGTAAATCAAAGACTTCCTGTATCACAAAATTGTGGCTATTGTGGAATTAAATCTACATCCTCTCTTTTCAACTACAATTCATTCTTACCTATTTTGGATCAAAAGTTGTGCTTTTTACACAATGGAATGAATTTCTATTTAAAATAAAGAACAGCTGCAACTATTGCCTGAACTCTTAGAACAGGAGTGTCAAACTGCTGGCCCGCAGACTGGTTTCATCATACCAAAGCCGCACCCACCCATTGCCGGCAATGCAAAAAGAGTTGTGATACGTCGCGACATGTCATGTGACGTGGCGAGTTTGACACCCATGTTTTAGAACATAAAGTTTTGTGATTTATTGAGAAAACATTCTCAACTCAATCCAGTATGGTGCTGTCCTTGGTATTAGGGGAATGGAAGAACCTGCAACAAGAATTTCAGCATCAAGTCCTTGAATATTTACTAGCCATTAAGTGATATTGGCATGAATGCGAAATAAAACTTACATTTTTTTACAGTTGTCCATACACAAAAAACTATTCTTTCTTTTCAGTATTTCTTAAAGGCTCCAGGATAAGTAATCAGTACATCATGGGGATGGTAATAGTAAGAACACAATATTCTGTTTCATTTTTCTCCCAGATGATGTTGTACAGATATCTAAATAGAATATGTTTTCACAATTACAAGAGTGTATTACAAAAACTATAAACATAAAGATGATTTTTATTAATATGGGCTTGTACACATAGTCCTCAACTTACATCAGTTCGTTTAGTGACTGTTCAAAGTTACAACAACACTGAAAAAAGTGATTTATGATCATTTTTCACACTTACGACCACTGTAACATCCCCAGAATGATATGATCAAAATTCAGATGCTTGGCAACTGTCTCATATTTATGATAGTTGCAGTGTCCTAGGGTCATGTGACCACCTTTTTCTACCTTCTAACAAACAAAGCCAATGGGAAAACCAGATTCACTTAACAAACGTGTTACTAACAACTGCAGTGATTCACTTAACAACTGTGACAAGAAAGATTATAAAACTGGACAAAATTCACTTAACAAATATCTCACTTAGCAACAGAAATGTTGGGCTCAATTAGAGCCGTGGTGGCACAATGATTAGAATGCAGTATTGCACGCTAACTCAGCTCACGGCCAGCAATTTGATCCTCACCGGCTCAAGGTTGACTCAGCCTTCCATCCTTCTGAGGTTGGTAAAATGAGGATGAGATTGTTGGGGGCAATATGTTGACTCTGTAAACTGCTTAGAGAGGGCTGTAAGACACTTCAAAGCAGTATATAAGTTTAAGTGCTATAGCCATGGTTGTCAGTTGAGAACTATCTGTATAAGTGACACTTATACAGATAAGACACTTATACAGATAATTTATACTCATGGAATAGATTCCCTCTGAGGTAACATTTGAAAACCATGGATATATGTAGAGTAGGTTGATTTCAGAAGAGTGAAGAAATATTCTTTTTATTATTATTATTATATTTTATTGATTTTTTTACAATAACAATCCCTAGTGCTTAGCAAACAGTGTGTTGTCTGGGCTCATATATTTAAAAACAATTAATAATAATTAATTTCTATAATTAATATGTTAGTCAATGATATATTCCCTTGATCTTCTCTTCTTCCAGTAATATTCTCCTTTTGTTTATATTATATAATTCTTAATGTTTTTGATACATACAAGGTTAAATATAAACATTTTTAGTATTTGTACAACTAACAATAACATCAACATATAACATCTTTTTTAATCAGCTTATATTTCAATTGTATTTATAAAAGTCATCTTATTAAATCATTATGAGTCCTGTTTTCAAGATTCTTATTTAAGCTTAATTTCCCCACTGTATTCAAACCACTCTTATCAATCATAATTTTATCAAAATTAATTACCTTTAAATATCCAATTTTTTCATTCACATACACCATCCCAATATTTTTATATTTCATGTATTGTAAAAAGTATTATACTACTTATATATCTTATCCCTCTTACAATAAGACCCCTTTATATATAAACTTTATTTATTCTTTTAACCATATTCAAACAAATGTTTAATCATATAGTACTCCATCTGGTAAGTTGAATCAAGTCCCTTAAATCTGACTCTAGACTTCTTTTGCCAGGTCGCTTTCCAATTCAATATGTTCAGCTTGCCAGGGGATGTTTCCTGTATTTTTGTAGATATTGTTGGAGATAAAAAAGACAAATTAAGTAGGATGTTCGTTTTTTATCTCCCAAACTTTAATGATTTCCCTGACAGTTCTTTAATCCATTTTCTTAGATCAGTGGTTCTCAACCTGTGGGTCGGGACCCCATTTGGGGTCGAACGACCATTTCACGGGGGTCGCCAAACAACGCAGTCTGCCATTTTTTCCCCCTTTTCCTTAGCTGTGCTACTCCCTTTTATTCTATTGGCTTTTGAAAGCCAATAGAATAGACTCTCTTGAATAGAGTCTAATTCTTGTTGTTGTTGTTAATTGCGAAGTCGTGTCCGACCCATCGCGACCCCATGGACAACATTCCTCCAGGTCTTCCTGTCCTCTACCATCTTCTGGAGTCCATTCAAATTCACACCTACTGCTTCAGTGACTCCATCCAGCCATCTCATTCTCTGTCGTCCCCTTCTTCTATTGCCCCCAATCTTTCCCAGCATTAGGCCCTTCTCCAGTGAGTCCTTCCTTCTCATTAGGTGGCCAAAGTATTTGAGTTTCAACTTCAGGATCTGGCCTTTTAAAGAGCAGTCGGGGTTGATCTCTTCTAGGACTGACCGGTTTGAATGCCTTGCAGTCCAAGGGACTCGCAGGACTCTTCTCCAGCACCATAGTTCAAAGGCCTCAATTCTTTTGCGCTCAGCCTTTCTTATGGTCCAGCTTTCACAGCCATACATTGCAACTGGGAGAACCATGGCCTGGACTATACGCACTTTTGTTGGCAGGGTGATGTCTCTGCTTTTTAGAATGCTGTCTAGATTTGCCATAGCTTTCCTCCCTAGGAGCAAGCGTCTTTTAATTTCTTGGCTGCAGTCCCCATCTGAGGTGATCTTTGAGCCCAGAAAAATAAAATCTGTCACTACCTCCATTTCTTCCCCATCTATTTGCCAGGAATTGGCTTTCAAAAGCCAATAGGAATTGTCCAGGTTGTCTCTGCCCTGCTGAGCCCACCAAAAGTCCCATTCTGCAAACGGTGCTGCACCAGTTGAGTAGTCCTCGACTTACAACTGGTTGAGTAGTCCTTGACTTACGACCGGTTGGGGGTCGCGGCATTAAAAAGGTTGAGAACCACTGTGTTAGATCTTCTTTCTTGTCCTCAAGTTTGTTTTGAAATCTTGGAAGATAAAACATCTCTTTTATTTCCTTTGTTGTAGTAAAATCTTGCATATTTTCTTTTGTTTGTATTAAGTTGTAATTCTCTTCATTTGTAGCTTCCATATTTAAATCATTTTCCTCTGGTTAGTGTTCTATTATCTGATTTGTTTGTTCATTCTTTATTGTCATTTTTTGAGAGTTTTTTAATTGTAAGTTTAAATTAGAGATATGCTCATTTATGTCATCAAAGTTTTTTTAATCTCTTCATGATTTGAAACAATTATCATTTGAATCTGTCGCAGCATTGCATACATTTTCTCCTGAAATTTGTTTGCTTTGTCTTGAGTCATTGCTCCTGCAGATATCTGGTGTTCCAGGCTGAGGTCTTCAGGAGGGAATATTAGGTGTGGTTTCCTGTCACTTTTAGATAGATGTACAACATCCATTTTGTCTCCCCCTCCCCAGATAGTTTTTCACAGGTACCATAGTCTCTTTGATTAGCCTTGTCAAAGCAGCCACTTAAAATCCAAATGACCAAATCTTATGTAGTTCTTATCTTTATATATAGTTTTTTTAGCCCAATACATTTCCAATTATCAAAGCACCACTGAAAGCAGTATTTTGTTACAGTTCTTCTATTCAGGGGTCTTACAATTATCAGCCTGACAAGATTTCAGTCCAGAATGTTTAATCACCTGAAAGCTTTCCAGTATCTCCCCCCCTAGAAGATTAGCCAAAAGTCAAGGTTTTTCTTTTTCTGCAAACAGTTCTTCAGCTTGAAAATCGCAGCTTAGTGTATTTATAATCCCAGAAGGTCAACAGTTTCTAAACAAATATAGTTCTCACTCTGTAGTAGATAGCCCAGTATATTTTCCTTTCTTTCTTTCCAGCTGTTTTCTGTTTATTTAGAAGTCACTAAAGTTCAAAGGAACAAGTTATTCTCTATTTCTGGGCATCTTGCCAATTTCAAGTCAATGCAGCTATAGTTTTATGTTCTAATTCTCCACTAGATGTCAGTAGCTATTCATTTCCCAACTTTTAAAGTGGAGAATTATTTTCTTATAATTTCATCAATATTCTTTCAGATGTGAAATTTTAACAGTTTTCATGGTTTTCAGATTTATCCAGACTGCAGTATTATTAACCTCATTTCATTATATTTCTGTTCCCCATAAAAATTTAATTTGCCGCTTCTGTCTATGGCAGGGTGGGTGTGTAGTCCCCTCCCTTCTCACTTTCAGAGGATTTTTTGCTTCTTGGGGATCTTTTCCAGGGAATCAAATACAAAATAGAAGAGAGATCGAATTTCTCACCCAGTTCCAAGCACACTGTTCACCATTGTTCTGGTTAGTGCCTTTGGACTTCATCTGCCAGCAGCTTGAGCTGGTCACCGAGGTGTGGCCAGCCTTTCTCCTGTCGGGTTTTGGAGAGCTTCCCCTGGATCAAGCAGATCAACTGCCATTGTTCTGCGATCATCGGGGTGCCCCTCCTTGTTTGTCACCTCTCTGGGGTGATTTTAGATCCATTTTAGGGTCCCCAGGCAGGGCAGGGGTGCGGAGCTGTGCGATCTTGCAGCTATGTTGCTATGACGCAAAGTCAGAAGTTGAGTGAAGAAATATTCTATTGTATGTAAAGAAATCCAGTATTACAACACTGAATTTAATTTTTAATGTTTTTATAATACCCCAGCAACTTGGATATTTTAGTTTCTCATTGTAAGAACTGTACTGGGAATTATCGGACTAGAACTCCAGAAACCACTTAGAAAGATGTTAACAATATTAACATTTTTATATGGAATATAGGGTTCTGTCATCTTTTTTAAATATTCAAACAATGAACAGTCTTCTATAAAATTCTTGAACCTAGTTGTTTGAAGTTTGAACTCTATATGTACCAATTTAAAAAGAGCTAACTAATCCAGGGGGTTTGCAAAACAAAAACTTGGCACAATTGCTGAAATTAACTTAAGCTTGGCAAAAGAGAACATTATAGGAAAAAGAGGAAATCAAGTAAAGCTATTATGTGAATTATAGATCATAGAAACTAACTGTTAGTGAATGTTTTTTAAATGCAAACCCAGACAACACACTGTTTTCCAAATATTAAGGTGACCATGTTAAAAAATCAATAAAATATATTATTAAATAATATACCAGAACCAGGAAACTATAGATTAATCAGCCTAACATCAATACCTGGGAAGATCTTGGAAAAGATAATAAAAAAACAGATCTGCAAACAACTAGAAGCAAACAAACCCAGCACGGGTTTGTTAAAAACAGATCATGCCAAACCAATCTCATCTCATTCTTTGATAAAGTGACTAAACTAGTAGACCAGCAAAACTCAATGGAGGTAGTATACTTAGATTTTAGTAAGGAATTTGACAAGATAGACAACAACCTACTCCTTGGTAAACTAGGGAAAGGTGGAACGATGGATCTGTAGCTGACTAACAAACTGTATTCAGTGAGTAATCCTCAATGGCACTACATCCACATGGAGAGAAATCAGCAGTGGAATACCACAAGGTTTCGTCTTAGGCCCAGTACTCTTCAATATCTTCCTCAATCACTTAGATCAGGGCTTTTCAACCTTTTCACCCATTGTGCCACTTTTAGGATATGGCAACATCCAAGTACCACCAGTCACCTAGCAAGGTGTCAAAAACTTAATGACCAAAAAAAAAAAAAGCAAAAAAGGGATAAAGTACAGGTAATCCTCAACTTACAACAGTTCGCTTAGTGACTGTTCAAAGTTACAATGGCACTGAAAAAAGTGCCCCCAAGGCACAGCCGAGCAAGACACCTGCCTGCCCACTTGGCGATGCTCTTCCTCCTGTCCGAGGTTTTCATTGTTGTGAGCATTTCTGTTGTGGATTGGCAGCGGGGGTGGGATGGGGGGGGTTTGGTTTTTATTCCCCCCATCTGCTGGGTGGTTGCAGCAGGTTTTGGTCACTTCACATGACCCTGGGACACTGTGACCGTCATAAATATGAATCAGTTGCCAAGCATCTGAATGTAAATCACAAGACTCTGGAGATGCTGCAACATTCCAGCTGATTGGTGCTTCTTCTGGGCTCAGCAGAAGTGCCACAATCAGCGCCGAGCTCCAGCTGGAGCCTGGCGCTGATCCTGGCGCTTCCACTGAGCCCTGACAGCCCTGCAGCGCCAGCCATCTCTCGCTCAGGCTTGTGCGGGGCTGTCACTGGTTCAGCTCATTCCTCTCCCCCGCTACCACTTTTCTAGGATGGTCGCATACCACCTACCAGGTGCCAATGTACAAGAGATGATACCCGTACACTGGTTGAAAAGCCCTGACTTAGATGAAGGAATTGAAGGGGAACTCATGGCAGGAGTAGCCAACACCCCAAAAGACAAACTCAGGATCCAAAAAGATCTTGACAAACTTGAACAATGGGCCCTATCCAACAAAATGAGTTTCAATGTGGAGAAAAACAGAGTCTTACATTTTGTTGTTGTTGTTGTTGTTAGTTGCGAAGTCGTGTCCGACCCATCGCGACTCCATGGACAATGTTCCTCCAGATCTTTCTGTCCTCTACCATCTTCTGGAGTCCATTTAAGCTCACACCTACTGCTTCAGTGACTCCATCCAGCCACCTCATTCTCTGTTGTCCCATTCTTCTGTTGCCATCAATCTTTCCCAGCATCAGGCTATTCTCCAGTGAGTCCTTCCTTCTCATTAGGTAGCCAAAGTATTTGAATTTCAATTTCAAGATCTGGCCTTCTAAAGAGCAGTCGGGGTTGATCGCTTCTAGGACTGACCGGTTTGAATGCCTTGCAGTCCAAGGGACTCGCAGGAGTCTTCTCCAGTTCAAAGACTTCAATTCTTTTGCGCTCAGCCTTTCTTATGGTCCAACTTTCACAGCCATACATTGCAACTGGGAAAACCATGGCCTTGACTATATGCACTTTTGTTGGCAGGATGATGTCTCTGCTTTTTAGTATGCTGTCTAGATTTGCCATAGCTTTCCTCCCCAGGAGCAAGCGTCTTTTAATTTCTTGGCTGCAGTCCCCATCTGAGGTGATCTTGGAGCCCAGGAAAATAAAATCTGTCACTACCTCCATTTCTTCCCCATCTATTTGCCAGGAATTGAGAGGGCCGGATGCCATGATTTTGGTTTTCTTAATGTTGAGTTTCAAGCCAACTTTTGCACTCTCCTTCTTCACCCACATCAAGAGGCTCTTTAGTTCCTCTTCACTTTCTGCCATTAGAGTGGTATCATCTGCATATCTTAGGTTGTTGATATTCCTCCTGGCAATTTTAATTCCAACTTTTGATTCATCTAGCCCTGCCTTTCTCATGATGTGCTCTGCATATAAGTTAAATAGGCAGGGTGTCAGTATACAGCCTTGCCAGACTCCTTTCCCAATTTTGAACTAATCAGTGGTTCCAAGTCCAGTTCTCACTGTCGCTTCTTGACCCACATATAGGTTTCTCAAGAGACAAATAAGATGGTGTGGTACTCCCATCTCTTTAAGAACTTGCCATAATTTGTTGTGATCCACACAATCAAAGGCTTTAGCATAGTCAATGAAGCAGAAGTAGATGTTTTTCTGGAACGCTCTAGCTTTCTCCATGATCCAGCATATGTTGCCAATTTGATCTCTAGTTCCTCTGCCTCTTCAAAATCCTGCCTGTACTTCTGGTAGTTTTTGATCCACATACTGCTGGAGTCTAGCTTGTAGAATTTTAAGCATAACTTTACTAGCATGTGAAATGAGTGCAATGGTGTGATAGTTTGAACATTCTTTGGCATTGGCCACTGTTCAGTTTTCCAAATTTGCTGGCAAATTCAGCGTAGCACTTTTACTGCATCGTCTTTTAAGATTTTGAATAGCTCAGCTGGAATACTATCACCTCCACTAGCTTTGTTGTTGCTCAGCTTTCCTAAGGCCCATTTCACTTCACATTCTAGGATGTCTGGTTCGAGGTCAGTGACCACCCTATCGTGGTTATCTCAGACATTAAGCTTGTTCTTGTATAGTTCTTCTGTGTAGTTTTGCCACCTCTTCTTAATCTCTTCTGTTAGGTCCCTGCCATTTTGGTCCTTTATCATGCCCATCTTTGCATGAAACGTTCCCTTCATATCTCCAATTTTCTTGAAGAGATCTCTGGTCCTCCCTATTCTATTGTTTTCTTCTATTTCTTTGCACTGTTCATTTAAGAAGGCATTCTTATCTCTTCTAGCTGTTCTCTGGAATTCTGCATTCAGTTGGGTGCATCTTTCTCTTTCTCACTTGCCTTTCACTTCGTTTCTTTCCTCAGCATTTGTAAAACTTCCTCAGACAGCTATTTTGCTTTCTTGCATTTCTTTCTCTTTGGGATGGTTTTAGTTGCTACCTCTTGTACAATGTTGCGAACCTCCATCCATAGTTCTTCAGGCACTCTGTCTATCAGATCTAATTCCTTAAATCTATTTATGACCTCTACTGTATATTCATCAGGGATATGATTTAGTTCATACCTGAGTGGCCTAGTGCTTTTCCCTCCTTTCTTCAGTTTAAGCCTAAATTTTTCAACAAGAAGCTCATGATCTGAGCCACAGTCAGCTCTTGGTCTTGTTTTTATTGACTGTATAGAGCTTCTCCATCTCTGGCTGCAGAGCATATAGTCAATCTGATTTCTATGTTGACCGTCTGGTGATGTCCATGTGTAGAGCCGTCTTTAGGAAAAGCCAGAGGCACAAATAGAGACTGGGTGAGATCTGGCTTAAAAACAGTAACTGTGAGAGGGACCTTGGAGTCCTAGTGGATGTTCACTTGACTATGAGCCAGCAATGTGCAACAGCAAAAATTCTGGGTGGTATAAACAGAGGCATAGAATCAAGATCACGTGAGGTATTATTACTGCTTTATAAAATCATAGTGAGACCACACCTGGAATACTGCAGCCAATTTTGGTCACTGTATCACAAAAAAGATTTGAGAGGTTGGAAAAAATTCAGAGAAGAGCAACTAAGATGATCAAAGGCCCGGAGACCAAAACATACAAAGAACGGATACAGAACTTGGGTTTGGTTAGTCTAAAGAAAAGGAGAAATAGGGGAGACATGATAGCAGTGTTCCAGTATCTGAGAGGCTGCCACAAGGCAGAGGGGGCCAGGTTGTTCACCAAAGCACCAGATGGAAGGACGATAAACAATGGTTGGAAACTAATCAAAGAGAGAAGCAACCTGGAATTAAGGAGAAACTTCCTGAAAGTGAGGACAATCAACCAGTGGAACAGCTTACCCCCAGAAATTGTGGATGTTCCATCACTGGAGGCTTTTAAGAAGAGACTAGACAATTACCTGTCTGAGACGGTGTAGGTTCTCCTGCTTGAGCAGGGGGCTGGACTAGAAGACCTCCAAGATCCATTCTATTCTATTCTATTCTATTCTATTCTATTCTATTCTATTCTATTCTATTCTATTCTATTCTATTCTATTCCATTCCTACCTTCAAGCAAAACTCATGACAACTTAGGCATGCTTACTAGTAATATGTATTTTGTAAAAGGAATGTTTGTGATTGGCCAGACTTCAATTATTTTCTGAACTGAATTAAAATCACTCATGGCAGCCTTTATCAGCTTGCTTCTTTTTCTAAATGCACATATTTATATTGGAAAATGCAGTGTAGTAAGAAAAACAATGTCTATGTCATCTATGAACAGGTTGATGTCATTATAGTCATTTTATTTATTACCTCCCTATAGGTATTTTATTATCATGGATGATAACAAAATGATGTTTTTATAATAGGAATGTACACTATTAAAGTGCAATTTAATTTGAATTTATTCAGATAGATTCATTAGAATTACACCTGAATCTAAATAGAATTATTCTGAAGTGGTTTGTACCCATTTCAAATGGAGGCCTTCAGAAGCTTATTTACCACAGAGGCAGCAGGTTGACACAAACCATCTTTCTGCAAGAATTGATGCCATACTTATTGCTGCTTATTTATGAGGTGGTAATGACACAAAAGAGCCATTTTGGTGTAGTGGATAGGGCATCAGGTGAGAAACCTGGAAATGTGAGTTCTAACTCCATTTTAGGTACAATGTCAACTGGGCCATCACTCTCTCTCAGATCTACGAAGGAGGCAAGTTCTGAAAAAATCTTGCCAAAAAAACAGCAGGGGGTTGACCAGGCAGTCAACATTGACTTGAAGGCACCCCCGCCTCTCCCCCACCAAAAGACACAAGAAGTGAACATATTAATTTAAATTGGATACAGTTTAAAATTTAATTAACATGTAGTTACAGCCAATACAATATGTAGGGATAGATTATAGGCTTGAAGTAAATGGTAGAAGACAGAGAAGTACTTCCCATTTTCTAAAAAAACATTAAAAACTGCACTCCTAGATCCCACAAACTCCCATCAAACCATTATTTCTGGAAATTCTAAAAAAACCCTGTATTGCATTACTTCAACATTCTCCTAAAGCACTTTGAAAGTCCTGCTAATGTAATTCAATGTCCATTGAAGATAAAGCTACAACCTCTTCTCTACATACTGAAATTTTCATGGTATGGAAATCTTGGGAAGTTTGAGGAGGCTGATATTTACCAAAAATTGAACTTATTCATGTCATGAGAAATCATAATAGGTTTCTTTGCGATATGTTAAATTACTTCACGTTCCAAGTCAGAGCTGTATCCAAACTGATGTTAATATGTTGCTGTTGGAAGAAAAATCTTCATCAGGGTTCAGTCCAAGCTGAAAATAAACAAAATAGAGGCTGCTTTAGGAAAGAAGGTTCTTATTTATTTCATTGCCAGAAACTTCAGTGATAGCAGCATACTTCTGGGGTGGCTGACCACATGGTGCTGGGAGTGGTGGGTTTTTATACCTTCTTGGGCTTTGTGTTTAGAGTTGTTCTTGTTCTTGTGGCATGAACTTTGACCTGAGGTTCAGTGTGCCCTTTTTGTATTCTGATGGTGGTGAGTTAATCCTATTATGTCCTAGAGGTTATGTCCTGCTTTCGTGGGGCTGTGGCTGATAGCTATGTCCTGTATTGGATGGGTGAAGGTTGCTGGTTCTAATCCTATCATTCTGCTATTGTTAGCTATCAGTTTTGCTCCAAGGGATTTCAAAAGATCCTGTCTTGAATGGGTTTCTGCAGGCAATATTTGCTCATGAATGAGTCCTCAGACTTTCTGAATGGGATAATCAAATCTGCATTTCTACAGACCTGGCCTGCTGAGTTTCTGTTTGGTTCTATTAAGAAAACCTGGGCCTGCTTTCCTTTGGGGAAATATAATAGTCTGCCTTTTTAATGACTGATAGAAGTAAAAGAAAGGTCTTCAAAATTTAATATTGAAAGAGAAATTTAAAATTGAATTTGCTGCAGTGGAAATTTACTGAGTAGAGAGAAAACCTATAATATATGGGAACCAGGAAAGGAGAGCATAAAGAAAGGAAGTAAGATAAACACATAGGCAAAAATTGCTGGGTCTTAGAGTGGGAAAAGAAAGAAGACAAACTATAAAAAATAGCTGTAAGAGGAAATGGCTAGCTAGGAAAGACACTGAATTGAAAAATAGGAAAGAACCTATTGTTCTAGAAAGGGGACATAAATACCCACAGAGTTCAAAATAACCATTTAAATATTTAATTTTTCTTATTATTATTGTATATGTGAATATGATTTAATATGTTAGCAGGAAATATATAGGAGGCGGTCGGAAAAAGTGTAACCTCATAGTACCTCAGCCAATGGGGAACGAGGAAGGATGTGCAGCTGGAACAGGGATATATAAAGACGGAAATATTTTGGGTTGGAACTTTGGAGAGAACCAAGTTTTGATAGCTTCACTCCCCACTTATTGCAATAAATGAAACAAAAGGCCTTCACTGTGTCTTGGCTGGTTATTGGTCAGGCGAGCTTGCCTCTGGTCACAAAGGAAAGTAGCCAGGAGCACATAACAATGACTTAGCCCTGCATTCCAAATTTTACAAATTTGTTATTTAAATTACATCTGTGACATATGTTGTATTTCTACAAATTCAGTTTCAAAAAGAGAGGTTTTAAAATCCTCTTGAGAATAATTAAGTTTTGGACTAAAGATCCCATGGAAAGAAATGTTTAAAAGCTTCTCCTAAGCTATTTATATGATAAGATCTTTTGTCCTAAAACCAACATTACTGAGAACCAGGGCAAAATATGAATGCCAATGTAAACTGTAATTTTAATAACAGTGAATGTGGCAGTGATAAAATGTGCATTTATGATCAAATGGATAAAGCAACATTCACCAAAAGTTTCCTGGTAATGTTTTAGATTTTTGGTGGTTTTTTTTTAATTCAAGATCTGCTGACATTCTTTTACAGGTATATCAATGCTTTAAGTGAACTTTTGAAATGAGGTTAAAATCTAACTGCAAGAAAATTGCCTGCTTTGCTGCTCTGTGTGCTCCCTACCAGTCCTCCAATTTTCCAGTTCTGATCGTCACTTTCCATAAATGGAAAGAAAAAAAGATTCCCATTTCTGACTTCGGGTTCCTGATCGTGGCACTTGCAGCTGTGCGAGGAGACTGCTGTCTTCGCCAGCTGATTCTCCGCTGCCGGTAGACCCTTAATTGGGTCGAAAAGCCACCCTGGAGGGGCAGCTACCGTTGAAGAGGTCCTCGTCATCTGTGGGAGAGCAGCAGCTTCTTCCATGGCCTGAGATTGCTCCTTTGGGCTGATGGTGGAAAGACCAGCCAGTAAAATGGCCATTCACTTTGCTGTTGTAACCAGAAGTCAGAAGAACATCTAAGCGCAGGAACCACCATGGCTGAGCCGGGTGAGACTTTTTTTCCCTCTCTTGGTTCTCCTTTTTCTTTTGTGCCTGTAAACAGCACTTCCCTGCTCTAAGAAAATGCGTTTGTGAGTGTGGGAAAAGAAGCTTAAATGGACTGAATTAATTTAAAGTGACTTTTTTTCTATTTTTTTTATTCACTTTGGAGTCTTGGAAATTTTTTTTAATATTAAATCTACTACTGAACATAGTCTACATCTGAAGAATTCTCCTTTTTTGTGTGTTTTCTGATCTTGTTAACGTCATTCCTGGTGTCTGGGAGGAGATTTATATTTTACTGAGGACACCTTGTGGAAAAAAACAAAATTGCAACTGTTTCTTTTTCTGATGGTGAGATTGACTTTGACCTTCAGATTTACCATAAAAGGGAAAGGTCAAAGAAACTTAACAGCTGTATTTAACTTAACACTGTGGGGTTGGATACTGATTAAATGTTCCTTGAACACAGCCGCTATTAAAAGATGCAGACTATTTCTAATTATTTTTGAAATGGAGAAACCCTATGTTCATACTGGAAAAACTTTATGAAGCTACTGACCAAATACGTTTGCAAATAAAAGAGTGTACGACAGCAATAAAAAACAGAAATTCTGTTTTGAATCTACAAATTGACCCCCAGACTCTATCTGAGCATTTTATAGACCAAAAAACAACAGAAGTGGAACCAACTAAGATTAAAGAAGATTCCACTTTACTTCATAAGCATTCTGATGAGATCTCCGAGAAACAAAAAAGGACTGTAATTAAACCACTTACAATTCCAAAACCAACAGAAATGGATAGACAAGCTCAACTAACCGAGAACTATGGTAGCTTGGATAAGCAACTATTAACTACAAAGTTGGACATAACTGAGTCTGTTATTCAACAGCTTCAAATGTGGAGGCTTGACTCTTTAAAACAGCAAGGGATTATTTACAAAGGAGCTAGGTATCTAAAACAGAAAAGGGGATGCTTTTGTTTGACCCAAAGGATACTACAAGGCACAAAAAGTGTCTTGTTTATTGATATAGAAGCGTTGTTATGGAAACCTGTCTGGCATAAAAAGAAAGCTAGAATAAGATTTAAGACTGTGACTCAAGGTTCTATATAACAGGTTTAAAAGGCTTATTGATATGGATTGATTTATGGTTTAAGACAGTTAAATAAGTTGTTAGATTGAATAAAAATTAATTAAAGATTTGAATTTAATAAGAAGATGTTTATCTATGTATTAACATGTTTGTTGTGGATTTAGTAATTTTGAGAAGGGGTTAAAGGAGTTTGACACAAATACTGAGGGATTGATAGATTATAAAGTATAATAGAGTAGAAAGGTATATTTTATTTTTTGTCTTGTTTTTGTTTTTTGTTTTCTTTCTCTTTTCTTTTTTGAATTAATATTTTTGCTATTAGAAATGATAACTATTTTGTAATGGAAAAAGAGTAAGAAAAAAGAAGAAATGATATTAATAAACGATTATTGATTATGTCAAGGAAAAAGGGAATGGAGAGACACCTGAAGTGTTAATTATGTATTTATATTAGCAATATGGAATATAACAATTGAAATAGTAAAGCTTAACACAGGATTTGGATTCTTTTAGATGAAATGTTATTGATGATTGTTTTGATTGACTTAGTTGTTTTGAAATACATTAACTTGAATATAATATATTACTAGAGGGAATAGAGAGGGGGTTTCTAATGATTTAATCTGAACTATATGAGTATGACTTTGTTTTTGGACAATTGATTACCTGCCACCACTTTGATTCTTAAGCACTTGTTTGTAAAATGAAAAAACTAATAAAACTTGTTTTTTAAAAAAGATTCCTATTTCTGTGCCTCCCTCTTTTGCTTCATTTTAAAAAAAAGAGCTTGGCATTTGAAAGTGTTTTTGCAAAAAATATTATTTGTACTCAGAAAAAGACAAAACTCCATTTCTTCTTTCTATTGTATTATTGCTTACCAGTAAAATAGAGTTGTTTTTGCTTTGGAGAGTTTATGGGAGTTTTGGATGATGTGGAGTCCTCAGACAGGCTAAACCTAAGTTTTATGAGTATGCTGTCATCTGAGAAAAATAATTCAAGTTCTTCCTGATATCTGTTTTTTTTCCTTATTTAATTCTGGAGGAGTTCTTGTTGCTGCTTTTTTAGTAATTGCTTACCATCTGCAATTTCTAGAAATATTTCTATTCATAATGCAATCCTGAGAAAAATAATTTCAAAAGTAATTCTTTCTGGAGCACCTATTATAGTAATTGCAGTAAATTCTACCGTATATGCCGGCGTATTAGGCGACCCGGCATATAAGACGACCCCCGTCTTTGTTGCTGAGCCACATTCCTAGAATGTTGTGTTATACGCCGGAAACTACCAGTATTTCCGGCATATAAGACAACTTGGCATATAAGACGACCCCCGTCTTTGGCGCTGAGTTTAGCGCTTGCGGAAGTCATCTTATACGCCAGCATATACGGTACCTTCCCCCAAGCAACACTGGCCAAATAAACAGATGTGAAATTCAGCTTGTTTGTTTGACAGCATTTATTCTTGTTCTGTGGGGCTTACATCCTTCATAAGTTGCTGGATTCTGATTCTCATCATTTCTGACCATACTAGATCAGTGGTTCTCAACCTTCCTAATGCCGCGACCCCCAACCATGTGGTCGTAAGTCGAGGACTACCTGTATTTCCCTGCGGGAAGGGCAGGAGGAGGCGCGCATGCTCCGTCTCCTCTCCTGCACCTGGAGCACACGCTGGGCAGGCCGAGGTTGAACACAGGCCATCGCCCAGCAACCGCCTTGGCCCGGGAATGTCGCGCATGCGTGGTGCCGCCCTCTGCGCCGGCTGAGGCGTAGCTGGCAAGCGGCAGCGATGGCGCAGGCCGACCACCGGCTGGGCCACCAGCTGGCCCAGCCCAAGAGAGGTAAGGCACCCACCGGGCCCCACGCATGCCAGCAACCCTCCCTGCACCTGCTGCTGCCCCGCTAGCCTTACCATGGCCACCACATGTTCGGTGCAGTGGCAGGCAGGCCCAGGCGCTCCTGGGCAGCCATGGCACACAGCAGCGAGGGCGCAGGCTGATCACCAGCTGGGCCACAGCTGGCCAGCCCAAGGGAAGTAAGGCACCTGCTGGGCCCCACATGCATCAGCAACCTTCCTGCGCCCGCCGGCCTCCCACCTCCCACCCCTGGCCCTCTTTTACTTACATTTAGTAGTTGCTCAGCAGGGAGGGGTGAAAATGTCCAGAAAGCTCGCCTTAGTTGCAGACAACTTGCAGCACCGTTTGCAGACTGGGACTTTTGGCGGGCTCAGCAGGGCAGAGACAACCTGGACAATTCCTATTGGCTTTTGAAAGCCAATAGAATTAGACTCTATTCAAGAGAGTCTATTCTATTGGCTTTCGAAAGCCAATAGATTCTATTGGCTTTTGAACGCCAATAGAATATAGTCTCTTGGGTAGAGTCTATTCTATTGGCTTTCAAAAGCCAATAGAATAAGAGGGAGTAGCACAGCTAAGGAAAAGGGAAAAAAATGGTGGACTGCATTGTTTGGCAACCCCTGTGAAATGGTCGTTCGACCCCAAATGGGGTCGCGACCCACAGGTTGAGAACCGGTGATACTGGATGCAGCCAATACAAATTAAAATTGAACAATATTAGGAAAATCAGTTTTCCTTCCACAGTCAGACATCATGCAAAGAAAACATGCAGACATTTAACAAAGAAACAACACCAAACATCCCTAAAAGAGTCACGTCAACAAACACACCTGAGATAAACAGAAAAGCATTCCAGACTGCACTCTCCCAAAAAAGAAAGGCGAGTATTGGTAATAGGAGATTCTATTTTTAAAGGAACAGAATCGGCCATCTGCGGATGGGACATACAAACCAGGGAGGTACATTGTTTCCCTAGAGCAAAAATCAAAGATGTGCCTGAGAACTTAACCAAAATAATTAGGCCCACAGATTACTATCCTTTCCTCCTCCTTCACATTGGGACGAATGACACAACAAAGAACCAGAGTACAATATTGAGAGATTATAAGCAACTAGGCAATAAAGTTAAGGCACTAGCAGCACAAGTAGTAGTAGTAGTAGTAGTAACAACAACAACAACAACAACAATAACAATAATAACAGTAATAATAATAATAATAATAATAATAATAATAATAATAATAATAATAATAATAATGTTGGAAGGGACCTTGAAGTCATCTAGTCCAACCCCCAGGCCAGGCAGGAAACCCTATACCAGTGGTGGCGAACCTCTGGCACGCGTGCCACAGGTGGCATGCAGAGCTCTCTCTTTGGGCATGCGTGCTGTCACTCCAGTCCTAGGTCTTCAGCTGGGTTTTATAAAACCTTTTCACTTTAGCCCTCCACCGCCATGTGCAAAAAAAAAGAGGTTCAATCAATCAATCAACTTCTCACGGGAAAAAACAGATCTTCCAAAATTGGAATTGATTGATTGAACTTTTAAGTCCCACTCAGTTTGCCGTTACCACTGCAGCCACACCCACCCAATGGCCACACCCACCCAATGGGTCACACCCACCCAATGGGCCATCCCACCCAACACCTGACAATACTTAAGTGGGTTTTGGGTTGCAGTTTGGACACTCGGTCTCTAAAAGATTTGCCATCACTGCCTTATACTGTTTCAAACAAATGGCTGTCCAATCTCTTCTTAAAGACTTCCAGTGTCAGAGACTTCACAGCTTCTGGAGGCAGGTTGTTCCACTGATTAATTGTTCTAACTGTCAGGAAGTTTCTCCTTTGTTCTAGGTTGCATCTCTCTTTGGTTAGATTCCATCCATTGCTTCTTGTCTTGCCTTCAGGTGCTTTGGAGAATAGCTCGATGCCCTGTTCTTTGTGGCAACTCCTGAGATATTGGAACACTGCTGTCATGACACCCCTCATCCTTCTCTTCATTAAACTAGACACACCCAATTCCAGCAACCGTTCCTTGTATGCTTTACCCTCCAACCCCCAATTACCTTTGTTGCTCTTCTCTGTACTCTTTCTAGAGTCCCAACATCTTTTTTACATCGTGGAGACCAAAACTGGATGCATTGTAAAGTGGTACAAGGCATTGTAAAGTGGTATTAACACTTCACGTGATTTTGATTCTATCTCTCTATTAATGCAGCTTAGCACTGTGTTGGCCTTTTTGGCAGCTGCAGCACACATATTTAAGTGATTGTCCATTAGGACTCCAAGATCCCTCTCACAGTTACTACTACTGAGCAAGGTACTTCCTAAACTATACCTGTGCATTTGGTTTTTCTTGCCTAAATGTAGAACTTTACTTTTTTCACCATTGAATTTCATTTTGTTAGATAGTGCTCAATGTTCAAGTCTGTCAAGATCTTTCTGTATCTTAAGCCTGTCTTCTGGAGTGTTGGCTATTCCTGCCAGCTTGGTGTCATCTGCAAATTTGATGAGTTCCTCATCTATCCCCTTGTCCAAGTCCTTGATGAAGATGTTGAAGAGCACTGGGCCCAGAACAGAGCCCTGAGGCATCCCACTAGTCATTTCCCTCCATGTAGATGCAGTTCCATTGAGGACTACATGCTGAATACGGCTGGTCAGCCAGCTACCAATCCATCTGGTGGTGATGCTGTCTAACCCACATTTTTCTATCTTATCAAGTTGTGATCTACTTATCAAATGCCTTACTGAAGTCCAAATAAATTATATCCACAGCATTCCTCTGGTCCACTAATTTTGTAACTTGGTCAAAGAATGCAATAAGATTTGTCTGGCATGATCTGTTTTTGACAAACCCATGTTGGCTTTTGGTAATGATTTTGTTTGCCTCTAGGTGTTTGCTGATTTGTTGTTTGATTATCTTTTCCAGAATCTTCCCAGGTATTGAGGTCAGGCTGATAGGTCTGTAATTTCCTGGATCCATTTTTTTCCCTTTTTTGAAGATGTGTTCTCATCAGTACTCCTAACAAAAGGCCAACCCCTATTGAGGGAAAAAAGAATTCTAGAAATAAACCACTGGCTAAAGCAGTAGTTCTCAACTTTCCTAATGCCCCGACCCCCAACCATGTGGTCGTAAGTTGAGGACTACCTGTATTTCCCTGTGGGCAGGGCAGGAGGAGGCGTGCATGCTCTGCTCCTCTCCTGTGGCTGGAGCGCATGCTGGGCAGACCAAGGTTGAACACAGGCCATCGCCCAGCAACCACCTCGGCCTGGGAGCATCGCGCATGCATGGTGCCGCCCCCTACTGGCCGAGGCGTAGCTGGCAAGCGGCAGTGATGGTGCAGGCTGACCACCGGCCAAATGCTCAAAACTTGGGGAACAAACAGGGTGAACTAGAAGCAATAGTACATGAGGGCAGGTATGACATAGTTGGCATTACAGAAACCTGGTGGGACGAAACGTGTGACTGGAATGTATTGATGGATGGATACAAATTGTTCAAAAGAAATAGATCTACAAAAAGAGGAGGAGGAGTTGCACTGTATGTAAGAGAACACTACATATCTACAGAAATACATATGATCAAAGATAAAAGGGAAAAAAAGTGACATTGCCATACGTGTATATTGCAGGCCACCCAAACAATCAGAAAAAATAGATGAACTCTTTGCCAACCAGTTAATAAATGTATGTAGGAAGCATACCACAGTAGTAATGGGAAACTTCAACTATTCAGATATCAACTGGGAGACAAATTCTGCAGCGAGTGGGAGATTAAACAGATTCTTAACCAAATTAGCCGAAAACTTTATCATCCAAAAGGTGGAGGAGGGAACTAGAAGTAAAGCTATACTGGACCTAATCCTTACTAATCGAGAAGAAGTGATAGAATTGAAGTTGCTGGAACCTTGGGTGAAAATGACCATGTCATGCTGAAATTCAATATAATGCAAACACAAACAATAGAAAATAATCCAACCAGAGTCTTAAACTTCAAAAGAGTTGATTTTAACAAACTCAGAGAGAACCTAGGAAAAATTCCATGGACAAAAATCCTAAAGGGGGAAACAACTCAAGAAGCATGGGAAACACTGAGGAGTATGATCATAGGGGCCCAGTCCAGCACAATACCACTGAAAAAGAGAAACAAGAAATTCAAGAGGAAACCAGCATGGCTGCACAAAACTCTCTTGACAAACTAAAAGACAAAAAGGACAAGTACAAAAAATAGAAAGAGGGGTACATAACTAAAGCTGATTATCAGCAGACAGCCAGAACATGCAAAGATGAAGTCAGAAAAGCAAAGGCTCAGAATGAACAATGACTAGCAACAGAAATCAAGGACAATAAAAAAAGTTTCTTTCAACATATTAATAACAAAAAAAGTCAAGGAAACTGTAGGTCCACTCAAGAGAGAAGATAGCACAGCAGCCAAGGGATTTGGGGGCTTCGTGCTCTTAGGCTGATTTTCTTCCTGTTAGGGGACCCTAAATGGGCCAGAAGTCACCCTGAAGAGGTGGCAAAGAAGGTAGGAAGTCTGGTGGACCACAGAGAGATGGCGGTCTACCCGATCAGTCCAGGAGAAGCATTCCAGAAACCAACAGGAGAAAGGCTAGCCTAACTTCAGAGTCTAGCCCAAGCTACAAGCAAGTCAAAAAGTACTACTTTAAGCTGATTGCAAACAGCACATTTGAATGTGGGTAAAAGCATCAATTTTCTCTATTGTACTTATTAACTTTCCTGAAGAAAAAAAAAATCCCAAGAAGCAAAAAACCTCTGAAAGTGAAAGAGGGGGATGTTTGCCCCACCCTTTTACTAATAGAAGCAGCAAATTAAACCTTTTATGGAGGACCATAAAACGACCAAATTTAACCTAAATTTGGATAAGTTTGAAATTGCTGAATGGTTAAGATTCTCATTTTAAAGGCAACTGTTTATTTTGAAAATTGAAAAATAAACTGGTGCTGACATCTAGTGGTGGTTGAACACTATGACACTTATGGCTTTCATACAGGACTTGGCAAAATCTGGAAAAAACTAATCTGTGCTTCTGACCTTCAAAGCTCTAACAATAGAGAACAGCTGTGACAAAAAAGAAAACAATCCGGGTTGCAGACAAAGAGAATTATAAACTTCAGGAAAAAAACCCTTTTTGAGCTCTTTGGATTACAAATATCCACTTAACTGTGACTCCAACGCTATTTGCAGAGAAAAGAAAACCTTGATTCGTGGCCATCATGGAAAATCAGAGACTTGCAGAAAGAACTTATCAAGAAAAAATAAATACCTTTCAAGAGGAGATATATGATATGCTGCAACTAATTCAAACAACAATGATTTCAAACCACAAAGAAATCCAAAATAACTTTAAAAATATAAACCAATTCATCTCCAATTCAGCAGAACATATTGATTAAGAAATATACTGGGCAAAAGAAAAAGGCTAAAGTGAAAATTAAGAAAATAGATGATGGGATCTATCAGAGAGAATATTTAAAAAAGGAACACGTGTTTGAATATGGTTAAAGAAATAGAAAGATTTTGGATATGAATTTTATTTTAAGAGGGATGAGCCCCTCCAGTAACATAGTACTCTCTTTAAGAAAACTACAGTGGATAAAAAATGTTTTGAATAAGAGTTAAAAGACTAGATGACTAGATTTATTAAATGGAATATTTAAAGATTAAACATATTTTTAATTATGGTAAAAAAGAATGGGAAAAAGTTGGAAATAAATATGTATTAGGGGAAACATGGATTTTAAGTAGCACTGTCAGACCCCAAATCCCCTCATCCGCTCTCTCCTTTCATCTATCCTTTTGGGGCCTGCCATTTCTGTTGGGGGAGGGGGTACATGGGGGATTTATAGTATTAACTTTCACTTTCTCCTTCTTTGTCTGGCGTCCTCCTTTTGTGTATGGAATGTGTCTCCTTATCTGGAAGACGGTTACAAAGAAACAAAAGCTGGAGAAGACCTTGAGATGCGTGCTTTCCGTGCCAGTTACCCGCACACCAGGCCACCTGTGGATTGGCTGGTTTTCAAATGGACATTATGACTTTGATGGGAGGGGGCATATTGCTTGCTTAATTCTATCGTTCACACAGGCTTTTTCTTCAGATCTCGCCTTGAATTCCTGCTATCACTAGTCCCTAATAAAAGTTTTCTTTTGAGACAATGCCTGTTTCAAAAGTTCTGCTTACTTGATGGATTAGTTGAAGTGGGTCCTGACAAGCAGACTATCTTTTTATTTTTCTTTACTCTTATTCTTCTTTTTTTAGTCTTATTTGTTCCTTAAGAAAGGTAAAAGTATTGGGATGGATTACATGAGAAAAAATAGACTTAAATATTTAAATGTAATTAACTTTGAGAAAATCTTAACCAGTAAAAATGTTTTGAACATTGTGGGAAAAACAAATGTAAACAAGAACTGTAAACAGGATCTATGATGAGGCAACCAGAATGACTAGATAGAAAAGACATATTATATTGATGTGATTATTATCTGTAGAAATATTACAAAAAAAATTATACTCAATTGTTATCTACCAAAACAACAAGAATTGTATTAACTTAAGCTTCGCAAAAGAGAATATAAAGCTATTATGTGGATTATAGATCACAGAAACTGTTAGTAAATGCTTTTTAAATGTAAACCCAGGCAACACACTGTTTACCAAATATTAAGGTGACCATGTTAAAAAATCAATAAAATATATTATTAAAAAAAGAGAGAGAATGGCAAGAAAATAACAGGCAATAGGGAGAAAGCAGAGTTGCTTAACTCATTCTTTGCATCAGTCTTCACACAAAAAGAAATTATAGCCCAACATATAAAAAAAAACTACTGCAAAAGACAAACTAGAAACAAAAATTAAAATAAGCAAGAAAATGGTAAGAGAACACCTATCCAACCTTGATGAATATAAATCACTGGGGCCCAACAATTACATCCCAGAGTTCTGAAGGAGCTGGCAGATGTTATCTCAGAACCATTGCACCATATCTTTCAAAAATCCTGGAGCACCGGGGAAGTACCTGAGAATTGGAAAAGGGCTGATGTGGTTCCCATCTTCAAGAAAAGGGGAAAAAACAGACCCAAGAAACTACAGACTAATCAGCCTAACATCAATACCTGGGAAGATCTTGGAAAAGATAATCAGAAAACAGATCTGCGAATAACTAGAAGCAAATAAAGTTATAACTAGTAACCAGCACGGGTTTGTCAAAAACAGATCATGCCAAACCAATCTTATTTCATTCTTTGATAAAGTGATTAAATTAGTAGACCAGCAAAATGCTGAGGACATAGTATACTTAGACTTCAATAAGGCTTTTGACACAACCTGCTGCTTAGTAAGCTAGAAAAAAGTGGGATAGACAACAGCACCATCAGATGGATCTGTAGCTGGCTGCCAAACCATACTCAGCGAGTAGTCCTCAATGGTACTACATCCACAGGGAGAGAAGTAAGCAGTGGGGTACCACAAGGCTCCATCTTAGGCCCAGTACTTTTCAATATCTCCATTAATGACTTAGATGAGGGAATAGAAGGGGAACTCATCAAATTTGCAGATGACACCAAAGTGGCAGGAATAGCCAACACCCCAGATGACAAGCTGTAAGGACCTGCTTCAACACCTCTTCTCATGAAAGCAGAACTCTTGGAATGGTTTCATCCCAAAAGGAACTTTTATTAAGAGAAGCTGACAGCAGGCATAGAAGGCAGGATCTGATGGGTTCCTGTGCAAATCAATAGGTTAAAAGAGCAAGAGCAGGGACTTACTGTGGTGTTGCTGCCTTGATGGAGGTTTTTTTTTAGCCTCCTGTCTTGGAAATGTGTAAAAGCTGGCAAGACAGCGATGATCAGATGTTTTGTGGCTTGGAACCTTCCTCCCGGGCAAAGGGAGGAAGGTGAGTATTTCCAGATAGAAATTGAACTCCTCTATTCTCCCAAAGCTTTTTTGGGGGGGGGGAGACAAAGGGTGAAGCTCTTTTGGAGTCTGGATAGTCTCTGCATTCCAGGAAGCCTTTGTTCTCCGGGAACGAAGCCAGACGCAGCCTCCACATCTGCTGCTTAAAGAGAATTGTGAGTAACCTTTAAAGCAGACAGAGTTGTCCAGGAGGACGTGATTTGTGATTCTGAATTTCTACTTTAACTCAAGAAAGAATTAATATCTTCTCCAGTTAATTATGTTAACAAAGGGAGTGAAAGGAAAAAATGGCCGAGGAATCGTTGTGGAGGAATTTTGCTTCTTTGTCTGAGAACTTTCACTTTTACTTGGCAACAAAATTGCTAAAATAATTGACTCTGCTTTTTTTTTTCTTATGGGGGAATTGTTTTTATTATTCTTCTAATTCGTCTTGTTATAAGAATTGGCTTTTTTCTTTTCTTTATTCTTCACTTCTTTTTTTTCTTTTTCTTTTTAAAAATGGCTTCAAAACGTCCTGCAATTTCTTCTTTGCCTAAAGTTTCAATTTCCTCTCCAGTAACACAGACTACACAGCAATCTAAGCCACCACCACCACCACCTTCCCCACCTCCAGCATTTACACTTAAAGATATACAGAATGTGGTCCAGGACTCTTTGGAAAAAGCTGTAGAAAAGATCAGATCTGAGACAGAAGAGCTTTTGGAGGAGAAAAATCATGAAATGAGGGAAGATATTCTGTTGGCTCTTAAGGGGCTTGCAGCCCATGTAGAAAGGCTGGATGATAGAGTGGATGAGGTGGTTGGAAATGTTGAAAGATTGGAAGGAAGAATTGAAAGAGTTGAAAATAATGTGGATGCAGCACAGAATGAAATTGTAATGTCTCAATATAGAGACATGGAGTTTGCTTTGAGAATAAGAGGGTTGAAGGAGAATGTGAAAGAGAATTTGAAAGAAGAGATTGCTGCAGAACTGGCATCCATTTTAGGATGTGGAATTGAGGAAATGTTGAGAGATATTGAAAAAATCTTTAGAATTAATTCATGGATTGCGAAGCAGAGAAATTTACCAAGAGATGTGGTTATCTACTTTTCTAGAAGATCACTTCATAATGAAATTATACAAGTCTTTTATAACCAAAGATTTCAAATTGCAGCTCAAGATGTCATAATTTTAAAAGAAATACCTCCCAAAATACTTAGAAGAAGAAAGGATTTTTCTTTTTTGGCTAAGGAGCTCAAGAAGCAGCAAATTCAATTCAGATGGGATGTACCTATTGGCATAGTGGTGAACTATGTTGGAACATGTTATAGATTAAATACAATTTTAAAAGCAAGAGATTTTTTTGTTTCTGTGCTGAAAGCAGGTGCACCACCATCTCCAAGATCTAGAAGAAATGAAAGTAAGTTTGAAGGACAGTTGGCTTCAGGAGCTAGGTCACCAACAGGAGAAGAGTTGTTGGTTGAATCTATGCAACAGTGTTTGGAGATAAGAGAAGACCCAAGAGAACAGAGAATGACTCGTGCAGCTCATAAACGTAGAGAAAAAGAACTAAGGTAGATTCTGGTGTTACAACACAGATGGCTACCTCTGAGCCAGTGGGAGGAACAAGACCGAAGAGGTCTTCAACTGCAGATTTAGATGCAGTGTTTCAAAGCTTCAAGCCATGAGACATGGCAAAGTTTCTGACATGGAATGTTAATGGCTTGAATTCACCACAGAAAAGAAAGAAAGTATTTTACTATTTAAAACAACACAAGAATGATGTTATATGTTTGCAAGAGACTCATATTGCTTTAAAAGACGAAAAATATTTGATTAACTCCCGGTTGGGAGTACATTTCACACCCTCTGCTCCGCAGAAAAAAGCAGGTGTAGTTATTTATGTGAGGAAAGACTTATCACCAAAGTTAATTGATTCTGACTCACTAGGAAGATATGTTATTATTGACTTATTATTAAATGGCAAGAGAAGTCTTGTCATTGGACTATATGCTCCTAATCAACAACAAAAATACTTTTATAAGATGTTACATCAGAAAATAACTCAATTGGATTATAAATCAGTAATTATGATGGGAGACTGGAATGGCATTTTAGATTCAAGTAAAGACAAGAAGGGTTCTTTTAAATCTCCTAATCATGCAAAATTACCTAAAGCTTTTTTTGACTTGAAGGATGATTTGGAACTTCGAGATATTTGGCGTGAACGGAGTATGGAAGAAAGAGACTTTACCTTCTTTTTGGACAGGCATCAGTCGTATTCCAGAACTGACTTTTTTAAATTACTAATGATCTTTTTTCTAGGGTGAAGAATGCTAAGATATTCCCAAGAATATTGTCAGATCATAGTCCTGTATGGATGGAGTTATCTACTGAAGACGGGAATAGAAGGACTTTGAGATTGAATGAAAATTTATTCAGATTTGAGGGGAATGTATAGAGATGCAGAGATTATTTAAAGGAATTTTTTCTTTTGAATATGCATAAGGGTACTTCGATGCCAATGGTATGGGACGCCAGTAAAGCATATATGAGAGGGGTCTTGATTCATATGAATAATGCTTATAGACGTAAACAGATGCAAAAACGTAAAGAGTTGGAATTAGAGATTAAAACTAAGGAAAAGGCTTTTATCTTAAATCCATTGGATAATAATTTAAAGGTTTCTATTAGTTTGCTTAAGGAGCAATTTAATATGTTAATAGCTGATCAGATTGCAATTAATTTGAAGTATATGAAACATAACATATTTTGCAATGCAAACAAACCTGGTAGGTAGTTGGCTTACCAACTACGAAAGAAACAGAAATCAAGGATTATAGAAAAAATAAATTATAAAGGTAAAGAAGTTTATCAACAAAATTTGATTAAAAGGACTTTTTAAGATTTTTATTCAAAGTTATATTCCAGTGAAAATATACATGTTTTAGATATAGAAAAGTATTTACAGGAATCACATTTCCCTAAACTTACTTCTGATCAAAGATATGAAATTAATGGTTTAATTACTTCTGATGAGATTATTTGGGCAATTAAACAATTGAAAGTTGGTAAGGCTCCAGGTACAGATGGATTAACAGCAATTTATTATAAAATGTTATCTGAAGAAATGATAGAACCATTGAAGGAACTTTTTAATAATATTTTGTTGGGAGCAAAGGTACCTCCATCATGGAGAAGGGCTTTCATATCATTGATTCCGAAGGAGGATCAAGATTTGACCCAGCCCAAAAATTATAGGCCTATATCTCTTTTGAATACAGATTATAAAATTTTCTCAAAAATATTGGCAAATAGATTAATGTGAGTTTTGAAGCAACTGGTTCATAGTGATCAATCTGGATTTATATCTGGAAGATATATGAAATATAATGTTAGACAAATTGTTAATCTAATTGAGTATTTGGACAAGAACAATCAAATCCCTGTGGCTTTGATTTTTTTAGATGCTGAAAAAGCCTTTATCAATTAAATTGGCAATTTTTACTCAGAGTAGTAGAGGAAATGAATTTTGGGGATAAATTTTTATTTGCCCTTAAGGCAATATATCAACAGCAATCTGCACAAATTATAGTTAATGGGGGTTTAACAGAAGCATTTAAAATTGAAAAGGGTACAAGACAGGGATGTCCTTTATCCCCATTGTTGTTTGTTTTAACCATGGAGATTTTACTTATTAAAATTCGGGAGTCACCTAGAATAAAGGGAATAAAAATAAATAAGAACGATTATAGGTTGAGAGCTTTTGCTGATGACTTGGTTGTGACATTATCTCAACCGACAGATTCAGTTAGGGATTTGGTTGAAATTTTACTTCAGTATGGGAAGGTTTAAGGTAAATAATAATAAGACTAAAATATTATCGAAAAATATGTCTATGAAGGAAAAGGATATTATAGTTAAATTAACAGGTTTTGAATAGTGAGAAAGGTCAAATATTTAGGAATTTATTTAACGTCTTCTAATGTTAAATTGTATAAAAATAATTATGAGATATTATGGGTAAAAGTGCAAAAGGATTTAAATGATTGGAAAAAATTACAATTATCTTTGTTGGGGAGAATTTTGGCAGTTAAAATGAATATACTTCCAAAGTCTCTTTTTTTATTTCAGATGATACCTATTTTGAAAAAAGATGCCAATTTGGAAGAATGGCAGAAGGGGATTAATAAATTTATTTGGGCAGGGAAAAAGGCGAGAGTTAAATTTAAAATTATGCAGGATATACGGGAAAGAGGATTAAAGGCACTGAATTTAAAATTGTATTATGATGCAGTGGCTTTAACCTTGATTAGTGATTGGCTCAACTTAACAAATAAGAATATCCTATCTCTTGAGGGATGGGATTTATTATATGGATGGCACGCATATTTAATTTATGACAAAAAAGTGGATCAGGTTTTTAAAACCCATATTTTCAGAAATGCCTTGTTGCGTGTCTGGAAAAAGTATTACTATAGGTTAAATTATAAAATTCCAATTTGGGGGGTTCCAGGACACGTGATAGAGGAAGTATCTAGGGGAGTAAATTTGGATAAGATTTCTTATAAGGAAATACTTAGTTTGGTTGGGCAGCATTGGCAATTAAAGCCTTTAACTGAGTTGAAGCAAGAAAATATTGTATATTCTTGGTTTTATTATAATCAATTGTTATTGAGGTGGAATATAGATTAAAAAGGTTGGTATTACTTTAGAGGATGTGAATTTGGTAAAACAGATTAAAGATCAAAGTCGATTTCATATAAAAAGAATTTATAATGCTTTAATAGAATTGGACTCTGAAACGGAGTTAGTTAAAGATTGTATGATTAAATGGGCACAAAATATCCAAGAGCCAATTTTACTGGATACATGGGAGACAATTTGGGTTAGAAATGTAAATTTTACTCAAGCACAAAATTTAAGAGAAAATTTTTATAACATGTTTTATAGATGGCATTTGGATCCCCAAAAGTTGTCCCGCATGAATCCGAAATTACAGCCCAAATGTTGGAGATGTGGAAATTTAGATGCAACTTATTTTCATATTTGGTGGACTTGTAAAGATATTAAAGCTTTTTGGATTAAGATTTGGTGGAATATTCAAAAGATTTTTAAGAAAAAGATAAAGTTTACTCCGCAATTATATTTGTTGGGTATTATTGTATATTTGGATGTTAAAGAAACTAATTTGATGTTGAACTTCATAACTGCTGCAAGATTATTGGTGGGGCAATATTGGAAGAAAAACTTATTGCCTAGTTTGGAAGAATGGATACTTAAAGTGTCTAATTTAGCAGAAATGGCGAAAATCTCCGCCTATTTGAAGGATCATTCACAAGAAAGATATATTTTGGTTTGGAGAAGATGGATTGATTATATTCAGAAGAAGTATGAAACTGAAAAGTATTATCTTGCTTTTGAATAGATTTTTATTTTTGTCTTAATTTGTTAATATTTGTTTTGAGAAGGAGTTAAAGTGTATTATGGTTTTGATTGATAGTTTAGTTGGTTTATGCTAGCTAGACTATGTTTGTTTATTTGTTACCCTGTAATCAGCTCTGGGAAGTGGGGGAGGGGGGGAGGGGATGGGTGGGTTTATATTATAATTTGTAAAACTTTTAATTAAAAAAAAAAAGAGCAAGAGCAATAGTTAATCCGGTCAGCTCAAATGGGCCAATCCCCAGGTGATGAATCCGCTGTGGGAACGAGGCTGATAAGGCGCCGTTCCCAAGGCTGTGAAGCTCTTGTTAGGTCTTTGCAACTAGTCTTCTTCAGTGAGAGATAAGCCAGATGGCTGGAGGCACATTCTTTTCTCACCCCCAGGTTGGCATCAAGGGGAAACAGTTCAAAGAGCAAACAGATAGAGGAAGCAGAGAGGATATATTGTAGCAGCTGAAGCAAAGTGAAAAAAAATACATTGTAGTTCCCATAGTTTCCCCCTTCCCCCCAGGAGTATGGCAGAACCCACAGGAAAGAAGAAGAAAAGACCTAATAGAGGAGAAAGCCCCCTCTCCCAGTATGTGGATGTTGACAAACTTGAACAATGGGCCCTATCCTACAAAATGAATTTTAATGTGGAGGAAAGCAAAGTTTTACATTTAGGCAGGAAAAATCAAAGGTTTAAGTACAGATTGGGTGAGACCTGGCTTAAGAAACAGTAACTGTGAGAGAGACCTTGGAGTCCTAGTGGACGATCACTTGACTATGAGCCAGCAGTGTGCAGCAGCAGACAAAAAAGCTAATACAATCCTGGGCTGTATAAACAGAGGCATAGAATCAAGATCACACAAAGTATTAGTACTGCTTTATAAAACCCTAGTAAGTATTAGTACTGCTTTATAAAACCCTAGTAAGGCCACACTTGAAATACTGCAACCAGTTTTGGCCACCATACTACAAAAAAGATGTTGAGACCTTGGAAAAAGTTCAGAGAAGAGCAACTAAAACGATCAAAGGCCTGGAGACAAAAACATATGAAGAACAGCTGCAGGACTTGGGTTTGGCTAGTCTAAAGAAAAGAAGAAACAGGGACGACATGATAGTAGTATTCTACTATTTGAGGGGCTGCCACAAAGAAGAAGGTATCAAACTATTCTCCAAAGCACCAGAGGGCAAGACAAGAAACAATGGCTGGAAACTGACCAAAGAGAAAAGCAACCTGGAATTAAGGAGAAACTTCCTAACAGTGAGAACAATTAGCCAGTGGAACAGCTTGCCTTCAGAAATCATGGGCACTCCATCACTGGAGATTTTTAAGAAGAAATTGGATAGTCACTTGTCTGAAATGGTATAGGTTCTCCTGCTTCAGCAGGGGGCTGGACTAGAAGACCTCTATCATTTGCATTCTTCAGCTGATTACTCAGAGTCTTTCCCTAACTCACATTTCTGAAATAAAGCATCAACTTTGTTTTCTTTCTTTTTTCCCCAAAACCAGAGGCAAAAGTCTAAGACTTTTCCCCACAGATATATCCTTCAGAGAAAATTAGAACAAAAATATTCCAGATTCTGACTCTATTAGGTGGAGCAGTATCAAACGTGTCCAGTAGGTGGCTGGCATGCTCCCAAAAAACCAGGCAGGAAATTTCCTACACCTATTAAATATATACCCATTGAAGGAAGGTTGCAATATTGTGTGAAGTAAAGCAAGCACTGCTGACGTCTCAGAGATCCTGCCTCTAGCATATGTGTGTTTAAAAGAGCTGCTCCTTACTTTTGCTGTAAACACAGCCTACAAATGCAGGCTGAAAAGATGAGGAAGACAGCAACAACCAATTTGTTCTTGAAAAACGTGCTCTATATATTTGGGCAGTGAAAGCGGCATAGATCTTGGACCTGGATGGCTTTGCATCGATGACATCTTTTGCTCTTGACAACTAGGAAAATATTTATTCACCATCCTAACTAACAGACAAAGAGAAGAGGTTTGGAAATGAAACTAGGTTGACACTTATTCATTTGAATGAGCTTATTTATAATGAGTGTCTTTCCTTTCATGATAAGCAATATCACATATACCCACTTCCATCAATAGTTACAGAGGAGGAAGGCAAACAGCTCAAAACAATTTGCTCATGCTTTTTCCATTTAATATTCATTTCCTAGCCAAATCCCAAGAATGACAGAGGACTGCATTTTTCTAGATACAGAACTCAGTGACTTTATTCTCTGTAATGTTTCTACTGATCAACATACAAATTTCTCTTTCTCAGGCGAGGACTTGTTTTATTACAGATTCCTATATGCAATTCCAGCTATTTATGGGATCATCATTTTGATTGGGCTAGTTGGTAATATCACCCTGATTAAAATCTTTTGTACAGTAAAGTCCATGAGAAATGTCCCTAATTTGTTTATTTCCAGTCTGGCTTTTGGAGACTTGCTTCTTTTGATCACCTGTGTTCCTGTGGATGCCAGCAGATATTTGTCTTCTGAATGGCTCTTTGGTCGAGTCGGATGTAAACTTATCCCTTTTATTCAGCTTACTTCAGTGGGGGTGTCAGTCTTCACCCTCATGGCTCTTTCTGCAGACAGGTAAGTGCCTTTTTGAACATATCTTGAGATTCAGTCTTATTGTCTGAACGCAAATATAGGTTGCAGTTGTTTTAACATGGCTGAAAATGTAATCAAGGAAAAGATTATGTCTAATTTATAATGAGAAGCCAAGAAAATCATGCTTAGTATCACTTAAACCTATACATGAAACATGGTAAGGTAGTTAAATTTCCAAGGGGGATCGCTGTGATGTCTTTTAATTCCAGTAATCTTTTTTTGTGCTGAACCATTATTATAATGCAATTTGATACCAGTTTATTCAAAGTAAACTCTTTGAGTTCAATGGGATTTATATACCTCAATGTATAGATTTAGAGTTGCTGCTTTTAACTGCTTTTAATGTTTGAAGTCAATGCAAATAACCTTTAACACTTGACAGACCTACAGGTGGAATATTATTTACTCATTTCATTTTTAATTAAAAATTCAAGAAATAGTCTAAGCATATTTGTAACATTTAAAGTGTTTTGTACTGAAAAAATGAGGTTTCCTAGTAATAAATCTATTTAAGATCATTTAAAATTAACACATTTGTAGTTTGTATTTCTTTGTGATGAATTGAGGTAAAACACATGTTCAAAATCCACATTTATTTATTTTTCTGCAAATCTTAAGTGTTTAATGACACACTTTCAATATCACAGAAAGAACAGCTTTATTTGGTGCTAAATGCTTTAGCTTCAGTTATTTAGAATGATGATACAGAACAAAATAGAACTTTGCACAGATGTTTTAATTAACAAATTCCTTAAGATGAGGTTAACTGAAGAAAAAAACTATATTAACCAATTCACTGGGCATTTACTTAGAAAAGGAAATGAATAGTCTGTCTAATAATTTTCCCATTTAATTTTATATATAAGGTCATTGCTTAAATAAGCTCATTACTAACAAAAAGAATTAGATGCAACCATTAAAAAGTACCTCTTCATAATTGCTTTAAAATTAGTTTTTAAAACACAGGAGTTTCTTTTTACCAATATATTAACTGTCTAAAATCTGGAATTCTTTGTCCAAAACGAATATGACAAAGATTTGATATCTGGCATAATTTCAAAGTAAATTATGGGATTATTTTGGGGTTGGGGTTGCTTGCTGGGCAGTATGTAAGCAACTAAATTAGGGAAGGAAACTGAAAAGAACAACCATTGGCGTTTCCCCAAAGCTGTGATTTTGTGTCACATCTGTACATCATCTGTGTCCTTTTATTCAACTCAAAATTTTCATTGCATGCACTGGAAGCAGAACTCATTCAAACATTGCAAAGACTAGTATTAAAATTGTAAGGAAAGATTATTATCTTGGCTTACCCCAAAGAGACTCTTCATTTAGTATTAGCTACAGAGTTGTTTCGAAGAGATTCATAAATAAAACAAGATTAAAAATCCTTTCTACTTAATCCTATTGTCTGGTCATCTGACTACATTTTTTAAACATGAAGAATGAATTTGTGACATTGAAAGCCCCAATGTGTCAAAGCCAGTAAAAAAAGTTTTTGCAATAATAAAGTTCTTTAAAAGGACACAGGTAATACACATATAATACAGTTGTCACAAAGTCATTCCACACATTATCCAGAATGAGGTGGGGGAATTTTGTACTGAACTATGTCCTTTAGAAGGGGAAATACTTTCTTTAGAAAAGTTGTCTTAAAAAAATAACTCCATGGGCAAGTTATAGCTTATCTAAAAATATGAAAAACAGCCACACCCAGTTAGCTGACCATAGGCTGCTTCCAATATGCATAATAAGTCTCTGAGTGGCTTCTACAAATATGATGATTGTGTAGTAGCATGAATTTGCCATGATCACAACATGAGATGAGATATAAAACAAATAAATGTATGTATTTATAAAATGTATACAATAATAAATGTATGCATGGATTTTTAGTAACTTGCAAAAATGCTGTATAGAAATGTATAAAAATTAATATTTAATATTGATATATGAGGAACACAGTCCAAATATAAAGAAAAACAAATGCACTTATTTTTTATTGAAATAATAGCCTTATATTCTTCAGTCACTTAACCAAAAAACAGAATAATAAAGTTACAAGGGAGGTCTTGGAGGTCTTCTAGTCCAACCCTCTGCTCAATTAGAAGACCTTTTACAATTTCAGACAAATGGTTGTTCAGTCTTTTCTTAAAAATCTCCAGTGTTGGAGCACCCACGACTTCTGGAGGCACGTTGTTTCACTGATTAATTGTTCTCACTCTCAGGAAATTTCTCCTTAGTTCTAGGTCAGTTCTTTCCTTGATTAGTTCAAGGAATTAGTTCTTAATTAGTTCATGCATTGCTTCTTGAGCAGCCTTCAGGTGCTTTGAATGGCACTGAACAAAGGGACTTATGACCATTTTTCAAACTTATGACCATTGCAGCATCCCCATTGTCACATGATCAAAATTTGGATGCTTGGCAACTGGCATGTAGGCTGATCCCCTTTCCTTGTGGCAGCCCCTCAAATGTTGGAACACTGCTAAGTTTATCCCTAGTCCTTCTTGTCACTAGACTAGACAAACTCATTTCCATTCTTCAAAGGTTTTAGCCTCCAGTCTCCTAATCATCTTTGTTGCTCTTCTCTGCACTATTTCTAGAGTCTCAATATCATTTTTATATTATGTGACCGAAACTGGATACAATATTCCATGTGGTCTTACCAAGGCATTATAAAGTGGTATTAACTCTTCACATAATCTTGATTTTATCCCTCTATTAATGCAGCCTCAGACTGCATTGCTTTTTTGGTGACTGCAAGCTCGTATTTAAGTGATTGTCCACTAGGGTCTTAGATCCCTCTCACAGTTACTGCAATTGAGTGAGGTACAACCTTTTCTGTAGTTGTACATTTGTTTTTACTTGCCTAAGTATAAAACCTTACTTTTCTTACCATTGAATTTCATTTTGTTAGATAGGGCCCAGTGTTTTAGTCTGTCGAGATCCTTCTGTATCTTAAGTCTATCTTCTGGGGTGTTGGCTACTCCTGCCAGCTTGGTGTCATCTGCAAATTTAATGAGCTCCCTTCTATCCCCTCATCTAAATTTTTTATGAAGAATATTGGGCCTAAGACAGAATCTTGGGGTACTTCATGTAGATACTGTCCCATTGAGGAGTACATGTTGAGTGCAGTTTTTCAACCAGGAACAAATGCATCTAGTGGTAGTGCTGTCTATCCCACATTTTTCTATCTTTCCAAGAAGCAGATTGTGGTCTACATTGTCAAATGCCTTACTGGAGTCCAAGTGTACTATGTCCACAGCATTCCACTGGCTCACTAATTTAGTCACTTTGTCAAACAATGCAATAAGATTTGTTTGGCATGATTTGTTTTTGACAAATCCATGTTGGCTTCTGGTTATAACTTTATTTGTTTCTAATGTTCACAGATCTGTTGGTTGATTGTCTTTTCCAGGATAGTTGGAACTTACAATCATTCATTCAGTGACCATTCAAAGTTACAATGGCACTGAAAAAAGTGATTTAACGATCATTTTTTAAATTTATGACATCCCCATTGTCACATGATCAAAATTTGGCCGCTTGGCAACTGCCCTGTATTTATGACAGTTGCAGTATCTTGGGGTGATCTGATCACCTTTTGTGACCTTCTGACAAGCAAAGTCAATGGGGAAGCCAGATTCATTTAACAACTGTGTTACTAACTTAATAACTGCAGTGATTCACATAACAACTGTGGCAAAAAAGATTATAAAATGGAGCAAAACTCACTTAACAATTATCTTATTTAGGAAGAGAAATTTTTGCTCAATTGTGGTCATAAGACAAGGGTTACCTGTATTTATTTGTTTGTTTATTTATTAAATAAATTTATATAGCTGCCCAATTCTGGTGACTCCAGGTGGCTTACAAAACTTTCAGGATGGGCCACATGCCATTTTCAGAAGGCTTTAATGGATAATCTCATGTCCTGCCTACCTTTAGCATGCTAGAAAGGTGATATCCCCTGAGTTTTTTTCCTCTGCCTAAAAAGTAATGTTTTGCTGGCATAACTGGAGCAATCCAGTCCATCTGCTGAACTACCTTTTATCTTAAATAAATGCCCCTGTACCTGGTGTATGCTCTAGTGCTGTTGGTCTTCAATGGCCATTTTGTGCTGGGCTGCCTGCCAGGAAAAGCTGGACTTTGTAATCCAAGTGAGAAGAAGAACTGTAAATATGTTCTGGCTTTTGTTTGTTTTTAACCTGTCCTCAAAAGACACTCCCACGATCGGGGAAGTAATCACTGCTTGCTTTTCTTGTGTGCATTGGAAGAGAAAAGGAGCACAATCCAGAAAAAACATGGGTATCAAAATAGTTAAATGATGTGAAAGGATTTCTTAAGCCAACTTCATTTACAGTTGGCCTACACAGAGGAGACAGAGAAGCCCTTAATCTTATGCACATTCTGACCTTCTCTACAGAGTGATTTCAAAAGGTATTTATTAACTTAGAGAGGCGTCTTACTGAATTTAAAAGGGATTTATGAAGAGAATTGAGCCTTCTGTTTCCAGAAATTCAGCATCACTGAAAGTACTAGTTTTAACAGGAGGAAAGGGAGTTCTGATAAAACTGTACTAAAAGTTGATAGTCCAGGATCTCATATTGGAAAGGAAAATTCCCTTGAGTTTGTACTCTACTGTGCATAAACTGATACCACCAGAGAATTAGAATACAGTTCAGACATAGTTTTCAAAAGAAAGTGCTCTATAAAATTAAAAAGAAGAGAAATAATTATAAATGACAGCATTTGCGAAGATGATAGTTAAAAATATCAGATATTCTTGCATCAGAGAATAAAATGGATATTATATGCATAAAATAATGTTATCTACACTTTGGGCAAAAAGAAGAAATGAAAAAATGGATTTGAATTAATATAATCATATATTTATTTTTGATTATGGAATTTATTTTTCAAGAATTGCAAAAATATAATGGGGAAGGAATGTGCTGTAGATGTGTTTATGATGATTCTTTTTCAAATTCCTCATTTAATATACAGAGAATTATAGCCTGTGCACTAAACCATATTTTTATGCATAGATCATACTAGAGGGACTGAAACAAATGAGGACAGTGTTGAGTCCTCGGTTAATGGCAATGATGGCGTGAGACATTCTTGTTGTTTCAGGAACACTTTATTAGTCTTCAGTAGCCCTGTTACAACTCGAGGCAGCACAGATCTCTCAGCCTCTCTTAAGGACGTTCCCCGGGCCAAAAAGATACATTTTGGTGCGCTGAGCACCTCGCGCATGCGCGCGAGTGCTGGCACCAATCAGTCTGGTCCCAGGCAGCTTGCAGCTGCCCAGGACCGTTGCAACGTCCTGAGCCTGCCTTCGCAGGCTCAGGACACAACACCCCTTTCCCCCCGGCTAAGACTACATGAACAATTAACGCGACCTCAACACGAGCATGGTAAATCCACTTTGCTCGAGGTACCAAGCTATTGTTCTGGGCATTACTCCCAGTGTTTCCTTTTCTGGCTTTCACAGAAACACACTCTTATTGTTTCTGCCTGGCCAATAAGGTTATAAAATCTTCAAGATATTTGGGAGACCTCTTATCTCTCTGTGACCTGCGTAGGCCTGGATGATTTCCAAGTACACCTTGTCCCATGGAGGTTATAGGTTCACCCCCCTTCTCAGACCCTGATGGCCCCCGTGGACCGTGCCCTGATGCCTGGCCTGCTTGCTTGCCCACCGGGTTCGTCAGGCCAGGACTTTGCTCTCTCTCTAACCTGGTTGACCTGCCTAGTTGCAGGCGATCTGGCCCTTCTATTAAGCTGCCATTGTTGGGTAGCTCTGAATGGCCTCTCAAGCCAACACTGGACCTAACGTGAGGTTGGCTTCCTCCACTCCCCAGTTCCATAGGAGGACTGTCTGTTATTTCAGCATTGTCCCAAAACTCAGTTGCCCCCTCCATTGTACCAGAGGGTTCAATGTCTAAAATTGGCCCTTCTCCCACTTCCCTGTGGCAGTGTCCTTCTCTGGGAACTGTGGCTATGTTGGGCCAATTGTATTGATTGTGTGCCAGCTCTCTTGCAATGTTTGAGTTATTAGGATGTTCCCGGTTATTCTCCCTGACTGGAGTGCTGAAAGGTGTAAGTGTGTAATGATTATGCCCCCGGGGTGACTCCCTGGCTGGAGTCTGCACTGTAGCCTGTGCGCTAACTGGTTCCCTTGAATTCCTATTGGGAACACTCACGGAATCTTGCAATAGGCCGTCTGTGGCCTCACTGTGAGAGTCTGAATTCTGCCAACACCCTTTCCTTTGCCCGTAGGGGTCCCCCTCCCCCCTGGAAAAGAACCAGGAGTCTCTGCAGGTGTGTCCAGCCTTGTACGCAGCTGGTCAATATGCCGTCGTAGAATATGACCGTCTTCCAAGGAGACCTCATAAGACAAAGGGCCTGTAACCTTGCAAACAGTGGCAGGAACCCATAAATGGCCTGGCCCGTAGTTACTGGTCCATACTGGGGCACCCACTTGCAATTGCCGCAGTGCCCTGGGTTGTGTACCCCTAGGCGGCAGTCTGTCCGGGTGCAACCAGTCAAGTTTAGTAATCAGTTTGCACCCCCAACGAAGTTCAGCTGGGCTCCTCCCGGTAGAAGTGGAAGGTGTAGTGCGGTAAGCAAGGAGGAAGTCAGCCAACCTGTGATGCCAGTCCCCATAGGTCAGTCTCTTTAAAGCATCCTTGGTGATGCGGACCATCCGTTCAGCCATCCCGTTGGTGGAAGGGTGGAAAGGTGCAGAAGTGGCATGACGAATCATGTTGGCCTGTAAGAAAGCTTGGAATTCAGAAGAAGTAAATTGTGGGCCATTGTCAGACACCAAAACATCCGGGAGCCCATGTGCAGCAAAAATTCCCCGCAGTACTTGGATAGTCTTTGCAGTGGTGGTGGATGAGACAGGTACAACCTCAAGCCATTTTGAATAGCTATCAACCAGGACCAAGAAGAATTGACCCTGAAAGGGCCCAGCATAGTCAATGTGCACCCTAGACCATGGAGACTGTGTTTCTTCCCACCTATGTACGGGAGCCTGAGGCATTTCTGGGCACGAACGTTGACAAAGGTGGCAAGCATGCACCTTAGCCTCAATTTCCTTATCTAACCCGGGCCACCACAAGTGGCTGCGCGCAAGCGCCTTCATTCGAACAATGCCAGGATGACCCTCGTGAAGGGACCCTAAGACTCTAGACCTCATTGAGGTAGGAATGACAACTCTGCTACCCCACAGCAAGCAACCCTGGAAAGTGGTCAACTCGTTCCTTTTTAGCCAGAAACTCTGAAACTCAGTACCTGGACAACTCTCCGGCCATCCGGACAAAACCCAGGATAAGACACGAGAGAGTGTGAGATCTGTGGCTGATTCAGCAGCCACATCCCTGGCGTTGAGAGGTGACTCAGGCAGTGTCTGAATTGAAAGGATGTTGATTGCCGGGGCGGGGTCAGCCTCAACAACCTGTAAGGGTAATCTACTGAGGCCATCAGCATGGCCCATTTCTTTGCCAGGTTTGTGAATTAAGGAAAAGTCATATGCTGACAGGAATATTGACCATCTGAGCATTCTGGGGGATATGATATGAGGGGTCTGTTTGTTAGTTGTGAACAACCCCAACAGAGGCTTATGGTCAGTGTAGACCGTGAAATGTCTGTCATACAAGAAATCATGGAACTTTTTAATTCCAGCAATAACAGCTAAGGCTTCCCTGTCAATCTGGGCATAGTTCCTCTCAGCAGAGGACAAGGTTCTGGAGTAATAAGCAACAGGAACCTGAGTTCCATCAGGTCTAAGATGGCTGAGTACAGCTCCTACTCCATAAGGGGAAGCATCACAAGCGATGCACACAGGAAGAGTTTCATTAAAATGTGCAAGCACACTGTTGGATGTTAGCAAGGCCTTAACCTTATTGAAACTAGCTTCATGTGCTTGTGACCATTCCGACACTGCCTGTTTGTCCAGAAGTCTATGAAGTGGTTCAGCTACATTAGCCTTGTTAGGAATGAATGAATTGTAAAAATTCAAAAGTCCCAGAAAAGCTTGCAGTTCAGCTTTGGACTTAGGTCTAGGAGCTTGCGTGATGGCTCTTAATTTGGACTCAGCAGGATGAATCCCATTGGCATCAATTTTGAACCCCAGAAAATCTGTAGAAAGCACTCCAATTTTACATTTGTCCTTTTTTAGCTTGAGGCCTGTTTTCCGGAATCTCAGCAGAACAGCCCTCAATCTCTCAGCTAGGTTTTGGGTGGAGTCTCCAGCAATTAAGACATCATCAAAATAGGGGCAAACCCCAGGTATACCTCTCAAGGTATTTTCCATTACACTTTGGAAGATTCCAGGAGCCACGTTTACTCCAAATTGTAATCTCTTGACCTTGAATGCTCCCCTATGAGTTACAATGGTTTGTGCCACAGCAGCAGCATCATCAACAGGCAACTGTTGGTATGCTTGTGCTAAATCAAGCTTTGCAAAAATGCCCCCCCCCTTGAGGGAGGCCAGAATATGGCTGACAACAGGCACAGGATAGGCATGTTGTTGTAATGCCTGGTTGAGAGTACATTTGTAATCTGCACAGATGCGAATATCCCCATTAGCCTTAAGAGGCGTGACTATGGGAGTTTCCCATGGACTGGAATCAACAGGTTCTAAGATTCCTTGCTGAATTAATTTGTCCAATTCAGCATCAATCTTCCCTTTTAAAGCAAAGGGTACCCTTCTTGCCTTTACTCTGATAGGCGTGACAGTGGGGTCCAACTTCAAGGACACTGGGGGTCCCTTGTATGTGCCCAGCTGTGGGCTGAAAACATCTGCAAATTCCTTGCAGACTTCCTGTAAGTCTACTGTTTGCAAACTATTGAGCCCTGTAACTTGTATTCCCAGAGCCTCAAACCAATCGAGTCCTATGAGACTCGTACGCTCCCCCCCCACTATCAATACATCTAATGTACCTTCAAAATGCTTATACTGTACGTTAAGGGTGGCCTCCCCCTTAACACACAATTTGGAGTTTTGAAAATCTGTGAGTACAATGTTAGAAGGCCTAAACTTGGCCTGAAAACCACTACCAGAACAAATCTTTCTGAATGTGTGAATAGAAATGATTGAAAGTGCAGATCCAGTGTCTAGCTCCATGACCAATGGAACTCCTTGCAACTTCACCCTAAGTGACAATTTCTTTTTGAGTGGTCTGTGTGTGCCTGTCCTATAAATGCTTCTTTGTGAAGCACAGAAACCCACCCTGTTTTGGCTGGGGACCCTGGTACCTTTCAGGTGCAATTCTTCTCGGGGTTGTACCTTCTGTTGGCCCAGACATACAGCTGCTATGTGGCCTTGCTTCCCACATGCTCTACAGATTGCAGAACGGAACTTGCAGTCGGTCCTCTTGTGGCGACCGCCACACCCGAAGCACTTGGGTACAGTTGAAGACTTTTCTTTGCCTTCCCTCTGCTTTCCTTCTTTGGTTGGGTAGAGATGATCTATTTCTTCATCAGGCTCCTCTTCTGAACTTCCTTGAACTCCCTCATGGTGCACAGAAACAGGTTCTGGAGAGCTTTTGATAGGCCTCATATTCTTGATTGCCCCACTTGCTGCCTCTTCTGCAGTAACCTCTCTCAAGGCATCTTGGAATGATATGTCCTCTTTGGCAAAAAGTCTTTGTTGTACATCTCTGTTTCTCAGTCCACATACAAATCTGTCTCTCAGTCTTTCCTCTAAATCTTTAAATTCACAATGCTTAGCTGCCCTTCTTAATGCAGCAATGTACTCTTTAGCTGATTCACCAGCCCATTGATCCCGCTGTTCAAAAGTATGTCTCCAAGCAATAACAGACAACTTGGGTTGAAAATGCTCTTTCAGTAAATTCTTAAGATCTGTGTAGGTAACAGATTCAAGAGGTGCAGGGGCTACTAAGTTTTCAGCAATTTCAAATGTATCTTGACCACAAACACAGAGTAGGGTGGCGGCCTTTAAGCCATCTTCTCTTACTTGATTAAATCTGAAATAATTTTCTGCTCGGGCCACGTAAGATTCCCATCTTTCGGGATGTGAAATATCAAATTCTGAAAGTTTTCCAATCTTTGCCATCTTTAGTAAAGCAGGAAGGGTCTATCAGACAGATTACCTCCAACGAAGCTGTATTGGCAGGCAGTTTCTGAATTTAACGCCGTTTCCTCGCTGTGCTGGACTCCAGGGTAAGCTTACAATTGTCTGCGTAATTGCAAGGCAATCCCACCTTCGTCTCCAGTGTTGAGTCCTCGGTTAATGGCAATGACGGCGCAAGACATTCTTGTTGTTTCAGGAACACTTTATTAGTCTTCAGTAGCCCCGTTACAACTCAAGGCAGCACAGATCTCTCAGCCTCTCTTAAGGACGTTCCCAGGGCCAAAAAGATACATTTTGGCGCGCTGAGCACCTCGCGCATGCACGCGAGTGCTGGCGCCGACCAGTCTGGTCCCGGGCAGCTTGCAGCTGCCCAGGACCATTTCAACGTCCCGAGCCTGCCTTCGCAGGCTCAGGACACAACAGACAGAATATGCAAACAATCACTGCCACTTCAGAATAAAAAATATTGAATTATTTTGCAAGCAAAGAAGCAAGCTAGAGAACTGTAGGAGATAAATTGCAAAAAATGAAAAATAACTGTCATATTCTGGCTGAATGAGCCCAACAAAGTAAAACACTATAGACATGATGAACTCCAATGTTAACTTTATTAGGCAAAAACAATCTGGCAAGTTTGAAGGAAAGCTAACTCTAAAGCAATGGTGGGAAACAGATGATTAAAAGAGTAAAACTTTCCTTCCCTTCTCTGACAGTTCAGGTCACATTGTCCAGTACATCTTTTAGTAATTGTTATGAGAAGAAACTTTAATTTGCCAAAACAACTCTTCAACTCTCACAGTGATATTAAGAAGCACCTGTGGATTCAAAATTTTCCCTTCTCCCCTTCTCGCACTGTTGACAAGTCAGAAGCTCGCAGTGGTCCTAAAGATGGCAGGTTTCGCAGCTTGATAGGTTGCCCCCCCCCCCAGGGAAGGAAGAGAACCTGGAAAATAAAAGAACACACATAAATGCTTGCTAATTTTCTCCTTGTACTGGTCCCGGCTTCTGGGGATATTTTGTGTGGAATCATTTTACCAAATAATCCACTTTTACATGCTGAGCTTTTACCCATCTAGATTCTGAAATTGGGTAACCCTCAGTAGAAGTAGTGTATACCTTTTTTTAATGAAAATTATCAGCACTTTTGATCAGTGACGTCATCAAAGTAAACAAACCCACGTGCTGATTACGTCAACAGATCATGGCCCTAAAAGGAAGTGACGTGCTCAGCCCCCACCCTCCGGATGTGACGTTTTGGCCTAATCCCGTCAAGATTGGGTACATGATTAGGTTAACCCTAGACTAATTCTATGGACATTCAAAACCAAAAAGAGCTAAGTAAAGTGAATAATTAGCAGAGGCCTGTGTTTTTGGGAAACAAGCCCTACTTTGGGGAGCTGTGAAATAAAAAATAAAAAAGGCTTTTTATTTCTAATCATTCTAGCCTAACGATGCTTTTAATTTTTGTGGAGTTTTAAAAATCAGTGCCTCAAAAGCTGGGGAAAAAGAAGCCCCTGAAAGGCAGCCAGAGCCTGCATTTAACCCCTTTTTTTTGTAAAAGATATTTTTTTCTAAAAGGTATTTATTTCTAGGTGGCTTTAAAAGCATTTCCTCGAATGCAGGGGAAAAAACAAACAAACCACAGCCCCTTTTAAAACCCACAGCTGGTTTTTACCTTTGTAAAAAATCTAAAGACACATATTTTGCCATTTGCACCCTGAATAAAATTTATTCTTCCCCCCTCCCCACCATAGCAAAAGACAAGGAATATTAACAGGAATTAAAATGCTCACAAGAGGCAAGCAGCCAACCAGGCTCACAAGAGGCAAGCAGCCTTGCAGTAGGGTTTTAAAACTTGTTCAGGCATGTCAGGACTGCGATTCCGGGCATGCGTGTTTCTGTCTGTCTGCTAGTAAAAAAAGGGGGTTAGGCCTTGTTTGGGACGTGCCCAGGCATGTCATGCTCTCCGTGATCTGGGCATGTGTAATGCTCAAGGGCGTGTCATTGCAAGGGGCAGGGGAGTTTGTGTGGGCAGGCCTGAACAGCTAGCGATTTAAACCCAGCAGTCTTTTGAAGATGTCAACCGATAAAGATGTTGTGAGGTGGGATTGTTATGGTGTTAGATGCCTGGAGCAGTTTGTAAAGAATTTTATAAATCATAAGTTTAAACGGTGTACTTTTATCGCTCACAACTCCAAAGGTTATGACGGGTACCTAGTACTGAAGCAGTTGATCAGTGAAAAGGTTAGGGTTCAGCTTATAAGTCGGGGGGGAAACTTTTGTGTATCACCCTGCTAGCTTATAACATCCGGTTTATTGATAGCCTCTCATTTTTGCCCCTTAAATTAAGCAAATTACTCAAAACTATGGGGTTTCAAGGCAGCAAAGGATATTTCCCCCACTTGTTCAATACAATGGCCAATCAAGACTATGTGGGACCACTCCCTGAAACCAAGTATTACAGCCCTGAAACCATGATGCCTGGGGAGAGAGAAGAATTCACGAAATGGCACTCTGCTAATACAGGTACTGTGTTTAAACTAAAGAAGGCTCTGGCTTACTATTGCAGACAAGATGTAGATATATTAAGAGATGCCTGTATTCGATTTAGGGAACAGGTGATGGAAATGACTGAGCGTGAGTGTTTCAGGGGGGTCGGGGGGGATATGGTTGAGGAGATAGCGATTTAATGCATTGACCCCTTCCAACATATCACATTGGCATCTGTCTGTATAGCCCAGTACCGGTTCATGTATTTGAAGAGCTATACCATTGCATTAGTTCCTTTGGACAGTTATCACAAGACACAGAAAAGGTATTCAGCTCCAGCGATTCAATGGTTGTTGCATATAGAGCACACTGAGAATCTCAATATCCAGCATGCTCTGAAGGCGGGGGTGAAAAGCAAGTCGGCAAATATTTTTTGGATGGTTTTTCTGTCATAAATGGAACTCCCACAGCTTTTGAATTTCACAGTTGTTTTTTTCATGGGTGCCCTGTCTGCTACTCTGAAAAAGACTTCAACAAATTACTTGATTCAACATATGGAGGCCTGCACAACCGTACTAAGATTAAAGAAGAGTACCTCAGGGACCAGGGGTATGCTGTGCGCTGCATCTGGGAACACGAATGGGGGGCCATGGTGGAGGATGACACCTCTTTGAAGCAGTTTCTAGTTGAGAATAAGCTCCCAACTCCTTTGAATCCTTGAGATGCTTTTTTTGATGGTAGAACAAATGCTACATGCCTGTACTACAAACCAAAACCCGGTGAACAAATCTTATACTATGATTTCACCAGTTTGTACCCCTTTGTGAATAAGACCAAGGAGTACCCAATTGGCCATCCGCAAATCATCTACCAAAACTTTGGGGACATAAAGCAATATTTTGGGTTGGCCAAAGTCAAAGTGTACCCACCAAGGAATCTCTATTTCCCAATCCTACCCCACAAATCAGGGAGCAAATTAATGTTTAGTTTGTGTGCAACCTGCACAGAAAAACTGCAGACCACCCCCTGTAAACACAATGATGAGGAAAGAGCTCTGACTGGGACATGGTGTACCATTGAATTGAATGTAGCTTTAGAAAAAGATTACAGAATTGTTGAAATCTATGAAATCTGGCATTTTGAAAGAACATCAAATGAGCTATTTTCAGGTTATATGAACATGCATCTCAGACAGAAACAGGAGGCCAGTGGTTACCCTGACTGGTGCAAAACAGAACAGGATGAAGAGCAATATATTCAGGATTATGAAAAGATGGAAGGTGTCCACTTACGACGTGACCACATTGAAGTAAATCCTGCTAAAAGACAGATTGCCAAGCTGTTTTTAAATTCGCTGTGGGGCAAGTTTGGTCAGAGCACTAATCACCTGACCACATCCGTAGTGACAAACCCTGAGGATTTATTCAAATACCTTTTTGTGCCCTATTATGATGTTTCCTCATGTGAGTTTGTGGATACAGAGACAGCTGTTGTGACATGGAAAACAGCCAAGAACCACCCCACCAAATCCACATGCACTAATGTATTTATCGCCAGCTTTACTACTGCTTATGCCCAGCTGGAATTATACAGACTACTGGATGGGATGGGCGATAGGTGCTTGTACCATAACACCGATTCAGTCATTTTTGTAAGTAGAGAGGGGGCGTGGACACCTCCTTTGGGTGATTATTTAGGACAGCTGACAAGTGAGATTCCACCAAACACTACGATAACAGAGTTTGTTGCAGCCGGTCCCAAAACGTATGCTTATGCTTTGTCCAATGGTGAAATGGTGTTAAAAGTGAAGGGAATCACGCTAAACTGTGGTAATAGCAACAAGGTTAATTTTGACAGCTTGAAAGATTTGGTAGATGATTATTGTGTGTCTGGTGCAGAGAGAAAAAAGGAGATCGGGGTAGAACAGTTGGGGATTGTTATGGTTAAGAAACATTGGACCCTAGAAACGCTGGTCCTCCGAAAAACTCTAAAAGTAGTGTATAATAAAACGTTATTAAAGAGTGAGGTTTACTGTACGCTGCCTTACAGTTATTAAGGATGGCGGAAAACATTGCACAATTTGTACACCCTTTCTCCTGTATTATAAGCAGGCCGTCCAATTCTGGCAAATCTTTTTTATCAAACAAATGTTAGAACATGGTGATGTTGTGTTGTCTCAAGTGCCTCAAAATATTGTATGGTTTTATAGTTGTTGGCAACCTCTGTACAAAGAACTGCTTAATAAAATCCCTTATATTAAGTTTATGGAGGGGCTTCCGTCTTCTTTTGACGATGATGATTTGTTTCCGCCAAATCAAATCACTCTAGCTGTGATAGATGATCTCATGGCATCGGCCAGTGACAACGATCAAATAGAGAAGGCTTTTACACAGTACATCCATCACAGAAACCTGAGCATTATTCTCATACTACAAAACCTGTTCTTTCAAGGTAAGAAAATGAGAACAATAGCTCTGAATTCCAAATATTTGGTTTTGTTCAGCAGCCCCCGTGATCAGATGCAAATTGTCACACTGGCCAGGCAGATGTATCCCACTAACACAAAGTATTTTTTAGAAGTATTCCAAGATGCAACTCGCAAACCACATGGGTACCTTTTGGTAGATTTGGCAGCCACCACTCCAGAATCCTACAGGTTGAGAACAGGCCTCTTCCCGCCTGATTGGCCTACTGTTTACACAATGAAAAAGAAGTGTAAAAAGCAGTAGCTCAGTTACCCTAGCACTAGTTCATTTAAGATGTCAGAGAGGGTACGTAGAAATTGGGGGCTTTTAAAAATCTCAGTAAAGGCTGGACCAAGACAGAGAAAAGCCATCTTATGCAATGCTAACAATGACCCTAAAAGGAAACCTTCCTCTGAAACCTTCACAATTCCGGTCTCTAAAGAGAAAGAAAGGTGTCATTAAAAAATTGAGTGATAGAAAGATCTCACTCAAAAAGAAGAAGAAGATCATACTTCAGTCGGGTGGTTTTATTGGGCCCTTACTAGGGACAGCTATTCCGCTGTTGACTAGCCTGTTAGCTGGATAAACCATGGATCATGCCGAGAAAATGTACATGTTGTCACGTCATCAGATGGAGCAACTACAGGGTAGGCCACCTACTATGGGGGCTATAGCCACTAACCGGTTGGATGATGAGATGCGTACCATTCTTCAGAGAGCTGATTTGTCTGAGTATGACAAGATTAAGCTCTACAATTCTACACTGCAGAGGTATCTAAGACTGACCAGGCAAAATGAATCTGAAAAGGACAGACTGAATCTCATTTATCCACCAGAAGCGCCTCAACCACTTCCAACTTTACCAGAACAGCCACCACAGCCAGGACACAGCGATGGATGAGATCCTAAGGGGTGTGAGCACCCGTTACAGGAAAAATGCAGAACTTTTGCTAAACAAAATGAAACAGCATCAGGACGTCTCAACCTGGGGTGATTGTGGTACCTTTTTATACAAAGGGGTCCCTATTCCTGGTACTAATATTTTAGACTTGGTAAAAGGAGCCTCACAACACTGAGCTCCTACTGAGAAGCGGAAACCTAAAGGCTGGGATGACTTTATGAATGTTCCAACCTCTGTGTTGGGATCTACAACTGTTAAAGAGCAAATAGAAAAGTTGAAAGATTCTCTGGTTGTTAAGGATGAAACTGCTACTAACCCCGTCTCTGTTATGACACCCCCTTTTGGGACTCAGAAGCCTCTGATTACTGGTACCCCCTCTAGCCCTTGGACATTAAATCCTAGAAGTAGGTTCAAGTTTGGTGACTGGCTCAATTTGTAAAATGAAAAAAAGCACAGTGAAACAAGTAAAAACGTTTAAGTCTTTTTCTTTATTTTACAATAAGGCATGCATGTCTGCATGCATTGGTGATGGTTACAGGTTCCAAGCCCCCTTCCCACCTTTATAGTTTTTACAAACAGCTTTACCATTTGATCATTTGTAATATTGGAGTACATCTTTAAAATATTTTCATAGTCCACTCCTTTAGTCCGGTTCAGTAGAAAAAATGCACAGTGTTGCCCGCAGGTCACAGCGCTGGGGTGTTGCAGTTGATGTTGGTGAAATGTGTACTTCTCAGCTTGCTGCTCTAAAAACATCACTATAGAGCCAGGAAAGTCAGGGCTATCCGGTGGTCTTCCATAAGAATCAAAAAATTCACCATATCCAGAATATGGGAAGTAGAGGGCCAGCCAGTGTTCACCAGGCAGAGTGTGAGGGTGAGTATTTACAATTAATCCAAAAAGTCTTTTGGAGATATGTCTCTGGGGTAGCAGGTCACAAGGGTAGACCCCTAGAAAGACAGTATTTCCAGAGAACAATTGGAGGAGCTGCAGTGTGTCCATACTCATATATAATCAAAAAGCACATTCCTTGTGTGACTTATTTCAATAAGGTTTTCAAAGATTGCATAGAGAATCATGTTGACGGTGTTGGAGAGGGGTTGTGCAAATCTAATTTTGGCTCTGAGGTTACCATTCCTAATCAAAGAATAGTGCTCAGAGCATCCCTGATCAGGACTCAAGTCAAAACAATACAAAGTATACCCTCGGTTAAACTCTTCCCGGCTGATTATCAGTGGCCTGTCTTTCATGCCTTTGCCTGTGGCTTGCACCATCTGCATGTACTCTCTCACAAAAAGACAGTGTTCATAATCAGGCTGAAGAGGCTTTGCGGGGATCTGCTCGCCATCACAATACAGGGCGCAAAAATTGACATTGCAGTGTTGAAAATTGAACGGGTTTCTTTCATAATCCCCACTAAAAGATGCATTGTCCACAAACCCAATCACTAATTGTTTAGGTAGCTGCCCCAGAAATAGATTTTCCTGATTACACACAAGGCTCCCTGCAGGAATGCTGTAAACCTTCATCCCCACTCGATCAATGGGGTATTTGGCATTGGAGGTGAGCAAAGCTTCTGCATGGCCAAGGCGCACTCCCGGGGCTATTTTTACACGTTTTACAAAGAGAGAAGCCGCCAGGAGTTGCACTTTATAATTCTCATTGCCGTCCTTCATCACACAAAATTCATTTCTGCTTCTTGTGAGTTTGACTTTCACATCAATGCCGTTAATCAGCAGTCTGTCTTGAAAAAACAGATCGCTATGCAGAGGCCCTAGCAAATCCCATTTACGACTATCGGCCGTGTGTCTTGCTCTTGCTTTGAAACCGGAGTTCCCAGCAGCTGTCAGTAGAGTACTCTCCATGAGTTCTGAGTCATCTTTGTAAAAACCCCAGCTGTAAATTGGGTACCCAGTGCATCACTACCAAAGTTCAGAATCAGTTCAATCATGGCCCGATAAGAATAGCAATGATGGCTCTGTGTAATGAGCCGATCTCCCAAAGTAACATCCAGCTGGTTAAACAGTGATGCTATAGGGTAGTTAGTCAGGCCCACCCTTGCCCCATCATCAATATCCGTCCCATCCACCTTTACAATCTTGCAACTCACATACAGCAGAGTGTTGTTTAAATCCATGTAATGCTCACCATGCCCCGTGATAAAAAATTCCAGGGAGGCATTGGGTGTTAGCGCTGATAAAGGAGGGATCTCGACATAGGTACTGTTTTCAATACTGGTCTATGTAGGCACCAGTTGAAAAAGATCCAGTTCTGATTTAACACATTCCTCTGAAGCAGAATGAATAAATGACATATTGTATTAGAATATGTCTTCCTTGTCACAGAGCTTCCTCTTCTGCGCACATCTCCTCTTGGTATGATGGGCCTTTTTTACAAGTCTTCTCTTTTTAAATGGAATAGGTGGGCCCGATGCATAATTCTTCCTGGCTATGAACAATCCTGATCCATCCTGCCCCCTTTCAACAACTTGAGATACAAGATTCCCTGCAACATCTCTGACAATGTTTTTGGCAGCAGATTTCACATGCGGCTTAATGATTTCTAATCCATGCCTCAAAAAAGGCATTGCTTTTCGAAAAAGCCCACAGAACAGACCCCCTAACCCTGTCCCGTACATAATGGGGGCTCCTCGGAAGCCTGGAAGGCCTCCACCGGCTTGTGCCCTGTAGTAAGCCACGTAGTCTTGAGGGTTCCCGTGCTCCTTGATTACAACCATCCTTCACTTTTCCGAGGCCTAAAATGAAGCTTGACAATCACCTTCCCGTTATAAAAATGCACGTTTTTGTCCTGGTCGGTTTTGATTTCTATAGTAACGGTATCGATGTGATGTTTGCTGACTGGTACATAATGTGGACGGTCATAGGTTATTGTGATGAAATCATTGTCTTGCCCTTGCACAGGCACACAGCCAGTAATGGCACATAGTAGTCACCCACTATCTGGAGCTCTACAATGTCTGTGTAAACATATAAGGTGTTGAATCCAGGGAACATACTTAACAGATGTCCAAGTTCTCCGCTAACTAGAATGGTATGTGGTTCATCACCTTTAAGGTTAATTTTTCGACCCACTGCATCATACTGTAGGGTTGTCTTAGGGCCGTTCTTGGCATTTGATATAAGCTTGTTCATATTTTCTAACAGTTGTCGGATGCTGCTATAGTATCCGCTTCTCAAAGAAAAATGCCATCTCTTTCTCTCATTAGCAATTTCAAAATATCCAGGAGAAGTTAATGTGTGCCAACTATGCGGATACTGTATCTCTGCTAGCCCTACTTCCCATGACCCTGGAAGATCCAATGATCTTGCTAATTGTATAGTAAAATTAGAATTTCTGTTTTGGGGGGAAATTGCTGCTGACGCATTGCTGGGAAGGGTGATGTAAAACTCTGCCATATCAAAGATGCTGTACTTCAGTCTCCTTAACCCAACTGTTGAACTTCTCTGGCCATCCAATCCATTTGACTAGAAATTCTCTGTGTCTCCCCTGCCCTCTTTTTTGGATAATTTTCTCTATTCTGTATATTCGCTGTTGGTCAGCAGGAACCTTTTGGAGCTCCTCAAAGTAAAAAGTCCCCTTTACAGGGTCACCAGTGTAATCATTTAATCTATACACCACTCTTCCCCCCTTGTCTGCAGTTCTTTGATGATGAATATCTCATCCGTATAGGTTTGCTGATAGCCCTTTTCAAACTTACCCTTCAGTCTGGATACCCTGACATGATCTCCCATCTTAAGACATTTTTCCTTTCTTTTCCTTTTTAAAGCTACCCCATAAAGTCTCATCCACACACCCCTTTTGTTAGACAAATTTACGGTGTTAGGAGTAGCCCTGATGCTACGATGGTAAGCATTATTGTACCCCTGAATAGTATCTGCTAAAATGTCCACATACCAATGGGTATTTCTAGCTGTGAAATATCTCCAGAGTTTGTTTTTTAGGGTTCTATTAAACCTCTCTATAATGGCTGCTTTAGTTTCGCTATGAGTGACAAAATGATGAATGCCGTAACGTGCTAAAAGTTTCTTCAGCTGAATATTCAAGAACTCTTTACCTGCATCTGTCTGTAATTTTCGGGGTGCACGTCCTGTTTGAAAGATATTCTGGAAGGCGGATGTAACTTCCCTCCCTGATTTATCAGATAAAGGGGAGGCTCAGGCATATTTAGATAACACATCGATAATTGCTAAGATGTACTTTTTTCCATGATTCTCCTTAGAAAATTTGGAGACATCTATGAGGTCAGCCTGCCATTGATGATCTAAGCCAGACACTACTGTTTTATTTCTAGGAAAATTAATTCTTGCAGGCTTATGAAGCATATAAGTGTCTTCCCCTGACAGCCACGTCTTGACTTGCTTCGTGGTCAGGTTTTTATCATGTTTTCTAGCTTCCTGAAAAAGGGCATTCACACCTCCATACCTCCCTACACATCCCGGTGTATAATAAATATGGCTTAAAAGCTTTTCATGCATCGTTATACTGAAAGACCACTGACAAATGTTCAAGTGTTCACATTAACACAGTCTTTTATTGGTTATACAGAATTCAGAGGGTGCACGCTCCACCATCAGAAAAATATCCCTCATCACCACTATCAGAATCAGAAGATAAAGGACTATAACATGCTATTTTATAATACTCTGACCCACCTGTGCCCCACAAATCATATCCGTACTCACAAGCAAACCAGTCTTTACACAAATTGCAGCTCTTTAACTCACAGGGTAGATAGCGTGGTCTCTGGGATGGCTCATAATCCCTGTTATAGTCTAGATCAGAAAAATCTGCAGAAGCTTTGTGACCACGGCGATTACCACAGGAATATAAAAGCGGGGTGTCTTGAAGTGTTTGCTGTCTAGGTATTACTAATTCAGAGTCTGCAAAATATAAAGCACATCCTATTAGTGGTATATCCACTCCAGCATCATTTACATTATCATAAATAAAAACATATTTACTTACCATTGCTGGGAGATAATGTAGTATCATTCACCATTTCACAGGCTGTCCGGTAAGTACTCTGCATCTCATCGTTAAAGTTACAACACACCATGCTACAGCCATGCAACACAGGTCTGAATAAAAAATTATCATAACCCATGCAACAGATTTTGTTGCATTCTGCTGGCTGGGGCCTTGTATCAGAGTGTCTGATGATATCTTTTGCTGTTGGTGTAAAAACAGCTTTGGAATCAGAAGTTGACATCTTCAAAAGACTGCTGGGTTTAAATCGCTAGCTGTTCAGGCCTGCCCACACAAACTCCCCTGCCCCTTGCAATGACACGCCCTTGAGCATTGCGCATGCCCAGATCACAGGGAGCATGACATGCCCAGGCACGTCCCAAACAAGGCCTAACCCCCTTTTTTTACTAGCAGACAGACAGAAACACGCATGCCCGGAATCGCAGTCCTGACATGCCTGAACAAGTTTTAAAACCCTACTGCAAGGCTGCTTGCCTCTTATGAGCCTGGTTGGCTGCTTGCCTCTTGTGAGCATTTTAATTCCTGTTAATATTCCTTGTCTTTTGCTATGGTGGGGAGGGGGGCAGAATAAATTTTATTCAGGGTGCAAATGGCAAAATATGTGTCTTTAGATTTTTTACAAAGGTAAAAACCAGCTGTGGGTTTTAAAAGGGGCTGTGGTTTGTTTGTTTTTTCCCCTGCATTCGAGGAAATGCTTTTAAAGCCACCTAGAAATAAATACCTTTTAGAAAAAAAGGGGTTAAATGCAGGCTCTGGCTGCCTTTCAGGGGCTTCTTTTTCCCCAGCTTTTGAGGCACTGATTTTTAAAACTCCACAAAAATTAAAAGCATCGTTAGGCTAGAATGATTAGAAATAAAAAGCCTTTTTTATTTTTTATTTCACAACTCCCCAAAGTAGGGCTTGTTTCCCAAAAACAGAGGCCTCTGCTAATTATTCACTTTACTTAGCTCTTTTTGGTTTTGAATGTCCATAGAATTAGTCTAGGGTTAACCTAATCATGTACCCAATCTTGATGGGATTAGGTCAAAACGTCACATCCGGAGGGTGGGGGCTGAGCACGTCACTTCCTTTTAGGGCCATGACCTGTTGACGTAATCAACACGTGGGTTTGTTTACTTTGATGACGTCACTGATCAAAAGTGCTGATAATTTTCATTAAAAAAAGGTATACACTACTTCTACTACCCTCTCATGGGATTAAGTACTTCAACTTCCCCTTATAGATTCTGGAACTAACTTCATAATGTGTTTCCCTTTCTACCACTATTGGGGCAGGGACTGCCATCCCTACTGGTCTCAGTGTGGATTCCTCGTATGGTTTCAGTAAGCTACAATGGAATACTGGGTGTACTTTCCCCAATAACTTTGGTAGCCTTAGCTCTAAGGTTACTGGGTTAATGACTTTCACTATGGGTAGAGGACCCATGTACTTCGGCCCTAACTTCTTGCAACTTTGTCTCAGCTTAAGATAATTTGTAGACAGATACACTTTATCTCCCACATGGGACGTTTCCTGGGGAGCTCGTTTCTTGTCTGCCTGTTTTTTATGACTCTCAGCTGCCTCTAGCTAAAGCCTTCTTCACATCACTCCAAACCCTTTGAAAAGAACCCACCCAGTCACTTAGAGTGGTTGAGGATGGGGTTTCCTGTGGACACTCTGGAATTGGCACAAACTCTACCCCCGTGGCTAACTTGAATGGAGTGAAACCAGTACTGCTGTGCACTGCATTGTTATACACCACTTCTGCAAACAACAAAAGCTCTGACCAGTTCATTTGCTGATAGTTGACATAGCAGTGTAGGTACTGTTCCACTACTACATTTGCTTGTTCTGCCGATCCATTCGTGCTTGGATGAAAAGCAGAACTGAGCCACTGGGAAGATCCAATCATTTTTACAGAATTTAGCAGTAAATTGGACCCCATTATTTGAAAAGATGCACTTAGGCACTCCATGCAGCCAATAGATGTGCTGTAAAAACATCTTTGCTAGTTTCTGGGCTGAGGGGAAACCAGCACAGGCAATGAAGTGAGCTTGCTTGGAAAATAAGTCTATCACAGTCCAAACCATGGTGCTTTCCCCACTCTCTGGCAGCTCCACTATAAAGTTCATAGCTATCTCTTCCCAGGGTCTGGTTGGGTCAGCCACCTGCTGCAACAGTCCCGGACTTTTCTCTGGTAGTCTTTTGCTGTCCATGGAGACAGCACAGCTCCCCACATAGCTCTCAATGTCTTTCTTCATCTTTGGCTACCAGAACTGACGATTAGCGAGATGCAGAGTTTTCAGGAATCCAAAGTGGCCTGCTTGCTTGGCATCATGACTTCATTGTAGGATTTGCAGTTGCAGGCAGTCTGGGACATACAATTTGTCCCCTTTCCATGCCAACCCCTCCCTCGTGGTCAACTCTTTCTGATGAGCCAAGGTGTGGCCCTGGCAGTGGGCTAGTGGTTCTCCCAGTCACCATGGCTGCTGCTCCTGCTGCATGCTGAGACAAGAGGACTGGTGCTGATGCCAGGAGCAGAGCAGAGCCCCTTTGGGGTTTTGGATCATGGGGCCAGCTCTCCTCCATGAACCTTCAGGCTGTTAAAATTCTGTCTCAGTTGCTCCACTAACTGGCTGCCACACCTTGGCAGGTAGCACTCCTTGGGTGCCATCCACTCCAAAGCCTCTTGCTTCTGCCACTCCAGCTCTCTGCTCCACTGGGATTGAGGGCAGTATGTCATGAATTCAGCTGCTGCTGCTCTTCACAACTCCTCTTGCCACTTCTCCAATTCAGGCTGGTTGAATTTTGCCACCCCACCAGTCCATTCCAAGGCTGGGGTTGGCTTCTTGCACTCAACTCGCTCCTTAATATGGGTCGAGGCTGGTAGGGTTACAAAGGTGCTTTCAGCCCCAGCTGGAGTCCTGTTGATCGATCCCCACCCAGTTCCAGCTGGCTTCTCCGTTTCAGGCATTTTCTTCTGACTTTTCACCACCCCTCTGGAGGCGTCCAGAAAGGCATAGTGGCTCAGGACCTTTAGGATTTTTAGGAGAGCTAGCTTAGTGTCATATTCTGATTGAATAAGCTCAACCAAGCAAAACACTACAGATATGATAACTCCAATGTTAACTTTATTAGGCAAAAACAAGGAAAGCTAACTCTAAAGCAATGGCGGGAAACAGATAATTAAAAATGTAAAACTTCCCCTCCCCTCTCTGACAGATCAGGTCACATTGTTCAATACATCTTTTATGAGATTGTTATGAGAAGAAACTGTAGTTTGCCAAAACAACTCTTCAACTCTCATTATAAGAAGCACCTGTGGATTCAAATATTTCTCTTCTCCCCCTCCTGCACTGTTGACAAGCCGGAAGAATATAGCAGTCCTAAAGACAGTAGGTTTTGCAGCTTGACAATAACATTATTCATATTTTAATATTCTTAATAAAAAGTCTAATATTAAAAACTCAAGAAAGTCAGTGTTCAACATAACTAAGCTTATAATTAAAAGGGAATTTAACTCTGGGAATTAAAAAATGATGCTAAACTAAAACAAGAAGCACGATTAAACTTAACGTTCCCATCTGGATAGAAATGGTGCAGAGAACAATATCCATGTGTCCTTAACACTTCCCTAATGATCAAGGGAAACACAAACATTCTTGTATGTTAAAGTCAGCAAGATTGCAAGGTCCCAGCCACAGATATTAGAAATATTGCTAGGCATTCAGTAAAATAATTAGAGCATACCATACTTTACCATATATCTGTCCTGAAACTGCTGGGGCTCCAATAAGGCAATACAGGTATTATTTAAAGCATTTTAAATACATAGGTAGTCTTTAACTAAAGGCTGCCTCATTCAACAACTGTTCAAACTTACAGTGGTGCTGAAAAAGCAAAGTTATGATCGAATCTCAAACTTATGGCTGTCACAGTGTTCCCGTGTCACATGATTGTGATTTGAGCACTTTGCAAGCAGCCCAGATAAACCAGACAGGAAACACGACAACCTGAACTAAATCTACTTTATTGTAAAGCTAAATTAAAGAATCTTGTAAGTCTAAAGCAGTGGTTCTCAACCTGTGGATCGGGACCCCATTTGGGGTCGAACGACCATTTCACGGGGGTTGCCAAACAACGCAGTCCACCATTTTTCCCCCCTTTTCCTTAGCTGTGCTACTCCCTTTTATTCTATTGGCTTTTGAAAGCCAATAGAATAGACTCTCTTGAATAGAGTCTAATTCTATTGGCTTTCAAAAGCCAATAGGAATTGTCCAGGCTGTCTCTGCCCTGCTGAGCCCGCAAAAAGTCCCGTTCTGCAAACGGTGCTGCACCAGTTGAGTAGTCCTCGACTTACGACCGGTTGAGTAGTCCTCGACTTACGACCGGTTGGGGGTCGCGGCATTAAAAAGGTTGAGAACCACTGATCTAAAGGCACAGGTTTCCCACCTCCGCTTCTAAGTGCCTGATCCATTAGGATGGCTTCTTCCTAAGTTTCTTTCTCTGGCCATTAAGCAACTTCTTGCCCCTCTTGTTTGATTCTTTCTTAGGCAGCATGTCTTCCTCTCTTTCTCCAAGGTCATTCACACATTCCATTACAACAAGCAAAGTCAAATGGGAAGCCAGGAAAAAGTTACAAGTTATGGTCATGTGATGTTTCATTTAATAATCATGGGTGATTCACTTAATCACCACAGTACAACTAATAAAAGTAAAACACTGACACATGATGTTTCACTTAACAAATATGTTGCTTAGTAACTGAGTTCATTTATTTATCAAATTTACAATTTCACAATACATGACTCTGAGCATCTTAGAAGCATTGAATCATATCAAATTTAAAAACAGGCAATACAAAAATATAAAATCCAGATTAAAATAAAAACTATAAAAATAAACATACCAAACCTTCACAAAGAAAGGAAAGAATGGGTGCCTAGCAATGGAGCCATCTGAGCATATTTCTGATTCTCTGGCAGCTCCAGGCCTGATTACATATCCTGGTCTTGAGTGCCTTCCAGAATATCAAAAGAGATAGAACTAATCTTTTTTGGGGAGTGGAATAATATTCCATAAAGAAGGTGCCATGGCAGAGAAGGCATGTCTCTTGAGACTTCCAAATGTAAATCCCTAGCCAATGGTACCCATAGCATGCCTACTCTGCCAGATCTAATGGGGTGAGCTATTGTACGCAGGGAGAGACAGTCCCTCAGATAGCCCAGTCCCATGCCATGCAGGGCTTTAAAGGTCAAAAATCTTCCAGATACTAATCAAGGACAAAACCTTGTACAGTAATTTGCAGTTGTCCAATCTGGAGGTGACAAGGGCATGATCAAGAAACTGTGGTTGCCGGACCTAGTTGTGGTTGTTAATCAAGGATTATGTGTACATCACTGTTGAGCTGTCAGCAAAACATGCAGCCCCTGACCTCAGATTCAGTCTAAAAAGATATGCAGGAATGAAGAGGTGAGAGAATGAAATATAAGATGTACAATAATCACACGATTGTTTTTATATTCAGTTATTGCCCTGTACTTACTTCCTATTGAAAGTCTTTAAAACTTATCATTTATATATTTATAATAATATCTTACTTTTCTTCTGAGAACACAATGTATCTTGACAGGGCATTGCCAGTATCTGAGTATGGCATGTCATATTATGCCAGGTGATGGAAAAAAATCAAGAAAAAAGCAAGGGGTGAGTGATATTGCTTAAAGCTTTGGGGAGAGAGTAACTTTCTAATTCAGTGATTTGGGTCTAGGCTATGAATATACAGTGGTGAGCAAAGAAAATATCTCTTGAAAGGATAAAATCAGGAATTACCTGCTGAGGAGAGAGGCAGGATGCCAGAAATCAATTACTTCTCTCAACAGATTAGTGTTAAAAGTACTGGTTTGATAGTGTACACACAGAACAGAATTAATATTCTGAAGCGGTAAAAATGTCTAGGAGTTTGCCTTTTCAGACATTTCTTGAAGCTACATTTTTTTATTTCATTTTCAAAGCACTATTGAGTGCTTTTAAAGTTTCCATTGCAAAACTATTATCTATGGAGAACTTAAGCACATGCAGCAACTAGATTATGACTTGCCAAAGCAGCTGGTACAAGGAAATACATGATGAACCTACAATGAAAAAAATAATAATCTGTATCAGTTGCATAGGTGTTTAATATCTGATTTTTCAAATGCACAAAATACCCATTTAGACTGAAGGAGTAACAGTTCCCCAGATAGAACTGGTACACACTTTGGAAGTTCTCTTGGAATTGCAGCTCCCTCTCAAAAGCAGGTGGTAGCTATGTCCAGGGGAGCTTTGGGCGGATCCATCCTGTGGCAATTATGCCCATTCCCAGATCAGGAAGACTTGCTCACAGTCTCTTATGTCTTGGTCACTTCCCGGTTGGATGACTGCAATGTATTTGACTGCACTTGAAGATCATCCAAAAATTTAGAATTGCTTCAAAACAGCAGTGGCATGTGCAGTTTGGGGAAGGATTATTTGCAGCTTTGGAGGAAACTGTCATTCATATATTGTTGATATCTAATTCTGAAAATTGAAATGAAGTGAAAATGGAAGTAAAGTTTTTAATGTTGTTACACAAGCTTATATTCACAGCCAGTTGAAGTATGTAGATCTTGTAAGCATTTACAAGCAACATTTTCCTTTGTTTCCTTAACTGCTTGTTTCTTTCTTGTCTACCTCCCCAAGCAATCTTTAAGCAACATTCCTGGCTTTTTATCTACTTATGTCCCTGCTTCATCTTTAGTTATGGCAGTTTCAGCCTAGTCTCAAAATGTGAAAGAACAAGCTCAAACTTAACAAAGGCAACATTGAATTGTTAATAGTTTGGGGGACTTTGGGAATTGACGGGATATGTTCTGAATGAGGTTGCATCCCCTCTTCTGAATCAGATTTGTGCCTAAGGATCCTCTTCAGTTGCTTATTGATGCTGGACAGCAACATAACATTGATGGCAAAAATAACTTTTGGTCTACTCTGGGAACATAAACTAGGTGCATTCTTGCCTGGAGGAGGCCTGCCTGCAGTAACATAGGATACTAGTGATTTTATGGTTAGATTACTGTTAGGCACTTTTCATGAGGTAGTTTGAAGATAATATGAAAAATACAGCTAGCCAGAAATGATGGCATAAGCGGTACATATAGGAGTTCTGACATGTATCCATATCAAAATTGCTATACTTTCTAGCCCAATTCATGGCACTCATTATAGGTTTAAAAGTCTTTAATAATAACTAAAGCAGGAGTAAATAATCCATGAATCAAGTGCTGTGTATTTTCCAAAACCAATATTATTCTACAATTTCCTCTCTTATTATTATTTGACTTATATGGCCAACCCATCTTATATAACATTCTGGGTACCTCATAGCAACAACAGTACAAATATACATGAGAAACAACAAAGAAAACTAAAATCCATGATGCCAGAAACAGCTCTCCAGCCTCATTCTATCCTCATCCTTAAGGATAGAGCCAACATTTTATAACCTGCAAGGTTAGAAGGCTGGGGCTCTGCTAACTCTTGGGGGAGGGTATTTCACAGGAGAGGGGCCACTACTGAGAAGGTGCATTCCATAGGTCCCACTAAATGACAACATTTAAGAGAAGGGATCTGGAGTATCTTTTGTGACCTGGTGGAAGGGGGAGATATCTTCAGAAAGAGGCAGTCTCATAGTTAAATTGACCATACATTTTTCCATGTCAGGAATGACACAATGCCTCTTTTCTATAACTGTTGTGGCATAATTCTTGTAATGATGCCTATTGTATTACTGTTAGATTGACCCTCAATTTCTCAAGCTTCACCATTCACAACTGTCCCATTACCTGGTTAGCATAAAGAAAAAAATCAGGAAGGATTGGGTAAAGTATAGGAAAATACAATCTTTCTTCAGGCTTAAAAATTAATGAAGATAATCTCTTTGTGCAATGACCATTGTACACCAGCCATCATTCTGATGCGATGATTAAAAGAAAGCATATTATCTGGAAACAAAGCTAGAGGAAAAGAATTACTCATATTACAACAAAGTCAGAGGCCTATAGGAGAAGTAAATAGAGAACAAGTGAATTCTGACACGAGGGTTGCAGCATCTGTCCTCTAGAACAACATCCCCCTGAAGATCAACCTGCTTCCACCCTGCTATCCTTTAAATGGGTCTTGGGGATATGACTTTTTTCCCAGGCCCTAACATAATTTGGGGTGTATGACCACCTGGATGGTACTGTGTGATTAGTTTATGATGTATGTCTCATCTCCTGCTATGGACTCTTTTATCTGTTTAATGTACAATGCTTTTCCCTTTACTTTCAGAGCTGCCCAGAATCACTATGTTGGGTGGGCTTAGAAATCTAAAAAAAAAAAAAAAAAAGACATATGAAAAAAAAGCAAATAACAGAAATACAGAGTAGGGACCAATGCAAAATGAATATCAGAAATCAACACAGAAGCCCCTCCACCATTATGCCACTAACTCCCACTTTCCCAAATAAACCGATTTAAGCATTTAGTTTCTTATTTTGGATAGTTGCGTGTCTATTTTTTAAAGTAAATTCAGCTATAATGCGCATTCTTCGTTGGATTTGTTTTTTATATATTTCTACTGAATATAAAATGGGCAAACTACTTTGAGAGCTTCAATATATTTACAGTAAAAAAGAGATTTATTAAGAAATATATGAAAAGAACACAAGCTAAATTGTGAAATAGGTAATTTATCTACTGTCTGTACAGGTAGTCCTCAACTTACAACAGTTCATTTAGTGACCATTCAAAATTACAACAGCACTGAAAAAAGTGACTTACCACTGTTTTTCACCCTTATGACTATTGCAGCATCCCCTGATCACATAATCAAAATTCAGATGCTTGGCAACTGACACATATTTATAATGGTTGCAGTGTCCCAGGGTCATGTGATTACCTTTTGCAACCTGCTGACAAGCAAAGTCAATGGAGAAGCCAAATTCATTTAACAATCACGTTACTAACATCAACTGCAGTAATTCACTTAATAACTATGGCAAGAAAGGTCATAAAATGGGTCAAACTCACAACAAATGTCTCACTTGCCAACAGAAATTTTGGACTCAGTTATGGTCGCAAGTCAGTCAAGGACTACCTGTATTTGCAGTAACCACACTGGTTGGATTTATACAACAAATCAAATAAACAAGTCAACCACATTTTAGCCTAGCATGGCATCTACATCTAACCAAGACTTGTAAGAGGGATTTCAGGCAGGCTTAGCTCCACACTCAACTCACTGGTTCACATGGCTCTTAATTGTAGCAGAATAAAAGAAAAGCATTTTTTTTTCTTCACACCACAAAGATTACTTTCCCATAGAAGCAGCCACATATCTACCATTGGCATAGAATTATTTCTGATTCTTAATTTTGATTCTGTTTAACTTTCAAGCTCTTAACAGGTATTTATATTATTCCATTTTATTCAAACTAGAATGTTCTTTTTTGTGAATATGCATAAAATGTTTAAATAAAGTGCACACAATTAAATAATTCCTGAAAGCTATTGTCAAAGTTGAAATGCTAAGATGCCTGCTAATTTCTTTTTATTTTTTTTACATTTTTTTATTGATTTTCTATTTTTACATTTGATTAGTGTTTAATAAACATCATGTTGTCTGGGTTAATTTGTTTGCTTAGTAATACAAGTTACATTCTTAGTCTCTACCCCTTTTTTCCAACCATTGATAAAATAAATTCCATGTTTGAAAATATTCTGTATATTAACAACAAGAAAAAGGTTAAGGAAACTGTAGGTCCGCTAAAGAGAGAGGATGGGACTTCTGATTTTGTGCAGTAGTGCAGCAGCTGAGGGATTATGGGGCTCTGCATCCTACAGCTGATTTTCTTCCTGTTAGGGGACCCTAAATGGACCAGAGCGTCACCCTGAAGAGGTAGCAAAGAAGGAAGGAAGTCCTGTGGACCATACAGAAACAGAGGTGAACCCAATCGGTCTGGAAGAAGCCTTCCAGAAACCAACAGGAGAAAGGCTAGCCTAACTTCAGAGTCTAGCCCAAGCTGCAAGCAACCGAAGTCAAAAAGTACTGCTTTAAACTGATTGTAAACAGTGTGTTTGAATCTACAATCTTGTAGAGCTTCCATAGCTCCTGACGGCCACTCCAGTTTCATAGTTGGTCTCTCTCTAATTAAGCATCACAGAGAGATGATCTGAAAATCAATTTAAATTGCATATGTATGCAATATGTACACACTCAATGCATATAGATGTTGTGATATTGATAAGAATAGAATAGAATAGAATAGAATAGAATAGAATAGAATAGAATAGAATAGAATAGAATAGAATAGAATAGAATAGAATAGAATAGACCAAGTGTGATTGGACACACACACAAGGAATTTGTCTCCAGTGCATAAGCTCTCAGTGTACATACAAGCAAAAAGTGATAATCATAATCATCATAATAAAATATGATCATCATAAATCATAGATATAACACTCAGTGATAGTCATAAGATACTAAAGCAATCAACATAAATCATAATAGGATACTAAATAAAAGCAACCAATATATAGTAAATCATGAGATACAACAAGTTATAGTCATAAGAATCTAAGGATATAGGTAAAGACAGATGAGAAGGGTAATAAGTAATATAGCCCTACTAGGTGGTTTGACATACCAGAGCATCGACAATGTTGTGAGAATTAGTTGTTTAACAGAGTGATAGGATGGGGAAAAAACTGTATTTGTGTCTGGATGTTTCTGTGTGCAATGCCCTAAAGCAGGCATGTCAAACTGCCGGCCCGCAGGCCAAATGTGTCGCACCAAAACTGTGCCCACCCTGTTGCTGGCAATGGGGGAAAAGTCCCGATATGTCTTACAACGTCACGTGATGTTGAGGGAAGAAGTTGAAACAGTTTATGTCCAGAATGTGAGTCTGTAGATATTTTCATAGCCATCTTTTTGGTTTGTGCATTGTATAGATCCTCAATGGAAGGCAGGCTGGTTGCAATTATTTTTTTCTGCAGTTCTGCAATCCTGCAGTCCATTGAAGTCTGTGTCTGCTTTGGTTGCTGTGCCAAACCAGGCAGTTATAGAGGTACAAATGACAGACTCAATAATTTCTTTGTAGAACTGTATCAGCATAACTAAGATTACAGAAACTAGAATAAACCAAATAGTTATACAAGCACTAATAAGTATTAAAGGGTGACTCGCTTCAGGTTAGTACAGTTTATGTTTCTGAATGACAATAGTAATATTAGTAATATCAGGAAAATGTATAGTTAGTTACTTCCATATGACAAAGGAAGGAAGGGAGGGAGGGGGGAGGGAGGGAAGGAAGGAAGGAAGGATTTCCCATGCAAATGTTTATATAGTAGGTCAGGTCTTTCCCATGCAAATGTTTATATAGTAGGGCAGATATGGCAGATTCTTCACAAGGTCAGAGTCTTGGTGAAATGCTTTTGTTGTAAACATTTATTTGAATGTTAGTAATTTGTCTCTTCCTGGACCTTATCTGGTTGGGGTTTATATGATGCTTTCTTACAGATAAAAAATTATTTTAAAAATCTTGTAGATTTTTTCCCTAGTTTTTCTTTTCTTTGCATCTTTACAGTGGATTTCTTGTGGGGGATTTCTCAACAGTCACTTAGTTCTATCACTCTGCAGGCAGATCCCTAGTGGAAATTTCCTGCGTCTTGGGCATACACATATACACACACACTTGCACTCCCCCAACCCCCTCCTTAGTTCTGGAATGTTTCTACTTATCAATTCTTCTCGTATTCTCGTCTCATTCTACTCTCGCTGGGATGAGATGTGGTGGAAGTCTCCTTAAACATTTGGGTTCAAATGATCATGGGTCTGCTGGCCGCTGGTTGGGTAGAGGTCACCAGACAAAAAGGGTCTAAGAGCACTCTTGATGTCATCACCAATCCATGCTGGTTTTACCGGATGTCGTACCAAAGGTTGCTGAGTCGCAAAAGGACACATTCGCAGATGATCCCAGTGGGGGGGGGACCACCTTGAAAGAACACAGCCTTCAAGTCCCTGTTTGGGCACCAGAAATGTAAGGTTACTGGCCCTTGATCAAACCTGAGACACCAGAAAAGCCAATCAGGAAACTTAGGTAGAGGCTTCTTAAAGGAACAGTATTTTATTCGATTGAGTGAAGTAGCTGGGTGGAACACAATCTGAAACACTGGCAGCAATTGCGTTCAGAAGTGACACACCTTAGAGAGTTAATGGCATCGCTTTATAAACTTTGTTAGCCAATCATCATTCAACAATAGAGTTATTACCATATAAGGAAGACAATAGATCATTCTTATACACTTCCTTGTTCCCGCCTCAGTACATCCGTGTTTCCTTTGACTCCTTGAAATTCGTCCCTGATGCAAGTGCTGATTACATAAGCGAGATAGCAGTAGTTAGGCTAAACAGGGTTTTTTTCTTTCTTTAGTTCCAATTACCAAACCCTACAATATTGTAAAATATCTAGAGTGCATTGTGCAGATTGTACTAGGAATAATCAGTGCAGATAATCAATAGGGATGTGAGATAGTTAGGATTCAAAGGAAAAAAGCTTCAGAGTTGACAGGAAAATGAAGTCACTGAGTGTCTGCAGCTCCTTAAAGCTGCATCTTAAAGCATCTGTGCTCTTTAACAAGTTATGCACAGATTAACGCCTGTATCTATTCCCTTAGTCTTTGAATATGAAGCAGTGTATGGTCCTGCTAGTTCAGGGGTGTCAAACTGCCGGCCTGTGGGCCAGATGCGTCACACTAAAATCGCACCCACTCCATTGTGGGCAATGGGAAAAAAGTCATGATACGTCGCAACATGTCATGTGACATCACAAGTTTGACACCCGTGTGCTAGTTAATGAATATAGATGCTGTGGTAATGATCAATCAGTGATGATAAAAATTAGAATCAACCAAACGGGTCCACCAACAATAACAGATATTTTTTGATGTGTTTTTCCCATAACTAGGTTATTCCAAACAGCCTCTTTTTAATCATAGCTAGATAGTAAAGCATGCAGACTTTCAAAATTAGTGCTTCAGAGTTCATGTTTTCTTTTTCCATCTCCTTTTCATTTTCTGTCAGGTTCTTTTTAGATTTCCAGCCTGAATACAAGACACATTCTATAATGTTGCAAACTCAGAGTGGCTTTTCAGGCTATAAAACTAGATATAAATACTTTTAAAAAGAAAAACAACAATATAAAACATAATATAAAAATAGCAGAAGACACTTTTCTCACACTGAATGGAGAATTGGGCAGAATTTTATATTTTGACCTTTTTTTGTTCTAGACTCTCTATCTTATCTGGAAGCTGAATGGTAACCCATACAAAATGTACATTGAATAGGTTTCATCATTGAAAAAGAATGAATAAGAATTCAATTGCAGAAGAAATATATAAAGGAAGAGTGGAAGGGTCAGGTGGAAGAGAAAGAATGAGAAAATTGTAGGTGTATAGATTTGCTAACATTTTGAAAAGGAGAGATTGTAAGGTTAAAAATAAAAGAAATGCATGTATCTAACTATGGTGCAAGTAAGAACATTGACAGAAGTGAAGAAGTTGTGTTTATGCTATGTTTTCTTACCTTATTTTAGCCCTTTTAATGTTTCATCAATGCTGCGATTTTCTCATAAATATTCAACAGTGTCTGTCTCTTCACTCTGATCAGTGATACCCTTCCTTATGTCTGTATACAGTTTTCTAGCGTAAGATCTTTGCTTTCTCTTCAAAAAGAAAGTCGAATCTCATAGAATAACAGAATTGGAAAGAGATGCTTTATCTTTTACTAAATGCAAGGATGTGTCATCTTACTTTTCTGTTTTCTATCCTGCTACAACCCTGCTGGTCCTCTTGCTTTTCCAACTCCACCATCAGCAGTTTTTCAAAGGCCTTCTGCTGTCCAGAACTGGAAAAAACTATTGAATCCTGGAATAATTCAATATTCTCATGAGAAACTTATATATAGCTCAGAAAACCACAATATCAATAGAATATGGCAAAACATTTGGCTCCAAGTTGGCAAAGGAGTGCCATAAGGCTGCATACTCTCCCCTTATTTATTCAACCAATATGCTTCCTTGTTCTATCCAGCCTTCATTACTGAGCTCTGCCTGCCACTCATTAAAACTTGAGCTCTTTCCAGTTGAGAGATCTATTGCTTGGAATTTACAGTATTTATGCTATTTATGTATTTGTTCATTCTTTATAGTAGACAATCTCTTAGAATTCCTGTGTGGTCCATCTTGTCTTCCTTGTTAAAAAATCCACATTTTCCTAGCAACTTTATATTTTTTGTACTTAACATTTTTGCTTGAATGTAGATATTGCTTTGTCATGTCATGTTTATATCAGTGTAGCTGTTTGTATCAGTATAGGTTTCCCTTTTTACAACTCTGTAATCCCTTAATTCGGGGTAGAATTGGAGCTTCTATAATTAAAAATGTCCCCTCTCCCAACTCCCATCTCATAAATAAAAACTCCAACTTAGCAAAGGTATTTCTTGATTACTTCTGCTACCCAAATGAAATCCTCCTTTTGAAAAATATTATATTTGTCTAGCTATGGTACCAGTTTGATTTATTATAGAAATCTGCTTTTTAATCAAGATAATGTCTTGTTTTCCAAGTGATGCAAATTGGAATATTGTGCAGAACAAGAGAAAATTCATGTGCTAAGAATTTTAGTTTAGGGAGACTTTTTTAATGATTTGCTGGAAAAGAGTGCTAATTTATTAGCTCATGAGGCTTGATCAATGATTGGATTAGTCATTAGGTTAAAAGGTCAGACGTCTTGTTAAATGAGTTTTTTTGAAGCACACTGATTACTCTGACCTAGGAGTGGCTAAATCTGTTCCTTGTCATACATGTCCAATTATTATTTAAGTCTATCACATTTTCCATGTTTTTAGCAAGTTATGAAGTCTATCTTTGTTTCCCATCCTACAAATGTATTTGTACAACCTACAAATTTATTAGGCATTTTCTCTAAAACTTTATCAGATAAAAGCAATTTGCACTGAATTTTCTTTCATCTGGCTTTCTAAAATATATGCTTGTTTTGTAGCAGAGGCAACGTGGGGTTCAGCCAGTTCTCCAAACTCAACAACATTTAGCTACCGGTTCTCCTGAACCAGTGAGTTTCGGCTGAATCCCACCACTGGGTAAGCTGTTCCACTGGTTGATTGTCCTCACTGTCAGGAAGTTTCTCCTTAATTCCAGATTGCTTTTCTCTTTGATCAGTTTCCAACCATTGTTTCTCGTCCTTCCCTCTGGTGCTCTGGTGAACAACCTGGCCTCCTCTGCCTTGTGGCACTGCCCCAGATACTGGAACATTGCTATCATGTCTCCCCTATTTCTTTTTTTCTTTAGACTAGCCAAAGCCAAGTCCTGTAGCCGTTCATATTATTATTATTATTGATCATCGCACAGTCAGCCAGATGTTCAGGCTGGATTTGGAATTTTGTCTACCTATCGAGTCCTTACCCAGGACCTGGGATAGGCAGATGTGGATGTTTGATGGTATTACAGATATTGTCGCAGGGTGGAAGCAGTTCCTAGTAAGGTCGCCTTTTGCAATTGACTAATAGCGAATTTGTCAGTGCCCATGTTGTTCAAGTGGTGCTCCAGTTGTTTTGGGATTGCACCCAAGGAGCCTATGACTATTGGTACTACCCTTGCTTGCTTTCGCCACAGTCTTTCTATTTCTATTTGTAGGTCTTTGTATTTTGTTATCTTCTCCAGTTCTTTCTCGTCTATTCTGCTGTCTCCAGGCACTGCCACATCCACTATCCAGACTTTTTTGTCTTTCTTATCGACAATTGTTAAGTCTGGGGTGTTATGTTGCAGGTGCTTGTCTGCTTGAATTCTGAAGTCCCAGAGCAGTTTGATTCTATCATTTTCTATGACTTTCTCTATTTTATGATCCCACCAGTTTTTGCTTACAGGCAAATGATATTTTTTGCAGATCTTCCAATGCACCATTGTTGCTACTTTGTCATGCCGCTGCTTGTAATCAGTCTGTGCAATCTTCTTGCAACAGCTTACCAAGTGGTCCACTGTTTCTTCAGCTTCTTTGCATAGGCGGCACTTACTGTCTGTTGCTGTCTTCTCAATTTTGACTTTGTATGCATTTGTCCTTAAGGCTTGGTCTTGTGCAGCCAGAATTAGTCCCTCGGTCTCTTTCTTCAATTTTCCTGCTCTTAGCCATTGCCAGGTTTTATTATTATCTGCTTTCCCAGCTATTTTTTTCATGTATTGGCTATGTAGTGCTTTGTCTTCCCATGGCTCTATTCTGTTCTTCATTTGGTCTTTCTTGTAGGCCAGTTTGGTCTCTCCAGTAGTCAGTAAGCCTTCCTGATATACTAATTTCAGTGCATGTTCATCATTGTTCTTCAGATATTCTTCCAAAGCCATTTTTTCTTCTTCAACCATCTGATGTACTTGTAGCATTCCACGCCCACCTATTTGCCTTGGTAGATAAAGTCTATCAATGTCACTGCGTGGATGAAGGGCATGATTCATTGTCATTATTTTTCTGGTCTTCCTATCCATTGCTTTTAGTTCTGCTTGAGTCCAGTCCACTATTCCAGCTGTGTACCTAATGACTGGAATTGCCCAGGTGTTGATTGCCTTTATGGTATTTCCTCCATTGAGTTTGGACTTTAAGATCTTCTTCACTCTCTTGATGTATTCACCTCTAATCTTTTTCTTGACTTCAGTGTGCTTGATGTTGTCAGCTTGAAGGATACCCAAGTATTTGTAGTACTCTTCCTCATCCAGACTCTTAATGTTATTTTCGTGGGGCATCTTGATTCCTTCAGTTTTCACTATTTTTCCTTGTTTGATAGTAAGTGTGGCACATTTGTCCAAGCCAAACTCCATTACAATATCTTGGCTATATATACGGACAGTGTTGAGCAGCGATTCTATTTCAGATGATGTTTTTCCATACAGCTTCAGATCATCCATATAAAGGAGGTGGGATAGTCTGGCAGATGTTTTTGATGTTTGATAGCCATGTCCTGAGTTATTCAGTATTGTTGACAGAGGAAACAGTGCAATAACAAATAGTAATGGTGATAATGAATCTCCTTGAAATATTCCTCTCTTGATATTAACCTCTCCCAGCCTCTCACCATTGATCTGCAACTGTGTCTTCCATTGTGCCATCGATCTTTGCACAAATTTTCTGATGTTTCTACTGACTCCTGTTATTTCTAGGCACTTGATTATCCAGTCATGTGGCAGAGAGTCAAATGCCTTTTTGTAGTCAATCCATGCCACATTCAGGTTGGTCTTCCTTCTCTTGCAGTTTTCCAAGATCATTTTGTCTATTAGGAGTTGATCTTTTGTTCCTCTGCTATTGGGGCGGTTTCCTTTCTGCTCAGGTGGAAAGAGATTGTTTTCAACTAGATGCTGTTGTACTGCATCAGCTACCACACCAGTTAGTAATTTGAAAGTTGTTGGTAAGCAGGTTATTATTATTATTATTATTATTATTATTATTATTATTATTATTATTATTATATACCACAATGGAGTCCTTATATGCCTGTCATTTTACCCTAAAGAAAATATGGAGTCAATTTCTTTGTTTTCTTCTTTTAAAACAAAAAGTGTTCTGTGGATATATCTCTACAGGTACAGGGATAAACCTAATTTTCATAAGTTCATAAGTCAGTTGGGGTCCAGCAGTGTGATGTTCTTTTAGTTGTATCTGCATTATATTAACCTTTCTGCTCCATCAGTTGTTGTTCCATGGGAAAAATATATGGTTGTGTCTCATATTTCATTATTTATCTTTTGTGACTCATATCTCATTATTCTTAGAGGTACTTAAAATTTATGGATCTTGTGAGATTCATTAAATCAAAAATAAAAGAACTAAGGTTGTTACTTTCAAATAAATAAAAACAATGTCTACATATTATGTCAAGGAAAAAGAGAATTTGAGCTAAAATATTACTAGAGGTTGAAGCATTCTATGTGCACACTTGAGCACCCCTGAAAGCAGAAATCTGATCTCAGCACTATTTAATGAATCAAGCTTTATAACAGGTTTATTTATTTATAAGAAATACATTTCAGACAAAGCCTAATACCTAGCTAAGTCCATCCTACCAGAAGAAGAGTCCAGACATATGCGTGCCTGGAGAGAAGGCAGAAGTAAACACCCTGGAATTAGCAATCTCTTAGATAAAGTTGGTAGAATGAATGACAAAGAGAAGACAGGTGCCAGAGGCGGCACTTGGAGCCCTCTCTGTGGGCACACGGGGCGTTGCTCCAGCCTCAACTCCCCTCCGTGACCCCCTCCTCTCCAGCAGCTACCCTGAAGGAGAGTTGCCCTTGAGCGTGGCCCACATGGAGCAGCGTAGCGAAGGACATGGCAGCCAGGCACCATAGACAAGACTCTGCCCTCACACCTTATCGTGCACAGTTGATGCTGCAGGGCGCGGGCAGAGGGCGTGACTGCCATAACACTGCTGGGCTGCCTGGGCAATCTGCAGCAGGCCCTGGAGGCAGTGAGTGGCCCTGTGGGCAGGGGGGCAGGGGATGGAGGGCAGAGCAGAGTGGGGGCAGGGCAGGGGTGGAGCAGGGGCAGGGCAGGGGGTAGAGCAAAGGTGGGGCCAGTTTTTGGGCACTCAGTCTTTAGAAGGTTCACCATCACTGGTATAGATACTTACCTGTGCATTTACAGCCCAATGATACTTGTGATGATGAAACATTAAAAATTAAATCATTACTGGATCATGAGACATTAAAGACTGAGTGTTATTGGACCCCCATACCCAACAAATCTGTATCACCATTAGATCAGGGATCCCCAACCATGGTCCGTGGACCGGTACCGGGCCGTGGCATGCCAGCAACCAGTCCACATAAAAAAACAAAGCCCCATCCGTAGTATGCAGGCAGCACAAAAAAGCACAACCCCTCCAGTCCACAGAAAAACTTTTCTCCACAGAACCAGTCCCTAGTGCCCAAAAGGTTGGGAACCTCTGCAATTAGATGATCTCCAAAAAGTTTGTAAGACTAGGCATATTTTGGAAATAAATCCCACTCATTTGTTAAAAAATAAGATCCCCTTGAAATTGTATTCAAGTTTTTAAATTACATGAACAGATATATAATAGATAGTACCAATATTGTTTATCATTCTTCTGATTTTTATAAAAATCATTATTTCTGCTTTATAGTTCAATATCACTTACCATAGAGAGAAAACATGTTAGAATAGAATAGAACTGGAAGGTATCTTGGAGGTCTTCTAGTTCAGCCCCCTGCTCAAGCAAGAAAACCTATACCATTTCAGACAAGTGACTGTCTAGTCTCTTTTTACAAACCTCCAGTGATGGAGTGCCCACGATTTCTGAAGGCAAGTTGTTCCACTGGTTAATTGTCCTCACTTTTAGGAAGTTTCTCCTTAATTCCAGGTTGCTTCTCTCTTTGATCAGTTTCCAACCATTTTTCTTGTCCTGCCTTCTGGGGTTTGGAGAATAATTTGACCCCCTCTTCTTTGTGGCAGCCCCTCAAATACTGGAACACTACTATCGTTTCTTCTTTTCTTTAGATTAGCCAGCATAGTAGACTACAGTGAAACACCGGATTAACCCAGTCACAGCTCTACTGTGACTGGGTTAATGATGCGTTTGATACGGAATGGTCCCACAAACTTTGGTCTTAACTTCTTTGATAGTTGCAGAGACTGCAGGAACATGGTAAAGAGATATATCATGTCCTCCACCCTAAAAGGCTTGGGCTCCACTTCTTGTCTGCCTGCACTTTATAAGCTTATCTAGCCTTGTCTAGGGCTTTTCTGATCACTGGCCACATATTTTGCAATTGCATAATCCACTCCTTCAGGGAAAGGATGGTGGGTTCATTGACTGGCAATTCAGAAATTGGGTTGAAGCTCTGTCCTTAGCCACCAGTACTGGAATGCACTGCATTGTTATAGGCTACTTCAGCGAAAGGTAGAAGGTCAGTCCAATTGTCTTGTTCATAGTTTATAAAGCATCTCAGGTATTGTTCTAGTACTGAGTTCATTCATTCTGCCCCCCCATTAGTTTGTGGAGGATGACTAGATGACAGGCCCTGATCTGTGCCCAGTAGGTCCAAAAAAGGTCTCCAGAACTTTAAGGTGAACTGGACTCCCCATCTGATATTATGTGTGGTGGGGCTCCAGGCAACTGATAGATACAACCCAGGATTGTATTAGTTTTTTTGGCTGTTGCTGCACACTGCTGGCTCATATTCAAGTGATCATCCACTAAGACTCCAAGATCCCTCTCACAGTTACTGTTTTTGAGCCAAGTCTCGCCTAATCTGTACTTATACCTTTGATTTTTTCCTGCCTAAATGTACTTTGCTTTTCTCCACATTAAAGTTAATTTTGTTGGATAAGGCCCATTGTTCAAGTTTGTCAAGATCTTTTTGTATCCTGAGCTTGTCTTCTGAAGTATTGACTAATCCTGCCAGTTTAGTGTTGTTCTGTTTTGTTTGTTGTGAAGACATTGAAGCGAGGCAGGAATAACACAGTCCTTCTTTATTAAATCTCCAACAGAACCAACACAAAAATGGTGCGGATTCCTTTTATACCCCTTTGCAGGGGCAGTGTCAACCAATCAATGCAACAGATTCTCCTGCCTTATGCATGCGCAATAGGTTGGAGACGGCCTGTCTGGTCCCAGGCATCCATGTGGTCTGCCCGGGCCTCTCTGTAGCTTCCTGCACCTGCTGAGTCACTTAGCAGGCCCAGGACATAACAAGTGTCATCTGAAAATTTGACGAGTTCCCCTTCAATTCCCTCATCTAAGTCATTTATGAAGATATTGAAGAGTACTGGGCCTAAAACGGAGCCTTGTGGTACCCTACTGCTTAATTCTCTCCATGTGGATATAGTACCATTGAAGACAAATCATTGAGTACGGTTTGTCAGCCAGCTACAAATCCATCTGGTGGTGGTGTCTATTCCACCTCTTTCTAGCTTACCAGGAAGTAGATTGTGGTCTACTTTGTCAAATACCTTACTGAAATCTAAGTATACTACATCAATGGCATTTTGCTAGTCTACTAATTTAGTCACTTTATCAAAGAATGAAATAAGATTGGTTTGGCATGATCTGTTTTTAACAAACCCATGCTGACTACTAGTTATAACTTTGTTTGCTTCTAGTTGTTCGCAGATCTGTTTTCTGATTATCTTTTCCAGGATCTTCCCAGTATTGATGTTAGACTGATTGGTCTGTTTTTTTCCCTTTCCTGAAGATAGGAACCACATCAGCCCTTTTCTAATCCTCAGGTACTTCCCCGGTGCTCCAAGATTTTTGAAAGATATGGTGCAATTGTTCTGAGATAATATCTGCTAGCTCCTTCAGAACTCTGGGATGTAATCTGTCAGGTCCCAGTGATTTATATTTGCCAAGATCGGATAGGTGTTCTCTTACCATTTTCTTGCTTATTTTAATTTTTGTTTCCAGTTTGTCCTTTGTATTAGTTTTTTTGGTATGTTGGGCTATAATTTCTTTTTGTGTGAAGACTGATGCAAAGAATGAGTTAAGCTACAATGTTTTCTCCCTACTGTCTGTTACTTCCTTGCCATCTTCTCTCTTTAATGAACCTTTTTTTGTTATAAATATGTTGAAAGAATTTTTTGTTATCTTTGATTTTTGTTGCAACTGTTTGTTCATTCTGAGCCTTTGCTTTCCTGACTTCTTCTTTGCAGATGCTAGCTATCTGCTGATATTCTTCCTTAGTTATGTGTCCCTTTTTCCATTTTTTGTACGTATCCTTTTTGTCTTTCAGTTTGTCAGAGAGATCTTTGTGCAGCCATGCTAATTTTTTCTTGAATTTCTTCTTTTTCAGTGGTGTTGTGCTGGTATGAGCTTTTATGATTGCATTTTTCAGAGTTTCCTGCACTTCTTAAGTTGTTTTCCCCTGTAGGATTTTCATCCATGGAATCTTTCCTAGGTTTTCTCTGAGTTTATTAAAATCAGCTCTTTTGAAGTTTAAGACACTGGTTGGATTATTTTCTATTGCTTGTGTTTGCATTATATTGAATTCCAGTATGACATGGTCACTTTCACCCAAGGTTCCGGCAATTTCAACTCCCTTTATCACTTCTTCTCTATTAGTAAGAATTAGGTCCAGAATAGCTTTGCTTCTAGTTTCCTCCTCCACCTTTTGGATGACAGTTGTTGGCTAGATGGGTTAGGAATCTGTTTGATCTCCCACATGCTGCAGAGTTGATCTCCCAGCTGATATCTGGATAGTTGAAATGTCCCATTACTACCGTGGAATACTACCTATATACATTTGTTAACTGGTTGGCAAAGAGTTCATCTATTTCTTCTGATTGGTTGGCTGTCCTGTAATACACACCTATAGCGATGTCACTATTTTTCCCTTTTATATTGACTCATATATATTGTGGAGGGATTTTATCTTTGATCATCTGCATTTCTGTAGATATGTACTGTTTTCTTACATATAGTGCAACTCCCCCTCCTCTTTTTGTAGATCTATTTCTTTTGAACAATTTGTATCCTTCCATCAATACATTCCAGTCATAGGTTTCATCCCACCAGGTTTCTTCAATGCCAGCTATGTCATACATGCCCTCATGTACTACTACTTCTAGTTCATCCTGTTTGTTCCCCAAACTTTGAGCATTTGCATATAAGCATTTTATGCTTGTCCGTGGGTATGTTTCCTGCATCTCCTAATTGTTGTTTGAGTTTTTCTTTTTTTCTCATCACTTCCTACCTCATTGTTTGATTTGTTTTCTTGGGATTTATGATTGGTTTTGTGTTCTAGAGATTTTAAAGATTGGTCACTATTCCCCCTCATTTTTAGTTTAAAGTCCTCCTGATGAGTTGGGCCAGTCTTTTTCCGAGTACATTTTTCCCTGTTTTCATGAGGTGCAGCCCATCCCTTGCCAAGATTCCTTCACATAGGAAATGCAGTCCATAATTCAGGAAACCAAAATTTTCTTGACAGCACCAACTCTTTAGTCAGTGGTTTATTTCTATAATTCTTTTTACCCTCAATGGGTGTTGTCCTTTTGTTGGGAGTACTGGCGAGAACACTACTTATGCTCCTAGTGCCTTAACTTTATTGCCTAACTGCTTATAATCTCTCACTATTCTATCAGGTTCTTTGTTGTGTCATTCGTCCCAATGTGAAGGAGGAGGAAAGGGTAGTGATCTGCGGGCCCAATTATTTTGGTTAGGTTTTTGGCCACATCTTTGATTTTTGCTCCAGGGAGACAACGTACCTCCCTGGATTGTATGTCTGGTCTGCAGATGGCTGATTCTGTTCCTTTGAGGATAGAATCACCTATTACTAATACTTGCCTTCCTTTTTTGAGGAGTACAATCTGGGATGCTTTTCTGTTTATCTCAGGTGTGTTTGTTGATGTGACTTTTTAAGGGGATATTTGGTGCTGTTTCTTTGCCAGGTGCCCACATGTTTTCTTTAAGGGTCTACATATTTCCATCTAGGGGGAGAAATTGATTGCTCAGTTTTAATGGGGCTGCTTCTGGTTGGGTTAGATTGGGCAATAGGAGTTTGTTAGATGTATGCTACTTCTTTCTTCAAAAATTGTGTTTCCTTCTATGTGTGACATACCTCCATTTGTCTTCCTCCAAGGGTTTATCAATAGGGGCAAATCCTCTGGGAGTTATTTGTTCATTATTTGGTTTGGTTGTATACCTTTCTTGTGCAGGTTGGAGTTTAGCTAGAGTTGCCTCTAGATCCCTTACTTTTTCCTTTAGTAGTTCACATAGTTTACATTTAATGCATTTATAATTTGGGTGTTCTTTGGGCATAAGCACATACATGGAACATGTATTGCATACCAAATGGTATCAGTCACCTGTTCGATGAGTTTGTTGTTTGAAAATCCCTCTTTTTTGGTTGGTGGATATGCTTTGCTGTTATTTATTTAACTTTCTTACTATTATGTTAGTTTTATTTATCATTTTCTTCCCTCTATTTTTTTTAAAGTTTTTGAGCTCCAATTCCTCCCTACCTTATTATTTAAGATTTGCCTTGTTAAGATTTGCCTCTTTATTAATCCTATTCTTCCTTGATTTCTAATGTTCCACTTTTGTCCTTATTATTTGCCTATTTATTTAGCCTTTTTTCTGTCCTGTATTTATTTTTATTCTCTACTGGGGTAATAGTAATAGTAGTAAAGTTGGAAGGGACCTTGGAGGTCATCTAGTCCAACCCCCTGCTCGGGCAGGAAACTCTACACCATTTCGGACAAATGGCTGTCCAGTCTCTTCTTAAAAACTTCCAGTGTTGGAGCATTTACTGCTTCTGGAGGCAAGCTGTTCCACTGATTTATTGTTCTCACTGTCAGGAAGTTTCTCCTTAGTTCTAGGTTGCTTCTCTCCTTGATTAGTTTCCACCCGTTGCTTCTTGTCCTGCCTTCAGGTGCTTTGGAAATAGCTTAATTCCCTCTTCTTTATGGCAGCCCCTGAGATATTGGAATACTGCTATCATGTCCCCCCTTGTCCTTCTCTTCGTTAAACTAGACATACCCAATTCTCGCAACCGTTCCTTATATGTTTTAGCCTCCAGTCCCCTAATCATCTTTGTTGCTCGTCTCTGTACTCTTTCTAGAGTCTCAACATCTTTTTTACATCGTGGTGACCAAAACTGGATGCATTATTCCAAGTGTGGCCTTACCAAGGCATTGAAGAGTGGTATTAATACTTCACGTGATCTTGATTCTATCCCTCTGTTAATGCAGCCTAGCACTGTGTTGGCCTTTTTGGCAGCTGCAGCACACTTCTGGCTCATATTTAGGTGATTGTCTACTAGGACTCCGAGGTCCCTCTCACAGTTACTGCTATTGAGCATGGTGCCACCTATGCTGTACTTGTGCATTTGGTTTTTCTTGCCTAAATGTAGAACCTTGCTTTTGTCACCATTGAATTTCAGTTTGTTAGTTAGTGCCCAGTGTTCAAGTCTGTCCAGATCCTTCTGTATCTTAAGCCTGTCTTCTGGAGTGTTGGCTATTCCTGCCAGCTTGGTGTCGTCTACAAATTTGATGAGTTCCCCATCTATCCCCTCATCCAAATCGTTGGTGAAGATGTTGAAGAGCACTGGGCCCAGAACAGAGCCCTGGGGCACCCCACTACACACTTCCCTCCATATAGATGCAGTTCCATTGATGACCACTCGCTGAGTACGGCCGGTCAGCCAGCTACGGATCCATCTGGTGGTGGTTCTGTCTACCCCACATTTTTCTATCTTGTCAAGTAGTAGGTTGTGATCTACTTTATCAAATGCCTTACTGAAGTCCAAGTAAATTATGTCCACAGCATTCCTCTGATCCACTAATTTTGTCACTTGGTCAAAGAATGCAATAAGATTTGTCTGGCATGATCTATTTTTGACAAACCATGTTGGCTTTTAGTAATGACTTTGTTTGCCTCTAGGTGTTTGTTGATTCGTTGTTTGATTATCTTTTCCAGGATCTTCCCAGGTATTGAGGTCAGGCTGATAGGTCTGTAATTTCCTGGATCCATTTTTTTTTCCTTTTTTGAGGATGGGAACTACATCAGCTCTTTTCCAGTCCTCTGGTATTTCCCCTGTGTTCCAGGATCTTTGAAAAATATAGTTCAGTGGCTCCGATATCACATCTGCCAGTTCCTTGAGAACTCTGGGATGTAATCCATCTGGTCCTTGCGATTTGAACTCATCTAGGCTGGACAGGTGCTCACTAACCATTTTCTTGCCTATCTTAATTTGTGTTTCTGTTTGGTTTTTTATGGCACTATTTTTGATAGGTTTGTCTGTTTTTTCCCTTTGTGTAAAGACAGATGCAAAAAATGAGTTAAATAGTTCTGCTTTCTCCCTGTTGCTTGTCACCTTCTTGCCACTTCCACCCACTAATGGACCACTCATTTCCTTCACTTTTTTCTTGTTTTTTAAATGTTGAAAGAAGCTTTTTTTGTTATTTTTGACTTTGGTCGCAAGCCTTAGTTCATTTTGAGCCTTGGCTTTCTTCACTTCATCTTTGCAGGCTCGGGCTATTTGCTGATCTTCTGACTTAGTTATGTTCCCCTCTTTCCACTTTCTATACTTGTCCTTTTTATCTTTCAATTTGTCAGAGAGTTCTTTATGCAGCCATGCTGGTTTCTTTTGAGAGCTGTTATTTTTCCTCTTTGTTAGTATTGTGCTAGACTGTGCTTTTATTATCTCATTTTTCAAAATTTCCCAAGCTTCTTGAGTTGTTTTCCCCTTGAGGATTCTCATCCATGGAATCCTTCCCAAGCCCTCTCTAAGTTTATTGAAATTAGCTCTCTTGAAGTCCAAGACTCTAGTTTTACTGTGTTCTATTGGTTGTGCTTCTATAATGTTGAATTCTAATATTGCATGATCACTTCCTCCCAGGGTTCCTATGGCTCCAACACCGTCTATCATTTCATCTCTGTTAGTGAGAATTAGATCCAAAATGGCTAATCCCCTAGTTCCATTCTCTACTTTTTGGGAGACAAAGTTTTCTGCTAGGTTTGCCAGGAACCTGTTTGATCTTCCACTTGGTGCGGAGTTTGTCTCCCAGTTGATGTCAGGGTAGTTAAAGTCCCCCATTACTATTGTGGTGTGCTTCCTACATATCTTAGTTAGCTGACTAGCAAAAAGTTCATCTATTTCCTCTGTTTGGTTGGGTGGTCTGTAGTATACACCTATAGCAATGTCATTTCCCCCCCCCCTGTTCTGGCCCATATAGCTCTATGGCCCATATAGCTCTATGGCCCAGCTCTATGTTGGAAGGTCTGGCAGTTATTGGGTTAAATGCTAGGTATGTGGATGGGTCAGTGGGAGGAGTTCCAAAGGTCTTGGGGAGACTTCCTGGACACAAGCCACATGGGAATCTCTTTGTCTGTAAGAAGCATGGGCCATGGAAGGTCTCCCTATAAGATGGTATAAAGAGCAAAATCTTTTTACCTAAGGAAAGGATCTGAAAGATGAACAAACATGTATTCCCATCAGCACCAATCTCAACGTGAACGCAAGTAATCTTTCTCATTAAAATATATTTGTTTGTTATAAGATCGTTTCTTTTGAGTTAACTATCTGACTGGATTTGAAATATAACACTTTTGAATTTGGGTCAGTATAGTAAGAAGATTTTTTCATAATTTGTGCCATCTTTTGAAACCAAATAGTAAATTGGCAAAGATTAATTCTCCTCTCAAAGCTGCAACAGTTTGAAGAAAGAGAATCAAATTGGTTAGCCTTTTCTCTGTATAAACCTTCAAGCAAGTAAAGATTCTCTTGATGCTTGTAAGAGCCTGCAAAGCAAAGCCAGCGTGTCTGTGTAAAAGACAGCTTTCAAGGAGTGATTCAGAGGTTTTGTTATGCTAATTCGCTTGCTAGCTAACCTTCAAAGTAAAAAGTACTTGGACCTGTTCTAAAATTAATGTTTATAGCGGAGAGAAAGAAAAACAAAAATCTACACTTTTGTTCCTTGCTTGAAAAGTTTGAATTTTAACACCAAAAGGAGCTTGGGCTTTTTCCCCTCCCCTCTTTGCCAGTGAATCATGCAGCCTGAAACAAAGAACTGTTTAATGACTGCCTCTAAAGTTCAAACAAAAGCAAGGTTTATTGCCTTTCAATAAACTCATCTGTTGCCATAGTGACAGCCCTAGGTATGCTCGGAATTTCAGCCAATGTTATAAGGAGGAATCATCGCAGAAGCACCCCCTGGTGGTCATGCATTTTTTTTTCTAGCTGAGTCACAACAGCCACAATCAATTCAGCACACAACAGAGCAAATCTGTTAGTTAAAGTGCAAGCTACTTAAAGTTATCCCAAGCTACCAACACCCCCCAGAGGGCACAGAGTGATCTTATCAGAAGCATTCACTCACTTACCCAAGCTGAGCACTAAGCTGTTCCAGCTTGAGAAATCAAAGCCAAGTCTCTTCGCTCATTATCACAGCTGATGACTCGGAGTGCCAGCCTGCAACTGACCAGGTGGGAGTTTGTACCTCTACATTCTCTCAGTGGCTCACTAGCAGTAACGTGGTAATAGGAAAAATTTGGCTAGCCTTTTCAACACCCCCTAGAGGGCACAGAGAGAACTTACCAAAAGTACTCACTCACTCACTCAAGCTGAAGGCTAAGCTGTTCCAGCTTGAGAGACAGGAAGCAAGAGCCAATTGCCTTCACTTATTATCACAGCTGATGACCCGGAGTTCCAGCCTGCAACTGACCAGGTGGGAGTTTGTACCTCTACATTCTCTCAGTGGCTCACTAGCAGTAACGTGGCAATAGGAAGAATTTGGCTAGCCTTTCTCCAGACGCCCCCTAGTGGTTAAAGGAAGCTCTACACGCAAGCCTTTAACCGCACACAGAGAAGCCCCTCTAGTGGACAAAGGGTGAACCTCAAAGCCAGAGCACCCTGGTAGCTGACCCACAGCAAGTGACCCCTAGTGGTGAAAGGGGTGAACTGCACTGAAGTACCCACAAACACAGGAGAATGCACCCAGTGGCATCTCCACCCACAGACAGCACCTCAGAAGCTGATCTACAAGTAGCGACCCCTAGTGGTCAAAGAGAGAAGTTCTTCAAATTCTCTTCAAAATAGCTGAGAAGGACACTGAACCTATCCTAGCTATAGCTGAGCATCCTACTGGTCTAGCAGAAGGGGTTCAACCTATCAACCTAGTTGAGATACACCAACCAGCCCATTGCAGCCATGCACTCACATATGATGGAAAGATGGGAGTCAATCTACAAGCGCCATGAAAGAAGCTGGGAGAGATTATACAAACTCTACCACGAACAGAAGGAGAAGCTATCCCCAGAACGGGTACACGCAGTGGAAGGAGATAAGGAAGACGCCTATGTGCAATGGATGGACTCTGAACAGCAACTCAAGGACATTCAAGAACAATTAAGAGACTCAAGAATCGATAGCAAGATGCACAACCTCAAGGCACTAAACAAGGAACGCAAGAAGTTTCTAGAGAGCTCACAGGGTTCCCCACAGCCCAAGCCTCGCCAGAAAAGCAGACTGGTCGACAGGGCCGAGTCCAAAGTCTCCCGCTACTCATATGCACCATCCCAATGGTCGCACGCAGATCCATCCCACGTGTCTGAAACAGCCTCATCTTTTCGCCACATATCCAAGACACATTCCAGCATGTCCCAACAACTGCACGTCACAGGACCCTCACGCCATTCAAAGGCATCTTCTCGCCAGAGCCATACATCTCAAGCCTCAGGAGCAGAGAGCATCGCTGCCCGTCTCAGGGAAGCACGGATCAATACCGCAATGGCTAACGTTGCTGCACAAGTAGCAGTAGACGACAAGCTACATAGAGAAGACTTGGCCAAAGCTCAGGCCAACTTTGAGATTTTCCAGTGACAACAGAGAGCAAAAGAGGCAGCTGCAATAGAAGCGATCCTGCAGAGAGAGTTAGAAGATGCCATGTCAACGCCCAATTTGGAAAGTCTAAGAAGTGAAAGTTCTCACAGCCATGTACAGGCCTATGTGACAACCAAAGTGCATTCCAGAATGCACAGATGAGAGCACCACAGCCAGCCACAAGCCCCCCAAGACCGAGTAGACGAACAGAGGAATCTCAACGACCTGATTCGCTGGTCAACCGCAGAGTTGATGTCACGACACCTAGGTCACGAGATCCTCCTGCCGTTGCTGCCACATTGAACCTGATGGCAACGACTGCACAGCAGGGAGTGCCACAAGATCTTGCCACCATTATTACCCCAGCAACGGCAACAAATGCACAGCGGGGAGTGCCACAAGATCTTGCCACCATTATCACCCCATTGAACCCCATAAAACCACACCTACAACACTGCATGCTTGTGACAACCAAACCTGTTTTGGTAGCAACAGTGTTTCAACCGCGCCTAGAACAACACTGCATGCTTGTGACAACCAAACCTGTTTTGGTAGCAACAGTGTTCCAACCGCGCCTAGAACAACACTGCATGCTTGTGACAACCAAACCTGTTTTGGAAGCAACTGTGTTTCAGACAAGCAAGACTTACTACAATTTAGCTTTGTCCATAAAGGACAAACAATACAAACAATGCCCCCAAGACTGGGAGTCATGGAGCATACTCCCAAAATGTCTCCAAAGCATGCAAGTGCAGCGCATGTATGTCTCCAGCTCACCTGCCCCAATGCAGAAGAAAGAGTTGTACGCTTCCTTAGATGTGCCTACGAAGGTGTCTGCAGCCTTAAGATACGTCTCACTCTACAGCGGGGAGAGCCACACTTACGTTATCTTGTTTGCAACCATAAGATGCATCAGAGTCTACAGCAGGGAGTGCTGCAGTCTCAGTGTCTTCTTAGGAAAAGCGAGACTAACAATACAAGAAGGCCACACCGTACCAAGGTTACAGCTATATGGCACCACTTTGGCTGTAAAGCTGACCAACTTGACAGCAAAGACATTGTGCCTTGAACTACAGTCCACCACCTTCTACGCAGACAGCAAGGTGATGTCAAGCTACATCTGCAAACAAAGTGGACACTTCTACGTCCATGTAAGCAACAGAGAGAAAAGGATTGAAACATCCTTAAGCCCTGAACAATGGCAACATGTGCCAACAAATAAGACCTTTGTCAACCAAGTAAAGTGGCCCAACCTTGCCACACAGATAACAGAACTGATCTGGCTAGAAAGTCTTCAGCTCTTGGCCTGTCCAAATAGACAGATGCCACATAGACCAAAACGTTATGCACTTCCAGCTTCAGATCAAAGTGCCAGCCTTCAACCTCAGACACCCGGTAAACGTCAACCAATCCGCTTCAAGACCCTGTCTAAGCGCAGACAACTGAAGTTAGGCATAGTTTTGATCACTTGTCTCAGCACCCCAAGAATTAGCCTTGTAGAAGCCTGCAAGGACTTACTGTCTTTCATGGACTCCATGTCATTAAATACACTGACACCCACACATGAAGTCCTCACCCTGACAACAACAGTAGCAGTCCTCTTCAGTACTCCACCGGTGGCTCCAGACCCTTCGGTTCTTGAGTATCCTGAGTCTACTGCTCAAGCTGTTGTTCCTGATTCTTCACTTCCAGCTGCTGTTCCTGACCCTTCAGTCCCAGCTGTTGTTCCTGATTCTTCAGCTCCGGCTGTTCCTGAGTTTCCAGATGTTCCTGATCCTGAGTTTCCAGCTGTTCCTGAGTTTCCTGATGTTCCTGATCTTGATTCTTCAGCCCCAACTGTTCCTGAGTTTCCAGATCCAGCTGTTTATGTCTTTTCAGGTTTTTCAGTTCCTGAGTATCCTGTGAATCCAGTTCCCCTCATTCCAGAGAAGCTTGGGTTCCAGTTTTTTCTGTTCCAGATTTGGTTCCAGTTTCCTTCACAGGAAGAAGACCTTGTCTCATTGGGAGACAAGACTGCATACCAGAACTATTGGCCCACAGGTCCTGCGCACCGGGCCCAGCCACGTGAGTCAGGTCGTGACTCAAAGACACTTGTACCAGGCTGATCACCGATTTGGTCCATCGCCGATGAAGACTGAACCAGAAGATTAAACCTCAAATTATGTATTGTCTTATGCATTGTTTGATGTAACACTTGCCTTTTTCATAATTGTGCATGTTTTATGTTTACCTTATAGTTATGCATGTTTGACACCAATTTTTTACCTATTTAGTCACAAGTTAACCACAATGAGTATTGCATGCCTTGATGCTACGTTTTTACTATTTTAATAGTGGAAATATAAATTTCCAAGCGGGGAGTGTTCTGACCCATATAGCTCTATGGCCCATATAGCTCTATGGCCCAGCTCTATGTTGGAAGGTCTGGCAGTTATTGGGTTAAATGCTAGGTATGTGGATGGGTCAGTGGGAGGAGTTCCAAAGGTCTTTGGGAGACTTCCTGGACACAATCCACATGGGAATCTCTTTGTCTGTAAGAAGCATGGGCCATGGAAGGTCTCCCTATAAGATGGTATAAAGAGCAAAATCTTCTTACCTAAGGAAAGGATCTGAAAGATGAACAAACATGTATTCTCAGCAGCACCAATCTCAACGTGAACGCAAGTAATCTTTCTCATTAAAATATATTTGTTTGTTATAAGATTGTTTCTTTTGAGTTAACTATCTGACTGGATTTGAAATATAACACTTTTGAATTTGGGTCAGTATACCCCCCCCTTTTATATTGTCCCCCCTTCCTATTGGGACCTCAAACTTAATTGTTGCCTTCCCTTTGATTGTTCGCTGCTCTGGCCTCTTGTCTCTGCTCTGGTCAGGCCTGCCATTTAGCTTTCCAGTCAGCTCAGCTCTGCTGTCTGGTCTGCTCCACTCAGCTGGTCACTCAGCTTTAGAGATCAGATTATGTGCTTTTGCTGCTGCTGCTGCATTTTTCCCCTTCACTGATTTTGCTGCTATATTTCTCCCCTCCACAGATTTTTGCCACCACCAATTTTTCATAGCCACCAGTTCCCTTTGTTATTGCTCCAGGCCCGTTGTCCTCTGTCAGACGGATTGCCAGGCTAGTAGGAGGTGGGCCAAGGCTGCTGATCTCTCTGGGGAAGGAATGTTGATCAAGTCCTGCACCTGGGGCAGGTCACTGGGGTGGGCAGTGAGGTTGGAAGGATGCAGGAAGAGGGCTGTGGTAGTCAGGCTGCCTTTAGTTTGCTGGGCCCTGGGTCGGGTTGCTTGGCTGCCCCCTTGAGCCAGGCTGCCTAGATTGGGCTATGGGTCTAGGTAATTACTGAATATATGTGACCCACCAGTTCGCTGCCTCCAACAGTCACCCTTCTTGTCTGCTGTTCAACCATTAGTTCATTGCTCTCAGTTGCCTCTTTTTCTGAGTTGGGTTCCTGAGCTGGATCTGTCATTCTCTGCTGCCAGATGCCTTCAACTCCATGTGCAGCCACTCATTCGCTGCACTGCTGTTTTGCTGATGTTTTCCTCTTTACTTCAATTTCTTCTTTTCCTTTATCCTTTCTATTTTCCTTATTTAACTTTCTGCTCCTTTTTCCTCTCCTTTCCCCCCTTTCTTTGCACCTTTCTATTTAGTTTAGTAACTTCTCTCCCCATGACCTGATACTGCTTCCTACCCTGCCGCCATCTTGAACTTTATTTTGATAAAGTTGATTGAAGAACAATAACAGAAGTTAAGAAAGTTACAGAAATATAATTATATTAATTGTTCCATTCAATCAGGATTATGGAATTATTGGAAAAATGTAATATGAACTTCAAACATTAAAACAGTTACATATAATTTATATTTCTGACAGTTCACTGGTCTAAGAATAGAATTTAAAAACAAATCTTCTCTGTCACTGCTAAATTTAATACTTAGTGCTGTTCATTCATTAATATATACAAATTGTGTGTTTTTCTGGACTGTAGCAACTTCTCATCTTGGTACAGTCAACTAAGAACTCACTTATAAAATCTTAGCACAAAATGATTTAAGCAATTCTTAAGGATTTCACTTTAAAGTAATTGCAATAATCATTTTACTGCAAGAAGCAAATGTATTCAGGCTAATTTGCAGTCATGTTAATCCACCTAAGATTTATTTCAAGGCAAACAGTAATTCCTTGCTGAGATTTCTGTATGTCCTCAATGTTATACGTTTGAAAAATAACTTTTTCCAGAAGTATTAGAGAAAAATGTAAGTGTTTCTAGAAATCTGGAAAAAATGCTGATGGTCACTTAAAAGGTGACCCTCAAAGTAAGATATGATTCTATATTGACCAAAATACAGACCTGATTAAAGAAATAAATAGAAATACAAAAAAACTGTTCTTGGATTAAAAGCTACATTGAAGCTTACCTACAGTATATATATAGAATAATAGAATCCATAGAATTTAGATTAGCATCAAGTAAATTAATCTTAATCATAATCAACTGCTTTGAGGCTCTCTCCCAATAGATCCAAAGCCTGCACTTGGCTAACCAAGCTAGACCCAGGATCATGTCGTCTACCATCTTTGGGGTGACCATAAAAATTAGTCACAGCAGAAGCACATAAGGGTAGTATGGTCTGACAGCCCTGCAGGCATTGGGAATGCTTTTGCTGGTGGTTTTCTCCCCAGCACGCATCTCTCTTGGCTTTTCTTCTGCCGTGGTCTGAGGCTCCCATGATCCTTGTACATCACCAGGTTTATCTCTATGGTGGTGAATAACTGGTACCAGTCACTAAGTTGATTTGGGATCCCTCGGACTAGGAACATATGGAAAAGGTTGTGGCTCAGCCCCTCTCAGAAGTATGGGTCAAGAGTTGCTCTGGCCAGTACTTCAGCCTCCCTGCAATCCTCCAGAAATCTCTATTTAGTCACTGGTCTACTCCCTTGCTTGACCTTCCGAACCTCTACCACCACTTGTTGGGCTTGCGTATGGTCTCTAAACTGGTCTTTGAGTCCACAGAGAAATGTATCGGGATCTGCCAGTTTGGGGGCAATTTTGTCATGGAGAATTGTCACCCATTCCACCACCTCCCCTTCAAGGTTGGCCACCATAACATCCACCTGGCCCTTGTCATTAGGGTAGTTTTCTCCATGTTAGTAGCATTGGGTCCAGACTTGATTGAGGAAGGATGCCAGCTTCTCAGGGGTTCCATCCAATGTAGCCCTTAGCAGTGGGTGTGGAGGTAGCCCTGGCACTGGCTCATGTCTCAGCATCCAGCCTCCACCATATGGGTACATCCATGGAGGAACCCCATACCTGGGACCCGGGGATGGTCGCCAATCTGCCCTCCCAGGCTGGGGAGCAGGCACCAGTGACAGACTGAAGGCTCTCATCCCAGACTGGGGCCAGGCTGAGGATGTGGCCCTGGAAGTGGGCTAATGATTCTCCCGGTCACCACAGCTGCTGCTCCTGCTGCATGCTGAGGTGAGAGGACTGGTGCTGATACCAGGAGCAGAGCACAGCCCCTTTGAGGTTTTGGACCATGGGACTAGCTCTCCTCCATGAACCTTCAGGTTGCTAAAATTCTGTCTCAGTTGCTCCACCAGCTGGCTGCCACATCTTGGCAGGTAGCACTCCTTGGGGGCTACCCACTCCAAAGCCTCTTGCTCCCACCACTCCAGCTCTCTGCTCCACTGGGGTTGAGGGCAATACATCATGAATTCAGCTGCCACTGCTCTCCACAACTCCTCTTGCCACTTCTCCAACTCAGACTGGTTGAATGTTGCCACCCCACTAGTCTATTCCAGGGCTGGCATTGGCTCCTTGTGTTAACTTTCTTCTTAGGATGAGTCGAGGCTGGTGGGGTTATGAAGTGCTTTCAGCCCCAGCTGGAGTCCCGCTGATTGATCCAAACCTTCAGCCGGCTTCTTGGTTTCAGGCATCTTCTCCTGAGCACCATCCCCCTGGAGGCTTCCAGAAAGGCATAGGGGCTCAGGAAATTTTTGATAGTTAGCTTAGTGTCATATTTTGGTTGAATAAGTCCAACACAACAGACATGATGAACTCCAATGTTAACTTTATTATGCAATAAACATTCTGGCAAGTTTGAAAGGAAGCTAGCTCTGAAGCAATGGTGGGAAACAGATAATTAAGAGTAAAATTCTCCCTCCTCTCTCTGACAGTTCAGGTCACATTGCCCAATACATCTTCTAGTAATTGTTATGAGAAGAAACTTTAGTTCACCAAAACAATTGTTCAGCTCTCACGGTGATTAGAAGCACCTGCGGATTCAAATGGTTCCCCTCTCCCCCTCTCACATTGTTGGCAAGTTAGAAGCATGCAGTGGTCCTAAAGACAGTAGATTTTCAGCTTGACAGAAATATTTTAGGAAGTATTTAAAAAAGACAGGATAGAATATTTTTCCTAAAGGAGAAATGGAGAAAAAATCTTAACAAAGGCAGAAACAGCCCCAGTCTCCCTTCCTCTGGCAGGCCAATCTTTAAAAATGCAGATTTTTTAATCTATTCAGAAAGATTGGGGCCACACTATTCATAAGCAAAATGCCTTCAACCACAGCTCCCACAGAAGGCTGGAGCTGATAGTATTAGAAAAACAAAGACTCCTAAAATCTACATTCCCCACCCAGCTCCAAGGACAGGACAGGACTCCAAGCCATAATGGGAGTCAGGCAACAATAATTAGAATACCAAAAGGGCACACTCAAGCACAGGTCAAAGTACATTTCATAAGAGATATCCCAAATACAAAGTCCGAAAGAATGTATAAAACCCCACCTACTCTCAACTCCAGTTTGTTAGCTGTCCCAAGACTGCATGCTGTTGCTGGTTCTGCTCATCTATAAACAAGAACCTTCTTTCCTAAGCAGTCAGCCTCCATTTTTTTATTCCCGGATTGGAACCAGACCTGATTTTTCTTTCTATAGCCTCAAGCATCTTTTGGACTTTGTAAGTAATTTTATGGAAAGAAATGTAGGTATGATTGTTTACCTAAAGAAAGATATCTCACACAAAGTTCAAGAATCTCTCTACTTCCTCTCTACTTTTATTTCTACTTGTGCATCTTCAGTAGCACAAGCTCCATCCCAAAACAAAAGACAAGGTGTGCAATTGGCTTATGGGACTGGTGTGAACAAACTATGGGTCAGTAGTTTAGCTGGTGCTTACAAGCTGAAGATACCACATTCAATCCCTGAATAAAAAATTGCCTGAAAACCTGAAATTAGAAGAAATCCAACTAGTAGATGGGGTAGGATTATAACTAGTTACAAAGCTTGAGCTCCTAAGACTAATTTAGATGTGACTAGGGCTTTTTGGTCATAGAACGCCCAGAACGGAGTTCCGGCACCTTTTTTGGATGGAACCTTGTAGGGTAGGCAAGACGGGTTGTATGACATGTGTGAGTTCTGGCACCTTTTTTTTTTTTTAAGCACTGGATGTGACAATAGCAATTACATGTGATAAAACTATAACCTTTATTTGAGTGTATATGTGTATGTTTGTGTATATAAGAGAATGTGTTTGAGAGAATGAGGCTGATATAGCTGCACAGCTAAAGCCAAGAAAATCCTGCCTCTCATTTAGACCATATTAGACTAAATCAATGAAATTTTGCCACAGCTGACATTTCTATTTTATTTTAGGGAAAAAAAATGATCTTTTCTAAAGTAATCTGAAGGTTCATATAATCCAGGAGTCGGGAACTATGGACCCTTTATGACCTGTCGACTTCAACTCCCAGAATTCCCTGAACCAGCATGGCTGGAACTGACGTCCATAGGTCATTAAAGGGTGCCATATTTTCCACCCCTGAATAAATACTAACATAGCTTATCTCAGTTAGGTGAGAGTTCATGAGGAGTTCCACTAGCTGCTTTTCTTTCACCATTTTCAATCTATCCATTGACATCTTTGAGACATAGAACTAGGCTATAATAAATCCTGAGGTATGCAGATATAGATATGCTGCTGTAAATACACTGTGTCATTGTTATGGATAAAAAAAAGTATTATTTTCATTTGGAAGTAGATCATCCAGTTGCTACACTATCCTTGCCTCTGTTTCTTCTTCACATTTTTAAACCAACTGTCAACTGTCTGGCTAGCGAATTCAATATCAAAGAAACTCTATATCTTGTGTCATAGGATATAAACTTTACTGAATACACATCCAGCATTGAAGAAGCAAAATCAACTCTAATTTTCCCATCTGGTTAGTTAACAATAGCTTTTCATAATCCCCATCCAGCAAGTGTTCACATTGCCCAATCACATCTCTTCAGTTTGTTATGAGAATGATCCACTTCTCCATCAGAAACCTACTTTGGTGACCTTGGGTCTCACTGTCCATGGACGGCTTCTTGAAACTCCCATTTTTCCCCCAGGCTCTCCCTCCCCCTCTGTTTTTATGGCAAGTTGAGTAACCACAGAGGTTAGCAAGCATCTTAGCAATTCAACCTTGACACCAGCAGGAAGAAGAAACAGGCAAAATAATGCTGCTTCTGAAAAAAGAAGAAATGAGCTGATACAAAGAAAAAAAAACTAGCTAAGAGTCACCAGGTTCAGCCACTGGTGGTGGAAGAGGAAGAGATCTCTAATTTAGGATTTCTGCTTTCCAGGAATATTGGAATCTTATTTTTTAATTAATTTTAAAGAACTGCATAAATAGATATCTGCATATACATCTGATAACTTTCGGTTTCTACCCATGTTCCCCCAATCCTCAAATTACAAGACTACTCTTATTGCAAAGGTTGCTGTTAAATATACACATATAAATAATAGCCATTGTTTTTCAATCAATCAGAATAGAGCAGGAAGGGACCTTTGAGGTCTTCTAGTCCAACCCTCTGCTCAAGCACGAAACTCTATACCATTTCAGACAAATGATTGTCCAGTCTCCTCTTAAAAATCTCCAGTGATGGAGCACCCACAATTTCTGGAGGGAAGCTGTTCCACTGGTTAATTGTCCTCACTGTTAGGAAGTTTCTCCTTAATTCCAGGTTGCTTCTCTCATGGATTAGTTTCCATCCATTGTTTCTTGTCCTGCCCTCTGGTGCTTTGGAAAATAAGTTGATGCCCTCCTTTTTGTGGCAACCTCTCAAATACTGGAATATTGCTATCATGTCCCCCCTGGTTTTTCTTTTCTCTAGAAAAAAAATGTTTTTACATATTCATGTTCTCTTTTTACTTTAGCAATGTGACAGAAGGACATTCTTTTTCTAATAAGAAGGACCTTACATGTAGTCTCCAACTTACAAAAGTTTGATTAGAGACCATTCAAAGTTACAATGGCACTGAAAAAAGTGACTTAAGACCGTTTTTCACACTTATGACCATTGCAGCATCCCCATGGTCACATGAACAAAATTCAGACACTTGGCAACTGACTCATATTTATCACAGTTGCAGTGTTCCAGGGTCATGTGATTCCCTTTTGTGACCTTCTGACAAGCAAAGTTAATGGGGAAGCCAGATTCACTTAACAATCGTGCTATTAACTTAAAAATTAGATAAGATAAGATAACCTTTATTGTCATTTTTTTTAACTGTGGGCACAACGGCACACATCAAAAATGAAATTTAGTTGCCCACTTTCAAACTGTAACACATACATGACACACACCTAAACATACTATATATAACATATGTATAGACCCACACCCCTACATATACATAACAAATAAATATTAAATACTGTCCATCTTGAGTATATAATGGAAGGAGGAAGCTTGAGAGTTCACAAGGTTAATGTTGTATGGAATGAAAGTATGGCTGAATCTAGATGTTCTGCTACGGATACCACGAAGACTCCTCCCACAAGGTAACAAGGAAAACAGGTCGTGAAGAGGATGTGTAGTGTCCCAGATAATCTTACAGACCCTGCTCAAGCAACGCTTCTGTGCTATGTCCTGGATGGGAGGGAGGGAACTGCCAATGATCTTTTTGGCCATTCTCATCAAATGTGGCAAGAAAGGTCATTCTGGAGTAATCAAAGTGAGCAAAAACAAGCCACAGATAAGCCTTTTGTATGTTATTGGTTCCAATAGGATAGATTAACTTTCCATTGACATTCATTTTAAAAATATTGCTTTTAGAATATTGCTTTTTCTTATCAGAGAATGGCCATCTAGAACAGACATAAATCAGTCTGTGGTTTGAGAATGACCAAGATGTTTTCTTTTTTTGTCACAGCTGTTCTCTGTTATTAAGACATTGAAGGTCACCAAAAACAAATTATCTTTTCCTAGGCATTGTCAGTTCCTGTACTGAAGCAACTACTATATTTTCATCCACCACTAAATATCAGCATTAGTTTGTTTGTCAGTTTCAGTTTTCAAAATAAACAATTGTTTTCTTCTATTTTCATGATTTTAAAGGGAAATCTTAACATATTCCACCAATTTCAAACTTATCCAGATTTAGGTCTTATATTCATTTCATTTCAGTATATTTCTGTCCCCACTTAAAGGTTTAATTTTCTGCTTCCGTCTGTAGGAGGGTAGGACAAAGATTCCCCTCCTTCTCACTTTTGGAGGCTTTTTGCTTCTTGGGGTTTTTCCCCTCCAGGAAATCAATTATCAAGTAGAAGAGAGAAAATCACTGTTCTTACCCAGTTCCAAACACATTGTTTATAGTCAGCTTAAAATAGTGCTTTTGGGCTTTGGCTGCTTGTAGCTTGAGCTAGACTCTGAAGCTAGCCTCTTTCCTGCTGGTTTCTGGAAGGCTTTTCCCAGACTGACCAGATCAACCGCTGTTTCTCCACACTCAGCAGAACTTCCCTCCTTTTTTATCGCCTCTATGGGGTGACGTCAGGCCCATTTAGGGTCCCCTACCAGGCAGAAATCATCTGTAGGGTGCGGAGCCCCACAATCCATCGGCTGCTAAGCTACTGCACAAAACTGGAAGCTACGATCCCAAATCCTTAATCTCTACCCACACCAACATGAAACAGCACCAGTTCAATGGAGCAACACAAAAATCACCCACCATGCTCGTGAGTTCATTGAAGCCTGGCACTCCACAAGAAATTCCATCAACAGACACATTGACCTACAACTAGCCTACAAACCCCTCAGAATCCAAATCAACCTTGTTTGAATTTGCAAATACGACCACCATGTTAAGTCAATGCCTTGTTGAAGAACTTTCCTGTCTTTAAGTTTTCCATCCTTATCCAAAATGTCTTTTTAAGTAACAAGTTTATCATAGTTAATTAAATTTGGGTAAGCAAATGCTTCCATTGTTGAAAGCCACTCAGGTATTTTAGTATAAATTTTATGTTTAATTCTCTCCCACTCTATAAGCAGTACATTCCTTGTAGCATGGTTTTGAAAGTTTATGTACTTTGTTTTTCCCGTACCACAGAAACTCATGCCAACCCGATTGTAGGTCATATCCCTCTAGATAAAGAAGTCTTTTATTTCTCAATGTAATCCATTCTTTCAGCCAAAGCAGGATAGCTGCTCGGTAATAAAGCCTCCAATCCGGAAGTCCAAAACCCCACTATCTTTAGATTCTTGTAACATTTTAATTTTAATTCATGCTTTGTTCCCTTGCCATATAAATCTCAATATTGTTGCATTATCAAAGAATTTCTTGCCCAGTTTTACAGGAGTTGTTTGAAATAGAAAGAGTAGTTTCGGTAAGATATTCATCACCATTGCTATTCTTCCTAACAATGACAATTGAAGATTTTTCCACTTTTCCAAGTCTACTTTTATTTGTTTCAATAGTCTTTCATAATTATCTTCTTTTAGTGTTGTATATTTTGATGTTAAATGGATACCTAAGTATTTAACTTTTTTAGCTATTTGAAGATTTGACTTTTTTACAAATTGGATTTTCTGTTTGTTAAGTTTTTTATTAGTCTTTTCCCTATTTATTTTCAGGCCGGCCACTTCTCCAAATTTCTCTATTATCTGTAGAAGTTTAGTAGCTGTTTCTAATGACTCCTCCAAAATAAAAACCAAATCATCTGCGAATGCCTGTAATTTGTACTTCTGTTCTTTTATTTCCAGTCCTTTGATTTCTGTATCCTGCCTAATGTTTCTAGCCAGGACTTCCAGTGTAAGAATAAATAACAGAGGAGATAGTGGGCACCCCTGTCTTGTGCCTTTTTTAATGTCAAAATTTTCTGTATAGTCTCCATTTAACAATATCCTTGCTGTTTGTTTATTATAAATTGCTTGAATTGCATTTGTGAAGTTTTTGCCAAAGTCCATTTCCGTCAACTGTTGAAACATAAATTGCCAATTTAAGTTGTCAAATGCTTTTTGTGCATCAAGAAATATCAGTGCCATCTGTTTCCCTGGATGGTTTTCATAATATTCCAAAACATTTAAGATAATCCTTAAGTTATTCTTTATCTGTCTTTTAGGCAAAAAGCCATTTTGATCTGTATGGATAAATTCAATCAGGAATTTCTTCATTCTTTCTGCCATTATTGAAGCAAAGATTTTATAATCCACATTTAGTAACGATATTGGCCTATAGTTTTTTATTTGTGTGGGGTCAGTATCTTCTTTAGGTATCAAAGTAATGTTGGCTTCAGTCCACAAATTAGGTATTTTTGTCTCTGAGAAAGTTTCATTATACAGTTCCTTCAAAATCGGACTTATTGTATCTTGTAGCACTACATAAAATTCTACAGGAAGTCCATCAGGCCCCGGAGTCTTATCTTTTGTCTGCCTTTTTATTGCCTCTGTAATCTCCATCATTGTTAGTTTCTCGTTTAGTATATGTCACGTATTCTTTGGAACTTTTGGAAGGTCAGCTCCTTTTAAGTAGTCCTCTGCCTTGTAAAGTATCTCGTAGTAAGCCTTGGTAATTTTTTTCATTACGTCATTGTGAAAATGTACCTTGCCTTTTGAATCTTGTAGCTTACTTATCATTCTTTTTTCTCTTTCTTTCTTCAATCTATATGCCAGCCATCTTCCCAGTTTGTTAGCATTTTCAAAAAAGTTCTGTTTAGATCGTTTGATCTGTTGTACCATTATATCCATCTCAGTTAAGTTTAATTTATGTTTTATTAGTTCCATTTGTGTCTTCAAATCTTCTTTTGTGAATCAGATTCCAATTTACTAAGTTCTTCTTTCAACTGGAGCTGTAGTTGTTTCTTTTCTTTGTTGTTTTTAGCAACATACATTATGGCCAAACCTCTAAAGTATGCTTTAGCCATATCCCACACATTTTGGAGAGAGGTTTCTTCTTTCTTATTTATTTTAAAGAAAAATTCCATTTCTTTTGTTGCTAATTGTAGGAATTCTTTTTCTTTCAATATAGATTTATTCAGCGACCATCTTAGTTTTTTCCTGGTTCCTTTCCAGGATATTTTAATTGGATTATGGTCTGCCCAAATATTAGGTTCTATTTCAACCTCTTGTATTATAGACTTCAAATCATAAGATGTCCATATCATGTCTATTCTTGACCAGGATTTATGCCTATTTGAATAGAATATATATTGTGGTCTTTCTGGGTTCATCTCTCTCCATATATCTTGTATAAGCAGTTCATCTTTCATTTTTAAAAAGGCCTTAGGTAGGGTATTTCCCCCTTTTTCCCTTTTTTGTAGCATTTATAGTCCCGTGTTGCATCAGCTATTGCATTAAAATCTCCCAATATACAAAGATTTTGGTGGTTTAAATCCACTAATTTATTATGTAGTTGCTGGTTAAACTGATCTTGCTTCTCATTTGGTGCATATAGTGCAACCATCAATATTTGTTTTTGATTTGACATAATTTCCACCATTAGTATTCTCCCCTCTTCATCAGCATAAACTTGTTTTGGATTCTTTTCTTTTATATAAAAAGCCATACCTCTTTTCTTTTGAAGTGCCAAGGAGAAGTAAAGCTTACCCATTTTTGGTTGTTCTAAAAATCTAAAATGTTGTCTCTTAATATGTGTCTCTTGGAGGCAAATTATGTCCATTTTCAATTTTTGTAGCCTAGTAAAGGTTTTTCTCCTTTTTGAGGGAGAGTTCAGACCATTTATATTTATTGAAAGAATTCCAACCTCCTCCATGGCTTCAGTTATATCTAGACCTCAGTCTTCTAGGAGAGCTTATCTGCCTCTGGTCTTTTGGTCTTGCATCTTCCTCTGATTGGGTCTTTTTGGGTTCTTCCTCTTCAGCTTGTTTAGACACTCCTGCAACAGTCATTTCCCCTTGTTTCTTGGATTCCAGAAAAGCTCTATGGTTGTTAAAAAATTCCGCTGCTTTAAGTGGAGTATCCAATCTATATCTTTTCGAGTCCCAGAAGATTAATAATCCTTCTGAGACCAACCATCTGAAGCTCAATCCTTTATCAAATAGTTTCCTTGTTAGGAATTGGTATTCTTTTCAGACTTCTCTTATTCTTCTAGGAATTTGCTTAAGAACTACTAGCTCTTTTTCTTTGCATTTCAGTGGTTGATCTCTTATTGCTCTCAGAATCTCATCTCGTGTAGATCTTTTGAGAAATCATACATGGACTTCCCTGGGAACTCTGTTTCTTCTAGCATAGCTTAAGTTAACTCTAAAGACCTGGTCTATTTCTGGATTCATTTGGGTCTTTTCTCTGCATGTAACTCACTCATCAAATCTAACAAATTCTCATCCTTCTCTTCTATTACATTTTGAAATCTTAAAAAATATGATGCTCTTTCCATCTCCACCATGGCCAAATTGTCTTTCAATTCCACATTAAATTGCTCCAATCTCTGATTCTCATCTTGCAAAAATTCTAATTTCTGATCAACTTCTACTGACTTATCTTCTATTTTTTGAATTCTTTGTTGATTATCTGTAATCGCATGTTGAAAAGTTTCCATTTTTTTATTCATTTTAATGAGATCATTTTTCAGATCTTCATAATTTTTATCCATGTCCTTTTTCAGGTCTTCAATGTTTTTAATTGAAGATGCCATCTGAGCTGCAATTGCTTGTAGTATTGCCTGGATATCCTTTTGTTGAGATTCTACTTTTCTTGTTGTAAGAATGTAGTAATTGATTTTTGAGGAACTGGGCTTGTTGAGGTCAAAGCAGGGGCAGAGGCACCCTTTCTCCCCCCTTTAGCCAAATTTGAATACTCATCTTCCAATTGTTGTGTTATATCATAATCTGCCAGGTGGCCCGATGGCCAATTATAATCCAAAACGCTCCTATTTCTAGGAGAGGGAACCAGATGTGGTTCAAAAGGAAAAAAGTAATTCCAGTAGGGGGTAAAAGGGAACCCCAAAAACATCCCCAAAAAGGGGGCAAACCAGCAAGGGGAAAAACTGAGCTAGTAATAAAAAAAAGCTAAGAAGAGGGAGAAGAGACTCCCACAAAAAAATATCCAAAAAACAAGGGAGAGTCCAAACAGAAAAAGGAGAAATAATAATAATAATTAAAAAAAGAAAACAAGGGGAAAGGGAAAAGGAGGCTGTGAACCAAAAAAGAAAAGAAAACAAACTGTAAAGGAGGATATCCAATTTATGGTCCAGCAAATTCTATTCAGGAACAGGGAAGAGAGCAAAAAAAAAAAAAACCCACAGAATTCCTTAATGTTCAATTCTTCTTGGGGTAAATCTATATTGTACATCCAGAGCCAAGCAAAAGAGAACAAATCAAAGAGAAAGAAAAAGTCTCTTTAAGTAAATCAAAGTCAGATAGGAATGTCTGGGCATTCAGCCAACTGTCTGGGCATTGAGCGAAGTTCCCAGACTGAATAAATAACAGCTGCTGAAGAACAAAGGGAAAAAAAACTTTCAGTGTAGCCAATGTAAACAATAAACAATGTATCTTTTCCAGGCATTTAAACAGGAAGAAGAAAAAAAAACTGTTAAAAGTGGAGAAAAAGTTTCTGAGGTTTTAGTGAGGGAATATAACTAAAATGGCTTTCCCCAGTAAAAAATATTTTTTAAAAAAAGAAAGTAAGCTTCCCAAGTTTCATTAATGCTTGAAAAAAAAACTTTAATGTAGTCCAAATTAGTTTTTTCCTTTGTAGTGCAGTGTAGCTTAAACCGCCGCTTCTGCGGGAGTGGGGAAAAAGAAAAAACTCCTCCCTCCTCCCTTCAGGCTTCAGGCAGAAGACAGGCTATTTCAGATAAAATCCACCTTCCAGATAAAATAAAAACATATTCTCATCCGGCTCAGCTGCTGCTATCAAACTCAGCTGTTTCTTTGTCTCTGATGATCAGCTGTTAATGGTGGATTGCATAAATGCGGTCCACCTTTCTTCCATTGGTTCCAGGGGCTGCTTTGACTTCAACGGGTCAGTTACTGCTGGCCAGCATTCCTCAAAGATTCACCCTTCAGTGGCCACCTCTCCAGGGTGGCATTTGGCCCAAACGGACCCACCAACAGAAGAATATCGGACCCAGGGAACAGAGAGTCGTTTCCCTGGGTCAAGGCTCAGTGATGTCACCGGAATGAAAAAGATGTAAAATCAATGGGATTTTACAAAGAACAGATACAACTTGATAAAATACTTTTGAAAAATCGAGTCGATATAAAAAGAGTTTATAATGCTTTGGTGGAATTGGATTCAGAAACAGAATTGGTTAAGGATTGTATGGTTAAGTGGGCTCAAAATTTTGAAGAGCCGATTCTATTAGATACATGGGAGATAATTTGGGTTAAGAATGTTAAGTTTACCCAAGCTCAAAATTTACAAGAAAATTTTTATAAAATGTTTTATAGATGGCACCTTGATCCACAAAAGATGTCTCATATGTATTCTAACTTACAGCCCAAATGTTGGAGATGTGGTTGTATGGATGCAACTTATTGTCATATTTGGTGGCCTTGTAGAAATATAATGGATCAAGATTATATATATTATATATTTTATATTATATATAAAATATATATACATTGCTTACTGGTGTACACGGCTTAGAGAGTGCTTGCACTTAAAGCGGTATATAAGTCTCATAAATAAATAAATAAATAAATAAATTTGGTGGAATATTCAAAATTTTTTTAATAGAAAGATAAAATTCACACCACAATTATTTTTGTTAGGTATTATTGAAGATTGTGATGGTAAAGAGATTATTTTAATGTTGAATTTTATTACGGCAGCAAGGTTATTGATTGGGCAATATTGGAGAAAAGACTCCTTGCCTAGCTTAGAGGAATGGTTTCTTAAAGTTTCTTATTTATCAGAAATGGCAAAAATATCGGCTTATCTGAAAGACCATTCACAAGAGAGATACAATTCTGTATGGAAAAGATGGGTAAATTTTGTTCAGAACAAATATGGGATTAGAAAGTATTATTTAGCTTTTGAATAACTTATTGTATAAAGTTGTTATGTTTAGATTTGTTGATTTTATTGTAATGGAGTTAAAGGGGTTTAAAAACTTTTTAGGATTTATGTACAATTTTTTGATGTTTATTTAATTTGTTATGTTTCTTTTGTTGTTTTTAGCTCTGTATTCAGCTCTGGGAAGGGGGGGTTGGTGGGAGGGGGAGGGAGGGAGAGAGGTGGGGAGGGATTTTATTGTAAAATGTTTATAAAAATTTCAATAAAAATACTTTTGAAAACAGACGAAAACTTGATTAAGAAACTTTATAAATTTCTTTTGAATTGGAAGATGGAAGAAGAACAAGTAAAAGAAACAATGATAGTATGGGCAAACTTTTTTGTATATTCTATAGATTTAGAAGATTGGCAAAAGCTTTGGGACAGAAATACTAAACTTACTAAAGCAGTTTCATATAAAGAAAATTTATATAAAATGTTTTATAGATGGCATATGACACCAGTTAGATTAGCGAAAATGTTTAAAAATGTATCGAATAATTGCTGGAAATGTAAACAAAAACCAGGCACTTACTATCATGTCTGGTGGGTATGCCCCTATGCAAAGAAATTTTCGTTTAAGATTCATATATGGCTGGAAAAGATGACCAAAATACAGATAGAATTTAAACCAGAACTGTTCTTGCTAGGAATATTTGAACTTAATTATATAAAAGAAAATGAATATTTAATATTACATGTACTGACAGCCACGAGAATAACATTTGCCCAATTTTGGAAAAATGAAAATTTACCTTCTGGCCAAACTATTATTACAAAAATATTAGAATGTGCAGAAATGGATAGACTAACGTTAGAGATTAAAGTGAAAGAAGACTCAGTTTATTTTAAAACATGGGGAAAATTTTATCAATGGTTAACAATACGATCTAGTGAGAAAGAAATGTGAAATTTAATAGGCTGAATGATATTTACTGATTAATTATTATTCTCATGATTATTGATATTTTTAGTGATTATATTTGTTTAATATTAGATTAATTACTGTTACTTAATATCTGTACCCGGACGATGGTCCGCTTGCTAAAGTGTTGAATGATTGTTGGGAGCAACCCCATTACTGTACGTATCCTAACCCTATCCCTCAACCCTACTCAATACCCATACCAAACCTATCCCTTTCTTACCCTTATAAAAATCTAATAAAATTTAATAAAAAAAGAATCCGAATCAACCACACAGCCAACCAGAGACAGCACTGACCCTCAACCAACCCATGCAAGCCCCCCCCCCACCAGCCATTCACCTCCCAATGACCCTGACTGATGTAACCTCCCCATGACAACAGTCATCACAAGATGCACTAATGACTCATACCGGACCCTCACTTGACACACCCACAGCAGAAGCTCTTATAAATAGAAGAACACTGACATCGCCTAAACTCTACTGAAGATGTTACCTAGCCTAGTAACGAAACATTCAGAAACCAACCCATAAGATTGGAGAACGAACCTTTACCCTTATCCTACCTGAGATACAGATATTTGCCACTATTGCAAACATCTAAACTATTATATGCAGACAGAAAAACATGTGCCACTGACAAGAGTAGATGCTTTCCTTTCAATGGAGATTAATTATGGCAAAAGAAAGGATTAACTCTTCCTGTTCATATTTGCAGCTCAAGAGTTTCCTGCAATTTTTATTTAATTTTTGAAAAATCTGCCTATTAATTATTTTTAAGATCCTATCCTCATCTCTAGTTTGACTTCTGCAGAGTTTCCATAGGAGATTTAGTGTCTGTGTAAATGAATGGCCATCATTCATGTTCAACAAAAGAGATACCACAATTCAATATACTGTAGATTCAAAGTCTAGGGTGGAGAAATGCAGCAGAAGGTGCAATCCTGCTTTAATATTGTAAGGAACCATCCCCCCCCCAAAAAAATTGTACTCATTTTATTAAAAAACCACTATTCAATATGATTCTGTCCTAGTAAAAATTCTCTGATCTGGTCAGTAACAGAACTCTTTCTCTTGTCTTTAGGTATAAAGCCATAGTGAGACCAATGGACATCCAAGCTTCACATGCCCTGCTGAAGATTTGTTTGAAAGCCACTACAATCTGGATTTTCTCCATGCTGCTTGCCATTCCAGAGGCTGTGTTTTCAGACTTGCGTTATTTCTATGACAAGGGCACTAATAAAACATTTATTAGTTGCACACCTTACCCACATACCAATGAACTGCATCCAAAAATTCAATCCATGGCTTCTTTTCTCATCTTTTATGTAATCCCATTATCTGTTATTTCAGTATATTATTATTTCATCGCAAAAAAACTGATTCGGAGTGCTTACAGTCTACCAGTGGAAGGAACTATTCAGGTTAGAAAGCAGGTATGTCATGTTTGATTTATTACACACATACACACCATCAAAATTACACAACTCCAAACTGAGGATAGTTTAACATGAAAACTATGCTGTATCCAGATACTCAGAATAGTTTCTTCAGTTCTATTGAGGTTCTGAACTATTCCAGACAGCATAGACAACCATCAAACACATTGAGATGACATCATTTTGGTGAAGGCTATGTCCTATCTTCAGGGCACAAGTCTGGAACAAAAAATGGATATATAGTTTTACCATATTATGCTTCTTATGCTTGATTCTCACCCATTTGGGATGCTGTAGGTTAAGTCTTCATTACATGTCCAATGGACATGTATTTCTCATAGTGCTATCCTGGGTTTCTCCCCCCCCCCATACTAATATGGAAAATGAATGAAAATGCGGATACATTAATCACTGATCCTCTTCCTTCCCACCAAATTATCTGATTCTCCCTTCATTTCTGAAAACAGTTCTACATTTGTCAACTTGCACTTAGTGCATTCTCCAAAGCTACAACTAATATTGTTGAGAAGAACAGGAAGAAGCTAAAGTACTCTGGGACTTCAGAATTCAAGCAGACAAGCACCTGCCACATAAAACCCCAGACTTAACAATTGTTGACAAGATAGATGAAAATGTCTGAATAGTGGACGTTGTAGTACCTAGCAGAATAGAAGATGTCTCTTGTTTTGAAGAAATTTCCAGATAGGGAGTGCAATTTCTATTTATGGTATTAGTCTCAGGCAAGAACTTAAAAAATAACCTCACAAATCACCCAGTTCTGTGCTACCATTTGTATGATAAGCTGGATTGGGGCATCTTATAATAGTATTTATTTGTATTTATTTTAGTTACTGTGTTCTTGTTTATTTCTGACTCCATTATTAATGTTTTTCTCTTATGCACACTAATGTAGATGAGATAGATAGATAGATAGATAGATAGATAGATAGATAGATAGATAGATAGATAGATAGATAGATAGGGGGGGGGGCAGAGCAGACAGAGATAGGGATAGACACAGTGATGGGATTCAGCCGGTTCGTACCACTTCGGCAGAACCAGTAGCTAATTTTTTGTTGCCCAGGCCCAGAATAGACTTCTAGAAGCGGCATCCACACAGAGAACTGGTTGTTCACATATTTGAATCCCACCATTGCATAGACATAGACAAATACAGATACAGATATATAGATAGAGATAGATATAGAGGTGATATTTCTCTTATTTGATATTTTATTTGTGTCTGACCTTAGGGCTGTAATACATTTGAACTGAATTGAATAGGAGAGAAAGAACTGGAGAAGAATGGCTGCAGGCCTTGGGTCTGGCTAGTCTAAAGAAAAGAAGAAATAGGGGAGACATGCTAGCAGTATTCCAGTACTTGAAGACCTGCCATAAAGAAGAGAGGGGATTCACATTATTCACCAAAGCACCAGAGGGCAGGATAAGAAACAATGGCTGGAAACTGAACAAAGAGAGAACCAACCTAGAATTAAGGAGAAACTTCCTGAACAGTGAGGACAATTAACCAGTAGAACAGCTTACCCCCAGAAATCGTGGGTACTCCATCACTGGAGATTTTTAAGAAGAGACTAGACAATTACTTGTCTGAGATGGTATAGGTTCTCCTGCTAGAGTAGGGGGCTGGACTAGAAGACCTCCAAGGTCCCTTCCAACTCTATTCTGTTCTAAATATCACAAAATACAAAGACTTGCAAATAGAAGTAGAACAACTGTGGTAAAAGAAAGCAAAGATAGTACCAATAACAATAGGCACCTTGAGTGCAGTTCCAAAAGATCTGAAGCACTACTTGAACACCATCAGCATTGACAAAATCACCAATTGCAAAAGGCAGCTTTACTCAGAACAGTTTATCTTGCAACAATACCTTTATCTCTATCAAACAACTACATTTGCCTATCTTAGGTCCCTCAGAAGGATTCAAATAAAAATCCCAATCCAGTGTAAACATCTGGCTGACTATGCTACTAACCATAATAATATATTATATACCATTTATCTTGCCTGAGTCCCAGAAACTTTGGGCAATTTGTGTTGCCTCTAGCAATTTTCCAAATTTCAAAAACCCTTCCAGCCATTTGGAGAGATACATGAAAAGCAGAAGAAGCATAGCTCATATTGTCTGACTGAACATTCATACCACAATCAAAATAGAATGGTTTTGCAAACCAGCAAATTATTGATTCAGTGAGAATGGTGATGGGTGTTGACTTCTTTGTTCTGGTTATTCTATTCCTATCTTTCATTACAGATGCATAAGGGACAATGAGATATGGAAAAAGAACTTTAGAACAGCAAGGAAGATACTGCTGATTTTCTCATTCCAGCAATTTTTAGTGATGCAAGAGCCAATATCCATATAGTAAAAATAGTTACCTAGCAGTTTGAAAGTTGAAAATTAATGTTAGACCCTATTTGCACTTTAAGTATATTTTGTATAAGAATGAATTATAAATTACATGCCTGAATGATTATTGGAAAATGGATTGCTGCTATTTTCAAAAGGACAATCATTGCCCATTGTTGGAGGGAAACTAGAATGAACAAGTTTCCATAGTACTTTGGCAACTTTATAGCCCCTCCCCCCTTTTTTTGCTGAGAGATGAATTGCTTCCATTGTGGCGATTTTTTTTTCCTCATCTCCAATTCTAGATGGAGTTACAAGATACAGTGTCATCTTCCAGCATAAATCCAAGATCTATAATTGCAGTGGCAGAACAATCACATTCACATCTCTTGCTTAATTCTCTTCCTTCCTTCCTTCCTTCCTTCCTTCCTTCCTTCCTTCCTTCCTTCCTTCCTTCCTTCCTTCCTTCCTTCCTTCCTTCCTCCCTCCCTCCCTCCCTCCCTCCCTCCCTCCCTCCCACTTTACATTGCTTTTATACTTTTACATTTCATTGCTGTAACAAATGTTCCACTTACATTGGGCTATTTGCCATATATCCAATTATATAGAAGGTTAAGTATGCATTAATTACAAAGAATTTTAACTCTAAACCAAAGGCTGTTAATCATTCCAGTCACTTCATAAATACTGGAATGGGAAAGACCAGAATGCTTTCATCCTTAGTATGTCCTCTTATATGAATCAATAAATTTCAGTGCTTCTGAGTCTGTAAACATGTCCATCACACTTAGTAGCATTCATATAATACGTTACATGGTATAATATATTGTCCAGTATTACTTATATAATACAGTACATGTTTGGCTTATGAAGCCCTTTGTTAGCTATCTGGATAATATGGAATGATATAATCTAGCACCCTATTTTTAACTACTATAAATATGTGATGGAACATGCATTTGGGAGACTAAAAATATGTTGACCTTATGTAGGTATTAATTAAAAAGAAAACTGCAAAAACCAGAATTCTGAAAGCTGCTACAGATTTTCTATGTTGTTATTCCTACCAATGGTTGGCTAATCACTGGCAGCTTTTGTTTTCTTACATATTTTGAGCCTCCTTAAAAAATTAAAAATGTTTCTACTTGTTTAATCAGCTGGTTCTGAGTGCTGGTGTCGGTTAAGGGAGAAAGTGTACATAAGTCAAGAGAGTCAACTCACTATTCACCATGCTTTCAATGGAATCAACTTTCAATGGAAGTTGTTCCCCCATTTTGCTGGAGAATCTTCATTTCTTCACAGCTACATGAGCTTATTTCTCATCATGCTTTATAGGCTTCAGATTAACAAATGTTTATTTCTATTAATACTTATTGCATTAAGAGAAGAAGCTGGTTTGATAATGGTGCAAGAAGAGCTAGGTCTTTCTTGCACAATGGCACTGTTGAAAGAAAAATCTTCATCAGGGTCCAATCCAAGCCGGGAATAAACCAAATGGAGACTGCTTTAGAAAGAAGGTTGTAGTTTATTGAAGAGCAGAGCCAGAGAGAAATGTGGCTCTGGGAAAGCTGACCACATGTAGCTGGGAGTGGAGGGTTTTTATACCTTCTTGGGGTTTTGTGTTTGAGGTTGTTTCCTGTTCCTGTGGCATGAACTTTGACCTGAGCTTTGGAGCATGTCCCTTTGGTATTCTGATGGTGGTGGGTTAATCCTATTATGTCCTAAAGGTAATGTTTTTAGAGTTTGGGTGGGGGAATGTAGATTTTAGGGGTCTTTGTCTTTCTAATTTCATCAGCTCCAAGCTTCCTGGGCCCAAACTTTCTGAATAGGATTATCAAATCTGCATTTCTACAGACCTGGCCTCTGCCTACTTTCTGTTGGTGCTATTAAGAAAAGCTGGGCCTGCTTTTCTGCCTTTAAGATCCTTTGGGGAAATATAATATTCTGTCCTTTTTAATATCCCCCCAAAATATTTCCTTCTCGGGTGGGGACTTCCCACAGCATCTTTGTCATTATGTTACATACCACATTAGCCATCAGGGTTGTTATATTCATAACTGTATGCAGTACTTCGCTTTCACATAACCATTTTCAAAAATAGTTATATCTCTGAGGCTAGCAGAAGAAAGTATTATATCTCAGTTTAAAAGGACAAAGGAGAGTTTTGCAATCCTGAAATTTATGACAATAGACCTTGGTTCGTGTAGTATCTATCCTCTGAAGTGACTCTTAATTGCTATGTGGGAGTCTCTTTAGTGTTCAGTACTGACCTCATCCCCAATAGCATTCTTTTGTTCAAGACAGTGCATCAAGTAGGAAATGCAACCTTGAACAAAAGAATACCAGATAAAACAAGAGGGAGATGAAAATCAAATCAAAATGATCATAGTTGCATTATACTATATATACCTGAGTGGATACAGGGCAAGGATAGAACAATTTGGGGCAGTAATTGCTCATAATGCCTATAAATATCATAAAAACCATATGTAAAAAATAGTTTTGAACTCTTAACTTCAGGAAAGGCTAGCATACTGTATATGAGAAATAGCTAGCGAGGACTTATAAATTGTAAATGACTATTGTTCTGTTCTGTGCGTTGGTAAGGCATTGAGACAAGGCAGGAGTAATAACAGTTGTTACTTTATTAAGCTTCAACAGAACCTCAACAGAACCACCAACAAGATGGCGTGGATCTCTTTTATACCCTTTTGCAGGGACAGCATCAGCCAATAAATGCAATGTATTTTTCCCGCTTTGCGTGTACGCAATAGGCTGGAGACAGCCTGTTTGGCCCGGACAGCCATGTGGTCTGCCTGGCTCTCTCTGCAGCTTCCTGCACCTATTCTGTTAATCACAGGCCCAGGACATAACACCCCTCCCCTCTTAGTTAAAAAAAAACAGACAACACTATTTTTTAACTACTCCAAAGTTATTCTTTTGAGTGTGTTCTTATTTCTAGAGAAATACTAGGCCTGCCCACTTACAGACAGGAATCTTACATAATCTTTTAAGAACTTTGGAGGGCCTCTGGCCTGCTCCAACCATCTCAGAGCTGCTGCAAATGCCAAGTCTGCAAGCTCGCCTGCCAGGCTTGGCAGACTGGGACTTTGAGGCCCAGTTGATATAGGTGAACCCGCATCTTGCGGGTAGACCCAACCCTTTGTCCATCTGACTTCAGCTGGTTCTTTCTGGTAAGCCCAGACCAGAGTTCCTTGGTGGGGTGGAATTCCCCAGGTCCACAAAAGACCCCTGTTGGAAGCACTGTCCTGTAGGCACAAGGCCTGCAGTAGGTATGGCATGAAAAGCCGGTTGTGTGCAATATCCCATGGACCCAGTGCCAGAGTCAGGAGCCGCCTTGTTGGCAAAACCCCTATTTGCAGAGTGCAAACCCCTGCTTTCGCAGAGAGACTGAGATCCACGATCGTGATCATGGTCCTCCTCCCCCCCGAGAGCAGAGTCAGGAGCGAAAGGGTAACTAGGTAGCCTCCATCGCAGCTGGTCAATGTGCTGACACAGCATGCGACCATCTTCCAAGGCCACTTTGTATGACAGTGGCCCAGTGACTTTGCAAACCACTGCTGTCACCCAGAGATGTCCCCATCCATAGTTCCTTGTCCAAACCAGATTGCCCACCTGTAGTCTCCTAGTGCCCACAGCTGTGACACCTGTGAAGCCACCCGGTCTGGGTGCAATCTGTCCAGTTTGGTAATGAGATGGTGACCCCAACAGAGTTCAGCTAGGCTCTTGCCTGTAGCTGTGCAAGGTATGATGCAGTGGCAAAGGAGAAAATCAGCTAACCTGTAGTGCCACCTCCTGTGAGTGAGCCTCTTCAAGGCATCTTTGGTTGTGCGCACCATGCGCTCAGCTTGGCCGTTGAAAGCCGGATGAAAGGGTGTTGAAGTAGCATGATGAATCATGTTGGCTTGCAAGAAAGCCTGGAACTCTGAAGAGGTGAATTGTCGGAGACAAGTACATCTGGCAGCCCATGAGAGACGAAGATCCCTCTCAGCACCTGGATGGTCCTGGCAGTAGTCGTAGTGGACACTGGAATGACCTCTAGCCATTTACTGTCCACAACAATAAGGAAGAATTGCCCCTGAAAGAGGCCAGTGTAGTCGATATCAACCCTCGACCAAGGAGCATGTGTGTCCTCCCACTTGTGTACAAGAGCCTGTGGCATTTCAGGCCTAGACTGTTGGCAAACATGGTACCCCTGGACCTGGGTCTCAATCTCCTTATCAAGCCCAGGCCACCAGAGATAGCTGAGTGCAAGAGCCTTCATCCAGACTATGCCCGGATGGCCCTCATGCAGAGATTGCAAGACTCTAGTCCTCAATGAGGTTGGGATCACTACCCTGCTACCCCACAGGACACAACTCTTAAAAGTGGATAGCTCATGCTTCCTTTTCTAGAAACTCTGGAAATTAGTGCCAGGACATGTGTCAGGCCATCCTGACAGCACCCAGTTCAACACACGTGTTAGCGTGTGATCAGTGGCTGTTTTTGCAGCCACATCCCCTGCATTGATGGGAGACTCAGGCAAATCCTGGATAGCCAGGATGTGGTTACCTGGAGCAGGATCAGATTCTACAAGCTGTAGAGGTAACCTACTAAGGCCATCTGCATGGCCCATTTCTTTGCCTGGTTTGTGAACCAGGGAGTAGTCATATGCAGAAAGGAAAATTGACCACCTCAGCATTCTAGGAGAAATTATGTGTGGGGTTTGCTTGTTTGTTGTGAACAACCCCAGCAATGGCTTATGGTCTGTAAAGACCGTGAAATGGTGACCATACAAAAAGTCATGGAACCTTTTTATGTCAGCCACTATGGCCAAGGCTTCTCTGTCTATCTGTGGGTAATTACACTCCACAGAAGTCAGAGTCCTTGAATAGTATGCTACAGGAACTTGTGTTCCATCAGCCTTGATCCCATAAGGGGATCCATCGCAGGCTATACACACTAGCAGCTGCTCATTGAAATGAGCGAGAACAGCATTTGAAGACAACAATGCCTTGACCTCAGCAAAACTCCTTTTGTGGACTTTTGTCCACTTACATGGAGCCTGTTTGTCCAAGAGCCGGTGTAATGGCTCTGCCACTGCAGCTTTGTGGGGGAGGAAGAAATGATAAAAATTTAGAAGCCCAAGGAAGGCTTGAAGCTCGCTCTTCAACTTGGAGCCTGCTGAATCCTTTGAGCTTAGATTCAGCAGGATGGATGCCTTCGGCATCTATGCGAAACCCCAGGAATTCAGTGGAAGTTACTCCAATTTTGCATTTTTCCTGCTTGAGCTTCAGCAGCAAAATGGACCAAAGCCTTTCAGCCAGGTTTTCGAGTGATTCCCCAGCGATGAGGACACATCGAAGTAAAGACAAACTCCCTGAATGTTACGGAGCATTCACTTCATCGCGCTTTGAAAAATGCCAGGGTCTATGTTAACCCCGAACTGCAGTCTTCTGACTTTGAAAGCTCCCCAGTGCCTTACGATCATCTGGGCCTCCGTCATTGCATCATCAACCGGTAGCTGTTGATAGGCCTGAGCCAAATTAAGTTTGTCGAAAATTCGGCCTCCTTTAAGTGAGGCCAAAATGTGGCTCACCACAGGCACCGGATAAGAGTGCTGCTGTAACGCTTTGTTTAGCATGCATTTATAGTCAGCACAAATGCGGACTTCCCCATTGGCCTTGAGTGGGGTGACTATGGGTGTTTCCCATGGACTGCTATCCACAGGTTCCAAAATACCTTGCTGTAGCAGTTTATCCAGCTCGGCATTAATCTTTTGCTTAAGCGCAAAAGACACCCAACAAGGCTTAATCCTAATCGGTGCAATGGAGGGATCTAACCGCAAAGCAATTGGAGGCCCCTTGTATGATCCTAGTTCTGGGCTGAACACATCAGCAAACTCCTTGCAAACTTCTGCAAGGTTGGCTGTTTGCACGCTGTGTAGCCCAGTCACGAATCCCAAGTGCCTCGAACCAATCGAGTCCGATTAGACTCGTGCGGCCACCCTCAACCACGACGATGTCTAGAAACCCCTTGAAATGCTTATGCTGCACTCTGAGCATGGCCTCCCCTCTCACACTGACTCAGGAATTCTGGAAGTCAGTTAAAATAAGATCCGATGGCCTGAGTTTAATTCTCTGGCCACTCCTTTAGCAGATCTGCTTGAGGGTTTTCTGGGAAATGATTGACAGAGCTGAACCCATGTCCAGCTCCCTGCAATTTGACATCAAGACACAGCTTCTTTTTTAATGGCCAGTGAGCCCCTGTTCTCAAAACGCTCCTGCGGGACGTGCAGAAGCCCACCCTATTTTGACTAGGGACCCTGATACCTTTCTGAGGCAACTCTTCCGATGGATGGTCTTTCTTGCGACCCAAACAGATGGCTATGTGGCCTTGCCGGCCACACACCCAGCAAGTAGCAGAGCGAAAACGGCAGTTGGAGTGCTTGTGGCATTCTCCACATCCAAAACACCGAGGGAATATAACTGCCTTGTCAGACCCCTTGTCAGCTCGCTCTTGGGGCCTTCTCTTTGCTGGCTGCTGCAGACGGTCGGCCTCATTTTCGGAACCAGTTCAGATACCTCTTGAGCAACCTCTTGATGGATGGAGCCCAAACTTGTAGGGTTCTTGGAAAGCTGCAAGGCCTTAACAACTCCCGCTGCTTCGTCAGCCGTGATCTCCCTTAGCGCATCTTGGAAGGAAACGTCTTCCTTCGCAAAAATCTTTTGTTGCAGCTCTCGACTCCTCAAGCCAAAAACTAGCTGATCACGCAGCCATTCTTCTAAATCCTTGAATTTACAGGGCCTTGCAGCTTGCCGTAGAGCAGCAATAAAGTCCACAGCAGACTCTCTTGGATGTTGGGCCTGCTGCTCAAATGCATGACGCCATGCAATCACCAAAAGGTTTGGTTCAAAATGCTCTCTTAACATTTTCTTAAGTTCAGCATAAGCGATGGATTCCAACAGTGCTGTGGCGAGCAGATTCTCAGCAATATCAAATGTCTCTTGCCCACAGACACAAAGTAACGTTACGGCTTTGAGTCCATCCTCCTGAACTTGGTTTACCTGAAAATAGTTTTCTACCTGGGCAATGTATGAACTCCAACGTTCAGGGTGCACTGTATCGAATTTGGACAGACGCCCAATCTTAACCATTGCTCCTCCTTGGTGACCTCATCAACACCTTGTGCTGCTCCGGCTTGTGAAGGGGTTCCAGAACGAATCTTGCCGAACTCTCCTCCAGCATTTTCATACTGACAGGCAGAATCACACAAGTCGAACTTCCCAGCCCTTCGGCTTCCGTGGTCAGCCTACTTTTCTCTGCAGCACGATCCCACCTTCGTCGCCAATGTTCTGTTCTGTGTGTTGGTAAGGCATTGAGATGAGGCAGGAGTAATAACAGTTGTTACTTTATTAAGCTTCAACAGAACCTCAACAGAACCACCAACAAGATGGCGCGGATCTCTTTTATACCCTTTTGCAGGGACAGTGTCAGCCAATAAATGCAATGTATTTTTCCTGCTTTGCACGTACGCAATAGGCTGGAGACAGCCTGTCTGGCCTGGGCAGCCATGTGGTCTGCCTGGGTCTCTCTGCAGCTTCCTGCACCTGCTCTGTTAATCACAGGCCCGGGACATAACAACTATGGTGGCTTTTTCACAAATTCTGTGAGTCTTTTCACTATGGAAAAGTAACTGGGAGTCAGCTTACCCAGTCAGTGTGCTCCCAATTACTTTTCCATAGGAACCTCTAAACATAAGTGGAAAAAATACTAAATCATATTATGATTTGGTGTAATGCCTAGTTTTTGTGTCAGGTTAAGATAAAGACTGTGATCACTAAACATACTGAACTATACTTACCCTGCCCCTTGCAGTAAAGCTTGGCATACCATATAATAGCAGCCAATAAATGACTGATATGAGGGTTAGCATTTGGTCTTGTGGCATATAATGAGATTTAATGCAGAAAACATGGCTGCTTCTTATGCTGAGTATCAACTAGTAAAAGTTAAAATGGAGCACTAATTTCAAAAGTTAGCCTGAATCAGATTATGTAGACCTCTGCCTACATAATTGCATTATAATGTGGTCCTAAAATACAAGACATAAAAGCCATATTTCTATAAGTACTTGGGTGGGATTTCAAATGGTTGTAATCGGGTGCAGAGCATGAGTGATATTTAGAATGACCAATTTCAAGAGAAAAGCCATTCTTTAAGAAAATACATAAATGAATGACCCAAGAGAACTGGAAGTCAGTGTGAGCATCCATGTATAGATAACTAAATAACTAGATAACTAAAACTAAACTAAACTAAACTAAAACTAAACATAGGGTTCCATCTTATCTTTGATGTTATTGACCTAAGATCTCTTTTTTCTTTTCAGATGGAATCTCGGAAACGCCTCGCCAAAACAGTACTAGTTTTTGTCTGTATCTTTGCTTTCTGTTGGCTCCCTAACCACATCATCTACTTATATCGGTCGTATCATTATTCAGAGGTGGATACATCAGTCCTGCACTTTATCACTTCTCTTTGTGCTCGAATATTGGCATTTATTAACTCTTGCATAAATCCTTTTGCCTTGTACTTGCTCAGCAAAAGTTTTCGGAAACAGTTTAATCACCAGTTATCTTGTTATAAAACCCGTCTTCTCATTCGATCCCAGAGTACAGCCAGAAGTACCACCCAGATGACATCTTTCAAGAGCACCAACCAGCAGTCCATGATCACCTTCAGTTTTATTAATGGCAACCACAACTGCCATGAAGAAAATGTACAGTATGCATGAAATTAATACTTACTGCAAGTGTTTACTAGCCATTGTTGCCTATTTGTATGTAGTCAGCAACAAATGTACATATGTACATAAAGAAATAGGTCAGTGACCAGACCATGAACTAGGCAGTGTACAAGAAAAAAAATTAATGCAGACTTAAACGGCTGTCGATACCTGCTTTTTGTTTTTATGATTTTGTATTATGCTGGTCCATTTTCATTCACATTTTGATGCTTTGTAGATGTGAAGGGACTGCAACATCTGGCATTCCCACACAAGCCAGGAATTCTGAGAGTTCAAATCAAACATATTTGGAGGGCCCCTGTTAGAGAAAGGGTGGTCTAGCATAGTGTTTCACAACTTTGGCCCCTTGAAGATGTGTGGACTTCAACTCCTAGAATTCTGCAGCCAGCATGACTGGCTGGGAATTCTGGAGGCTGAAATCTACACAACTTGAAGGGTCCAAGATTGGGAAACACCTCTCTAAACCCAAACAAAGGCAGGGGGCTTAATGAAAGAAAATAATTTCAGAGAAACTATTTTTGATATAGGAAGCTTTGGACTTTATTGCTGAGATGAGCCTGTCCCTCACTGGGTTTTCTGTGATGTACAAAAAACAAGCACAGGATTCAGTGCAAACCCAGCTTTTTAGTCCCTTCTGAACTGTTCTTCTTAGCTTTCCCACTCCTAGTACATCACTGGTATTTAAATTCTCTTTTTTAAAGTGGAAAGTCAGTGGGAGCTTCAGGACAATCTGAAGAACTCTAAAGGCCAAGCAGAGCAATGCCAAGCACTTGCATTCAGATAACAGATAAATGCAGTGCATTTTTTGTAAAAAAAAAAAAAAAGGTGCCAGAACTCACACATGTCATACAAACACCTTGCCTACCCTACAAGGTTTCATCCAAAAAGGGTGCTGGAACTCTGTTCTGGGCATTCTATGACAAAAAAAGCCCTGGATAAATGTGTACAGCATGAGATTGTTCTTCTCCCTTGGGCTGATATCTTACAGAATCTCTACTTCTCCATTTGTCCACATTCAAGCTTAAGAACATGCATTCATAGTTCTTCACTTTCTATATTAAAGAAAAGTAAGCTAGTTTGCTAAAGGAAAAGCACCATTCTCTTCAAAAGAAACATGTTGAAACCTCTTTAGAGTCATGTAACTAAGTGGAAGAGCTTTATTATTATTATTTAGTTTTCAATTCAGTTCAGTCTGGGAAGGACCTAAGGACTGTTAAGGTAATGTCTGAGTAGATAGGCAGTTCTGAGTAGGGTGGTTTTTTGCAAAGTCAAAATATTCAGATCTAATAAGTTCAAAATTTATGTATCTAGACAGCCCTGTGGATATTTGTCCAAGGACTCCTATTACTATTACAATCATTGATTTCTTCCTCTACAATCGCTCGACTTCAATTTGCAATTCACAATATTTCATTTTTTCCTGTTCAGTTTGTGCATCAACTGCTTTGCAATATCAATGAACCAGACTTTTTTTCTTTTTGACAATAGTGATGTCAAGCATGTTGGGGCCAGATGTCTATCTATTTGGATCTGAAAGTTCCACAGGATCTTGACCTGTTCGTTTTCAAGAACTTTGTCAACTTGGTGTTTCCAGTGACTTTTCAGGCAGTATTAATTCATGGTGTTTTTAAAAAAAGGTGTAAAGAGAATTGAATTTACTTGGGTTTGTCTCACTACCTTTCCCCCATCTGAATGCAAAAGTATATTGCATATAATTTGAATGTGAAAAGGGGTGCCAATTCAATAAATGGAAGCTTCATTATGTTTACAAGTGTATGCATTTTATCATATGTGGGATGGAGTGTGGGGAGAATAAAGCACTGATTTCTCCAAATGTCATAAAGTTTTTATAAAAATGTCATTAGCCCATGCATCAATGGTATCCAGATAAGTCATATTGTTCTGTATATATGTTTCTTTATGGTGAACAAATGTAAAAGAAATCTCCATGTCTTCCTTACATTTTCAAAAATAGACTATAGTAATCATGTGACTACTGCTAAAATCTCTACCATTTTTCTTCATTGCAGCATTATACTTCCAGATGATATAAGTAATATAGTTGCAATGTTTTGATATTAATAGACTCAAAACAAATAGAAATTCCAGATTTTGCAATGACAAAAACATTTTCAACATCTGGCATGTATTTTAACCAAAAAGGATGAAACAGGATGGAGAATAGCTAGCCTAGAGCTCGTCTTGTTCTCAGTTTGATTCCCCAGAGGCAGATTAGTCATGGGAAAAGTATTGACAAGACTTTCAAAAATAGTTACTGTTCTGTTCGCAAATCCAAGGCATTTAGACAAAGCGAGTAACACAAAAGCAAGTCTTCTTTATTGCAAGTCAGCAACAGAACAGTAAATAAAATGATGCACAGGCATTTTATAGTCTCCTTGCAAGGACAGCGTCAACCAATCAATGCAAGGCTGGTTTCGCGCCTTGCGCATGTGCACAAGGCTGGCAACAGCCTGTCTGGTCCCAGGCAACCATGTGGTCTGCCCGGGACTCTCTGCAGCCTTCCTGAGCCTGCTGAGCAATTCAGCAGGCCCAGGACATAACACCCTTCCCCCCAGGATAAAACAATAAGTAACCCTTACTGTTATAGCAGCAAACATATACATGTGTTCTATTGGCATTTGTTATTGTTAAACACATTATGCCTGCACACAGGCAGACCCAATCTTGCATTTTATATGTACAAGAATACAGCAAAAAGTTTAATACACTGAAATATAACACCCCTTCATTTGAGTGTTTGTTTTGCATTTTAAAGAACTAGCAAGATTCCCTCAGGCTTGACAGAAACCTCACATAGCCCTTAAGATGTTTGGGTGGACCCTTGGCCCACTGTGACCTTCTTATGGCCGGTGTGTGTGCCTGGCCTGCCAGCTCACCTGCCAGGCTAGGCAGACCAGGACTTTGTTGCCCCAAGGACCCAGGTGACCCACCCAGTGCTGACTGGCTGGATCCGCTAAATCCAAGCCAGAGTTCCTTGGTGGGGTGGAATTCCCCAGGTCCGGTGGTGGGGTGGAATTCCCCAAGTCCACAATGGACCCCTCTTGGAAGCATTGTCCCTCGAGCCCAAGACCAGCAGCTGGAGTGGCCTGAATAGCCAATTTACCCCAATGTCCCATTGCCCCAGTGTCTGTGCTGCAGGTGCCATGGCAACCTCCCCTTCTGGAGCAATAGCTGAAGCCTGTGAATGTCCACTTGGCCAGGCAAACCCCCCTTCTGGAGCAATAGATGAAGTGCTTGGCCAGAGAGACTGTGGTCCACAATTGTAATTGTGGTCCTCCTCTCCCCCCCGAGAGCAGAGCCAGGAGCGGAAGTGTTGCTGGGAAGTCTCCAGCGCAGTTGGTCAATGTGACATCGTTTCACAAGACCATCATCCAAGGCCACTTCATATGACAGCGGCTCAGGGACCTTGCATACCACTGCTGTGACCCAGAGATGTCCAGGTCCATAGTTCCTTGTCCAGACCAGATCGCCCACCTGTACTCTCCTAGGTGCCCACAGCTGTGAAGCCACCCAGTCTGGGTGCAACCTGTCCAGTTTAGTGATGAGGTGGCGACCCCAGCAGAGTTCTGTTGGGCCCCGTGGCTGTGCAAAGTGTGGTGCATTGTGAAAGTAGGAAATCAGCTAACCTGTGATGCCAGCTCCATATGTGATTCTTTTTTTTTTTTTTTTTTTTTTTTTATTAAAAGTTTTATAAATTTTACAAGAAAAACAAGAACAATACAAAACAAAAAACAACATATTTAAACAATACATATAAAAAAAAAACCCCACCCCACACCCCTCCCAAAAACCCTCCCTTCCCCCCCCCTGAGCTTCCCAGAGCAGAATATAGGCTTAAGCAATAAAAAAAAATAAAAATTAAATTAAAAACCTATAATATATATAAAAATAAAACTTATGAAAAAGCTATCTGATATTTTTGTATACCCAATCTAAATTGTATAAATTTTATCCATTTGTCCCAGATAGCAAAAAACTTCTCTTGCGTTGTTGCTTTAAGAAAGCCGAAATCTTTGCCATTTCCGCCAGATAAGCTAAAAAAAACCATTCCTGCAATGTAGGCAAAGATTCCTTCTTCCAATATTGTCCAACTAACAGCCTCGCGGCTGTGATCAAATTTAACATCAATACAACCTCCTTTGTATCACAATCTGTAACAATACCTAACAAAAATAATTGCGGAGTAAATTTTACCCTCCTTCTAAAAATTCTCTGGATATTCCACCAGCTTGCATGACCACCAAATATGATAGAAGCCTCCTTATAACCACATCTCCAACATTTGGGTTGCACGTCAGAACACATTTTTTGTGGATCAAGGTGCCATCTATAAAACATTTTATAAAAATTCTCCCTTAAGTTCTGTGCTTGAGTAAATTTGACATTTCTCAAAAATAGTTTCCCAGGTGTCCAATGAAACTGGCTCACCAAAGTTCTGCGCCCATCTAATCATACAATCTTTAATTAGTTCCGTTTCTGAGTCCAATTCAACTAAAACCCCATAAATTCTCTTAATGTGGGTTTGTCTTTGATCCTTCAGTTGCTTAATAAGATTTTCATCTTCTCTAAGGAAACCCACCTTACAATCCATCTTCCATCTATCCATATGTGATTCTTTTAAGAGCATCTTTGGTAGTGCGCACCATCCTCTCTGCCTGGCCGTTGGAAGATGGATGAAATGATGCTGAAGTAGAGTGCCGGATCAAGTTGGCCTGTAGAAAAGACTGAAACTCAAAAGAAGTAAATTGGGGGTCATTATCTGAGACCAGGACATCTGGAAGTCCATGAGAAGCAAAGATTCCTCTCAATACCTGGATGGTCCTAGCAGTAGTAGTGGAGGAGGCACAACTTCTAGCTACTTGGGATGGCTGTCAAAGAGGAGAAGGAAGAATTGCCCCTGAAAGGGTCCAGCGTAGTCAATATGCACCCTCAATCAAGGGGAAAGTGTCTCCTCCCACCGATGTACAGGGGCCTGAGGCATTTCAGGCTGGACTGTTGGCACATTTGGCACCCTTTGATCTCTTTATCGAGCCCAGGCCACCAGAGATGGCTACACGCAAGCGCTTTCATCCGGACTATGCCTGGATGTCCCTCATGCAGAGAGAGCAAGACTCTAGTCCTCAATGAGGCTGGGATGACTACCCTGCTACCCCATAAAAGGCACCCTTTGAAAGTGGAAAGCTCATGCTTCCTTTGCCAGAAGCTTTGAAACTCAGTACCTGGACATGTGTCAGGCCATCCTGACAACGCCCATGTCAGCACACGTGTGATCGTGTGATCAGTGGCAGTTTCTGCAGCATTGAGAGGAGATTCAGGCAATTCCTGAATGGAGAGAATGTGAAGAGCAGGAGTAGGATCTGCCTCTATCTGTTGTAGAGGTAATCTGCTGAGACCATCTGCATGGCCCATTTCTTTGCCAGGTTTGTGCACCAAAGTGTAGTCATATGCTGACAGGAAAATTGACCATCTCAGCATTCTAGGAGAGATTATGTGTGGGGTTTATTTATTTGTGGTAAACAAACCCAGCAGAGGCTTATGGTCTGTGTAGACTATAAAATGGCGGCCATATAAGAAATCATGAAATTTCTTTATGCCAGCCACTATGGCCAATGCTTCTCTGTCAATCTATGCGTAATTACATTCTGCAGATGACAGAGTCCTTGAATAGTAGGCCACAGGGACTTGTGTCCCATCAGCCTTCAGATGACTAAGCACAGCCCCAACCCCATAAGGGGACGCATCACATGTGATTCCCACAGGCAATTGCTCATTGAAATGCGCTAAAACTGCATTTGAAGAGAGCAAAGCCTTGACCTCTGTAAAGCTCCTTTCATTGACCTTAGTCCACTGCCAAGGAGCCTGTTTGTCCAAGAGCCAGTGTAATGGCTCGGCCACTGCAGCCTTGTGAAGAAGGAATGTATGATAAAAGTTTAAGAGTCCCAGAAAAGCCTGAAGTTCGCTTTTGGACTTGGGAGTTGGGGCCTGCTGAATTGCTTGAAGCTTGGATTCAGCAGGATGGATGCCTTCAGCATCAATATGGAACCCCAGAAATTCAATGGAGGTGACTCCAATCTTACATTTATCTTGTTTCAGCTTCAGCCCCGCTTGGCGGAAACTCAGCAAGACAGCTTTCAGCCTTTCAGCTAAATTTACAGATGACTCCCCAGCAATGAGGACATCATCGAAGTAGGGGCAGACCCAAGGAATACCATGGAGCTTTCACTCCATTACACTTTGGAAGATGCCAGGGGCCATGTTAACCCCAAACTGCAGTCTTTTCACTTTAAAGGTGCGTCACAATTGTTTGAGCCTCAGCTGTTGCCTCATCAACAGGTAACTGTTGGTAGGCCTGTGCCAAATCAAGCTTTGCAAAGAGGCGCCCCCCCCCTTGAGGGAGGCCAGAATGTGGCTAAGCACAGACACTGATATACATGGTGTTGCAGCACTTTGTTAAGTTTACATTTATAGTCCACACAGATTTGGACTTCTCCATTGGCCTTCACTGGTGTTACTATGGGGGTTTCCCATGGACTACAGTCCACAGGTTCTAAGATGCCCTGCTGGAGCAGCTTGTCCAGCTCTGCATCAATTTTGCCTTTGAGGGCAAAAGGCACCCTTCTAGGTTTGATCGGATGGGTGTGATAGCTGGGTCTAAGCGTAAGGCGATGGGAGGCCCCTTGTATGATCCAAGCTCTGAACTGAACACATCAGCAAACTCCTTACAGACTTCTGCAAGGCCTGATGTTTGCAGACTGTGCAGTCCAGTCACTTGAATCCCATGGGCCTTGAACCAATCGAATCCAATGAGACTTGTGCGATCACCCCCAACTACCACCACATCTAGCAGGCCTTCAAAAGTCCTATGCTGCACCTTGAGCGTGGCCTCCCCCTTTACGCTGACTCTGGAATTCTGGAAGTCAGTGAGAATTAAATTCGATGGCCTGAGTTTGACTCGTAGGCCATTTCTGCTGCAAATCCTTTTAAAGGTGTCAAAAGAAATGATTGATAGAGCAGACCGTGTGTCCAACTCCATCGACAAGAGAACCCCTTGCAACTTCACATCAATGTGAAGCTTTTTCTTAAGTGACCTATGAATTCCTGTCCTGAAAATACTCCTGCGCGATGTGCAGAAACCCACCCTGTGTTGGCTGGGGACCCTGGTACCTTTCTGAAGCAATTCTTCCTGAGACCGTATCTTCTGGTGACCCAAACAGATGGAGGCAATGTGGTCTTGCCTGCCACATGCCCAGCAAATGGCAGAGCGAAATCTGCAGTCAGAGCGCTTGTAGCGTCCTCCACACCCAAAACACTGAGGGGATGTTGGGGCTTTGTCTCTGAGCTCCTGAAACTTCTTCTCCTCTGTCTGGTGCAGCCTATCCACCTCCTCTTCAGAAACTTGTTCTGAATCTTCTTGAGTGACCTCTTGATGCACAGCGACTGTGGCTGGAGGATTTCTGGTGAGCCGCAAGCCCTTCACAGCACCACGAGACAACATTTTGGCAAAGATCTTCTGCTGCAGCTCACGACTTCTCAAGCCACAAACTAACTGATCCCAGAGCCTCTCTTCCAAGTCCTTGAACTCACATGGTCTAGCGCAGTGGTTCTCAACCTGTGGGTCAGGACCCCATTTGGGGTCGAACGACCATTTCACGGGGGTCGCCAAACAATGCAGTCCGCCATTTTCCCCCTTTTCCTTAGCTGTGCTACTCCCTTTTATTCTATTGGCTTTTGAAAGCCAATAGAATAGACTCTCTTGAATAGAGTCTAATTCTATCGGCTTTCAAAAGCCAATAGGAATTGTCCAGGCTGTCTCTGCCCTGCTGAGCCACCAAAAGTCCCATTCTGCAAACGGTGCTGCACCAGTTGAGTAGTCCTCGACTTACAACCGGTTGGGGGTCACGGCATTAAAAAGGTTGAGAACCACTGGTCTAGCAGCTTGTCTTAAGGCAGCAATAAAGTCTGCAGCAGACTCACCAGGCCTCCGGTCACTCTGCTCGAACGCGTGTCGCCAAGCAATCACTAAAAGTTTAGGTTCAAAGTGTTCTCTCAGCATCTTCTTCAAATCAGCATAGCACACTGACTCCAGAGGTGCTGAGGCAACCAGATTTTCTGCTATGTCAAAAGTGTCCTGCCCACAAACATACAGCAAGGTAGCCGCTTTGAGGCCATCTTCTCTAATCTGATTTACTCTAAAGTAGTTCTCCATCCATGCCACGTAAGAGTTCCAGTGTTCTGGGTGAAAAGTATCGAATTCTGACAACCAGCCTATCTTTGACATCGTAGCAGTCTGTAACTTCGTCAATGCCTTTGCTGCAAGTCTTTTGGGAAGGGGTTCCTACTGCCAAGCTCACCTCCAGCGATTTCGTACTGGCAGGTAGAGTCGCAATTTCCAGACGCCGAACTTCCCCAGGGCTTCAGGATTTCCTTGGTGAGTCCTATCTTCTTCTTCTGTTCTTGCTTGCAGCAATCCCACCTTTGTCACCAATGTTCTGTTTCCAAGTCCAAGGCATTTAGACGAAGCGAGTAACACAAAAGCAAATCTTCTTTATTGCAAGTCAGCAACAGAACAGTAAACAAAATGGCACGCAGGCCTTTTATAGTCTCCTTGCAAGGACAGCATCAACCAATCAATGCAACACTGGTTTCGCGCCTTGCGCATGCGTGCAAGGCTGGCAACAACCTGTCTGGTCCTGGGCAACCACATGGTCTGCCTGAGATTCTCTGCAGCCTTCCTGAGCCTGCTGAGCAATTCAGCAGGCCCAGGACATAACAGTTACCATATTATAATTTTGGATGTAACAGAAAAAGAAAATTCATAAATATGGGGTGGCAGAACAATTGTACTAAACATAAATTAAAATTAATTTAAATAAAAATAAAATAAAATTTAGCTTTTGTCCTAGCATCATCCCTACTTTTTGGAATGCTGTCTCTCTCTCTCTACATTCTGGTTTCTGATTAGGTGGATTGCTAAAACATTAAAACAAGTAAATATTTGGATTTTATTTAATTTATATCCTGTCTGTGGTTTTTACAAATAACTCAAGATGGCGAACATACCTAGTACTTCCTCCTACTCCTCTTTTCCCCACAACAACACCCCTATGAGCTGGGTTGGGCTGAGAGAGAGTGACTAGCCTAAAGTCACCCAGTTGAGAGACATGAATTCATGGTCTTCTGCTTTCTAGCTCGATGTATTATCCACTAGACCAAACTGGTTCTTTAAAAAACTATAACAAGGGGTTTTTTTTTCAAATCAAATTACAAGCACACTATGTAAGCAAACTGGTCCACCAGATGTTAAGTAGCACACCTCACAATAAATCATGCTTCCTAAAGAAATGTTGAGAATTGAAGGTCAGCAATATCAGAACCTCACAGATTGCAGTAAAAACTGCTTCAGTAATCATGGATCATGAAGACTTCAACACTGAGTTTGACTTTTATCAATGTTCATTAAGTTACATTAAATCCCTACTTAGATCTCATATTATTTATTCAGGCAATGTAGCAGACATAGGTGCTATAGAACAAAACAATCCTATGGCTGAAGCGTACGTAACATATAGTTACTGCAGGTAATAATTCTAACACAAATTTAATAAGAATAAAAAAAATAATTACCAAGATCAAGGTTTTAATAGCTATGTTTTTTTTAAAGAAAGATTTCCTTTGCTGCAGCAAAATAGAATAAAATGAGCCAAACACATGTAGCCAAGTCATCAAATATTGTAATATTGGAATGATTTTCCATTACAACTTTGTAGCATCTTATCTGAAGGTATATACTTTTCCTCCCAAACTGCTCACTCATAAAATAAATGCAGTTGTAAAACTACACATGAGTTGTCATTTCAGAAGGTCAGGGAACTTACAACGAGCTGTTTAGGACTAGAGACAAGAAGAGTGCTCCATGTAACCTTAGGAGACTAGACAAGTCTAAATTTGTAAACTAGAATAGAATAGAATAGAATAGAATAGAATAGAATAGAATAGAATAGAATAGAATAGAATAGAATAGAACAGAGCTAGAAGGGATCTTGGAAGCCTTTCTAGTCCAGCCCCCTGTTCAAGCAGGAGAATCTATACCAGTGGTTCTCAACCTTTCTAATGCCGCGACCCCATAATACAGTTCCCCATGTTGTGGTGTCCCCCAACCACTTATACATCACCGGGTGCCAGGGGCGTGGCCAAAGAAAAGGGGGAAAAATGGCGGACAGCCTTGTTTGGCGACCCCCGTGAAATGGTCATTCGACCCCAAATGGGGTCCCGACCCACAGGTTGAGAACCACTGATCTATACCATCTCAGACAAGTGACTGTCTAGCCTCTTTTTAAAAATCTCCAGTGATGGAGCACCCACAATTTCTGGGGGCAAACTATTCCACTGGTTAATTGTCCTCACTGTCAGGAAGTTTCTCCTTAAATCCAGGTTGCTTCTCTCTTTGATCAGTTTCCAACCATTGTTTCTTGTCCTGCCCTCTGGTGCTTTGGTGAATAACATGAGCCCCTCTTCTTTGTGGCAGTCCCTCAAATACTGGAATACTGCTATCATGTCTCCCCTATTTCTTTTTTTCTTTAGACTGGCCAAACCAAAGTACTGCAGCTGTTCTTTGTATATTTTAGTCTCCAGGTCTTTGATCATCTTAGTTGCTCTTCTCTGAACTTTTTCCAAGGTCTCAACATCTTTTTTGTAGTATGGTATTAGCTTTTTTTGGCTACTACTGCACACAGCTGGCTAATGGTTAAGTAATCGTCCACTAGGACTCCAAGGTCCCTCTCACAGTTACTGTTTCTTAAGCCAGGTCTCACCCAATCTGTACTTATACCTTTGATTTTTCCTGCCTAAATGTAAAACTTTGCTTTTCTCCACATTGAAACTTGAAATTTGTTGGATAGGGCCCATTGTTCAAGTTTGTCAAGATCTTTTTGGATCCTGAGTTTGTCTTCTGGGGTGTTGGCTACTCCTGCCAATTTGGTGTCATCTGCAAATTTGATGAGTTCCCCTTCAATTCCCTCATCTAAGTTATTGATGAAGATACTGAAGAGTACTGGGCCTAAGACGGAACCTTGTGGTACCCTACTGCTTCCTTCTCTCCATGTAGATGTAGTGCCATTGACGACTACTTGTTGAGTACAGTTTGCCAGCCAGCTACAGATCCATTTGGTGGTGATGTTGTCTATTCCACCTTTTTCTAGCTTACCAAGGAGTAGGTTGTGGTCTACTTTATCAAATGCCTTACTGAAGTCTAAGTATGCTACGTCCACAGTATTTCGCTGGTCTTTTAGTTTAGTCACTTTTTCGAAGAATGAAATAAGATTGGTTTGGTATGATCTGTTTTTAACAACCCATGCTGGCTATTGGTTATAACTATAATTACCAAGGCAGGAGATTACCATCATATGTAAATTGTTCTATATACACTGAATTCTACTGAAGACAGAAATGAAAGAAGCACATAAATCCTTTTTTCAGAAAATGGTCTTTTATTGAAAGCCAGAGAAATTTCCATGTTGAAAGAGTTGAGCACATTTTGTCTTTTCTAATGTCATATATAATCACATACATTCTACCTCCAAGTAGCAAGCAACACTTAGATTTGTGGTATCCTTGAAACAGTGCCTCCAGAACTTCCTGCTTATTTCATCTCAGTCTTTTATATGACTCTTTGTAAAATACAACACGAGGAGAGGAGAGGAGAGGAGAGGAGAGGAGAGGAGAGGAGAGGAGAGGAGAGGAGAGAAGAGGAGAGAAGAGAAGAGAAATCTCTCCAGCTATTTACTAGCTGGTGGCATTACTCTGCTAAACTTGGCTGTTCTCAGAAAAACTAAGCAGAATTCTTAGATGGAAGATGATCAAGAAATCACTCTTGATTTTATCTGAGATATAGAAAAATATATTGGGAGAAAGCAATGGCAAACCATTTCCATATTATTGTCAAGAAAACTTTAGAAATATGTCCATATAGGCCAGTGGTTCTCAACCTTTTTAATGCCGCGACCCCCAACCGGTCGTAAGTCAAGGACTACTCAACTGATTGTAAGTTGAGGACCACTCAACTGGTGCAGCACCTTTTGCAGAATGGGACTTTTGGCGGGCTCAGCAGAGCAGAGACAGCCTGGACAATTCCTATTGGCTTTTGAAAGCCAGTAGAATTAGATTCTATTCAAGAGAGTCTATTATATTAGCTTTCAAAAGCCAATAGAATAAAAGGGAGTAGCACAGCTAAGGAAAAGGGGAAAAAATGGTGGACTGCATTGTTTGGCGACCCCCGTGAAATGGTCGTTCGACCCCAAATGGGGTCCCAACCCACAGGTTGAGAACCACTGATATAGACACTGGGAATTAAGAGTATCTTTGTATTTTTTCTTTCTTAAAGAGATATTAATTTAACACATAATCTGATTTATCAGATTAAAATTACTAATCCATTATTGGTGTCCCATTACTTTTTATTCAATCACTTGGCGTCACAGAGCTATAAAATAAGAGTGACCCAACTGTTATCTACAGCTCTTCATCAGCTGTGAATGCATAGCTTTTTTGTACAATTCTTCTCCTTCTTCTGTTAGTGCTAACTTGGATTGTACACCTTTACTACATCCCCCTAACTGCTAACTTTTGGTTGGCTGCAATGAATGTAGCAAAGTAAAGACTGGATGTGGTGGGAGAGAGTGGATAATGGTCAAAAAATCATAAGTGTATATATATATAAAAAATGGGCATGTCCACTTTCTGCTTTGCCTATATCTCCTTTGGGCTGACAAATCTCCCCTTTCCTTTCCAGAAAAGAAGAGGAAAATGTAAACATTAACACATGTGATTTTGATTTTTGATTCATGCCTGGGCATCCATGAGAATAAATGACATTGTCAGACTGGCCACATCCTGCTTCCTAGAAAAGAACGACCTATTCCATAAATATTAGAAAAAAGGTATTTTACTAGAGATGCTGAGTGTAGGATGAGCAAGGCAAGCTCTAAAGAAAAACCACATGAAAAGCATATTGTTATGGATCTGATAGACAAGACCAAATAAATCAAACTCTGAGGCTTGAGATTTCCTTAAAAAAAAGTGTTTATTGGTTACATAGTATTGGCACGGTCAAAAGTGAAACCAAGTCTGTTTCTCCCTTCAAGAAGAAACAATATTACTTCCCACCCCAGTGCTATGCAATCAGCTACATTCCCCAATTTCTAATCAAATGCTCAAGTCCCCATCTAACTGACAAAATGACCTTAGTTCCCACGGGGCAGTAAAATGTTTAGACTGGTAGAAATTCTCTGCACCCCTTCCCATTATTGTGGCAACCTAGAACGAGCAAAAATGTTGTAGTTGACAGTCAGACCTCCCTAGGAAGAAAGCAAGTCCTGTAAATGAAACAAAAATGCAAGTTAAGAATCCCCCCTGGGTTTCTGTGGATGTTTATCATAAAATCTCTAAATCAATCGGTCTTCTTTCACGTCTGTATTTTTTACTGAGAAAGCTTCAGATAAGGGATAACCCTTCCACTGAACTAAATATTATAATTTTCCTTTATACTAGAGTCAAGAATACATTTTATCTCATAATGTGTTTCCTCCTCTACTAGAATGGAGCTGGGTGCTTTTTTGCGAATTGGCCACAAGGACGATTCTGTGACCAGTTTCAACAAACTGCAATGGAAAATGGGGTGAACTTTCCCTAATCGTTTTGGGAGTTGCAACTGAACTATGACAGGATTTATAATTCTGAGTATGGGGAAAGGACCAAGAAACCTAGGTCCCTAATTTTAATCTTAGATATTTAGTAGATAGGTAAACTTTCTCCCCCACATGAAATGGCTTCTAGGGAGATTGCTTCTTATCAGCCTGTTCTTTATATGTCTTAGCAGCTTGGGTCAAAACTTTTTTTACATTGACCCAAACAGTTTGTGAAGAGGTCACCCACTGATCTAAGGTCTGTGAAGCAGGAGATTCTTGGGGGTACTCAGGCATAGGGACAAAATCCTGACCAGTAGCTATTTTAAATGGAATAAATCCAGTGCAACTGTATACAGTTGTTGTAGTCCACTTCAGAGAAAGACAGGAAGTACACCCAATTAGTCTGTTGATAATTAACATAACATCTGAGGTATTGTTCCACCATTGTGTTTGTACGTTCAGCAGATCCATTCGTACTTGGATGAAAAGCAGATGAAAACCCCTGGCTAGACCCAATTAGTTTCACAAACTCCCTCCAGGATTTTACAGTAAATTGAACCCCCTGTCTGATATAATCCATTTTGGTGCCCCATGGAGTCAATAGATGTGCTTTAAAAATAACCTAGCTAGCTTTTGGGCAGATGGGAGTCCCAAACAAGTGATGAAGTGAGCTTGCTTCGAAAAAAGATCAATAACAGTCCAGATCACTGTGCTTCCCTTGCTTTCTGGTAATTCCACAATAAAGTCCATGGCTATCTCCTCCCAAGGCTGGGAAGGATCTGCCACTTGTTGCAATAGACCAGGTGGTTTGCCAGAGTACTTTTTCATAGCCGCGCAGGTAGCACAACTTTGTACATAACTTTCAATGTCCTTTTTCATTCCTGGCCACCAAAACTGCCGCCACACCAAATGCAAAGTTTTTAAAAAACCAAAATGACCGGCTTGTTTTGCATCATGGCTACATGGAAGGGCTTGAATTCTGAGAGGCTGGAGGGTACAGCTTAGAGCCCTTCCAGGCTAGACCATCTCAATAGGTCAATAATGATCTATTGTCATTGAATCAAGAGTCTCTTTTTAGTTCCCCTTTGAGCATTTGCATTAATTGAGAGGCTGACTGAGGTAATGATGGAATTAATAACTTCCTCCCAGCAACTTTTATATTGGGGCATTCTAGACAAAGCATCTGCCAGAAAGCTTTTCCCCCCAGGGAAGTATTTGAGAGAGAAATTAAAATGGTTGAAATATTGTGCCCACCTAACTTGCTTAAGAGATAATTTTCGAGGAGTTTTTAGTGCCTCTAAATTCTTATGATCAGTCCTTATCTCAAAAGGCATTTTGCTCTCTTCCAAGAAGTGGCACCAACATAGCAAAACCTATCTCACCAGAAAAGCCTCCTTCTCCCAAACAGCCCATCGCCTCTCTGTTTGTGAAAGTTTCCTTCAAATATAGGAGCAGGGTTGTAGATCCTCCCTAGTGTTTTGTAGGAGGGCAGCACCCACAGCAACATCACTGGCATTGGATAATGAACAGCTGCTCAGGGTTAGGGTGTTTAAGAACTGGTTCTCCTGCAAACAGTCTCTTTAATTGCTCAAAAGCTGCCTGCCATTCTATAGCCCATTGTAAAGGCTGGCAAGATCAGGGGTTCCTTCCCCCTTTTCCAGTTTTTAATAATTCAGTAATGGGCATAGCGATTTTCATGAAGGAAGGGATGAATTGCAAATAGAAATTTGCGAACCCCCAAAAAAGTTTGAAGCTGCTTATGGGTCCATGGAGGTTGCCATTCTAGCACTGCTTTGACTTTGACAAGGTCCATTTCTACTCCCTCACTAGAGATTCGGTAGCCTAAGTAGTCGGGGCATGTCTGATGAAACTCTCATTTAGAAAGTTTGGCATAGAGACTAGCTTTCAACAGTTTCTTGAGCACCTCCCGAACTAACTTGACATGTTCCTCCATGGTTTGAGTGTAGATGAGGATATTGTCAAGGGAAACCAAAACTCCCTTGTATAGGTGATCATGCAGTACTTGATTTATCAGTTGCATAAACACAGTAGGAGCCGCCTGGAATCTGAAAGGCATCACTTTAAACTGAAAACTCCCCAAGGGGCAATTGAAGGCCATCTTCCATTCATCCCCCTCTCTAATCCGCACCCAGTAATAAGCTTCCCTCAAGTCCAGTTTCATGAAAATTTTGCTTTTGGCCAGGTGGGCTGACATTTCTTTCATCTGAGGAAGGGGGTACATATTTTCTACACTGACAGCATTTAACCCTTTAAAATCCACACAGGACTTCAAAGACCATCTTTCTTTTCTTTAAATAACACTGTGCAGCCACGCGTGATTTTGCAGGCTGGATGAAACCTCTGACCAGGTTCTTGTCAATATAGTTCCACAGTTCCTCCATCTCTCTAAGCATCATAGAGTAAATTTGGGGCTTTGGAAGTATGGTATCTGGAAGTATGCAACTGCGCATTAGGTGGCTTGATGAGGGAGAAGGGTGTCACCTTCCTTTTCACTAAAGGCTCCCACCAAATCATGATACTCGCTGGGGATACGTTGGATCCCTGATATTTGTTTTATGGCATTCTTTAATGTCTCAATAGGCTCCCCATTTATCTCACTGAGGTTGGTAGGTGGGAGGGGTCCCATGGCCAATCTCAAAGTTCTCATGCCATTCTCCCATCAAATGTTGGGTCACCGTTTATCAAGCCATGCCAAATCCAGAATCACAGTCTCTTTCAACTTAGGGAACACCACAAAGTGAATGGTCTCCAGCGCTGTCCCATTTCTAAATGCAATGGCTCTGTTAGGTGAATTGCTGGGGGACCTCTGATAAGAGACCCATCTGCCTGTTCAAACCTCATGGCTAGGGGCAACAATTTGGTATGAATCCCCAACTTAAGAACTGTAGGGACATTGATTAGACATCTGATGCAGCCTGAGTCTATTAAAATTTATTTATTTATTTATTTATTTATTAATAAAATTTATATGCCGCCCAATCCCTAGGGACTCAGGGCGGCGTACAAAATTAAAACAATAAATATAACAATAAAACAATAAAATAAGTGCATTCATACAGCATGTCCCAATCGTATCCTGGCACACCCGGCGACATCAACCCCAGGCCTGCCGGAACAGGAGAGTTTTAATGGCTTTCTTAAAGGCCGGCAAGGTGGGAGTAGTTCGAATCTCGGGGGGAAGTTGATTCCACCAGGTCGGAGCCACCACAGAAAAGGCCCTTCCCTGAGGGCCCGCCAGCCGACATTGTCTGGCCGACGGGACCTGAAGGAGGCCCAATCTGTGGGACCTCACCGGTCTCTGGGAACTATGCGGCAGTATGCGGTCCTGTAAGTAACCTGGTCCTAAGCCATGAAGGGCTTTAAAGGTGATAACCAACACCTTGAATTGTGTCCAGAGACCCAGAGGAAGCCAGTGCAGCTCGCGGAGGATAGGTGACAGAGACCTGGACTCCGACTGGGCAGTGCCAGCCGAGATGCCGGGGGCTGGTCTTAGTCATGTTATCTGGAGTGAGTTTGAGCCTGTGACCCCTGATGAAGTCGACAAGGCCGTGAGGGCAATGAATGCCACCACCTGCTTATTGGACCCGTGCCCCTCCTGGCTGGTTTCTGCCAGTAGGGAGGTGACACGAGGCTGGTCTTTCCCGCAACCTTTGAAGGAAGCGGTGGTGAGGCCTCTCCTCAAGAAGCCTTCCCTGGACCCAGCTGGACCCAGAAGCCTTCCCTGGACCCAGACTTTCGTCCTGTCTCCAACCTCCCCGTTGTGGGGAAGGTTGTAGAGAAGATGGTGGCGTCCCAACTCTTGTGATCCTTGGATGAAACGAATTATCTGGACCCTTTTCAATCTGGTTTCAGGCCCAGCTACAACACTGAGACTGCTTTGGTCGCACTGACCGATGACCTCTGGCGAGCCCGGGATAGGGGTCATTCCTCTATCTTGGTGCTTCTTGACCTCTCAGCGGCTTTCGATACCATTGACCATGGTATCCTTCTGCGTCGTCTCGGAGAGGTGGGGGTGGGTGGCACCGTATTGCGATGGTTCTCCTCCTACCTCTCTGACAGGTCGCAGTCGGTGTTGGCGGGCGGACAGAGATCGACCCCTAGGCGCCTCGATTATGGGGTGCCTCAGGGCTCGGTCCTGTCCCCCCTCCTTTTTAACATGAAACCGCTGGGTGAGATCATTTGGCGACACGGGGTGAGGTATCATCAGTATGCGGATGATACCCAATTGTATATCTCCACCCCGTGTCCTTTCAGTGAAGCAGTCGACGTGATGTACCAGTGTCTGGAAGATGTGAGGGTCTGGATGGGGGTGAACAGGCTTAGACTCAACCCTGACAAGACCGAGTGGCTCTGGGTCTTGCCCCCCAAGGGTCATCCTGATGGTCCATCATTAGTCCTGGAGGGGGGGTAAATTTACCTCCCTCAGTGCAGGGACGCAACTTGGGTGTCCTCCTGGACTCACAGCTAAATTTGGAACAACATCTATCAGCTGTGGCCAGGGGGACCTTTGCCCAGGTTCGCCTGGTGCACCACTTGCGGCCTTATTTGGACCAGGAGGCTCTACTCACGGTCACTCATGCCCTTGTCACCTCAAGACTGGATTACTGTAATGCGCTCTACATGGGGCTACCCTTGAAGAGCGTTCGGAGACTGCAGTTGGTTCAGAATGCAGCCGCGAGAGCTGGTACACCAAATGTCTAAATTTGACTTCCAGTTTGCCATCATGGCTGCCATGGCTGCTGGAAGGTGAGCTCCATCTTCCACATTTGATTTTGTTCCACTGGAGGACCCTGGAAAGGGGTGAAAGTCACCCTGTAGGGAAGACGAGCAAGGAGGGGACCCCCGCTTGATTGCAGAAGGGTGGCAGCCCTTCTGCTTGATCCGGGGCAGCCCTCCAAACCAGCGGAGGAAAGACCAGCCATAGCAATATGGCTCATCACTAGGTTGCAGACAGCCGAAGTCAAACTTACCACCAGGCACTTCTAAAGCGGCGCGGATAAAACTGGGTGAGATCTGTTCTTCTCTCTAAGATCCTAAGTATTTTTCTTCCTGTAAAAGCTGCCCAAAGTATTTTTCCCCTGTGAGGAGAGAGGGAAGGTAATTTCTATCCCACCCTCTAAGAATAGCGGCAACTGATTACCCAGGGGAGTTAAAGCACTAAAAGAATAACTTTAATCTAATTGGATTTATGTATTTCTGAAACTTGGGGACCAAAAGTTTTCTTATTTGCACTGAAGACTTTTGTTTTTATCTATAAAAAAGAAATCAAATTGGAAAAAGGACTATAAAAATTTTGGACTTAAAAAAAAACTTTAAGCGGCATTGGTGACATCTTGTGGTGAAGCTTGGTATTACAACTTGTGGCGAAGCTTGGTATTACAACTTGTTATTGCCTAAAGGAGATTTGGCTTAAAGCCCAGACTACAGATAGGACTCTTTTAACTTTGATAAACACCACCTGTGAGAAGTTCTGGGTGGCATGGCTGGCTTCCTTGAACTATGAATGTAAATCTTTATTGATTTTTACAGCTGTATGTGGGGAATTGCCTTCCTACTTTTTAATCTGAGGAATATTGGTCATTATTTGAGATGATGAAATACTTTGGATTAGAAAATCTTACTTGATAAATGACTTTCATTATAAAGACTACCTACAAACACATGAAATAGAGGTCCCATACCCAGCTATAAAGTTATTTTCATCGTCTGATTTTAAAGTCCTCAACTTAACGCTCCACTAAGAGAAGATGGATGAAGACTAGGAAAAAATTCTATGTTGAAAGCAATACATGAAACCATCCTTTCAGCTTGTGATGAAATAAGATGTTACAGAAAAGAACAAGATGTCAGCTTAGATATACAAACCCAAATTCTGACTATAACTAAAGAACCAACAACGCAGAAGGTAACAGAAGAAGTGGAACAATTAAATACTAAGACAGAGGACTCAATTAACCAACAACGCAGGTACTGCTCCAGCACTGAGTTCGTTTGTTCTGTCCTATCATTCATTTGAGGGTGATTACTAGAACTCAGGCCCTGGTCCATCTTCAAGTGGACCAAAAAGGCCCTCCAGAACTTGGAGGTGAATCGGACTCCCCTGTCCAAAATTATACATTGTGGGGCCTCTTGCAGATGATAGACATGGTTCAAGAATAGTTTTGCTAGAGCTTTGGCAGTCGGGATCTTCTGACATGGGATGAAATGGACCTGCTTGGAAAATAGGTCAGTCATCACCTAAATAGTGGTATTTCCCACACTTCCGGGCAATCCCACAATAAAGTCCATAGAGATCTCTTTCCAGGGTGCTGAAGGGCTTGTGACCGGCTGCAACAGGCCAGGCATTTTCCCCTGCCTTTGTTTCGCTGCTGTGCAGGTGGGACAGCTGGCCACATAACTCTCCGCATCCTTTTTGATGGAGGGCCACCAAAACTGTTTCTTCAGTAGGTATAGGGTTTTTACAAATCCAAAGTGCCCAGCCACCTTTGAATCGTGGCAGGTTTGCATAATCTTTAGTCTCTGGCTAGCTGGGATGTATACCTTATCCCCTACCCAGGCCAGTCCCTCTCGCATCAAGCAGAGGTTTTTGTGACTGAGGAACCAGTCATCTTGCTCTAAGGCTTGTTTAAACTTCGATGCAGCAGTAGTGTCTAGTGATGGGGTGCTTTTTGATTGTGCCCTCATGGTTACTGGTGCTGCTAGCTGCTGCTTAGGGAGCATAGGTATAACTACTTCTGTTTTTAAGCTGTTGTATTGTGGCAGTCTCAACAAAGCGTCTGTTAGAAAGTTCCTTCCCCCTGGCAAATAGTGGAACATAAAATTGAAGTGTGGGCCCATCATGCCTTCTTAGGGGACAGCTTTATTGGGGTCTTCCATGCTTCCATATTTTTGTGGTAAGTCCAAACCTAGAAAAGTATTTTACTCTAGGAAATGTCTTCATGTGAGAAGAGCCCATTTCACAGTGTAAGCCTGCTTTTTCCATGTCAGCCAGCATTGTTCTGTCTCAGTTAATTTCTTGGAGGTGTACAAGCAGGGCTGTAGTTGCCTTTTTTTTGTTTTCTTGGAGTAGGACAACACCTATGGCTACATCGCTAGCATCGGCCTGAATGACAAATAGTTTCTCTGGGTCAGGGTGTCTCAATACCGGCTCCACGGAAAAAAGTCTCTTTAGTTTTTCAAATGTGGCTTGACATTCCATGGTCCACTTTAATGGCTGGCTGGGCTTTGGCTTATCCCCCACCCCTTTTGTCTTCAGTAAATTTGTGATGGGGAGGGCGATTTTTGTGAAAAAGGGGATAAACTGTCTATAGAAGTTGGCGAAGCCCAGGAAACTTTGCAATTGTTTCCTGATGCACGGGGCTTCCCATTCTAAAACAGCATGAACCTTCTCTGGGTCCATTTCCATCTCCTCATGCGAGATCCAGTAGTCTAGGTAGTCAATTTTTTCTTGGTAGAATTCACATTTGGAGAGTTTAGCATACAGCTTGGCTGCATGGAGCTTGTTTAATCATTGCTCTGACCAATCTCACATGTTCAGTTTTCATTTCAGTGTAAATTATCATCCAAATACATCAAAACTCCTATATATAGGTACTCATGTAGCACCTCATTTATCAGCTGCATGAACACAGCAGGGGCTTCCTACAACCCAAAGGTGAGCACTTTAAATTGGAAGCAACCAAGGGGACAGTTGAAAGCTGTCTTCCACTCATCTCCCTCTTTGATCCTAACCTGATAATATGCCTCTCGCAAGTCCAGTTTAGAAAACACTTTTCCCTTGGCGAGGTGGGCCAGCATGTCTTTTATGAGGGGCAAGGGTACACATTTTCCATGCATTAAAACCTCTATAACACACACAAGGAAGAAGAGACCCATCTTTCTTTTTCCAGAACAGCGGTTCTCAACTGTGGGTCGGGACCCCATTTGGGGTCGAATGACCATTTCACGGGGGTCGCCAAACAACGCAGTCCACCATTTTTTTCCCCTTTTCCTTAGCTGTGCTACTCCCTTTTATTCTAATGGCTTTTGAAAGCCAATAGAATAGACTCTCTTGAATAGAGTCTAATTCTATTGGCTTTCAAAAGCCAAAAGGAATTGTCCAGGCTGTCTCTGCCCTGCTGAGCCCGCCAAAAGTCCCATTCTGCAAACAGTGCTGCAAGTTGTCTGCAGTGAATGTGAGCTGTCTGGAAGTTTCCACCCCTCCCTGCTGAGCAACGACTAAAAATGTACGTAAAAGAGGGCCAGGGGTGGGAGGTGGGAGGCCGGCAGGCGCAGGGAGGGTTGCTGGTGCGCGTGGGGCCCGGCAGGTGCCTTATCTCCCTTGGGCTGGGCCAGCTGGTGGCCCAGCCGGTGGTCGGCCTGCGCCATCTCTGCCGCTTGCCAGCTACGTTTCGGCTGGCACAGGGGGAAGCACCATGCATGCACGGCACTCCCGGGCAAGGAAAGTCCTCGACTTACGACTGGTTGGGTAGTCCTTGACTTACGACCAGTTGGGTAGTCCTCGACTTACAATTGGTTGGGAGTCGTGGCATTAAAAAGGTTGAGAACCACTGTTCCAGAACAATACGGGGGCTGCCACTTGGAATCTCGCTGGCTCATGAAATCCCGGGCCAGGTTCTTATCTACAGTATAAACTGCCACAGCTCATCAAGTTCTCTGGGCACCAGGGAGTATATTTTGGGCTTTGGGAATTTGGCTCCAGGGACAATCTCAATGGCACAGACCATGGGCTGGTGAGGAGGGAATTCATCTGAACCCATCTCACTGAATACCTCAGCTAAATGGTGGTATTCCCTGGGTCCACCTTCTAACCCCTTGCCTGTTGCTGTCACTGCTGTTTCTTGGTCTGGCTTCCCCTTCTCACCCTTTCATCTCTCAGGCATGGGCTTTCACTCTTTTGGGAATCTCAAGCTCCCTTCCTGCCAATCTACCCACGGGTTCCATTTTTTCAACTACATCAGCCCCAGAACAAGGGGCCAATCCATACCAGGTGTCACTATACAGGTTAAAGTCTTGGAGTGGCTCCCCATGGTAAGACCCAGGGGTTTGGTGGTGAAGCTAGCTGGGACACCCCCTGAGATGAACCCATCAAGTTGGCAGAATGCAATGGGGTTCTTTAGCCTCCTCAGACAAACCCCTAGTTTCCCTACCAAGGTTGGGCTAATTAGGCATGGGGTGCAGGTCATTTAGGGCCACCTGTTCTTCCTTGCCCAAGATTAACAGTTTTATGGGCATTGTGATTGGTGCGATCAGCTCACTTACCAAGGGCTCATCATCATAGCTGCTTTCAGGTGTCCCTGGTTCATCTCCCTGTGGGGTCAGAGTTCCTTCTCCTGAGTTGGGGGTTGGGTGGAACTCACGACCTTCAGAGTTGCGTCCTATAGGCATTGAGTTGGTTTCATCGGCCTCCCTCCAGATGGTCTCCCTTCCTGGCTGGGGTTTTCATGCAGCATTCCAGCATATGATGGCCTTCCTTACCACATTTGAAGCAGGCAGTGGAGCATGATTGAGTTGCCCCAGGCTTAGCTGCCTCCCCTTTTTTTCCAGTGGGGAGCTCTTCCAAAATTTGCCCAACTGGTATGGATTGCCATTCTGGTCAATCTATGCTTCTTTAGCCAGGATGCACCAGTCATGTAGGTGGACCAGGGCTCTGTGAGTGATGCAGGCATTATAGAGGTCATCGTTGAGCCCATCTTGGAAACAGCCCACTAAGATGTCCTCAGGCCAGTTCAGGCAACACCCCAGATCCCAGAATTCCTTTGTGTATTCGGCTACAGGGCAGCTTCCCTGTCTCACCATCTTTATGTGGTCCTGCACCTTCAGATTGGCTAGATGGTCCTCAAAATGCCTCCTCAGGGCCAACATGAAGCGGTTCAAATTCTGGAGTTCTGGGATGTTGGATTTGTGCTGGGTCACCATCTTATGGACTGCAGTGTCTTCCAGGTCCAGGGTGATGCCTCTGACTCTAGCCTCCTCACTGGGGAAGGTCCTTCCATACACTTGCATGTAGGTGAGAATATGACCGAGGAAAAACCCCAATTGCTGAGGGTCTCTGTCAAATTTCACCCCAAGGGGAACCAGTTTTGACTCAGGTTCTGGCTGTGGGGCTCTCCGCCTAACTGCTTGGGGAGCACCTGCCCCTAAGGATCTGGCCTGCCGGAGGTAACTAGGGTAGTCATCACTGTTTCAGTAGAGCCAGCTGCCCTTGTGGCTCCATCAGTGGTTGCCGACTCACTCTTGCTGCCCATGGCTTCCTTGACCCAGTCCTCATCTCTCCCTCTGTGCCACTCGGATTTTGTCTTCAGGTCTTGAAAAGCTTCAACCATGAAGTGCATTGCCCATTTCAGGATCTGGTCAGCTGGGTCCTGCTCCCCTTCAATTTCTTCATCATCACAGAGCAGCTCCATTTCACACCTCCATCCTGGTTTCCAGTTGCCTTGGGTGAAGGTTATCCATTGGGCCCTTCTGTCCCAGTCTTCCTTTTTCCCCATGCCAACCAACCAACCTTGGCCTCATGGATTCCTCCATGGCAGCTGTCTCCTCCATCCATCTGGAGGAACTCTCTTCAGGGTGAGTCTTGGTGGCAGACACTTCCCAGCACTTGGACTAATCCTGCTTGCCGCCATGGAGCAACATAGCATGCACGGTCCCCACAGTAGGGCAAACACTTCTCTGGATTGACCACTTTGCAGATATTGCCTAATGTAAGTTCCTGTCTCAGCTAGTGCTCCCAAGAAAGCAGAATTCTTGAAACAAGCATTGTTTCAAACAGAAACTTTTATTGAGAATCAATGAAAGTAGAAAGGCAAGGCAAGATCTAAAGAATTCCCACACAGAACACTACATTAAAACATCCCTACCGCTCTGGTTCCTGTTAGTGTCCATAATGCCCAAATTCCAGCAGCATTTTTTCACACCCCCAGCACTCTTCCCCTCACAAATGGCCCCTCCCCCTTGGTGATGGCAGTTGCTAGTGAGCTTCAAAGAAAGTGAAGATAGGCATCTGACAGACATTGTGCAGCAGATAAAGCTGAGCTGATCAAATAATGTCATTGTATGTGTAAGGCCCTGCCTCCGCTGATTCTCTCAAGAAAGCAGAACTCACGTTTAACTCATGTTTAACTCAGGTTAAACAATGCCTGAAAGTTCTTTGAAGTGTTTCATTAGTCAGACACATGACATACAGCATTGTTATAAGCAGCCTCAGCAAAAGGTAAGATGTCAGTCCAGTTATCCTGTTGATAGTTAATAAAGCATCTCAGGTACAGTTCTAGAACTGTGAATTCCATTTTTTGAGCCAGGTCAGTCCTAGGACCAGGGACCATTCCATCCCGGGTGTCACAATAAAAGTCAGAGTCTCGGAGTGGCTGCCCATGGTTAGGTTCAGGGGTTTGGTGGCAAAAATGGCTGGGACACCCCTGGCAAGTGACCCATCTAGTTGGCAAAAAGCGGCTGAGTCCTTTAGTCTCCTCAAGCAGATCCCCAAATTTTCCTACTAGAATTGGGCTTATTAAACATCGGGTGCACCCCAAGTCTAGCAGGGCCTTTAGGATCACTTTCTTTCCCAAGCTTGGGATTAACAGTTCTATGGGCATGGTTACTGGCACGATCGGCCCACTTACCAGGGGGTCGTCATCATTGTCGGACAGTCCCAGGTCACCTTCCGATGGAGTCAGAGTTCCTCTCCTGGTTTTGGAAGGGAGTAGAACTCCACAAACTTGGCGCTCTTTAGAGCTGTATCTTTGACACGCGGCGAAGGTTTCCCCTGTTTCCCTGCAGCATTCACTCTCCTTTCTTCATTGGGGTTTTCTTCTAGCACTCAGCTGCCCAGTGACCCTCTTTGCCACCCTTGAAGCAAGCAGATGAGCACAGCAGCACTGTCCCGAGTTTGGTCATTTCTCCTCTCTTCTCTGATGGAGATTGCCTCCACACTCTGCCTGAACGGTACTGGTTCCGTGCCTGGTCAATCTCTGCCTATTTGGCCAGGATGCATCAGTCATGAAGGCGAGCCAGGGCTCCTCTGTCAATGCAGGCATTGTACAGGTCATCGTTCAGCCTGTCCTTGAAGCAGCTCACCAGGATGTCTTCCAGCCAGTTGAGTCAGCAAGCTAAATCCCAGAACATCTTGGTGTATTCTGCTAGGGGGCACCGACCCTGTCTCACCATTTTAATATGGTCTCTGGCTTTGCAGTCATCCAGGGGGGTGTCTTTGAACCTCCGTCTCAGTGCTGTCATAAAATGATTGAAATTCCACACCTCCAGAGCATTGGCATTCTGGAGGGTCACCATCCAGTGGGCAGCGGCTCCCTCTAGGGCTAGAGTGACTACTCTCACCCTAACCCCTTCGTTGGGGATGTCGCACCCTTATTCTTGCATATAGGTGACGATGTGGACGAGGAAAAATTCCAGTTGCTGAGGGTCTCCATCAAATTTGATGCCTGGAGGAGGTGCTTTTTGTTCCTGCTGGGGGGTTGCCCCCCCCCAGGCCCTGCGAGCATTTGCACCTCCAAGATCCATTTGGGGAGGGGTGGCTGGTGTGGTAATCACCCTCTCAGCTGAATCAGCAGCACCCACAGCCACCTCTGGAAAGTGGAAATCTCCTCCTCACGCTTCTCGCTCTCCCTTTCCAGGTGGGTTATGGCCCCTCAAGTTTTCAAGCTTTGGAATACTTCCATCATGAAGTGCACGGCTTGCTTTATGAGGTGATCAGCATGGTCTGGTTCTTCTTCTGATTCGCCATCATCGTAGAGTGCTTCCATTTCATGTTTCCAGGCATGTCGTTGGCTACCACAGGTGAGGTTGACTCCCTTGGCTCTTCCTTCCCAATCCTCTTTCGTCCCCATGCCAATGGACCATCTCAGTTTCTCAGGATCTTCCAGAGTAGCAACTTCCTTCATTCATTTGAGGGAGTTTGTGTCTGGATGAATTTTTGTAGAGGTTTCTCCCCAGCATTCAACCTCTCTGTGCTCACTGCCTGGGTTGGATATCATTTTCTGGGTCCTCATGGTAGGGGCTGGTGCTGCTTCGGGTTGACCACTTTGCAGATACTGCCTAATGTAAGGCCCTGCCTCAGCTGATTTCTCAAAAAAGTAGAACTCGTGACTTCCAGTTCTGGTTTGCGGCAACTGTGGTCATGTTTGGAGACTCGTCTCCACTCTGGCCATGTTTTCTTCACCGGTAGACCCCCCTAGTGGGTCAAAAGTTGCCCTGCAGGGGTGACCATTGAGGAGGAGGCTTGCTGGAGACTGCAGGAGGGCGGTAACTTCTCCTGCGGCCCCAGCTATCTCCTTAGGGCCGACGGAGCAAAGATCGTCCTGTAAGATGGCCGATTACCCTGCTGCCGAAAGTCACAGGTACATCTAAGCATGAAAGACCTACCACGGATGATCCGGGTGAAACCCCTCCTGCTCCTCTCTTCACCCTATTTTGTCTTTTTTTGCCTGTAAAAGCTTCGTTAGAATTATTTCCTTGTCTTGAAAAAGCAACTTTTGTTTGCGTGAGAAGAAAGGCGCTGAACAAAAGGATAGAATAAATAATTTTAATGATTACATTTCATTTTTATCTACTTTGGGGTACAGAAAAAACTCTGTTTTAGAGCTGTACTATTATTTTATACTGGAAGATTATTTCTTTTTCCACTTTTTTCTTTAAAAGACAGAAAAAAGGAAAAGAAAAAATGGTGTCTGGGAAAGATTTTTTAATCTACTGAGGACATCTAGTGGCGAAAAGTTAACATTGCAACTGCTGGTTAGTGTTTGGAGGTGAGGTGGATTTGACCTTCAAACTATTCTTGAAGAGAAAAGATAAGCTGATGCAGCTGTGGGAATTGTGGGGGTGGATATTGCTTAACTTTTATTAAATACAGCTTCCACTAAAAGAAAAAAGGGATTCTCTTCAACTACTATTAAAATGGAGAAACCTCATTCACAATTAAACTGTAAACTTATATTGGAAAAGATTTATGAGGCTACTGAAGAAATATGCGCTAAAATGAAAGAGACCACTACAGAATTAAGAGCCAGAAGCCTTACTCCAAATGCTCAAACTGACTTTCAGACTGCACCTGACCATTCTATAAATCAAAATACACCAGAAGAGGAATCAATGGAGATTAAAGAGGAATTTATTTTACCTTACAAGCACTTCTTCTATATCTTTGAGGATCAGAAGAATCAAAGACTGAGACTTGAACCTTTAAAGCAATGAGGCTTTAAGGACAAGAGAAATAGATGTCCAATGCAGAGGATGGGATGCTGTTTACTGACTCAAATGACATTACAAGCAACAGAAGGAGATCTATCGGCTGAAAGGGAAGCTTTATTATGGAAACCTGCTTGGCACAAAAAGAAGGCTAGATTAAGACTGAAAAGAGAAACTTAAAATTATATGTAATAGATTAAAAGGCACTGTAGAACTATGGATTGATTTAAGGATTAAGATTTAAAGTTAGAAGTAAGAGAAAATTGGGTGATTATTAGAATACATATTTTAAATAACTAAGAATGTACTTTTTAGAATAATAGGTTTATTTCCATGAAAACTATTATGTAATGGAATGAAGAAAATCCTTTAGATCTGGATTGACTCAATAATTAATTGAACATGTTAAATTAGTAAGATGATGTTTTTGTGTGATAATATGGGTGTTTTAGGCATGATAATTACTTGGATGAAATTTGAATTTTACCTAACAGACTGAAATGATTTAAGATTTGATATTATTTTGCTAAGTTAAAGAGATTGATTGATTGATGGACTATATATGTATAGGGTAGACTAATATTTTATTTTAATCAGGATACATAGTGTGTAATGGAAAAAGAATTAAACAAGACTTGTGATAAAATTAAGGACTTAAGAGATCAGAACTAGAATACATCTGGAATGGATACCTGAAGTGATAATGCGTTTATTTAAGGTTAAAGTTGACTATGGTAACTGTAAATTTATAAGGCTTAAAAACAGGTTTAGAATTTATAGAAATTTAATCTAGAAATGAATTATTTTAAATATATTATATTATTTGAGGGAAATAGAGAAGGAATATTTAATGTATTGATTTGAGTTATTCATATATAGTTTTATTTTTGGATGTTAGATTACTCCAGCACCACGGTGTGTCTCAAGCACTTTGTTCTAAGAAACAAAAAACCAATAAAATGTGTTTTAAAAAAGAAAGAAAGAAGAACTCGTGAAACTGGCAGCATTTCAAAAGGAACTTTTACTGAGAGATAGTGAAAGCAGAAAAAGCAGGCAGGACCTGAAGTTTCCACTCAAAAACATTAGATTACATCCTGTTGTTCAAACCCTCTCCCAACTGCCCAGTCCATAGGGAATCAATCCAGAGATGTGAAGGTGTTATGAGAACTCTAGATGGCAAAAGGTAATACAATCTTGTTCCCAGGCATCTTCCCCAGCTTCCCAGGCTTGGCGTCCTTAATCTCCAGAGCAGAGATAAAACAGATGGTCCCAGGCATATCCCTTCCCCCCTCACATTCACCAGGAAGACAAATCAAAGCAGAGAGAAATAAAGTAAACAAAACTAAGCACAGCACAGCACAGTACAGCACAGCACAAGAGACCTCCATAGGTCCCCTTTCCCATCAGAATGGCAGCATCCTGAGAGGAATCTATAGGGACCTGACAGTATGGTTAGATGCAGTAAAGCAGTATAATGGAAATATTTATGCAATTTGCCTCAATCGAATTCTATAGGGTCGTTCTGATTTCACCAACTGATCAAGTTTGATAGAAGTTTAACTTCTGATGCCAGTTTAAAACAAGATTCAGGATTTTAATAATGGCAATGATCAACTTGTCAGAACTTTAAGACAGCTAGAAGAAATAGGTCTGCATTACTTAATGTAATGTATATAGTGAAAAAAGCTCCAAATATCCGTGCATAAATGTTCACAGATAAAAGTTTACCACCTACCACATCTGTTCCTCTCATTTTCCACCATTCCTTCTCTGTTATACAGTTGTTTTGTTTGAGTTGACTGAGATAAGCATTCAGCTGGGTGACCATTGTTCTTATCTCTGATATCTTTGCTGGTCTGTATGCTGAGGAATCACTGAGGAGGGCGAATGCCTTCCTTTCATAATCTGTGCAATTCATCACCACCATTGAGTGGCCTTTGTCTGATGGTAAAATAATGATGTCCTGGCCTTGTTTCAGGTCTTTCAAGATGCGTCATTCCATTAGGTTGAGCATATTTCTTGGTTAGTGTGTGACCAGCATTGACAATACTTTTTGTCTGATAGTATATTTAATCTGGCTCTTCTATCTCTACTCTGTTGAACAGCTTTGGAATGGTCAGCTTTGGAATCCAAATTCAACAGAGAAGTGGTTCCAGTGAGATGCTATGGACTCCCCAAGATACACAAAATAGGAATCCCACTCAGACCTATTGTAGGACTATGAGACACCCCGACATATAATCTGGCTAAATGGCTGTCACAACGCTTAAACTTCCTGACCCAACCCTCAAACAACACAGTCACATCATCTACACCACGGGTGTCAAACTCACCATATCACATGGCGTGTTATGACGTATTGCATTGCCAGCATTGGGGTGGTTGCGGCTTCAGTATGATGAAACTGGCCTGTGGGCCGGCAGTTTGATACCTCTGATCTACACAATTTGTGACAAAACTACAAAGCTTAAATGTGGCTCCTGATGAGATCATGGTCTCCTTTGATGTAGTATCCTTATTTACATCCATCCCACCCCACTTAGCATATGAAGTAATAGATAGAAAACTAGAAGGATAAATACAGAACAGAACAACCTAACCAGGACACAAATCATGAAACTACTTCGATGCACCTTCTTCACATTCGAAATGTATGAACATAGGGTTAGGGTTAGGACACTTATATCATTATAATTTTTTGTATGAACATACATTTTTATAGGAAATTCTAATAAAATGTTGATATCTATCCATTAAGGAAATGGTGAAAATCTAAATGAGAAAGCTGTTAAAGCTTACTCGCTTTCATCATTGCCTGCATCAACTTCCAGCTTGCAGTTTGCCAAACAGAAACAGGAGAGTTAGTAAATTCCTAGGGAGGGGGAGTGTTCTGCTTCTGGAGAGGAGATGCCCACCAAGGCCAAGTTCTCAAAGCTACCAGCTGGCACAGACTGTTTTCAGAAAACAAAAGTACTGACTGTAATTGGTGGACAATGAATTATGGGCAATCCAGTGGTGAAAAGGTTTTTTTTTTACCTATGTTGGTTTTCATGGGAAAACCTCACAGCTGACTTTGCTTCTGCTGTGCTTAAATGAATCTTTCAATAAATTTTTACTCTTGGTAGTTCCTATGTGCCAGGAATTTCTTTTTTTGGATGTACCAAATGGGACAGTTGACATTAAGTCAGCTTTCACAATAGTGCCTACCTGCACCCCACCAGGAGGCAAGAAACCTTGTGATGTTGGCAATAGATGAGGAGCCAAAGGAGAAGAAGAAGTCGGGAGAAACCTTGGTTTGAGAAGCCCTAGCAGTGTTGCAGATAAGGGTAAGGGGTGCAGCCAGTGGACACACAGCCCAAACAGAGAGCCGAGAAGCTGGAGCCTCAGTCAATGAGCTTAAGGGACCAGCTGAGAGATGCCCCCTGCCAGGGGCCAAAGGCTCTCTGGTCAGCTAACATGGGAAGGTGGCAGAAGCTGAGGACCCCCTAACACTGTAGGAATTAATGTGATCTGAGGGAGCAAGTGGAAGGCAAAACTACTGGTTGAGTGGGATGAACCAATCAAGTGGAAGCTTCCAATGGCCATCTGCAACCCATTGATGGAGCAACTGGGGAAAAAAATTCAGTGGGCTAGAGGTCAAAGTAGCTGTATCACTGGGTGCTTCAGCAGTAGTAGCTGGGACGGGAGTAGTGAAATCGCTAGCCACCCCATCTCATCCCCTCCTGCAGCCAGTGGTGCTGGCACCTGCTGGGATGATTGGGTCCCTGGCACAAGAACAAGCAGCCACAGGCTCTGCCTCCCCCAGCATGACAGCAAGTGGTCTCCATGGCTCTGGCAGCAAATGCAGTTCTTCCTCCTCTTCCACCAGTGGCAGAAGCAGCCCTACCATCTGATAAGAGAACAACCTCTGATGGTCCATTTTGATGTGGATCCAGACAAGCTGGCCCACTTTTTAGCCCAGATGTAGCACCACTTGGAGTACTTTGGGGGGATGTACCCAGATGATGCAGCCCAGCTTCACACAGTGGCATCCAACCTGGAAGGCAGTGCTACTGGATGGCTAGTGTCCCTGTATGATAGCAAGATGCCAGAGTTGGATGATCTGGATGCATTCATGCAGATCCTACATGGGTGATTCAAGGACCCTGTGGCATCCCAATGAGCAGAATCCTGTATCCATACTCTTAAGAAGGGAAAATGACCAGTGATAGAGTACATCTAAAATTTCCACAGCCTAGCTAGCCACTTGAGGGACTTGCCCAAGCATATACTGGTTTTCTACTTCCAAGATGGGCTGAATCGAGAGCTCTACCAAAACTGCATACCCCAAGGGGTGCTGCACAACCTACAAGCATAGTTCTGAGTGGCTAGTGAGGTAGAGATCAGCCTGATGGAGTCAATCCCATAGAATGTCCAAACAACCGCTGGATCCCAGAGACAGCCAGTGCAACCCCGGCCAGAGAAGGCAAGCCTCACCAGAACCATGGAGCCTGTTTCTGCTGTGGGAAGGAGGGTCATCAAGCAGCTGAGTGCCTCACACCATGACTAGCATCTGCTCCTCCACCTGCCAGTCAACTCAAAAGGAAGAGCCCCCGCCCAGAAGCTGAAGGAGATGATACACGTATGGCAGCAGGTCATTGAATTCTTTCTCCAGTCCAGTGAGGAAGAGGGAACTCCAACCACCACTCAAGTGGGTCTAGCCTTCTACAAGAGCAACAGCAAAGAGGAAGATAACCCGATGGTAAGTCGCACCATCACCCCTATGACAGCCAGGGTCGAGATAGTAATGCCTTCCTCAGGGGTGAGGGGAACCATCACAGCATTGCTGGACTCAGTGTGCACCCAGTGCATAGTCAGCCCCTAGGTGGTGGAGGGACTGGGTCTGAAGCTGAGGAAAGATGACCCATGGTGTTTCCCCAACTGGACAGGTTGATAAGAGGGGATATGCCAGCTACCTGCCTGACTGAGCCAGTAAAGCTCAAAGCAGGGACCCATGTAGATAGAGACTATTAGACTCATTGTGGTCTCTGGGATGATTGAACCCATGGTCCTGGGATTGGCATGGTGGAAAAAGTGGAACCCTTCTGTGAGCTGGAACAAAGAGAGGTGGCAGATGCAGAGAAAAGCTGCTAACCAGCAAGAGCTAGGGAGAGCGCAGAGAGCTGGCCATGTGCCTGTGGTTAGGAAAGTGAAAGTGGAAACTGGAAATACACTAAAAGGAGGTGATAGGCTAGAACTGCTGATTTCAACAGAGTATCATGACCTAGCTGAGGTTTTCTGCGAGAAGGAATCAGATGTGCTGCCACCCACCAGCTGCACAATAGAGATCTTGCTAGGAGCCAAGCCAAAAATGTACTCCATGATCCCTCGAAAATGGATGAGCTCTGAACATTCATTGACAAGAACTTGGTGAGAGCCAGTGAAATCAAGAATAGCAGCCCCAGTGCTATTCAAGGAAAAGAAGGACAGTTCCCTTAGGCTGTGTGTAGATTACAGAGAGATAAACGGCATATGTGTGGAAAATATGTAACCCTTCCTCCTGATGAAGGACATGCTGAGCTATTTGGCAAGGGGAAAAATCTTTACTAAACTGGACTTGAGGAAGGCATACTATAGAGCAGTGGTGGTGAACCTATAGCACAGGTGCCAGAGGCGGCACTCAGAGCCCTCTCTGTGGGCACGTGTGCCGTCGCCCCAGTCCTAGGCCTTCAGCTGGGTTTTATAAAACCTTTTCGCTTTAGACCTCTGCCGCCATGTGCAAAAAAAAAAAAGATTCAATCAATCAGTTAATTTCAACTTCTTGTGGGAAAAAAAGATCTTGCAAAGTTGGAATTGATTGATTGAACTTTTTAGTCCCACCCAGTCTGTTGTTACCACCACAGCCACACCCACCCAATGGGCCACACCCACCCAATGGCCACACCCACCAGGCACCTGATGATGCATAAGTGGGTTTGGGGTGACAGTTTGGGCACTCGGTCTCTAAAAGGTTCGCCATCACTGCTATAGAGTGAGGATTAAAGAGGGTGATGTATGGAAAACTGCATTCAATTGTCCCATAGGCTGCTACCAGTTCTGAGTAATGCCCTTCGGGCTGTAGGAGGGCTCCTGCTATAGTCATGCAACTAATAAATGAAGTCCTGCATGAACATTTATACAAAGGGGTCTTCGTGTATTTGGGCAATATATTAATATACAATGAAACCCTTAAAGAGCATGTGAGCTAGTCAGGACAGCTAGTCAAGAAACTGCAAAGAGCCCAACTCTATACAATGCTCTCCAAGTGTGAGTTTCACAAAACTTGCTTGGACTATCTGGGCTACCATATCTCTAATGAGGGAGTGCAGTTGGACTCCAGCAAAGTGAAAGCCATACTGGAATGGGAGACCCCACAAAACAGGAGGGAGGTACAGAGCTTCCTAGGCTTCATGAACTTTTACCAGCAATTCATTCTCACATTCACCGAGATATCCTTGCTGACCACCAATCTACTGAAAAGGAGGGGAGGCAAACCCAAAACTCAGCCAACCCCTGGATTGGTCTCTTGACTGTCAAACTTCCTTTGAAAAGGTGCTCACTGCAGAGCCGGTCCTTAAGCACCCTGACTCACAGAAGTATTTTGTTATGACCCAGATAGGCAAGACTAGGCAGGCCTCCAAAGAGTTCTTTATTGCTCCTGGAAAAGGTAAAACAAATGACCCTTCACTGACCAGTCAGGCTCCACCCTCACTCCCCCAAACAACAGCCCATAGAGCACCTGGCAAGTCCACAAGGCAAAGTCCAGACAGAAAGCAAGGGGAGTTCTCAGAGCAAGGCAAAGTTCATGACAAGGAGCAGTTTTCTAAAGGGCACAGTGAAACAAAAGACAAACACACTTCACAAACAAAGGCACAGTTCAAACCAAAAAGCCAAGAGCACTCCTTGAAACAAAACGGGATCAAAGGCAAGGCAGGTCTGAAGGGAGGAGCTTCAGGGCTAGGGCAAGCCAAGAACAGTCCTCAAAACAAGGCAGAAGCAATCTTCAAAGCAAAGCAATCTGAGTAACAGCCGAGGGAGTGAAATCCAAAGACAAACACTTGTTCCTGGCAAAAGCCCATCTCCCGGTGTCTCCTTAAGTGTTACTCTCCAGGTGAACCTCATGAGGAGGGGTGGGGCACCCTCCTCCCAAGTAGCCAGGTCACCCTTCAGTGACTCTGTCTTCTTTCCATTCTTCACTCTCAAGGATTGGGCAGGGGAGGCATGTCTCTGGAGCTCTGCTCTGCTGCCCGCCTTTTCTGTCTCCTTCCCCCTTCCTTGATCAGCCTAAGCTCTCTGTTCCTCCCTACCTACTCTTCTGAGGCTCAATGGACCTAGGACTGCCTTGTCCTCATTCTCAGATTGTTCCTCCTCCAGCCATAGAGACTGCACCAACCCCTTGCACCATCCCCTGCTCCATCTCCTCTTCCACCTCAGACTTGGGCTCCGACGGGGCCATGACATGTTTATAGTACAGGCTGATGCCAGTGATGTGGCAATAGGGGCAGTCCTGCTCCAAAAGAATGCCAAAAGGGAATTACAATCTTACGCCTATATATCCCGCAAGCTGTCTGATAACTGAAAAAGCTATCTGGGAAAAGGTGTCAACTTCTGAAACGAGTCTGGCTGAAGCCATTTTTGTCATTCTAAGTTGCCACATAGATTGGGGAAACTGCATTTTTTTCTTCAGAAAAATGACAAGGGGGAACTGCAATTGTGTGCATATACCTCTAGAAAACTCACCAACACAGAGCAGCATTGGACTGTATGGGAGAAGGAGGCATTTGCTCTGCATTGGGCATTGCTAACCTGGTGTCACTTCCTAGACCAATGGTTCTCAACCTTTCTAATGCCGTGACCCCATAATACAGTTGCCCATGTTGTGGTGACCCCCAGGGGCATGGCCAAGTGGGTGTGGCCACCAAGTGGGTGTGGCCAAGTGGGCGTGGCCACCAAGCGGCCACAACCAAAATAGCTCTCAAAAAAACACATGTGGATATGTTTCTCAGGCGAAGGGATATGTTTCTCAGTTTCTCAATGTGTAATAATTTCAGAGATATGCTACTTGTTATGAGAACATGTAAGCCAGTGACATTAAGTACCATATTCATGCAATTTGTTTTATGGTCCATTTTATAATCCCTTGTGTTCAGCTGCCAGAATACTCTCGTGTTTTTTTTTTCTTTCCTGTACAAGGGATCTTGGAGACTATCCCTCTGGGATAGTTGGAAGGCCTGGAAATGGGAGACACTGTCTTTTGTAGTGTTTCTTCTCTGTCCTAAGCAGGTGGAGAAAGGAGAAGTTGGGTTCTTGGGAGCTCTGCTATAGGATGTCTCCCCAATCTACATGCTGACTGGGGAATTCTGGGAATTGAAATGCACACATTTAAAGTTGCAGAGACTGAAAAGTACAACTATACATGAAGGGATTGGGAGAGCTCATCTGCCAGCATGAAAGAGTCATCATGATGCCAATGTTACTCTATTATAGATCTTCAACCTGGCCCAAGCAGAAGATGAGGTGGAGACCTGACCCAGATCCTGAAGGCCCAGTTCTGGATGGGGAGAAATAGACTTAAACTGAATCCCAGCAAGGATGCGTTTGTGGTTTGGTTTGGTTTTGTACCACATTGTCTGGACTTTGGTAGAATTCCATCCTAACCAGGCCAGGGGTTTTTTTGTGGTCCCTAGGCAAGATTGCTCAGGTACTGTTGTTGCCTGTAAAATCTTTATTTTTTAAAGTGTCCCTTTTGACTTTTTAAGGTACAGGTAGTCCTCATTTAGTGAGTGCCTCATTTAGTGACCATTTGCAATTAAGATTGTGATAAAAAAGTAACTTTATGACCAATCATTGCATTTACAATTTTCACAGATATCCAAAGGAAAGCTGAAGTATGATCATAAGTATAATCACCGTTTCACTTAGCAACTGCTTCCCTTAGTGTACACGGACTGGAAATATTCCCTGAGTTCCTTTTCTTTCTGATTTTTGATTATACTCATCTTCCACAGCCTTATTCAAACATTGCCCTTCAGCCAGCATGAGGCAGGAAGTGTATGTTTAATATTTATCGAGTAAATGGGAAGGGGACAAAGCATGAGAATGTTTATTGTGGTGTTTATTGCTATGCAAAAGGGGGGATGGAGCGGGGGGGAATAATTTTTTTTCTTAAAGCAACACCACTGTCAAGCCCCACGGGGCTTGCCATTCACGGGGGGGGGGGTGACACACAACAGAGCCCGCAGCTGCCGACCGCCGTTCCAATGCTGGTCGCCACATCGGAACAAGGAAGCCGCCAGCACCATCCCAGCCATCATGGGAGGGAGGGGGGATGGGGCTCCCAAGCACCAATGAGGCAGTGCCCTGAGAGATGACCGGGCCGGGCTCGGCTTTCCCACGGCGAGAGGGGCCGCCGGGAAGAACTAGTTCTGAGAGGAAGAAGCGGAGGACCGAGGCGGCAAGGATGGTGACCATGTCTCTTCATTCCGCCGCTGCCTCCTCCTCATCCTCGGAGACTCGGAAGTTCACGCGGGCACTCAGCAAGCCGGGCACAGCCGCCGAGTTGCAGCAAAGTTTTTCGCTGCTTTCAGACAGACCCGCCAGGCGGGCGGGCGGGGCGGGGGTCTGGCCAACAATCTACAAGCGGGACAGGACTGGGATGGCTGCTGCCCCCTCGTTCCAAGCAAGCAAGGGAGGAAGGGGCGCAGGGGTCTCTGAACCCACCGGAGGTAAGAAAACCACCTGCTCCGCTCGTGGGTCCTCCCGGATTCACTGCCCGCCCTTCGCCGCCACTCACCACAAGAACGTAACCCCACACCACTTTGGAGACAGCCCTCTACATGGGTTTACTTCCAGAAAGAGCCCCGCCAGGTGCGAGCAACCCATCCCCTCCCTTCCTTCCACTTTCCGCCCCGCTTCCCTCCACAGCCCTCAGGGTTAGACCCAGCGCACCCCCTTCGCCTCTGATCCTCCGCATCGGCCCTCGGCCCTCTTCCTTCGCCCAACCCCAGCCCAACTTTGGCTGGCTCCGAGCGGAAACTGCGCTGATCCCTTCTCCCCCCCCCACTCCACCCCAGCCAGGGCAACCCGAGAAATGGACCGAGCCTGCTCCAATCGAGCCAAGGTTTTTCTTTCGCCCCTTCTTTTCCCTTCGCTTCTCTAAAACCAGATCTCTCTCTTTCTCCCCCTTCCCTCCCCCGCCCTTCTCTCCCCGTTTCCCCTTTTAAAAAATAATAATTAAATCAGGGCAAAGAATCAACATGCTCAAAACTTACCACTTTTGCTTGTTCTCTCTCTTGCTTTCTGCCACGTGCTTTGAAACCGAAACTTCCTAACTTTATATTGGAAAAAGCTGCGCATGTGCAAAGAGGAGCTAGGGAAAAGGGAAAAAAATGGCGGACAGTGCTGTTTGGCGACCCCGTGAAATGGTCGTTCAACCCCAAAGGGGGTCGTGACCCATAGGTTGAGAACCGCTGTCCTAGACGGTAGCAAAGTACTCTTTGAAGTATGGACTGATCAAAAGAACCCTGAAGTGGTAAAAACCCCATGCATATTATCCCTCAAACAGGTTCAATTGGCACAATATTTCAATCATTTTAACTTCTCTCTCAAATATATTCCTGACTGATGCCTTGTCTAGAATGCCACAGTACAAGAGCCATGAGGAGGAGGTAGTGAATGCTATCATCCTCTCACCTCATCTCAAGTCACCACTAGGCATCAAGCCTGAAATCAGTCCATCAACCCTGCCAGCAGCTTAACCCAGAAACTACAAAATGAACTGAAATATGACCCCTGGTTCAGAGACAACAAACAGCTGTTAACTTATAGGGATGACTTAGCATGGAAAGTTTCCAAGTTGTACCTTCCTAGCACCCTCAGGGTGCAAGCCCTGCAATGAAGCCACAATGCTAGGCAACCCAACCACTTTGGATTTTTAAAAATTTAGTGAGATGGCAATTCTGGTGGCCAGGAATGGAAAAGGATATTGAAAGCTATGTTAAGAGCTTGTTGTGATTCCGTGCCAGCCTGTGATCCCAGTAGTTGAGTCTGGGGAATCAGAGGAGGAGGAGGAGGAGGAGGGGCCTGGAGAGCCAGCAGAGTCAGAGGGAGGCTCTGATGAGCTGCAGGACTTGCAGACTGATGAGGAGGCTGATCCTTCCACTCGTGATTGAACTGAGAGCCAGCTGTGCTGGGAAGCTGAGTTGGACTTGGAGGAAGCACAGCTGGAAGATTTCAGAGATGCTCGTAGATATAGGCAGTTCACACAAGTAGGACAGAGGGAGGCAATGTTGTGACTCCAGGGGAGGAGGAGAAAGCAGTGAGAAGCCATGCCTTGGGGGCTGCATAACAAAAAGGGAAAGTGTGGGCAGGGCTGGTTGCTGGAGGCAACCATTTGCAAAGAACTTCAGAGTCAAGAGATCATGGTCTGTTTATTTTGTCTGTGAGTTATTTCCTGTTTGACTTGTGCTCCGTTGGAAAAGTGTTCTGTTACTTTTGTTTTTCTGGGACAATTATCAGGTCTGTAACTCAAATAAAAAGGATTTATTTTCCAGTTTACTGTTAAAAGAGGGGTTGTCTTTGTGCAGTAACAAGGACGTACATAGGCTGGGACAGAACAGCCCCATCAGTGCAGGGGGAGACAGCCCCAGGATGGCTGGAAGGGAGCCCAGCCCATCCACTCGACGGCTCTGATGGGGGCAGCTTCTGCTGCTGCTCTGACCATCTCTGCCCACACCATTGGGGCTGCCATGATGCAGGACAGACAGCAGGCTGTGGCTGCTGATGGACACCGTCGGCCTCCATGCACTTGCTGACCTCTGTGTGGGGGGCTGATGGTGTCAGGCAGCAGCTGCTCTGGCCCCTGCCTCACCTCGCCTCGCCTCACCCCACAGGATGAGCCTCTGGCCCACCGTCCCACCTGCCAGAGACCTCCTGGATCTCTCACAACCCTGCCTGGCCCCCACAGGCATCCCTCCCCACAAGCATCATCGAGGTGGCCACACTCACCATGGCCATGCCCACCCAGTCAGCCATGACCACCGTGGCCATGCCCACCCAGTTGGCCACGCCTATCCAGCACCCGGCGATAAATAAATGGGTTTTGGGTTGCGGTTTGGGCACTCAGTCTCTAAAAGGTCCGCCATTACTGTTGTCTTGTAGAGATTTATAAAGCTCTGCAGGTATCCCATCTGGACCTGGAGTCTTATCATTTTTTTTTGCCTTTTTATAGGCTGTGTCACCTCTGTCATTGATATTTTTTCACTTAAAATGTTTTGTATATTCTTTGGGATTTTTGATAAATCCGCTTTATTTTTTCTTGAGAAGTTTCCTCTGTATCATAAAGTGTCTCATAAAAGTCTTTGATTATTTTTTTAATTATATAATTTTGGAACTATAAATCGCTTTTTGAGTCTTGCAGTTTATTTATCATTTTTTTCTCTCTTTCTTTTTTCAACTTGTATGCTAGCCACCTCCCCAGTTGATTAACATTTTCAAAAAAAAAAATCTGTTTGGCCCTTTTAATTTGTTGTGCCATTTTTTCAGCCTCTGCTAGGTTTATTTTATGCTTTATTAGTTCCATTTGTTTTTTTAAGTGTTTTTTGTGAATCTATTTGTGGTTCTGATTCTAATTTCATAAATTCTTCCTTTAACTTTAGCTGTTGTTGGTTTTTTTCTTTATTCTTTTTCACCATGTAGGTTATAGCCAACCCTCTGAAGTATGCTTTAGCGTACTTTTGAAGCAATGTCTCTTCATTTTTATTTATTTTGAAAAAGAATTCCATTTCCTTTGTTGCTATTTGTATAAATTCTTTTTCTTTCAATAAGGATTTATTCAGGGACTATCTTAATTTTTTCTTGGTTCCTCTACAAGTCATCTTTATTGGGTTGTGATCTGTCCATTTATTGGGTTCAATCTCGATCTCTTGTATAATCGTGCTTAGTTCAGGAGATATCCATATGATATCAGTTCTGGACCATGATTTGTTTCTGTTTGAACAAAATGTATATTGTGTTTTTGGGGGGTTCTTTTCTCTCCATATGTCCTGAATACAGAGTTCTTCTATCATTTTAAAGAAAGTTTTAGGTAGTATATGCTTTCCTTTCCCCCCTATTTTATTACTTTTGTAGTCCAGTATTCTGTCTACTATTGCATTAAAGTCTCCCATTACACAAATGTTTTGATATCCCATTCCACTATTTTTATGTAGTTTTTGATAGAATTTTTCTTGTTTGTTGTTAGGGGCATATATTGGTACCATCAGTATCTGTTTTTGATTTATCATTATTTCTACCATTAATATTCTTCCCTCCTCATCTGCATAGATTTGTTTGGGATTCATTATTTTTTATATACTGTATATAAAGCTATTGCTCTTTGTTTTGTTGTGCTAATGTAAAGTGACGTTTGTCAATTTTCGGTTGTTCTAACAATTTGCAGTGTTGTCTCTTAATATGTGTTTCTTGGAGATAGATTATGTCCATTTTTAATCTTTGTAATCATGTAAAAAAATTTTCCTTTTTGTAGGGGAGTTCAACCCATTTATATTCATTGAAAGAATCCCATTTTCCTTCTCCATCTCCTTCAATTATATTTAGGTCTTAATCTTCTAGTTGTTCTTATCTGTCTCTGTTCTTTTGCTCTTACCCCTTCTTCTGTATTTGTATTTTCTGTTTCTTCTTCCTCCCTTGGCTTGGCTGCTCCTTCTGTTACTGTTTCTTCCTATCTCTTTGTTTCTCTCTCTATACGAAATTCTGAACTTTCCCCTTCCATAAATGCTTTATGGTTGTCATAAAACTTGAATGCCTTAAGTGGCATGTCCAGTCTGTATCTTTTTGCACCCCAGTTAATTAGGATCCCTTATGGAATCAGCCATCTAAAATTTATTCCTTTTTTCAATTAATTTTTTTAGTTAAAAATTGATATTCTCTTCATGCATTTCTTATTCTCCTGGGAATCTGCTTCAGGACTACAATTTCTTTTTCTTTATATTGCAGAGGGTCATCTCTCATTCTTCTCAGAATCTCATCCCTTATAGATCTTTTAATGAATCTATCATGTACTTCTCTAGGGACTTTATTTCTATGCACTTGAATTGACTCAAAATATCTGGTCTAAATCTCCTTCCATTTCCTGTTTCCTGATTTCCAGTGTTTCAGCCAATGGCTCCATTATCAGATCTGCAAGATCCTCTTCCTTATCCTCTATTATATTTTGGAATCTTAAGAAGTAAGAAGCCTTTTCCATTTCCATAACTACCATTGAATCTTCCAATTCTCTGTTGACCTGCATCAGCTTCTGGTTTTCATCTTTTAGTTCTTCCAACTTTTGGTTGGTCCCTACTGACTTGTCTTCTACTTTTGAATTCTTTGTTCATTTTTTATGACCATCTGTTTGAAGTTTTCTAGTTCGGAATCCATGTTATTAATTTTTTGGTTCATTTTATCAAGGTTATCTTTCGTCTCCTCATGATTTTATCTTGTTTCTTCCTTGTGGGAGGAAATTGTCTCTTGAATCATTTGTAGTGTTGCTTGCATCTCTCTCATGGTTCTGAAAGAAGAAACTCTTCAAATAACTTTGAGGCATTGTTTACCTTAAAGAATCTTTTTAATTGCTACATAGCTTCGGCACGTACATAGTGAAGCCAAAATCTGAATTTTCCTCCCCCAACACACCCGTAACAAAGCATAACTCACTCCTTCATTTAACAGTCATTAATCACATTCTTCAATTAGTTTGAAGTGTGAACTTTCTCTCCCCTTATCTTCTCTTATTACAACTAACCTTGACAATACTCTACTGAAATATTGTTATGGTTAACTAGTCCCCAAGTACATTCTTTCCCCCCTCCCTTCCAGCACTATCTAATTTTAACTCTAAAGTAATACACAGGTTAAATTGAAAATGTCTGCATCTTCATATATTGTCAAGCAAGAACATCCGATGTTAGCAGCATTGACATCCGGCCTCCTTACAAAAAGGACAGATCCTGCAGTGTAAACAAAAGTATATGTTAAGGATTATTTTTTGGTTTGTTGGGGTATTTCGCATGAAACCTTTTGATGAGTCTGTCAGCTTTTATCTCACTGGATTTCACCCAGGTGGCTTCAGACAATGGGTATCCCTTCCATTGTACTAGGTATTGCAATTTCCCTTTAAAAATTCTAGAGTCAAGAATATGTTTCACTTCATAGTGGGTCTGTCCCACAACTACGAGGAGCCCGGGTGCCTTCTTAGGGGGAGGCCTTAAGGTGAAGCCCCAACAAGGTTTTAACTAGCTGCAATAGAAGACAGGGTGAATCCTCCCTAAAAGCCTAGGGAGTTTCAATTCTACTGTGATGGGGTTGATGATCCTTACGATGGGGAAAGGCCCCAAGAATTTTGGTCCCAATTTCTTGCTGGGCAATTTGAAGCATAAATATTTAGTTGACAGATAAACCTTTCCCCCAACTTGGAATGTTCTTTGGGGAGCCCTCTTTTTATCAGCCTGCTTTTTATAGGTCTCGGAAGACTTTTTTAATGCAGTTTTCGTATTTCTCCAAACTTCTTCCCACCCCCTCACCCATTGGTCAAAGTCTGGGAGGTGGAGGGCACCTGAGGGTATTCAGGTATTGGACTGAACTCTTTTCCTGTGGCCACTCTGAAAGGCGTGTAGCCAGTACTGCTGTGAACAGAATTATTGTAAGCCACTTCGGTGAAAGGGAGGAGGTCAGTCCAGTTTGTCTGTTGGTAGGAAATGTAGCATCTGAGATATTGATCCACCATTTTGTTAGTGGATTCTGCAGCCCCATTGGTAGCTGGATGAAAAACAGATGATAAGCCTTGGGATGATCCAATTATTTTAAGAAAACTCCTCCAAAATGTCGCTGTGAACTGCACCCCTCTGTCCGAAATTATCTGCTTAGGGGCGCCATGCAGCCGGTAGATATTTTTCAGGAACAATTTGGTCAGTCGTTGGGCAGATGGGAGTCCTTTGCAGGCAATGAAATGAGCCTGCTTCAAGAACAGGTCTATCACCATCCAGATGACAGTATTTCCTCTACTTTCAGGTAGGTCTACTATAAAGTCCATAGCTATTTCTTCCCGTGATTGAGAAGGGTCTGCCATGGGTTGCAATAACCCAGGGGTTTTCCTTGGGATTCTTTTCATTGTGGCACATACAGTACAACTTTTTACATAGTTTTCCACACCAAAATTGCCAGCAGGTGAGGTGTAGAATTTTTAAATATCCGAAGTGTCCACCCTGTTTTACATCATGGCTGTGTTCGCGAGCATTAAAATGGAGGGCTTCGGGCAAATATAGTTTCCCTCTTTTGTAAGCCAAGCCATCCTTGCATGTTAGGGAGGTCTGATTATCTTTGAACCATTGATTGGTGAGGAGCTCTTGTTTTATTTTCTTTACCCCAGGGTCATCAGGATTAGGGACCCTGTGAGACGTAAGTTGAGCAGCAGTTTGTGGATTGGGGATAATTGCCTCGTTAACCTCCTCCCATTCACTTTTGTATTGGGGTAACTAGGATAGCACATCAGCTAGGAGGATTTTTCCTCCCGGTATATACTTTAGAGTGAAGTTGAAGCGGTTAAAGTACTGTGCCCACCGCATTTGCTTTGGGGACAATTTGCAGGGAGTTTTCAGTGCTTCTAGATTTTTGTGATCTGTCCATACTTCAAATGGCACCTTGCTCCCATCTAGATAATGTCACCAGTTAAACAGCCCCCACCTAATCCCGAAGGCCTCTTTCTCCCAGATTGCCCATCTCCGGTCGCTTTCAGTAAGTTTTTTAGAGATGTAGGCGCAGGGTTGCAGGACCCCACTTTTGTTCTTTTGCAGTAATACAGCTCCAACTGCCACATCACTGGCATCAGCTTGAATTACAAAGGGCTCCCCTGGGCAGGGGTGCTTTAGAACTGGTTCAGCAGCAAATAGTCTCTTAAATTCTCAAAAGCTGTTTGACAGCCCATCGTCCATGCTAGTGGTTGGCCTGGTCGCGGCTTCCCTCCTCTTTTACCTGTTTTGAGTAGCTCTGTAAGGGGTAGGGCAATCTTGGCAAAAGAAGGGATGAATTGATGATAGAAGTTGGCAAAATCTAGAAAGCTTTGGAGCTGTTTGCGAGTTTTGGGGGGCTGCCATTCAGTTATGGCTTTCACCTTGACTGGATCCATTTCAGTGCCCTCGTTGGAAATTCTGTAGCCAAGATAATCTAATTGGGTCTGGTGAAATTCACATTTCGACAATTTGACATAAAGCTTGGCATTCAATAGTTTCTTTAACACCTCTCTCACCAGCTTTATGTGATCAGTCATGTTCATGCTATATATCAGATATCATCAAGATACACCAGAACTCCTTTGTACAAGTGATCATGTAGGACCTCATTAATTAACTGCATGAATACGGCTGGGGCCCCTTGTAGTCCGAATGGCATGACTTTGAAATGATAGCACCCCATGGGGCAGTTGAAGGCAGTTTTCCACTCGTCTCCCTCCTTTATTCTTACCCAGTAATATGCCTCTCTCAGGTCTAATTTAGGGAAGACACTCCCCTTAGCCAGATGGGTTAATAAGTTCTTTAAGAGGGGGAGGGGGTATTTGTTTTCCACCCTCACAGCATTGAGACCCTTATAGTCTATGCAGAGACAAAGAAACCCATCTTTTTTCTCTTTGAACAACACAAGGGCTCCCATGGTAGATTTGGCTTGTTCAATGAACCCCCTCGCTAGGTTTTTGTTCACGTATTGCTGCATCTCCTCCATTTTGAGAGGAGACATAGCGTACATTCTCGGTCATGGGAGTTTGGCTCCTGACACCAATTCGATAAAGCAGTCATTGGGTCTGTGAGGGGGCAGAGCATCACATTCTTTTTCACTAAATGCCTTCACTAGGTCCTGGTATTCACTGGGAATGAGTGGTTTGCCTGATGGAGGTGAGGCAGCCATGTGCACTCGCTCATTGGGTGGCTTAAGGTGTCCCGCAAGTCGGTTGAATCAATGGGAGGATTAGGCCCTATAGTAGTCTCAGAGTTCTCATTCCTTTCTCCCACCAGAGAAATAACTTCCATTTGTCTAACCAGGCTAGCCCTAGGATCATTGCCTCAGTCATTTTTAGAGCCACCAGAAAACGAATAAACTCCCAGTGCTCACCTATTTCTAGTTGTAGCGGCTCAGTTAATTGCGTGACAAAATTCCCTCCCATGAGGGAGCCATCGGCTTGCTCAAACTTCATGGGCTTGGAGAGTAATTTTGCTTGTATACCTAATTTCATGGCAGAAGGCAAGCTAATAATACATCGGGAGCATCCAGAATCAGCTAGCACTTTTAAATCTGCCTGTGCTCCTGATTTAGGGTTTAATAGTTTTGCAGGCAGTGAAAAAGGTGGGACATGTTGACTCACCATCGGATCATTCTCTCCTTTGTCATCGCTGTCGAAAGAGGGTAGATTGGGAGTGGATCCAGCTTTAGTCCCAGTGTCCTCCTGTGTGGGGGATGTGACTTGGGCAAGCAGTTCCTGTATGATCCAGTTGGATTTTTCTCTCGTTGGCTGCTGATCAGGTTTCTTCTTTGCTGCAGGTCCTGGTCTGCTCTTCTGTTGAGGATAGGGAACTGGGCAGTTCGCTGCTTGATGTCCCTGCTGTCTGCATTGGAAGCATATGATTGGCGGGCCTGCAGGTGGCCTGGGTCTTTCAGCAGTCGTAGCCGTTGAAGGTTTTCGGGGTGGTGGTTGTCATCTGGGTCATTCTGGTTTTGGCTCAGTTTCAGGTGGGGGAGGCTTCTTATAGCAGGTGAGCTGAACATCTAGCTTCACCACTGTCTGTTACCACTCTTGCAGCTGATCAGGTACTGCTTGATAGATGCAGGCCTGAGAGAGGTGGTCATCTAATCCCTCAATGACGTGATGGATTAGGGACTGTTCAGGCCACCCCTCTATTCAACCTGCTATCTTGCAGATCTCTCGCACATACTCCAGGGCAGGCCTGCCAGCTTGTTTTATTTTGTGGATTTGTTCCCCTGCTTTGAGTCCAATGGAAGGGTCCTCAAATCTTTCTCTTAGCCCTAGGAGGAAGAGGTGGAGGTCCTCCAGTTCGGGGGCTTTCTCATTATATAAGTTGTTCAGCCATTCGGATACTTCTCTCTCTAGGCTGGATGCAATCACATCAACCATGGTCCCTGTGTCTGGGTAGAGATAGGCCCAGTGGTTCAAATGAGAACGTACTTGGTTGAGAAAAAAAATCAGCTTTTCTGGGTCCCCATCGAAGGTTGCTCTGAAGGATGGTGCAATTACAGGCTGTTGCAGCCCCCACTGTGGCTGTTGCTGTTGGCCCCCTCCTGGCTGTTGATCCAATGGCTGCTGAGCCCTCCACTGTCAATGTGGCACCCCCAGTTGCAGCTGGCCCCACCCTGGCTGTTGCTGCATGCCCAGGGGTTGCACATTTGGGGGCTGCGGCCATCCCCCCTGCTGTGGTTGCAATACCAGTAGTATTGGCCTCTCGAGTTGCTGGAGGTCTTCCAAAGGTTGCTGTTTGGGCGGGGACTGCTGCTGTCTTCTCTATCATTGGCCAGCGTGGACTGGTGGTGTCCTCTGCTGCTGTAGGCCTCTTAATGGTGGCTGTGCAAGTGGGGGTTGCAGTGATCTTCTCTGCTGTTGGACTGCAGGGGCTGATGGCACCCTGTGCTGCTGCAGACCCCTCAATGGTTGCTGGATGAGTGGGGGTTGTTGCTGGACCTCCCTCATTTGCAGGCCCACCAGCTGTTGCTCTCCTGGCTTCTGCACCACCCCAAGCTGTTGCAAGGCCTCTATTAGTTGATGTAAGCTCAGAGGTGGCTGACCACTCATCTGTGGAGGCTGCCAAATTCCCCATTGCTGTAGGGGTCCCAGGCTGGGGTTCTCTCTCTCTGTGGGGCTGGAGGCCCTGGCAGAGGACTCTAGGGTCTGGAAGGCTGCTTGATCTGTGAGGAAGGGGCTGGAGGCCTCTCTCAACATGAACTGCTCTCCCCTTCTCACTTCTAGTTCTTCAAATCTTTCTGCCAAATATTCTACTGACCCACTACAAGCTGCAGATGGGTATTTCCACTCACCCGAGTCTTCAGTGACAGACAGCCTGGCAGCTCTCCACTGGTGTGGGGGATGCAATATGTAAGAATCCCTTTGTTGTGGCTCCAGTTCATCTGCTTTAGAAGTCTTTGAGGGCGGCAGGGCTATTTCAAAACCTCCGGAGTCTTCGCTTGGCTTATTCCAATCTGACGACCAAATTAACTCTCCTAATTGCTTTGGCCTTGCTCCCAGCTGGAAGATCTGCAAGAATCCCTTCTCCACTGGCTTGCTGGCTATCGCTCCCCCCCCCCGGGGAAGCTACAGCTGCCGGGGTGCCTCAGGCAATTTTTCTTCTTCCATGATGAGATCTTTCCCGAATCTTTGTCAGCCCGGGACCCCTTAAAAGGTTTAAAAAGTTTGTGGATTTTGGCTTGATGTCATAGTTCCGAAATAAGCTCTTCAAAGAACTTTGAGGCATTGTTTACCTTAAAGAATCTTTTTTTATATAAATATTTTATTGAGTTTTATAAGGGTAATAAAGGAATAGGATCAAAAAGAATAAGACAAAGGGAAACATACAAAAAGGTTAAATCAGGAAAAAGGGATAACACAAAAGTGGGATTAATCCCACAAAATAACATCGCTGCAGCAAGTCTACCAATCCGGGTATACATATTAAATCTTAATAATTATTCTATTATTAAACAACTTTCAATATAATCATGTAAATAACAAATTAATCAATAAATCTCATTCATTTCACTACTTAACAATGCTTAATACTAATTAATTATAATAACTTTAAAATAATAATATATTACATATTAATTATAATTTACCATATTGTTTAAAATCACAAGTATGGAAAGAGGAAGAAGAAGAAAAGAAAAAAGAACAAGTTCATACAAATAATCATGAAATATTTTCAAAAGTATTTTATCTAGTGGTGTCTGTTCTTTGTAAAATCCCATTACTTTTACACCTTTTTCATATCTTGTTTGAATTTGCAAATATGACCACCATGTTAGATCAATGCCATTTTGTTGAAGTTCTTGCCTATCTTTAAGTTTTCCTTCTTTATCTAAAATGTCTTTATAGGCCACAAGTTTATCATAGTTAATTAAATATGGATACGCAAATTCTTCCATTGTGGAAAACCACTCAGGTATTTTCATATAAATTTTCTTTTTAATTATCTCCCACTCTGAGAGTAATACATTCCTTATGGCATGGGTTGGAAATATTTATGTACTTTATTTTTCTCATACCAAAGGAAAGCATGCCAACCCAGTTGCAAATCATGTCCCTCTAAATAAAAAAGTTGTTTATTTCTCAGTGTGATCCATTCTTTAAGCCACAACAAAATAGTAGCTTGGTAACAAAGTCTCCAGTCTGGGAGCCCAAAGCCCCCTCTGTCTTTTGATTCTTGTAGCAGTTTAACTTTGATTCTTGCTTTTTTCCCTTGCCATATAAATCTCATTATTGTTGCATTTAAATCACAAAAAATTTCTGGCTTAGTTTAACAGGAACCGTCTGGAAAAAAAATAACAATTTAGGTAGAATATTCATCTTAATAGTCGCTATCCTTCCTAGTAGTGATAATTGAAAGTTTTTCCACTTCTCCAAATCCATTTTTATTTGATTCAATAATCTTCCATAGTTATCTTCTTTTATTGTTATACATTTTGATGTTAAATAAATACCTAAGTATTTAACTTTTTTAACTATCTGGAGATTTGTTTTTTCCACAAATTGAGCTTTCTGTTTTTCTGTTAAGTCTCTTGTAAGTATTTTAGTCTTTTCCCTATTTATTTTCAACCCAGCCACTTCTCCAAATTCCTCTATTTTCTGCAACAATTTAGTGGCTATTTCCAAAGGCTCCTCCAAAATAAAAGACAAATCATCTGCAAAAGCTTGTAATTTATATATCTGATCTTTTATCTCCAGTCCTTTGATCTCCCCATCTTGTCTAATATTCCTGGCCAACACTTCCAGTGTAAGAATAAAGAACAAGGGAGACAATGGACATCCCTGTCTTGTACCTTTCCTAATCTCAAAATTACCTGTGTAGTCTCCGTTTATAAGTATCTTTGCTGATTGTTTATTGTAGATTGCTTGGATAGCATTTATAAAATTTTCACCAAAGTCCATCACTCGCAATTGCTGAAATATAAATTGCCAGTTAAGATTATCAAAGCTTTTTGTGCATCCAAAAATATCAATCCCATTTGTTTCCCCGGATGTTTTTCATAGTATTCTAAGACATTTGAAATAATTCTTAAGTTATTCTTTATCTGTTTTTTAGGCAGAAAACCATTTTGATCTGAATGGATAAATTCATTCAAAAATTTCTTCATTCTTTCAGCTATTATTGCTGTAAATATTTTGTAATCCAAATTTAATAATGATATTGGCCTATAGTTTTTAATTAGTGTGAGATCAGTTATCCTCTTTGGGAATCAGAGAAATATTGGCTTCTGTCCAGGATTTTGGTATTTTCATCCCCAAAAAAGTTTCATTACAAAGATCTTTCAATATCGGACTTATTATATCTTGTAAAGCTACATAATATTTCACTAGTCCCGGAGTTTTATCTTTTTTTGTGTGTCTTTTTATAGCCTCAGTAATTTCCATCATTGTTATTTTCTCATTCAACATATGTTGCATATTCTCTGGTATCTTTGGAAGGTTTGCTTTTCTTAGATATTCCTGTATTGCCTCCTTGGAAACCACCTCCGCCTTGTAAAGTGTCTCATAGTAAGTTTTAACATTTTTTTTCAATGCGTCATTATGACAATGTATTTCACCTTTTAAATCTTGCTGATTACTTATCAATTTTTTTCTCTTTCCTTTTTCATTCTATATGTAAGCCATCTTCCTGGTTTGTTGGCATTTTCAAAGAAATTCTGTTTTGAATGTTTTATCTATTGTGCCCTTGTTTCCATCTCCAATAAATTTAGTTTGTGTTTTATTAATTCCATTTGTGTCTTCAGCTTCTTCTTTTGTGGATCATTTTGTAACTCAAATTCTAAATTCCTAAATTGTCCTTTCAAGTTAAGTTGTGTCTGTCTCTTTTCTTTATTCTTTTTAGCAAGGTAAGTTATAGCCAAGCCTCTAAAATACACTTTCACAGTGTCCCAAAGATTTTGAATCAAAGTTTCTTTTTCCTTATTTATTTTAAAAAAGATTAGCATTTCTTTCATTGCAAATTGTAAAAATTCTTTTTCTTTCAATATTGATTTATTCAATGACCATCTTAATTTTTTCTTAGTTCCTTTCAAAGTCATTTTAATTGGATTATGATCAGCCTTAATATTGGGTTCAATTTCCACCTCTCGTATCATAGTCTTTAAATCATATGAAGTCCATATCATATCAATTCTTGACCAGGATTTATGCCTATTTGAATAAAATGTATATTTTTTTCTGGATTTATTTCTCTCCATATGTCTTGTATGCACTATTCATCTTTCATCTTTAAAAAAGACTTAGGTATGGTATTTCCCCCTTTTTTCCCTTGTTTGTAGCTTTTATAATCCAGTATTACGTCAACTATTACATTAACGTCACCAAGTATGCAAAGATTTTGGTAATTTAATTCCACTAATTTCTCATGTATTGCTGGAAGAACTGATCTTGTTTCTCATTGGGAGCATATATTGCAACTATCAAAATTTGTTTTTGATCCCATGTAATTTCTACTATGAATATTCTCCCTTCTTCATCAAGATAAATTTGTTTTGGATTCATCTTTTCCCTTAAATCAGTGGTTCTCAACCTATGGGTCGTGACCCCATTTGGGGTCGAACGACCATTTCACAGGGGTCGCCAAACAGCACTGTGGCAGAAAGCAAGAGAGAGAACAAGCAAAAGCGGTAAGTTTTGAGCGCCTTGATTCTTCGCCCTACTTTAATTATTATTTTTTAAAAGGGGAAACGGGGAGAGAAGGGCAGGGGAGGGAAGGGGGAGAAAGAGAGAGATCTGGTTTTACAGAAGCGAAGGGAAAAGAAGGGGCGAAAGAAAAACCTTGGCTCGATTGGAGCAGGCTCAGTCTATTTCTTGAGCTGCCCTGGCCAGACCAGAGTGAGGGGGAAGAAGGGATCGGTGCAGTTTCTGCTCGGAGCCAGCCGAAGTTGGGCTGGGGTTGGGTGAAGGAAGAGGGCTGAGGGCCGAGGGCCGATGCGGAGGGTCAGAGGCGAAGGGGGTGCGCTGGGTCTAACCCTGAGGGCTGCGGAGGGAAGCGGGGCGGAAAGTGGAAGGAAGGGAGGGGACGGGTTGCTCGCGCCTGGCGGGGCTCTTTCTGGAAGGAAACCTGCGTAGAGGGCTGTCTCCGAAGTGGTGCGGGGTTACGTTCTTGTGGTGAGTGGCGGCGAAGGGCGGGCGGCAAATCCGGGAGGACCCTTGAGCAGAGCGGGTGGTTTTCGTACCACTGGTGGATTAAGAGACCCCTGAGCCCCTTCCTCCCTTGCTTGCTTGGAATGAGGGGGCAGCAGCCACCCCCGTCGCTCATCCCAGCCCTGTCCCGCTTGTAGATTGTTGGCCAGACCCCCGCCCCGCCCGCCCGCCTGGTGAGTCTGTCTGAAAGCAGCGAAAAACTTTGCTGCAACTCGGCGGCTGTGCCCGGCTTGCTGAGCATCCATGTGAACTTCCGAGTCTCGAGGAGGAGGAGGCGGACTGAAGAGACATGGTCACCATCCTTGCCACCTCAGTCCTCCGCTTCTTCCTCTCAGAACTGGTTCTTCCCGGCCCGGCCATCTCTCAGGGCGCTGCCTCGTCGGCGCTCGGGAGCCCCATCCCCCTCCCTCCCTCCCATGATGGCTGAGATGGCGCTGGCGGCTTCCTTGCTCCGATGTGGCGACCAGCATTGGAACGGCAGTCGGCAACTGCAGGCTCCGTTGTGTGTCACACACACACACACACACACCCGTGAATGGCAAGCCCCGTGGGGCTTGACAGTGGTGTTGCTTTAAGAAAAAAAATTATTCCCCCCCGCCCCATCCCCCCTTTTGCATAGCAATAAACACCACAATAAACATTCTCATGCTTTGTCCCCCTCCCATTTACTCGATAAATATTAAACATACACTTCCTGCCTCATGCTGGCTGAAGGGCAATGTTTGAATAAGGCTGTGGAAGATGAGTATAATCAAAAATCAGAAAGAAAAGGAACTCAGGGAATATTTCCAGTCCGTGTACACTAAGGGAAGCAGTTGCTAAGTGAAACGGTGATTATACTTATGATCATACTTCAGCTTTCCTTTGGATATCTGTGAAAATTGTAAATGCAATGATTGGTCATAAAGTTACTTTTTTATCACAATCTTAATTGCAAATGGTCACTAAATGAGGCACTCACTAAATGAGGACTACCTGTACCTTAAAAAGTCAAAAGGGACACTTTAAAAAATAAAGATTTTACAGGCAACACAGTACCTGAGCAATCTTGCCTAGGGACCACAAAAAAACCCCTGGCCTGGTTAGGATGGAATTCTACCAAAGTCCAGACAATGTGGTACAAAACCAAACCAAACCACAAACGCATCCTTGCTGGGATTCAGTTTAAGTCTATTTCTCCCCATCCAGAACTGGGCCTTCAGGACCTGGGTCAGGTCTCCACCTCATCTTCTGCTTGGGCCAGGTTGAAGATCTATAATAGAGTAACATTGGCATCATGATGACTCTTTCATGCTGACAGATGAGCTCTCCCAATCCCTTCATGTATAGTTGTACTTTTCAGTCTCTGCAACTTTAAATGTGTGGATTTCAATTCCCAGAATTCCCCAGTCAGCATGTAGATTGGGGAGACATCCTATAGCAGAGCTCCCAAGAACCCAACTTCTCCTTTCTCCACCTGCTTAGGACAGAGAAGAAACACTACAAAAGACAGTGTCTCCCATTTCCAGGCCTTCCAACTATCCCAGAGGGATAGTCTCCAAGATCCCTTGTACAGGAAAGGAAAAAAAAACACAAGAGTTTTCTGGCAGCTGAACACAAGGGATTATAAAATGGACCATAAAACAAATTGCATGGATATGGTACTTAATGTCACTAGCTTACATGTTCTCATAACAAGTAGCATATCTCTGAAATTATTACACACTGAGAAACTGAGAAACATATCCCTTCGCCTGAGAAACATATCCACATGTGTTTTTCTGAGAGCTATTTTGGTTGTGGCCACTTGGTGGCCATGCCCACTTGGTGGCCACACCCAATTGGTGGTCATGTCTACTTGCCACACCCACTTGGTGGCCATGCCCACTTGGTCACGCCCCTGGGGGTCACCACAACATGGGCAACTGTATTATGGGGTCACGGCATTAGAAAGGTTGAGAACCACTGCCTTAAATAATCTTTTTAATTGCTACATAGCTTCGGCACGTACATAGTGAAACCAAAATCTGAATTCTCCTCCCCCAACACACCTGTAACAAAGCATAACTCACTCCTCCATTTAACAGTCATTAATCACATTCTCCAATTAGTTTGAAGTGTGAACTTTCTCTCCCCTTATCTTCTCTTATTACAACTAACCTTGAAAATACTCTACTGAGATATTGTTATGGTTAACTAGTCCCCAAGTACATTCTTTCCCCCCTCCCTTTCAGCACTATCTAATTTTAACTCTAAAGCAGACATGCGGCCTGCAAAGTGGTTTCATGTGGCCTGCAAAGCCATCCTGGTAACAGTGAGAAAATGGCCCCCGCTGCCTTGTCCCTGGCCCAGGCTGGCCGGGAGCCAATATACAATTTTGTGGTAGCATCTATGCTGAAACATATTCAGTCTTAGTTCCACAAGGCTGTCTAGAAAGAGCGAGAAACCAGCCCTTGCTGTGTTGGCCCCGCCCCTGGGTGCATGCTGGGGCGGTGTCACCCTTTGTGAGAAATGACGAAATGGACCATGCCTTGGTGCTTGCCCTAGTCCCACCCTCTTCTGCCAGAGACCCTCAGATCTGTCCCACTCCTGCCCAGGCCCCCACAGCCATCCTTGACACGAACAATGTAGAGCTGGCCTTGCCCACCCAGTAGGCCACACCCACTCCATCCATGACCACCCAGTAGCCGCACCCACCCGGCCCCCTGAGGGCAACCACAATGCTGATGCGGTCCTCAATGAAATTCAGTTTGACACCCCTGCTCTAAAGTAATACACAGGTTAAATAGAAAATGTCTGCATCTTCATATATTGTCAAGCAAGAACATCTGATGTTAGCAGTATTGACAATCTCCTTCTGGAAGTTATTAGCTTTTTCTTGTTGAAGCATTGCTTCAATTGATCTCTGATACATGGGGCTTGCAGAGGCGGAGGACGGGGCTGAGGGTGCTTTCTTACCAGTTTTGGTTAAATTCAGAACACTCATTTTATTTCTACTCCCCAAATCTTTTATCAAACTTTAATACTTTTTCCCAATACCTACCTTAAACCAAACCATTAGTATTATGTTCAACACAATATATCTTTTAAAATTATCTTAAGCAACTCTTGTAGTTCTTATCTGCAGTCTCTAGGTCAATAGGCTCTCTCAGAAAAAAAGGTAAGTGTGAAAAAAGGAGAAAAAAAGAAATAAGAAAAAAATGTTTATAATCCATTTCTGTAGTTAGGGCTCACTTCCAAGAATGATTGTTCAGAGTCCAAAATTGTTCCTCAGTCAAAGTTTATAATCCACCAAGACCTACTATTCAAAGATGATAGTCGATAGACCTTCTCCAAGGAGTATCTCCAATATTTCTGTTTCCACTGTCCATAAATAGTTCTCCAGTCAAATGTTAAAAATTGATAATCCACTAAGCTCCACAAACAAATAAGAGAGATAAAAACGAAAAAAGAAAAAAGAAGAAAAAGGAAAGCATAAAATTTATCCCAAGGTCCGGCTTTGCCCATCTGCCAAGGTTATACTCCAGAATATCTTGCTAGCAGGAATTCCTTATCACTCACTCTGCCTTTAAATATCTTGTAAAATCACAGCTCAAAGTACTTATAATCCCAAAAACTCTGGATGACTTCAAAGTAGTTTATATTTTTTGGTTATAATCCATCCTTCAGAGAAAAACAGCCCAAAGAAATTCTTCTCTTTTTCCAGCTGTAATCTATAGGACTGTGAAGGTTAGGGACATCAAAAGGTTTAGACTGTAAATTATGTCTGGGTGTCTGGCCAAGTTCTGATACTCCAGACAAAATATATAGATAAGGTCTGTGAACAAGGCTTGGTATAGTTCAGTGGTTCTCAACCTTTTTAATGCTGCGACCCCCAACCGGTCGTAAGTCGAGGACTACCCAACCGGTCATAAGTCGGGGACTACCTAACCGGTCGTAAGTCGAGGACTTTCCCTGCCCGGGTATGCCACGCATGTGTGGTGCCGCCCCCTGCGCCGGCCGAGGCATAGCTGGCAAGCAGCAGAGACGCAGCAGGCTGACCACCGGATGGGCCACCAGCTGGCCCAGCCCAAGGGAGGTAAGACACCCGCTGGGCCCCACGTGTGCCAGCAACCCTCCCTGCACCCGCTGGCATCCCACCTCCCACCCCTGGCCCTCTTTTACTTACATTTTTAGTAGTTGCTCAGCAGGGAGGGGTGGAAACTTCCAGACAGCTTGCCTTCACTGCAGACAACTTGCAGCACCGTTTGCAGAATGGGACTTTTGGCAGGCTCAGCAGGGCAGAGACAGCCTGGACAATTCAAGAGAGTCTATTCTATTGGATTTCAAAGCCAATAGAATAAAAGGGAGTAGCATAGCTAAGGAAATGGGGTGGTACATGGCCCTGCCCAGCCAAGTATAGTGGGGAGGGAATGAGCCAAAGCAGCCCAGGACTTGCCTTGAAAGAGTCCTCCAGAGCTGCAGAGTGGCTGAAGTGAGGCAAAGGCCCCAGGATTGGCACTTTTGGCTCACCCGGAAGAGAAAGGAGGAGGAGGAGGGTGGAGACAGGACAGGCTATAAAAGGAGGCAGTTTGGATGGGAGGGAGAGAGAGAAAGAAAGAGGCAGCTTTGGGAGGAGGTGGAGTCAGCTCTAGCTGCACTGAAGGTAAAGAAGGAGGAGGGTGGGGGGACAGGAGAGGAGATCAAGCAGGTCAGCCATGAGCCAATCTACAACTTCTGTGGCAGCCATCTGTGCTGGCAGCAACAAACAGGCAAGAAATGCAGCAGGGGAGGGGTCACCCTCCACGAGGAATGAAGAAAGGCAGCATCAGCTTGAGGTGAGCACGGAGGGAGGGAGGGAAGGAGGAATAGGAGAGAGGGAGTGTTGAGAGAAAAATCCAGGGGCTTGCTTTCCAGCCGAGAGGCTATACCTTTAAGAGAAAAGAAAAAATAGACCAGAGGAAACAAGTCTCCAGCTATTGCTGCTCCGGCTGCTTGAGTGATGTTTAATGGCAGAAGCGAAGTGCCGTTTCAGCTGAACAACAAACGGGAGAGTGGAAGGATTCTTAGGTGCTTTTGTGACTTTGAAGTTCTGGGATTGTGCAATGTGGGCTTTGTGTTCTTAAGGAGTGTTTGGCAATTTCTATTTGGCTGATGGCTGTTGTCTCATGTTAAATTCTATTGCTCTGCTATTGTTAGCTGTAGGTTTTGCTGCAAGGGATTTTGAAGTATTTTTCTCCTGAATGGATTTTACCTGTAACATTCCTTTACTTATGAATGGAGCCATTTAGGGATGCTGTCTTAGCTGGCAGCCAATATTTACAACATTTTTTTTCTTCCTTAAGTGCCGGCTGCCGGCTCCTTAACTTTCCTTTTTAGCCAGTAGTTAATTCTTAAAGGGGAATGCACCTTTTTAAGCTAGTTCACTCAGCGGCTTGTCTTTTCTGTCTCTAGAGGCTTTGCAACTTTGAACACTTTTTTTTGGTCATCAAGTTTTTGACACCTTGCTAGATGATACTCGAATATTGCCATATCCTAAAAGTGGTACAATCGGTGAAAAGGTTGAAAAGCCCTGATTTAGAGTCCCCAAACAGAGAAGAATTGACCATAGAGTACGGAGCCCTGTGATCCCTTGGCTACTTGCACTACTGTGCAAAACCGGGAGCCAAAAATCCTGATTCTAAACAAAATCTAAGGATTTGCATAAGACAAGCATCAGGGACAGATGGCACTAGGAACGAGAACACAATTAAAGCCCCCCTTCACTCCCCAAAATATACTTTTTAAAATGGGCAAGCAAGCTGTTTTCATTGTACTAACCTTTTCTTTCAATTAATTTTGATAAGTACACATTTGGTTACTATGATTCTACCCTGCCTCTGGTCATATGCTTATAATGTTGGGGTGGACCTGAATTATTTACATATAATTTAATTTTCCCAATGGCATTTGGCCCATATTTTGTAAAAAACACACTTGCCTGGAAGTGAATCATTTGTGCAGACGTTGTTGCTGAGACTGAGATCATCTTTTCCATTTATCATGTTGGCTTTATTAAAGCCCTGAGCCTTGCCTGCTTTCTAACTCATGAAAAATGGAGCAGTATATCTGTTATTACCCAGACTTTACCAGTCAAATATCACAGACACTTTATTCAGCAATTCCAAACAGTATGAAATCTCTTGTCTTGTTTAAAGTGGCAAGAAGGTGACAAGCAACAGGGAGAAAGCAGAACTATTTAACTCATTTTTTGCATCTGTCTTTACACAAAGGGAAAAAACAGACCAACCTATCAAAAATAGTGCCATAAAAAACAAAACAGAAACACAAGTTAAGATAGGCAAGAAAATCGTTAGTGAGCACCTGTCCAGCATAGATGAGTTCAAATCGCCAGGACCAGACGGATTACACCCCAGAGTTCTCAAGGAACTGGCAGATGTGATATCGGAGCCACTGAACTATATTTTTCAAAGATCCTGGAACACAGGAGAACTACCAGAGGACTGGAAACCAAACCTAATGCCTCAGATTGCTGCTCGACTTCCTTGCCACTCGGAGATTTCTGACCAGATGGAGTTGAGCCTGCACCTAGGACCGAAGTATAAAACTCTCTAGCTTTGTCAACTGTATTCAATCTGTAGCGTGTCCCCGCATGGCTCAAAACAATACCCATCGGAATTTCCCATCTAAATGACATCAATCTAGCTTTGAGCTCATTGGTTAAAAAAGCGAAGTCTTTCCTGCTTCTTAAAATTTTGGATGGGATTTCCTTTAAAATGATAACATCTTGGGCAGCAATCTGAAATCTTTTGTTATAAAAAGCTTGTATAATCTCATTCCGCAGGGACTTCTTTGTAAAATAAATCACCACATCTCTAGGCAAATTCTTCTGCTTAGCAATCCAAGAGTTAAGTCTATAAATTTTTTCCACTTCTCTATGTAATTCTCCTTTATCCATATCCAAGGCCACTGCCAGATCAGTAAGGACCACCTCCACCAAATCTTGATTCATATCTTCCTTGAGGCCTCTAATCCTCAGGGCGTACTCCATCTGTCTGTACTGAAACATCAAAATATCTTCTTGTGAGGACTCCACCTTCCTTTCCACATCTTGAATTTTATCATCAAAAGAATCAACTTTGTTTTCCACTTCCTCAAGCCTTGCATCGAGCTTAACCACCACAGTAGCCAAGCCTGAAACTGCTGCAAGTATATCTTGTCGTAAATCATTATTATTTTCTTGCAATTTGGTCTTTATCCCCGTTATCTCTTCTTTAAGATCAGATTTAATTTCTGATTTAATCTGTGAGGCAAATTGCTTCATTTCCTCTCTCATTTGAACTACAATCTCTGCCATTATGCCTCTGACCTCTTGTGCTGAAAGTCCAGGCAGAGGGGGGGAGGGTGGTGGCTGAGCCGGTGGTACATGTTTAGATTGTTGTTGTAATTGTGCAGTGGAAGTTATAGGAGAAGAAACAACCTTAGATATTGAAGCAGGCTGCTGTCTCTTTGAAGCCATTTTAAAAAGCGCAGTTCTCACTTCCCTTTCCCCTCCACACAAGAAGGGAGGAGGAAAGAAAAAGAAAAGAATTTAAAAAGAGACAAACTATAGTCCTTGAAAATCCAGAGAAAATCCAAAGAATAAAAGATAAAAGAGCAAACAATTCAAAAGAAAAAATTCTAAGCCAAAAGCAAAAGCAAAAGCCAGTCCTTAAAAAGGGAAAGTAAAACAACAGGGAAAGGAAAAAAAAACTCCGACACTTTCAAAACGCCATCTTAAATCCTTTCACTAATATAACAAAGAAAAGGAGGAAAAATAGTAAAAATCAAATAATAAAAAAAAATAAACACCTAAAATATATAACAAAAATCCTTTAAACTGCTCCGTCCGTTTAAAAATTACTCACCAAAATCCTATAAACACGGAGATAGAAGCGGCGGTTTCTTTTGCTTCCTAGGAAGCAAAAACAGCTGGGAGGCGGAGATCAGCAGGAGCTCCGAGGGAACACTCCTTTCACCCCCTCTAGAAATAAATCCAAAGGGGGTTTAGGGGTTCTACCTCTATTCCTGCATTCTCTGTCCCTTCCCTTTGCCCGGGAAGGGAATTCCGAGCCGCGGGCCAGCTGATGCGCGCTGTGCTCCGCGGCTCTGACACTTCCCCAGCTGGACGGCTAGAAGATAGCCGCCATCGCCGTCGCCTCGTACCGGAAGCTCCTCAACTATATTTTTCAAAGATCCTGGAACACAGGAGAACTACCAGAGGACTGGAAAAGAGCTGATGTAGTTCCCATCCTCAAAAAAGGAAAAAAATGGATCCAGGAAATTACAGACCTATCAGCCTGACCTCAATACCTGGGAAGATCCTGGAAAAGATAATCAAACAACGAATCAACAAACACCTAGAGTCAAACAAAGTCATTACTAAAAGCCAACATGGGTTTGTCAAAAATAGATCATGCCAGACAAATCTTATTGCATTCTTTGACCAAGTGACAAAATTAGTGGATCAGAGGAATGCTGTGGACATAATTTACTTGGACTTCAGTAAGGCATTTGATAACGTAGATCACAACCTACTACTTGACAAGAGAGAAAAATGTGGGGTAGACAGAACCACCACCAGATGGATCCGTAGCTGGCTGACCGGCCGTACTCAGCGAGTGGTCCTCAATGGAACTGCATCTATATGGAGGGAAGTGTGTAGTGGGGTGCCCCAGGGCTCTGTTCTGGCCCAGTACTCTTCAACATCTTCATCAACGATTTGGATGAAGGGATAGATGGGGAACTCACCAAATTTGCAGACGACACCAAGCTGGCAGGAATAACCAACACTCCAGAAGACAGGCTTAAGATACAGAAGGATCTGGACAGACTTGAACACTGGGCACTAACTAACAAAATGAAATTCAATGGTGACAAAAGCAAGGTTCTACATTTAGGCAAGAAAAACCAAATGCACAAGTACAGCATAGGTGGCACCATGCTCAATAGAAGTAACTGTGAGAGGGACCTCGGAGTCCTAGTAGACAATCACTTAAATATGAGCCAGCAGTGTGCTGCAGGTGCCAAAAAGGCCAACACAGTGCTAGGCTGCATTAACAGAGGGATAGAATCAAGATCACGTGAAGTACTAATACCACTCTTCAATGCCTTGGTAAGGCCACACTTGGAATACTGCATCCAGTTTTGGTCACCACAATGTAAAAAAGATGTTGAGACTCTAGAGAGAGTACAGAGAAGAGCAACAAAGATGGTTAGGGGACTGGAGGCTAAAACCTATAAGGAACGGTTGCTAGAATTGGGTATGTCCAGTTTAACGAAGAGAAGGACAAGGGGGGACATGATAGCAGTATTCCAATATCTCAGGGGCTGCCATAAAGAAGAGGGAATTAAGCTATTTTCCAAAGCACCTGAAGGCAGGACAAGAAGCAACGGTTGGAAACTAATCAAGGAGAGAAGCAACCTAAAACTAAGGAGAAACTTCCTGACAGTGAGAACAATTAATCAGTGGAACAGCTTGCCTCCAGAAGCAGTAAATGCTCCAACACTGGAAGTTTTTAAGAAGAGACTGGACAGCCATTTGTCCGAAATGGTGTAGGGTTTCCTGCCCGAGCAGGGGGTTGGACTAGATGACCTCCAAGGTCCCTTCCAACTTTACTACTATTACTATTACTAAATGTGGATGGAAGCAGAAGAATTGAAGGCACTCAAAAGACACATTTGGAATTATAGATATATTTGTGCACCACATTTTATTAATTAAAATTCAAGAGAGCTTTTAGCTATATGCTCTACTGAAAAGCATTTTATGGAGATTCTTCATAATACAAAAAATAATGGTTCAAGTAGAATTGAGAAAATAAAGATAAAAAGGATCCATAGTTGGTGAGTACTATGTAGCAGTACAATTGAAGACAATATTCCATTAGAGAACCTGGCAGAAGATTCCTGAAAGCAATTCACATTTAAGAAGAGATATGATTTTAAATAGCATCATTCAAGACTGATAGTTCATTACAACCAAAACATGGGAATATTTATTTTCAACATTCTGAATGCTTCTATTCAATCATGTATCTTACTGTTGTTGATCAGCTCTGTCAATTATAAAATAATGCATTATGTAAAAGAGATGTCCTTCTCTACAATGATGTACCAATACAAGAGAATATTTGTAGCTGAGAGTTGAATTGTGGGGTCCTTGGTGCTCTCTGAGCTTGGTTGTTTTCTTGCAGACATTTCATTACCCAACTAGGTAATATCACCAGTGCTAAAAGAGAGTGGGGTTTGCTCTCTTTTATATACTAGTGGCTAGCCCTCTTAGGGTTGGTAGGAGTATTCTTGGTGGTTCCTTGATTAGGCTCTTGTTTACTGTCAGTTTGTTTATCTGAGTTGGTAGTTTCTTGATTTGGGTACTGTTTACTTCTTGATTATTGTTCTAGTGTTAATCTTGGTCTTAATCTCTGCTTATTAAGGAGTTTATTGCTGGTGAAAATATGTTTTAGTCTTTTTGTTTCCTTTGGGGCTTTTGGACTGTTTAGTGTGGCATATACTGTAGATGTTGTTTATCTCTATGTGCCCATTGATGACTGATTTGTCTGAGTGCCCAGGCTTTCAGGAATTCTTTAGCATTGTTGGACTTTGCTTGGTCTAGGATGCTCATAATTTCCTACCTGAAACTATGGTTAAGTCTGTCCATGAATTGTGAAATTAAGGCGTTTTCATCATCTGACATGATCACCCCATTTCTTTCCAGCACTGATAGCAATAGCACTTAGACTTATATACCACTTCACAGTGCTTTACTGCCCTCTCCAAGCAGAGTCAGCATATTACCCCCAACAATCTAGGTCCTCATTTTACCGATCTCAGAAGGATGGAAAACTGCCAATGAAATTCAAACTGTTGGCAGTCAGCTGGCAGTCAGCAGAATTAGCCTGCCATATGCATTCTAACCACTGTGCCATCACAGCTCATGATGTTTTTTGAGTCTGCTAAAAAACAAACAAGCTCAGAGAGTACCAAGGACCCGAGCATGATGTTTCTGGATTGAAATTGTAATTTTCACTTTTCCAATGATCTTGTTGAATGAGAATAAACAGAATTGTAAGTTAACACCTCTGAACTATTGGAATATAAGAACTAGATTAGGACTATAAAGATCCAGGTACAGTATAACAAGTCTATCTTCAGCAATGGAAATTCATGAAGTGACTTCAGCCAGTCACTTGTCAGCCAAATCTATTCCACCGAGTTGCTGTTATGATAAAATTGGGGAAGGGAGCACTACTTATATTAAGGAAATATCATGCTGGGCTGAAACAATGTAATGACTATTTTACTAGCACAGTGTACATTGAGACTTAGCATTAGATATTGCCTCGAAGCTCTGAAGCTTTAGTTCTTAGACCCCAAGTTTTTGCTTGAACATATCTCTAGAAAGTATCAAAAACAACCATCCTAGGACTTCTGTGGTATGTGTCTTTTATGGAAACATATGCATCATCATGAATTCTTTTATTCAGTACTGTCAATTACATACATTTCCAAACAGATCCCTAGAAACACAGATTAAAGACCACTGATGTAACTAGCTGAACAGTTATATATTATTAATAATATATAGAAAAATATAGATGGTGAGCTTCTGAATTCAGAGCCTTGAAGAATTTATTTTTGGGTTTTTTGACAGTACAGCACCAATTTAACTTTTTTTTGTCAGACTAAAATTTGTAAGGGGTTTCTTTTGCTCTCGTTCTTATTGCTGAAACTGCTCCAAATAAAAATGAATTTGGTTTTGCTGTGATGGCAAAATGTTACTAATTGCTCAGGGAAATGAAGCCATTTGTGCACTCTAGTTTTCAGAGGAAAACATAGTTAATAGCTAATCTATGTAATCTGACCCTAATGGTTACAATTATATAGAATTCTGTAATTTCAACAAATACATGAGTTTTAACTTGCAAAATGATCTATTAAATAAAGAAGCAGATTAAAGGATTACATTTATGTAGCTGCTTTGGAGAGATTTCCATGTTCATTTTCCATTTTACTGAATTATGCAATTAATTATAATGAGAATTGACTTTGGCTGCTGTGCCTGTTTCAGCTGAAATTTTTATTTCAAGAGGGAAGAGTGATTAATGTGTAGAAAGTGACCTCTTGCCCTCCAGGAACTAATTTCTGGATTTGAGAAAACATACTTGCTGTATGTAGCACTTAAAAACATGAGGTAATTATAGCTAGCAGTGCAAATGAACTTTGCCCAGTAAGTTGCCAAGACATAATTTATCATATAGTCACAAGGAAGCTTCTGTATGATTTAAGAACAATGAGAAAAATCCTTACAGAGTACAAAAAGAATGGGCTAGCATTGGTTAAACATAGAACCATTTCTGTAATGTTAAAGGTATGAAAACTTAAGTGGAGTCATTTAAGCTTAGTATAAGTAACTGATTTTTGATTGCTGAGTAAGGATCTTAAGATGGGATTTGGCAGCTGGAGTGAAGCTAGAATGAACTATGGGGTTGTGAAGAGTTGGACAGGACTTACTGACTGAACAACAACAAATGAAGCTTGGTGGCTAGTTTGATGTATGTGTTGGAACTTGAATTGTGGGCTCATTCTTCCAGCTGGGAAATGAGTGGCAGAAATGTCTCCTTAGCAGAAATGAAGGCGATCGAAGCCAGCTGCTAGAAAGGAGGTTGGTGTAAGGTCCTGCCTCAGCTAATACTCCCAAGAAAGCAGAACTTGAAACTGGCATTGTTTCAGAAGGAATTTTTATTGAGAGGTAGTGAAAACAGGAAAGTTAGGCAAGAGCTGAATAATTCCCACATGAAACATTACATTAAACCCCTCTCTTCAAAACCCCTTCAAGGTGCCCAACTGCCCAGTCGAAATCTAGCCAATCCACAGGTGTGAAGTTGTTATGGGAACTGGCAGTTGTAGGAGCAATAAAACTCTGTTCCTAGGCATTGCATCCTCTTCTCATCAGAGCAGAGATAAGGCAGATGGCCCCAGGCACATTTCTCCTCCCTTTCACATCCAAAGAGATACATCAAAGGTGAGAGAACAAAGCAAAAGAAACATATCCCACAGCCCACAGCCTCCCCTCTCCCAGCAGAGGAAAAACCTCCCCCCTCCCAACAGAATGGCAATACCCGGAAAATGATTTGAAGGGTCTGACAGTCAGTTTATTCAGAAGCGAAGTGACTCAGCATTGGTTCTGGGACAGCTGACAATCTTGTCAGGTGAGCAGATGGATTTTTTGTATGGTTTTTGGACTTTGCAATTGAAATATTCAGATTTGTTATGCAATGGGCTTGCATGTGTACTTTTTAATATTTTAATTGTGGTGGGGTAGTTTCTACTGAAGTTAAGGGGTCATGTCCTGCTCCCTAGGTCAAGTCGGGGAATGTAAATTAAGTGTTATTGTTTTCCGTCTTAATCCCTTTAGCCTTTGGCTTCTTGCGAAACCTGCAGCCGGCACTCATTCTATTTGTGTATAAGCTATAGCCAGCGACATTTTCTCCTTCTGAATGGAGCTGTTCCAGACACTTGGTATCTGCTTTCAATAAGCTTTTGTGAATGAGATACAAAAGTATCTTTTTCATGGATATTTGGCTTGTTGCAAAAACTGCTCCAGGCAGTTTTCCTAGTCAGTGAGAAAGTGTGGTTTGATTTTTCGGTTGTGTTAAGTTTTTCCTATTTCTTGGGGTGATTTTTCTTCCCTTCTGATTTTCCCTACAATTCCTTGTTTTGTGCTACTATTTATGAAAAGTGTTCAGAACAATCTTGTTTTAATTGGAGTAAAGTTGGTATTTTCAATCTATTTTGTACATCATTAGGGAAACTTGCTTGGTGTCTGTTCTAGGGTTTGGTGAAGTGGGGAGGCAGTTTTTCAAGTTGTTTAAGCATGGGGGTATGCATTGACAGAGGCAGCAGAGAAAGAGCCCCAACGTGACCATGGCAGCAAGCCCCTAAGAGGAGGGCTCTTAACCAATGGAGGTCTGGCAGCCAAGAGAAGAGCCAAGATAGGTCAAAAAGGAATTTTTCATAACCAGTATCTTGTATTAGGTCTTTTAGGTGTTTATGTTTCCCTCTATCAGTTCTGAGTTTTCAGTCAGGTTGAAGCAGCACATACTAGATACTCTGGGCAGCCATGATTGTGTCTCAATAGTAAGTAGTCAATGGCTGCCCTGTTTTCAAATGTGGCTTCCCTAACCTGTCTCAGTTCCCTGTTCAGGGCATCTAGGGTTTGGGAGGTTGAATTTAGACTTTTTATGAGGGTGCATGTCAGACTGTCTATGTTTCTTGCATTACTCACAGCAAGTGCTGGCACCCCAACCAATGATTCTGCCAGTGCCATATATTCCATTTTTGTGAATAAGGTGGGTTAGACTTCCAGTGGTTAGCACCGCGTCGATGGCAGCTTTTTTCTGAGCTGCCCATCTTGGTATGTGTAAGAGCCTGCAGAACAGTGACAATCAGCTGTTTTGTGGCTCGGACCTTTCCTCCCGGGCGAAGGGAGGAAAGCGAACTGTCTCCAGATAGAAGTCAAGCTCCTCTGGTCTCTTAGAATTTTTTTGAGAGATGAAGACTGAGAGCTCCTTCGGAGTCTGGGACAACTCCGCATCCTGGGATGCCTTTGTTCTCCGGAACGGGAGAACAGAGCCAGATGCTGCCTCCACCTCTGCTAAATCAAAAGGAATTGTGAGTAAACTCTGAAGCAAACGGAGCAATTCAGGAGAAATAGTATTTTGATTTTAAATTTCAACTTTAACTCAAAAATTAATATCTTCTCCAATCAGTATTTTAACAAATAGGGCTTGGAAGGGAAAAAAACAAAAAAATGGCGGAGGAATTTTGTGTCTTTGTCTGAAGACTTTCACTTTCTCTGACTTTTGCAACAAAGTTTCATCAGTGTAATGGACTTAGCCTATTGAAATTGTTACAGTTTATGTATAGAGGCAGGAATCCTAAGATTGTGAAGTTACAAGGATGGCTTCAAAATGTTTGGTTTCTTCAGTCCCTAAAGCTTCTATTTCCTCTCCATTGACTCAGACTGTCTCTCAGCCTAAGCCAAAGACACCTTCCCTTCTCCTCCACCTGCAATTTCACTTAAAAATTTACAAGAAGCTTTAAAAAAGAATGCCTTGGATATTAAAGAGGAGGTAGCTGATCTTTTGGATTGTAAAATGGCTTCAGAGAGGGCTGTTATGGCAGAATTATTGGAGGAAAAAAATGAAGAAACGAGGGAAGACATAATGTTTGCATTTCAAGGTTTAGCTATGCATATTGAGAGAACTGATGATAAAATGGAGGAGGTGACTGAAAATGCAGCAAGATTGGAAAGTAGAGCTGAAGAAGTTGAGAACAAGATAGATATGACACAGGATGAATTAATTATTTCACAGTATAGAGATATGGAATTTGCACTGCGTATCAGAGGGATGAAAGAAAATCAGCAAGAAGATTTAAAGGAGTTAGTTATTAAAGATATTGCTTTTAATCTGGGATGGAAACCGGAGGAAATTCGGAATGAGATAGAAAAAATCTTCAGAGTTAATTCATGGGTTGCCAGATAAAGAAATTTACCTAGAGATGAATAGTATTTTGTTGAGAGCTCAAGTTCCCCCTTCTTAGAGAAGGACATTTATATCATTGATCCCGAAGGAGGATCAAGATCTTACTGAGCCTAAGAATTATAGACCTATATCTTTTTTAAATGTAGATTATAAGATTGTTTCAAACTTTTTGGCAAATAGATTAATACAGGTAATGAAGGATTTGATTCATTGTGACCAATTAGGATTTATAACAGGAAGATATATGAAATATAATGTAAGACAAATTCTTAATTTAATAGAGTATTTGGATAAGAATAATTAGATTCCTGTGGCCTTTATATTTTTAGATGCTGAGAAAGCTTTTGACCAATTAGATTGCAAATTTTTATTTTCATTGATAGAGAAAATGAATTTTGGAGATAAGTTTTTACATGCTATCAAGGCTATATATCAGCAACAGTCTGCTCAAATTATTATTAATGGGGGATTGACAGAGACTTTTAATATTGAAAAGGAAACAAGACAAGGATGTCCATTATCCCCATTATTATTTGTTTTAACAATGGAGATTTTGTTAATTTAGATTTGAGAGTCAACAGTAATTAAGGGAATAAGAGTAAACAGGAATGAGTATAAATTGAGAGCTTTTGCAGATGATTTGGTTTTAACTTTAGTACAACCGACTCAAGTAGCTGGTCATTTGTTGGAACTCATATCCCAGTATGGGAAAGTTTCTGGTTTTAAAATAAATAATAATAAAACTAAAATGCTATCTAAAAATATGTCTAATAAGGAAATTGAAATTTTAGTTAAACTTACAGGTTTTCAGATGGTGAAAAAGGTTAAATATTTGGGAGTATATATAACAGCTTCTAATGGAAAATTATATAAGAATAATTATGAATTATTATGGGCAAAAGTACAAAAGAATTTAAATGACTGGAAAAAGTTGCAATTGTCGTTGTTGGGGAGAATATCAGCAGTAAAAATGAATGTTCTACCAAAGTTTCTTTTTTTGTTTCAAATGTTACCCGTTTTAAAAAAAGATGCAAACCTGGATGAGTGGCAAAAGGGTATCAATAAATTTATTTGGGCTGGGAAAAAACCAAGGGTAAAGTTTAAGATTTCGCAAGATGCCCGAGAAAGAGGTGGGCTTAAAGCACCTAATTTGAAATTATATTATGATGCAGCCACCTTAACTCTGATAAGTGATTGGCTTAATTTAACAAATAAAAATGTCCTTTCTCTTGAAGGGTGGGATTTATAGTATGGTTGGCATGCATATTTGATTTTTAATAAGAAAGTAGATCGGGCTTTTAAATCACATATTTTAAGAAATGTTTTTCTTCGAGTTTGGAAGAAGTATTATTATAGGTTAAATTATAAAATACCTATTTGGGGGGATTCCTGGGCATGTAATTGAGGGAGTTTCTAAGGGGATGAATTTTGATAAAATTTCGTATAAGGAATTATTAATTTGGTCAGCTACTGATTGGCAGTTAAAATCTTTAGATGTACTAAGACAAGAAAATATCTTACAGTCATGGTTTCAATATATACAAATTGTGGATAGGTGGACTGTAGATAAGAAAGTTGGAATAACATTAGGAGATGAAAATTTGGTAATTCAGATTAAAGATCAGAATCATGCTCATATTAAAAGAATTTATGACGAGTTAATAAAACTGGACTTGGAAACAGAGTTAGTAAAAGATTGTATGATTAAATGGGCCCAGAATATCCAGGAACCGATTTTATTGGATTTATGGGAAACTATTTGGATTAGAAATGTTAAATTTACACAGGCCCAAAATTTGAGGGAAAATTTTTACAAAATGTTTTATAGGTGGCATTTGGATCCTAAAAAATTGTCTTGTATATATCCTAACTTACAGCCCAAATGTTGGAGGTGTGGTAGTACTGATGCAACTTATTTTCATGTTTGGTGGACCTGTAAGAATGTTAAAGCTTTTTGGATAATGATTTGGTGGAACTTTCAAAAGATGTTTAAAAAGAAGATAAAGTTCACTCCTCAATTATTTTTATTGGGTATTTTTATGGATTTAGATGTTAATGAAGCTATTTTAATGTTGAATTTAATAACCGCAGCAAGGTTACTTGTAGGTTTATACTGGAAGAAGGATTCGTTGCCTACTTTAGAAGAATGGATATTCAAGGTTTCCAGTTTAGCAGAAATGGCAAAGATTTCTGCTTATTAAAGGACTGTACACAAGTAAAATATATTATGGTATGGAGAAGATGGATAGATTATATTCAGAATAAATATGGAACTTTAAAGTTCCATTTATTTTATGATTAATTTTTTTCTTGAAAGAAATAATAATTATTATTTATAGAATTTTATAATAAATGATTTATAATAGATTTGTTTACATTATTATGATGTTAAAGTTTAGAGGGAGTTAAGGGTTAAGTATTAATTTGTTTATTGTATATTTTTTTTGTTTTAAAAGTTATAGATTGTGTTTGTTTTGTTTACAATAACCCTGTATTCTGCTCTGGGAAGTGGGGGGGGTTAGGGGGGTGGGGATGGGTGGGATTAAATAGGTTAGATAAACAGAAATATTAATGTATAAAATACGTAGAGTAATTTAGAGAGAGGTGCCGCTCGGGTATTTCCCTTGAACTGTATCCGAAGAGGGATGAGAGGGGAGGAGGAAGGGATGGAAGGAAGTAGGATGGGAGGAAGGGACGAGGGGAGAGAGGTGAAGAGAGGAGAGAGGGAGGAGGGAAATAAGTAAGGAAGGTAGAGAGGGTGGATGTAGTCGGGGGGAGATGGACAAGCGACACCTAAGGTTATATGTATGAATTTATTTCAAAGGTATTTATTTTTTTTATAATGTATTGAAAGTAAATGTATTGAAAAATGAAAAATAAAATTTAAAAAAAAATAATAAGGTGGGTTTGGAGCCACAATTGGATGTTAGGATTTGGAGATCACTCCTCTGCCATTTCTATAGGGAGGGCATAAAAACTGTTAACTGTCCCAAGGTGCAGGGTTCCTCAGTGGCATTGATGGGAAGATAAGAATAGGCCTTCCCTAAAAATATACTCCTTCTTGAAGGATGAGATTTATTATATGGATGGCATGCATATTTAATTTATAATAAAAAAAGTAGGTCAGGTTTTTAAATCTCATATTTTAAGAGACTCTTTATTACGTGTCTGGAAGAAGTATTATTATAAGTTAAACTATAAAATTCCAATTTGGGGGATTCCTGGACACGTGATAGAGGGGGTATCTAGGGGTGTGAATTTGGATAGGATTTCTTATAAGGAATTACTTAGTTTGGTAGGGAAGGATTGGCAATTAAAATCTTTAGCTGAGTTGAAGCAAGAAAATATTGTACACTCTTAGTTTCAGTATAATCAATTGTTAGTTAGGTGGAGTTTAGATCAAAAGGTTGGTATTACTTTAGATGACGTGAATTTGGTAAAACAGATTAAAGATCAAACTCAAGCCCATATAAAGAGAATTTATAATGTTTTAATAGAATTGGATTCTGAAACAGAGTTAGTTAAAAACTGTATAGTAAAATGGGCACAAAATATTCAAGAGCCGATTCTATTGGACACATGGGAGACAATTTGGGTTAGAAATGTAAAATTTACTCTAACTCAAAATTTAAGAGAAAATTTTTATAAAATGTTTTATAGGTGGCATTTGGATCCTCAAAAGTTGTCCTGTATGTATCCTAATTTACAGCCCAAATGTTGGAGATGCAACTTATTTTCATATTTGGTGGACTTGTAGAAATATAAAAGCTTTTTGGATTAAGATTTGATGGAACATTCAAAAGATTTTTAAGAGAAAGATAAAGTTTATGCCACAATTATTTTTGTTAGGTGTTATTGTAGATTTTGATGTTAAAGAAATTAATTTGATGTTGAATCTTATAACAGCTGCAAGATTATTAGTGGGGCAATATTGGAAGAAAGATTCTTTGCCTACTATGGAAGAATGGATACTCAAGGTGTCTAATTTAGCAGAAAAGGCAAACATTTCTGTTTATTTGAAGGACTACTCACAAGAAAGATATATTTTGGTTTGGAGAAGATGGATAGATTATATTCAGAATAAATATGAGACTAAAAAGTATTATCTAGTTTATGAGTAAATTTTAGATTATTATTAATAGTTTAATAGGGTAGAACTTATATTACTCTTAGTTTTATGGTTTAATTATATTATTATATTATTATTTTCATATTTATGAAAAGGAGTTAAAGTATGTTATGGATTTGATTGTTTGTATAGTTGGGTAATGTTAGATAGGTTATGATTGTTTATTTGTAACCCTGTAATCAGCTCTGGGAAGTGAGGGAGGGGTGGGAGGGATTTGGGATATATATTGTATAAAATCTTTAAAACTTTTAATTAAAAAAAAAAAGAATAGGCCTTCCCAAGGGAAGTTTGATATAGCTATATGCAAAGGGAATTGTCTCAGTATGATTGCAGGAGGGAGCAGTATTATTCAGGTTTTGGCAATCTGGTACCCTGACAATTAACAACCCTCCATATTGAAGCATGTGTCTGCACTAGTTAATAGTAACAGTGTGTAAAACAAACATGCTTTTTTAAAAAAAATCTGTGGTGGATCCCCAATCAAAAATGGTAGAATATGAAGCTGTTAAATGGAAATCCCTGAGTCTAGTGAAATTCTGGATGGTCTGTGGGTGTGCGGCTACCCCATGAGGCAGATTGATGGGATATCCTTAACCACCACCACCCTTTAGGCAAAATTCCATAGTATTTAACATTTCCCTTGCCAAATATTCCCAAATATTTCCCTTGTCAGGGAACAAATTCATTTCCATATACCCGTCAGTCAGCTGTGTTACAGAATACATCAGGTACAATGCTAGAACACATTTCCACCACCACCACCCCCAGTCTTTCCCATAGTTCTCATTGCAAAATAGAGTCCTCATTGCCCACTCATCTGTCTCTGGGTTCTTCTGTAATCTCAGCAGTGGCACCTTTGGTATCAGGACTGACTCAATGCTGTGGTTGAAAACTGGTGGTTTGACGTGGGTCCAGTGGATCTAGGCATCCTTCTTGGCTACCTTTATGGCCATTTGGATTGTTAGGAGGATCTGGAAGGATCTGGGTTGCAGTGGAGATTTCTGGGAGAACAATTTGATCCAGACCCAGTGTCCTGGCTCGAATGGGTGGAGATTCTCTTCAAACGGCAATGTCTGTGTCAAGGTGCTGTGCTTCCACAATCTTCAGATGTCCTGGTGCAGGGCTGAGAGATAGGGTGATAAGACCACCTCCCCCCTTTCTAGGCTAAGGGAATGTCAATCCAGAATGAAGCAGGAAACAAAATGACAGTGAAGTAAGTGACTATATCTATCCTCTGTTTCTGCAGCTAATAATATGTCATCCACATTTTGGACTAGGCTTGATTTACATGGCAGGTGGATGTATGACAGGTCTGCCTTTCGAATCTGAGAGAACAAGATAGATGATTCTGTATACCACTGAGGAAGGTGAGTCTAACTATATTGCTGATCTTCCCATGTAAAGGCAAACAGATACTGGGAAGCTGGGTCTACTGGAATGCTAAAAAATGCTGTACAAAGGTTTATTACTGTGAAGATGGTTGCTGAGGCTAGAATTCTGGTGATGATAGTGACTAGGTTTGGTACCATTGGGGCTCTAGGTATCACGTATGTGTTCATGAGCCTGAGATTGTGCACAAAATGAAAGATAGGGTTGCCTTCTCAGTCGGTCCAGGGCTTTTGGAGTATTACATGGGGAGGTACACTTTCAAAGGACCCCTTGTGCCATGTATGCCTTGATTAATTTTCTAATTGGTTCAATTGCCTCAGCAATTGATTCTGTGCTAGGAAATGCAAGGAGGTGGTCCTGCTTTTAACTAGGGTGTCTCCCTTAAGGAAACCCACCTCAGTAGAGTCTCAGCCCCATAGTGAAGGGTGCAGGTCCTATAGGTCAGGTTGTAATTGGTCTGAGGGGGCTGGAATAGTTGTGCAATAGATATATTTGGTTGGTATGTCTAAAGTGAGCCCATCAGGGGAGCACTTTATTGTGGCTCCAAGCTTGCATCTGCCTAGCAGTGATAAGGTAGACTGGGGGCAAATAGTAAATGAATGGTCCAGAGAGAAAGGTCCTATCTCAGCTTGCATATCATTGGTGAATTCTAATTATATTGTCCCTGGCTCCTGGCACTACTGACCCTCTAAATGGGAGGTTCTGTGGTTAATAATGAGGTGGCTCTGGTATCCACCAGTCACTAGTACATTTCCCCCCCTATAATGAGGGACAGGAGAAGCTCGTCTTCACAACCAGTCCTTAGGGGGAATGACAAGGCCCGGAATTCTACCAGCTGTGGGCTGAGTCATAAGGTCCTGAAGCCATCCTTGAACTGTATGTGATGAGAAGGCTTGGGGTTCTCTCTCCCATTTGAGTCGTTGGGTCCCTTATGGAATGGAGCTCTTGGAGGGGGAAATGGAAAGGTCCTAGGTCCTGGAAAGTCCCTCCTTAGATGTCCTCTTCTCCACACCTGAAGCAGTGAATTATCCCTAACTCCCACATTTCTTTGCACCAAGAGCATCTGAGCTGATTATCTGATGGAGGAGGGTTTGGATGCCTCCTGTCATTTTGCATTGCTGCAAACATTCTTAAATCTTCCCTTCTCTCTGTTCACCTCTTCCTATCCTTTTCCCTTTCCTTTTCTGTCTCCTTCCTATCTTTCTCTTCTTCCCTTAGTTTTCCCCTTTGATCAAATACAAAAGTTGCTATTCTTCTTAGTTCTGATATCTCCAAACTGGACCAGTTAGATCAGTGGTTCTCAACCTTTCTAATGCCGCAACCCCAACCGATCATAAGTAGAGGACTACACAACCGGTCGTAAGTCGAGGACTTTCCCTGCCCGGGAGTGCCACGCATGCGTGGTGCCGCCCCCTGTGCCGGCCAAGGCGTAGCTGGCAAGGGGCAGTGACGGTGCAGGGTGACCACCGGCTGGGCCACCAGCTGGCCCAGCCCAAGGGAGGTAAGGCACCCGCTGGGCCCCACGTGTGCCAGCAACCCTCCCTGCGCCCGGTGGCCTCCCACCTCCCACCCCTGGCCCTCTTTTACTTACATTTTTAGTAGTTGCTCAGCAGGGAGTGGTGGAAGCTTCCAGACAGCTCGCCTTCGCTGCAGACAACTTGCAGCAACGTTTGCAGACTGGGCTTTTGGCGGGCTCAGCAGGGCAGAGACAGCCTGGACAATTCCTATTGGCTTTTGAAAGCCAATAGAATTAGACTCTATTCAAGAGAGTCTATTCTATTGGCTTTCAAAAGTCACAGTCACAGTCCTATGGGCTAGCAATGGGTCTGGGTGTGGCTAGGAAAGGCACAGAGGGAGCAAGTTCCAGCTGCAGTTGAGGAAGAGTTCCTTTCTTTCATACATGGACTCTCACACACCTTTTCCTTTGCACTCACTCTGAGCCTTGGAAAACCTTAACAGTTTAGTAGTACTCACCTACCTTCGGGCAGGCATTGGATTCAAAAGTCCCACAACTCCCTTTATTATCCTTGTCCAAGTGGGCAGGATCTGGGGAGCCCACCAATAGGCAAAAGGAGCCTGTTGCCAGCCAGATGAAGGTTTTCCCAGGTCTGGTCTTCCAGTAGGTTAGCTGGAGTCCCTTCATGGTCACCAAAATTGTTGGATGTTGAATTCCAGGTTTGTCCTTCCAGCTGAGAAACAAGTAGCAGAAATGTCACCTTAGCAGAAATAAAGGAAATCAAAGCCAGTTGCTAGAAAGGAAGTGAAGTGAAGTGAAGTGATTTCTGGAGAACAAAAATCTAGTGTTAAAGGTGTGAAAGAAATTGGATTTGATTGTTTGATTAGTTAGTTAGATGAGATGGACAAAAAAAGAAAAAACAGTTTTGGTTCAGGGAAAGAAAAAGTGATACCCTGAAGAAGAAAGAGCTCAAAGAGAGAAAGTTGGATAAAGAAGAAACAAAAAAAGGAGAAAAAAGGAGAACAGGGCTACTGATGGAGAAAAAGGCAGACCCTATTAGTGATAGCCAAGACTTTGGTAAATTTGGGTATGTAACCATCTGAAAATGACTGAGTAAATTAAGAAAGTGTGGGAAATGTTTTTTTGGCCTTGATCAATGTAGGAAACAGATCTGGTTTTGAATCCAGGCAAAACAAGTATAGAGAAGATTGTTGAAAGATGTCATTTTCTGGGGAAGATGAAAGATTATGTAATAGTTACTAAGTTTAATAAAGGAAAAGAAATGGGTATTTGGGTATTTGTGCGAGTTATATATCATTGAGACTAATATAAAGTTATGTTTGGGGAAGGATAGGGTTAGTATAGTTAAATGTTTGCTTTCTCAGTGAAGAGGAGAAATGGCTCCCTCCACATACATGCATTTTCCAGTTATGAATCATGACCTTCTTGAAATCATGTATATAAACACCATTTAGGAGTTTTCATTGTCAGGCCTTTCAGGATGTGGTTGCAGCATGTCAAAGTTGAATACACTTTGGCAAAGAGAATGGTCCACATATACTTGATCAATACAAAACATGGGACCCCTGCTGAAATTTGCTAGAGCTGTGGAAATTTATCCAAATGAACTGGCTATGAAGAGAGCCTGAGATATTCTGAATATATGAATAGACCACAGTTGTTCTTTTAAAAGTACTACATGACAGCATCAAGAGCATAGTTCAGCTGAAGAATCAAGTGCCTACGCACCTACCACATCTGACGGGTGAGTGGAAATAGCTAGGGGGAAAAATGTTAGTTTAAGAGGGATGTTTTTTGTTATTTACTGGAAAGTTATTACTGTACAGCAAAACCTGACAAAAATTTAGAACAGTTCTTGATTATTTTGAAGGCAGAAAATTTTGGAGAATATACAGTATACCTGCAGCAAAGGTTTATGAATGTTTAGAATACTCTGAGCATAGGCCGTTAGTCCAGACATCTTGAGTTGGTGCCCATTGTTGGATAGTTTTAAATTAAAATTATTAAAAATTGAAATCTTTTTTTGAATGAGTGTGTGTGTGTGTGTGTGTACATTACCTGATTTTATATATGTTATAAAAAGTTGAAAGGTTATTTTAACAAATTTAAATGGGAATGCCTTTTAACAAATCCGAATTTCCTTTACTGATCTTTAATATATATAATTTATGTCTCCCTCTAGTTATATGCTAAATCATTCATTGATGGAGATGAAGAGACTTTATTCATTATATCATAATCTTTTATAGAGGAGTTATAAGAAAGATAAGAATGGGGAATTATCAGAAAACCTCTTGAAGAATTTGATTTGGGGTTTTTTTCCAAAGAAACCCCAAACTATCATGACTCGGTTTGCAAACCCAGCTCACAGCCAGACAAGAAACAATGGGGGGAGGGTATGGATTGGAATGCAAGTGCGGGAGTAATGGAAGGCAAGAGCACAGACTCTGCAGAGAGACATACTGGGTGTTCCAAGTCACCAGCTGGGAAAGTTCACTAGAGTGTGTTCCCCAAGCAAACTGAACATAACTGATTGGATGGAGTAAAGTGACAATGGGAAGACCAGGGAAAAAGGGGGAATGTTTAACTATGCTGTTTCTGCATGAAACTGTTAGAATTGGCTTCATTACTTCCATATCCATATCTGCTCAGTAAATTATACTCTTGGAAATCACGAATGGCCCAGGAGTCTTTATTTGTTGCATGCACTGAGTGGGACAATTGACATTAAGTCAATTCTCACAGTAATAACCTGCCAGGAGGTTTGAGCAATGATGTTGTCTACAGAGAAAGAGGAAAAGAAGAGGCCATGAGAAAGTCTGGCTTGAGAAGCACTGGAGTCAACATGGAGCAAAGCAAGTGCCCAATCCGCAGATATGGCCAAAAGCAAAACTGAAAAACTGTAGCAGCAACCCATGGCAATTAAAGAACGGCTGGGAGATGCCCCATCCCAGGAGCCAAAGTAGAAGTCAAGGAGTTCCTTCCCCCACAGGGATCAACATAATGCGAGAGAGCCAATGGAAGACACAGCAAGCAGCCAAATAGAATGACCCCATCAAGTGGAAATTTCCAGTCAGCACTCCAAGCCCGACTATGGAACAGCTAAAAGAGAGATTCAGAGGTATGGAGGTTTGTGCAGTAGTGAAACCAGGAGATGCCACCCAAATGTCAGGGACCATCACTACCCCTGCAATGACCCTTGCTCCTCCTCCTCCTCTTCCTCCTCTCTAGCCAGTAGTCCCAGCACTAGCAGCAGCAGCCAGGGCCCCGTTTCAGGGATCTTACCTGGTCTGTGACAAGCACCAACCATCCCCCTTCATGGCTGAATTCAACAGGACCTGAATCACTTAGCCCACTTCTTGGCGTAGGCTTAGCACCACATGGAGCATTATGAAGTGATGTACCCAGATGATGTGACCTGGGTCCATGCCATTGCCACCAATCTGGAGAGGCCACCTTGGAATGGCTGGTGTCACTGCATGATGAGGATGCTCCAGAGCTGATCGACCTCAACACCTTTATGCCAGGTCTTACAAGAGCACTTCAATTACCCCCTGGCAGGTCTTCATGCAGAGACCCGCATCTGTGCCTTGAAGCAGGGGAAATAACTGGTGACAGAATACATCCAAGACTTCCATCAACTCATCAGTCACCTAGGGGACTGGCCTGAACACCTATTGGTCACACACTTCAGAGATGCTGAATAAGGAATTATACCACATTTGCCTGTCCTGAGGGGTGCCATAAAACCTGCAGGCATGGTATCACATGGCCAGTGAGGTGGAGATTGATCTAATGAAGTTTCATGAGCACACAGGACAGGAGAGTCACAGCCACTGCCCAGCTGAGAGGCAAGGAGCTCAGAGAGGGGGAAGAGGGGACATGCCCTCTATAAAAATGTGAAAGCCACATACAAGCCCTACCAGAGGTTTTGGCTATAGCAAAGAGGACCACCAGGCAGCCAAGTGTCTCACACCACACATGATGTCTGCCCCCCCCAGCCTTGAAACTAGCCAAGATGGGAAAGAACCCACCAAAGCCAAAAGAGGAGATGTTCATGGGACAACAAGTTGTAAAGTTTACCCCTCCATTCATTGAGGAAGAAGGAACTCTGACCCCTACCAAGATGGGCCCTGTCATGTACGAGAATGAGAGTGAGGAAGAAGACGACCTGATGGTAAGTGGCCCCATCATCCCCATGACTGCTAGGGTCAAGGTCACAATGGTTTCCTTGGGCAGTAAAGAGATCTTATTAGCCTTATTGGACTCGGGTGTACTAGGTTCCTAGTCAGCCCCTAATTGATAGAGAAGCTAGGGATGAGGCTGAGGAAGTTGAAAAACCCCATAGCCTTTTCCCAACTAGATGTGTCAATAGTGGGTGGAATGCCATTTACCTGTCTTACTAAGCCCATGTAGAAACCATTTGATTCATTATAGCCCCTGTGATGACTGTGGCTGTGGTCTTAGTGTGGTGGAGAAAGTGGAATCCCTCTTTTAATTGGGACAGAAATGGATGGCAGGTGCAGAGGAAATGGTATTTGCATAGAGAACATGTACCCCCTCTCCTTGATGAAAGACATCTTGGGACACCTCATGAAGGGGAGGATATTTACTAAATTGGACTTGAGAGAGGCGTATTACCAGGTGAGGATCAGAAAGGAAGACAGCATTCAATTGCCCACTGGGCTATTACCAGTTCCGAGTGATGCCATTTGGACTGCATGGAGCCCCAGCCATCTTCATGCAACTGATAAATGAGGTCCTACATGATCATCTGTATAAAAGAGTCCTAGTATACTTAAATGACATTTTTTTGGAAACATATTTTATTGGTTTTTTAATTCTTAGAACAAAGTGCTCAGGACACACCGTGGTGTTGGGGTAATCAAACATCCAAAAATAAAACCATATATAGGTAACTCAACTCAATACATTCAATGTCCCCTCTCTATTTCTCTCAAATAGCATAATACATTTAAGATATTCCATTTCTAATTTAAATTTATCTAACTGCTAAACCTCTTTTAAAACTTTGTAAATTTACAATTACCACAATCAAATTTAACTTTAAATCGACAGGTTATCAATTCAGATATTCCTTCCGAATGTATTCTAATTCCTAATCTCTCATATCCCTCATATTATCACAAGTCTCATTTATTTCTTCTTCCACTACACATTACATATCCTAATTAAAATAAAATATTAATCTATCCTATACATATATAATCCATCAAATGATCAATCTCTTTATGGTAACAAAATAATATTAAACCTTAAATTATTTCAGTTCATTAAACAAAATTCAAATTTCATCCAATTAATTATCATGCCTTATCACATCTATATTATCAGACAAAAACATCATCTTACTAATTTAAAACACTCAATTAATTATTGAAACAATCCAAATCTAAAAAGCCACCATTTTTTCCATTCCAATACATAATAATTTCCATCAAAATAAATCTATTATTCCAAAAACTACATTCTTCTTACTTCTAACTCTGAATCTTAATTCTTAAAACAGTCCATAAATCAACAGTGCCTTTAAATCCATTACACATAATTTTAAATTTCTCTTTTCAGTCTTTTTTTTAACACATTTTATTGGTTTTTTTAGATTCTTAAGAAAAAGTACTCATGACCTACTGTGGTGGTTGGGTGGTCCAACGTTCAAAAGTAAAAACATATATAAACAAGTCAACTCAATACATTTCACTATCCCCTCTCTATTTCCCTCAATTAACATGATACATTTAAATATTCCATTTCTATTTTAAATTTCTATTACTACTAAACCTGCTTTATAACTTTATCAGTTTACTACCACAGTCTAAGTTTAAAACAACAAATTATCAATTCTAATTCTTAATCGCTCACATTCCTCATTTTATCACCAATCTCATTTATTTCTTCTTCCACTACACAATATCTTAATAACAATAAAATATTAATCAGCCCTCTACATATGTAATCCCAGAATCAATCCATCTCTTTAAAATAACAAAATAATATTAAACCTTAATTCATTCAAATTGATCAAACAAAATTCAAATTTTCTCCAATTACTTATCATGCCTTATCACATCTTTGTTGTCATACAGAAAAGTCATCCTAGTAATTTAAAACACTCCATTAATTATTGGCACCATCCAATCTGAACAGTCATCAATTTTTCAATTCCAATACATTATGTGTATTGATTTCCATTTTATTCCCAAACGTTATGTAAATACACAAATTCAGTGCATTCTTAATCTGTTTAAAATATCTATTCTAATAATCACACACACACACACACACACACACACACACAAAAGGAAAATTCTCACCCGGATTCACCACGGGAGCTCTTACAGCTTAGATGTTCTTGACTTGTGCTTTGAAGCAGCAGGGTGATCTGCCATTTTACTGGCTGATCTTCTTCTCCATCAGCCCTCAGAGATCGCCCGGACAGCTGGAGGAGCCGCCGCTCCTCCATAGCCGAGCTGAAGCCTCCTCGACGGAAGTTGCACCCTCCATGGCAACTTTCAACCCATATAAGGGTCGACTGGTGGAGGGAAGGCTAGCCGACGAGGAGACGAGTCTACCCATGCAACTAGTAACGCCGCAAACCGGAACTGGAAGTCCTCTTTTCAGTCTTATTCTGGCCTTTTTTCTGTGCCAAGCAGGTTTCCATAACCAAGCTTCCCTTTCATCTGATCTCTCTTTATTGCTTGCAATGCCTTTTGGAATGATAGGAAGCCCATCCTCTGCATTAGGCATCTATTTCTCTCATCCTTAAAGCTTCTTTGCTTTAAAGTTTTAAATCTCAATCTTTGATTCTTCTGATCCTCAAAGCTAATATTAGTCAGGACAGTGCTCGAGAAGATCAGAGAGGTGCAGCTTTATGTGAAACTGTCCAACTGTGACTTCCAAAAGACCACACTGGACTGCCTGGGGAATTGGATTTTGCAGAGTGGTGTGGAAATGGATCCTGAGAAAGTGCAGGCAGTCTTAGAGTAGGAGGCCCCTTGGATGAGGAAATAATTGCAGAGTTTCCTCAATGTTGCTAACTTTTACCTGCAGTTCATCTCTATGTTTGCCCAGATTGCCTTGCCCATCATGAACTTACTAAAGGCAAAAGGGGTAACCAAGCCCAGACCCAGTCAACCTTTAAAGTGGCCCTTGGAGTGACAAGTGGCATTTGAGAAGTTAAAACATCTCTTTGCCACTGAGCCAATTTTAACCATCCCAACCCAGGTAAGCCATTCATACTTCAAGTGGATGCCAGTGATGTGGCTCTGGGAGTAGTGCTTCTCCAGAAGAACATGAAGGGGGAAATACAGCCTTGCATCTACATGTCTCACAACTCTCTGAGATGGAGAGGTGATGGGAGAAGGAAGCCTACACCGCCTTCTGGGCTCTTCTCATGTGGAGGCAGTTCCTGGAAGGCAGCAGAATTCTTTTTGAGGTGTGAACCAACCATAAGAATTTGGAAACACTAAAAAAACCCTGAAAGCTATTCCCCCATCCCCCCCCGATGGGTTCAGTACTTTGACCACATTTTGCTATCTACCCAGGGGGAATAATTTCCTTGCATACACCCCCTCCAGGATGCCACAGTACAACAGTGCCAGAGAAGAAATTGTCAACTCCATCATCCCTTCTAAGCAAGCAGCTGCACCAGCCTTCATGAGACAGCAGCGAACCTCACCAATATCAATAGCTGAAGATCTAGAACAAACTCTAAGAGGGGCTTTAGTGAAAGATGAGTGGCTCCAGCAACATAGGGACAAACTCTCAATGAGTGATGGGTTGACATGGATGAGGGCCAAATTGTACATTCCAGTGAGCCAGCAGACTCTGGTGTTACAGCGCAGCCATGATATGAAAACAGTGGGACACTTTGGCTTTGTGAAAACTCTCCATCTAGTAAAACAACAGTTTTGGTGGCCCTTCATGAAGAAGGACATAGACACCTATGTAGCCAGTTGCAGCAGTCCTGGTGGGTCTTCTGGGTAGACCACCAGGACTGCTGCAGACCACGGCCAGCCCCTCAGCTCCCTGGAAGCAACAGGGGGAGGGTAAGGGTTGGAATGCAAGGTAGGAGGTAATGGAATTCAAGAGCACAGACTCTGCAGAGAGACATACCAGTGTTCCAAGGTCACCAGCTGGGAAAGTTCACTGAAATCTCTTTCCCAAACAAACTGAACGTAATTGATTGGATGGAATACAATGACAATGGGAAGGCTGGGGGGGGGAGGGAATGTTTAACTATGCTGCTTGCAGGCAAAACCATTAAAATTGGCTTCATTACTTCCATATACATATCTGCTCAGTAAATTATACTCTTGGAAACAAAAAATGGCCCAGGAGTCTTTATTTGCTGCATGCACTGAGTGGAACAGTTGACATGAACATTCTTATTTAGTTGATTCATATACAGTATTTACAAATTTTCTCTTAGATTTAGAAATTCTAGATAAATCATGTCCTCATTATAGCGGGGAAGTTCTCTAAGTTAAGAACACGGAAGTTATCTTTTCACCTAGGTATATTTCTTATAGAAGTATCACAATTACTGATGACACAGAAAAACTTTGCAAAATGTCAAAAAAGTAAAACAGGATTTATTTTACTGTATCCAGTCAGAATATTTTCACAGAGAATCCTAAAAAGAAAATGTGGTGTTTGGCCACATGGTAGACTGCTAAATAAACTGAAGGTGTTTAGAAGTAGACTGCAACATTTAGAAATATTAAGCATACTTTCACTGTTGTTTCATGCATCACAGGAACAATAGAGATGAATCTTAGAGTAGCACTGTGACACAAGAAACAAATACAATAGAGATGAATGATAGAGCTGCATATAAAGTAAACATAACACCCGTAACATCGTAGCATTGAGAATTATTAGAAAGGTTGAAAGAAACAGTTGAAGACATTTTATGGAAAAAATTTTATATATATAAATATTTTATTAAGTTTGTATAGTTACAAATCGTTAGTGCTTAATAAACAACGTGTTGTCTGGGTTCACATATTTAATATTAATAGTAATACAACTTCCATTTCTACTCTCTACTCCATTTTTCCAGCCATTTATAGAAATTATCCCATGTTTGGAAATATTCCGTGTCTTCTTTCCCTTTCATTTTCATTGTGAGCCTATCCATTTCTGCACAGTCTAAAATTTTCCTGATTATGTCTTCTTTTGATGGTGTTTCTTTGTTTTTCTAATACTGTGCAAATGCAATTCTTGCTGTTGTTAATACATGTGTTGAAGGAAAAGTCTTCATCATGGTTCAGTCCAAGCCGGGGATAAACAACATGGCGACTGCTTTAGAAAGAAGGTTGCAGTTTATTGAAGAGGAAAGCCAGACAGAAAGATGGCTCTGGAAGAAAAGAGAGTGAGCACATGTAGGGAGTGGGTTTTTATACCCTCTGGAGCCTTTTGTTTGGAGTTGTTTTCTGTTCCTGTTTGAGGCTTTGTATTTCCTGTGTTATGTATTCTGGGTATGCCCTTTGGCATCTGTGAGTTAATCCTATTATGTCCTGTCTTAGACTTTGGGTGGGGTATGTAGATTTTAGGTGTCTTTGTCTTCTTAATCTTCTAGCTGGGGGCTTCCAACCTTCCTGAATTATTTACATCTGCATTTGTACAGAGCTGGTTTCTGCTTGGGGGAGGAAGACTTAGGGCTATTAAGAAAACTGGGCATGCTTTTCTGCCTCGTTAAGATCCTTTGAGGAAATATATTTTTCTGCCCTTTTAATATTTCCTTCTCTGACTTCCCACACATGTAATATTAAATATATACATTTTTATCATAGTTCTCTGTAATTATATCTAAAGGAAATAATTTTGGCTTAAAATCTACATGTTTTCTTAATATTTTCTATAACCACATGTGTATTTTTGACCAAACTTTTTTGCTTTAGGGCATGTCTACCAAAGGTGATAGTACCTAGATTTCCAACAATTACTAGACATGCTTTTAAACATTTTTGCTAATCTTGCAGGTGGTAAATACCATCTATAAAACCTTTTATATGGATTTTCTGTATAATTAGCTGCCCTTGTTATTTTATGATTTCTTTCCCACAAGTTTTGCAATTTTTCTAATTCTACATTGTGCCCCAGATTTTTTGCCCCAGTTATCATTGTTTCTTTAACTTGTCCATCTTCCATCTTCAGGTTTAACAAAAATTTATAGAGTTTCTTAATCAGTTTTTCATCTGATGACAATAGTATCTGGTCAAACAATGTTTGATCTTTATAGAAACCATATGTTTTAGCATCTTTTTCATATCTTATTTGCATTTGCAAGTGTGACCACCATGATAGGTCAATACCCTGTTCTTCCAGTTCTTGTTTAGTTTGTAATTTCCCATCAGTATTCAAAATGTTTCTGTATGTCATAAATTTCTCATAGTTTGGGTGCACTCTCCATTGTCGAGATCCATCCTGGTATTTTCATAAAAAAATTCATTTTTATCTTTTCCCGTGTCAAAAGGCATCTCTTATATAATTATTTTTCATCTTTCCAAATCTGATTTTATTTGTTTTAATAGTTTAAGATAATTATCTTCTTTTAATGTCACACACCTTGCTGTTAAATATATCACCAGGTATTTAGCTTTCTTAACTATCTGAAGATTTGTTTTTTCTGACAGTAGGTTTTTTTGTCTATCTGTAAGATTTTTAACTATCACTTTAGTCTTATCTCTGTTTATTTTCAATCCTGCAACTTCTCCAAATTCTTCAATTTTTGTCAATAATTTAGGGCTTGTCTCCAAGGGATCTTCTAAAATAAATACCAGATTGTCCACAAATGCTTGTAATTTATATTTTTCATCTTTTATCTCCATACCATTAATTTCTGGGTCCTGTCTAGCATTTCTATTCAGCACTTCCAGAATTAAAATAAATAATAACGGAGATAGTGGACACCCTTGTCTTGTGCCTTTTTTAATATTAAAATTCTCTGTAAAGGCTCCATTTACAATTATTTTGGCCATTTGTCTATGGCTGTGATGGTGAACTTATGGCACGCGTGCCACAGGTGGCATGCAGAGCCCTCTCCGTGAGCACGCACACCGTCACCCCAGTCCTAGGCCTTCAGCTGGGTTTTATAAAATCTTTTCACTTCAGGTCTCTGCCTCTGTGTGCCAAAAAAAAAGGTTCAATCAGTCAATCAATTTCAACTTCTCACAGGGAAAAAAGATCTCGCAAAGTTGGAATTGATTGATTGAACTTTTTAGTCCCACCGAGTCTGCCGTTACCAATGCATCTATGCGCACCCAATGGGCCATGCCCACCCAATTGGTGATGCCCACCCAATTGGCTACACTCACCGAATTAGCCACACCCACCCAATGGGCCATGCCCACCCAGCACCCGACGATACATAAGTGGGTTTTGGATTGCAGTTTGGGCACTCGGTCTCTAAAAGGTTTGCCATCACTGGTCTATGGTAAATTGTTTTAATTATATTTATAAAATTTTCTCCAAAGTCCATATAGCTTAATTGTTGTACCATAAATTGCCAGTTGAAATTATTAAAAGGTTTCTGCGCATCTAAAAAAAGCGCCATTTGTTTCCCTGGATGCATTTCATAATATTCCAAAGTATCTAAGATCATTCTTAGATTGTTCTTTATTTATCTCTTTGGTAAAAATCCATTTTGATCTGGATGTATAAATTCAATCAAAAATCTCTTCTACTGGTTTGTCTTCTGCTTTCTGAATCCTTTGTTCATTCTTTGTAATCTAATGTTGAAGGTTTTCTAATTGAGATTTCAAGTCATGAATTTCTTCCTTCATTTTATCCAAGTTATCTTTCATCTCTTCATGATTTCTCTTCGGGTCTTCTTTTTGTGAAGTAATAGCCTCCTGGATTGCTTGTAATGTAGTTTGCATTCCCTTCTGGAAGTTGTTGTTTTTTTCTTGTTGTAACATTGCATCAATCGATCTCTGATACACAGGATTGGGGGAGTAGACGATGGTGCTGAGGATGGTTTTTTGCTAATTTTAGCTAGAATAGGAACACTCATTTTTATTCCCACCCTCCAGATCTCCTCAGTTCTAATATATTCCCCAGTTATCAATCTTATACAAAACCTTGAATATTATAATCAATATTACAATATGTCCTTTAAGTTTGTTTCAAACAATTCTTATAGTCTTATCTGTAGTCTCTTGTAATACAATAGGCTCCCCCCCAAAAAAACAGGGGGAGAAAGGAAGGAAGAGAGTTTGCAGTCCAGTTCTGCCCTTCAGTTTCAACTCCAAATAATTATCCAAAAGTCCAACGTTATCAATCAGCTCCAATTTGTAGGCCAAAAAGAGTCCTGTTGTGTAAAGTTTATAATCCACAGGGCCTTTCCCAAATGGAGTTGCCAAGAGTCAGATTTCTTCTGTCTCTAAATCTTGAAAAATAAAAATCTATAATCGAATAGATTCCCCACGAAAAAAGAAGGGAAAAAATGTATAATCCACTTTTGTCTTTCCCCACCAACTCCAAGCAGTTATCCAATAAACCAAAATCATCAATCAGTCAAGGTTTATAAACCTCAAGGCCCTACTATTTCAAGTTAATAATCCATAGAGCCTCTCCCAAAGAGAATAACCAAGTGTACAAGTTTTTTCTGTCTCTGAAGGAGTTCTTGATATTGCAGCTCAAGTGATGTTTATAATCCAGGAAAGCCAGCTGGCTTCAAAGTAATTTATATTTATAATCCATCCTGCAAAAAAACAGCCCAAAGAGTTCCTCTTCTCATATTTTCCAGATGCAATCCACAAGGCTGAGAAATTCAGGCACATCAAAGAGCCTAGCTTACTATCTCTGATTAGGCTTCAAACCAAGGTCATTCTTTCCAAACAGCATACAAAGGAAAACAGAAGCCTTAGTGTTGTTCCTCTTTTTGCCACTAGATGTCATTATAAGTCTATCTTTCGACCAGGACTAGTTTTTCAAGCAAATAAAGTTTCCAAAATATTTTAAGTCTCCCAAATTTTTCAATGTTACAACCTTAAATTATTTCTGATTTGATTTTACAATCTGACTATTTTTCTCCCGAAGATGTTAAACTGACATCATTCTTCTAGGGGGAGGGGCACCAACACCCCTCCATCCTCTTGCTTCTGGGAGCTTTGCCTTTGGGGATTCTTTTTTCCAAGGATATTTTTTTTAAAAAAAAAAAAAAAAGTAGAGCAGGAACAGAAATACTCTCACCCAGTTCTAAACACATTGCTTAAATTTGCTAGTTGGTGCTTTTTCCTCCGGCTGTCAGGAGCTTCTGACTGAACTGCAGCCAGTCTTTCACCAGCTGGTTTAGTGGGCTTCCTTGAATCAAATGGATTGATCACTGTCAATCCATGATCTACGGGGGTCCCCTCTTTCTTTGTCACCTCACCAGGGCGACTTTAGGCCCTTTTCGGGGACCCAGCAGGATGAAATCTAATGTGGGAGGCAGAGCCCTGCTTCCCTGCATCCATCTCACTTTGACGTTAAACTGGAAGTCCAATTTTTATGGAAATCTGTCTGTGATTATCCAACTAGCTCTGGTTTATTAACAGATAATGAACGGGTACATAGATTTTAAATAATCTATCCCCAACTTGATCTTCAGGTTTTCCAGTGGTGCACCATTGCCATTACAATTGAATCCGTTCATTTTAGTAATGGTCATCCTGTTTTTCTCTTTCCTTTCACCTTTTCCAGCATTGTAGGCTGACTGAAGGTTCTAGGTCTTCACATAATGTGCCAAAATATGATGATTTGAGCCTAGGCATCTATGATCCATTTATTTTCTTGGAGTCTTCTCCTACATTAAAGTTTAAAAATATCAACATGCCTTCTGTCCTGCTTCTTCCAAATCTAAGAAAAGTATTTAGATCAGCCTAATAATTTCTTCCCAGGGTAGGATGGCATTTCTATAAAATATTACAGAACCTACCTTGGAATTGCATATTATGGATATCTGAATTATAATTTGATCTTGATGCTAGGTAGATTGACCAAAATAAACAAAAATGTTATTATGATTTTAATTGATAAATCTGGATTCTCTGAAACCCATCAGTTTATCAGCTGATAATGTTATTGCTGTATATCTACGAAATGATGGAAAAATGGATGAATAATAGGCTGCTGTTCCATCTATAAAAGTTATGTCATGACTCTAAAGCAAATCAGTGATTTTAAATCAATGAAAACTGTTCCAGTTCTGAATCTATTCCTTCCAAGAGATTACAACTCTCTCCAAAATAAACCAAGATTCCACTTTCAAGCTTTCTCTCTGAATAGCTACAAGGGCCAAATATATTCACCACAACTACCTATATCCATTTCAACTCAACACAATTCTTAGAAACATCAGAATTTGTTTCACATTGGTTTGTTCTAATCCTAATTTAATATGTTGCAAACAAAAACTTTTAGTATTTTCTCCAGCTTCTCCAAACTGGAACTCTCCAAGTGTGTAAGCCCTACAGCTCTCATAACTATGTTTTAAAATAATCTGAAAGGCTGCTGTTCTCCCATTAACATCCTTTGAAATAGCTTATTTTTTTACTTTGTCAGGACTTTGTTAAGAAGATACCAAACTAGGTCAGGTGTATATAGAGAGTTGAAGTAATTTATGACTCAAAGGTACTAAGATCCTGAAGAGTTCAATTAACTATTGCTCTGTGTCTGTTATGTTTCATAATTGTAAATACTGTTAATGGTAATTCCACTCCTTAAATGGGCCATTTAGCTCTATGTACTTTGGAGACAATGTGTTGTTGTTCATTCTTGCAATGATATTAATGAAGTACTATTCTCTTGTTTACCAAGCTTCTATGTGTGACCTCTAGGCAACCAAATTCCATTGGCACTTCTTCCAGACCAGCTAAGCCCTTTTAGAGTCAATCCCAGATAATACTTGGAGCATACAGTATATTGGGGTCTTGCTCATTACTGTTCAGAATGAGTATATTCTAAAGTTCCTACCTTAATAATTAAGGATTGCATTAAAATTTTGGGTCATTCAGAAAATGCAGTTGCTCTTAGCTGGCCAACACAATTCAGTTTCTTGGAATGTGCCAATTTTTACTTTTACTATACAGTATAGTTCATAAAACCTATTGTAACTAATGACAATGGTTTAGTTTTTGATGCTTATTTTTCTCTTTTATTTTGTAAGCTTACATTTCTACTTTATTTTTTTTTCCAGTAGAATTCTAGTCAATGATTGTAATAATGGACTGATTGACTGAGTTGCACCACTAAAAATAACTCCTTTTTAATTATTTGAGCTTATATTTATTTGTTTGATATATCTTATTCTCCCTCTCCTCTCAAAGCCTTTATTTATAGTCATCTGTGAATTTATATAAAAAAATAGTCATAGTCTTGAGTAAATTATGAATGTTTGGCAGAAGAAAAATCAGAACAAAGGAGAATTCTTCTTTTTTATTATGCTGTTTTCTCAGTTTTGAACTTTTTTTTCTAGCTTTTCCCTTTTGATTGATTGATAATGTACCATCCAGGCATTGTCAACTCTTAGCAACCATATATATATATATATATATATATATATATATATATATATATATATATATATATATATTCTCCATGATAATCTTTAACCTGATCATTCAGATCACCCAATGGTTCACCATTGCTGTGCTCATTGTAACGGAGTCCATCAATGTTGGTCCTGGTTGTTCTTGTCTTGTTTCTTCCACGTTTCCCAATATTACAACCTTCTCCAGAGAGCTAGGTCTTCCCATAATGTGTCCACAGTAGGCTTAGCTTTAACTATTTGCACAAGAATTGAAATGTTGCCTATTGTAACATATTCAAAAGTAAGTTAATTTATCAGTCCTAGGATGACTATCAATAATTGCAGATGAATGGTTATTTTAAGTAGTGACATCTTATCTCTGTCTGTATTATTTGTACTTTGTATCTGCATACTCTTTGATTTTTCTACTACCACGTTCCTCTTTTTTACACATACACACACACACACACACACACACACACACCTGCTAACTGAAGATGACATTGACATGTCATCCTTTGTTGAAAAATTATGCTGTATTTCTGATCCACTCAGTCTGACGTTTTTGGAAAGTAATAGAAACATTTGATTTTAGAGAGTTTAGGGCATTAATTTAACAAACTTTAGCTGGTAATTTTATTTCAGTTTTAGAATAGAATAGAGCTGGAAGGGACCATGGAGGTCTTCTAGTCCAGCCCCCTTCTCAAGCAGGAGACCCTATATAATTTCAGACAAGTGACTGTCTAATCCAGTGGTTCTCAACCTTTTTGATGCCGCGACCCCCAACCGGTCGTAAGTCGAGGACTACTCAACCGGTCGTAAGTCGAGGACTACTCAACTGGTGCAGCACCGTTTGCACAATAGGACTTTTGGCGGGCTCAGCAGGGCAGAGACAGCCTGGACAATTCCTATTGGCTTTTGAAAGCCAATAGAATTAGACTCTATTCAAGAGAGTCTATTCTATTGGCTTTCAAAAGCCAATAGAATAAAAGGGAGTAGCACAGCTAAGGAAAAGGGGGGGGAAAATGGCGGACTGCATTGTTTGGCGACCCCCGTGAAATGGTCGTTCGACCCCAAATGGGGTCCCGACCCACAGGTTGAGAACCACTGGTCTAATCTCTTTTTAAAAATCTCCAGTCATGGAGCACTCATGATTTCTGAAGGCAAGCTGTTCCACTGGTCAATTGTCCTCAATATTAGGAAGTTTCTCTTTAATTCCAGGTTGCTTCTCTCTTTGATCAGTTTCCAATCTTTGTTTTTTGTCCTGCCTTCTGGTGCTTTGGGGAATGATTTGACCCCCTTTTCTTTGTGGCAGCCCCTCAAATACTGGAATACTGCTATCATGTCACCCTTATTTCTTCTTTTCTTTAGACTAGGCAATCCCAATTCCTGCAGCCGTTCTTTTTTTTTTAATATTTTTTTATTTTTCCAAACTCTCCCCCATACATATACCGTGATATTTATCAGATGTTAACATACATTCTTTTTACATTCATATATAAGATACTTTTGATAAAATGAAATAAATACATACACATCTTTTGGTGTTGCTCGCCCATTTCCCCTTTCACTGTATCCACACTCCTTCTTCTCTACCTTCTTTCTCCCTTTCTTCTCTACCTTCTTTCTCCCTTTCTTCTCTTCCCTGCTTCCCTCTTCTTCCTCTCCTCTTCTCTTTTACCACTTCTCCCCACTTCTCTTCTCCTCTAGCCTTCCTACTTCTCCCCTCCTTTACTCTTTTCTCTCTCCTCTCCTTTCTTCCCTCTCATCCCTCTTTAGATACAATTCAGGGGTAATGTCCGAGCAACTCCTCTCTCCAAATTTCCCTATCTGTATTATATACAATAAGATTAATTTTCTCTCACATTAATACTTCTATTTATCTAACCTTCTCAGTATATACTTCTATAAATATTTATACAACCTCCAGTTATTCAATACTGTGTCGCCTGGGTCTCCCTCCTTATCTGCTCCTTCTTCTTCCATCTAAATTGATGTTAACTATCTTTTAACCATATTCTCTTTCCAGCTAATCATAAAAAGTTCCCCAGATTTCATAGTAGTCTGACTCTGTCTTATCTTTAATTGTCATTGTTAGTCTATTCATTTCTGCACATTCCAGTATTTTCCCAATCACTTCTCCCTCTGGGGGGGCTTTCAGTGCTTTCCAATTTTGTGCAAACACAATCCTGGCTGCCGTGATTATATGAATAATTAAATATGTTTTTTCTTTATTGTATTTCTCTGGTAGAATACCCAACAGGAATATTTCTGGTCTTAGTTCTATACATTGTTGTATCATCTTTTCTATCCATGTTCTAATTATATTCCAATAAGTTTTAGCTTCTACACAATAGAACTTAAATAGCAGGTTCCAGTGAGGATAGGAACTTTTTGGGTCCCCAAATTCCAAGAAAAAGTAAGTATCCAATTATGTTAAGTTGATCTTTTCAATGCTTTGTTTCCCCTGGGTGATCAGACGCTGCCATTTTAGAGGGTGTGAAAAAAGCTCCCCTCTTTCCTCACAGGGGGAGAAAATTTTCAAAAAGCTTTTAACAGGAGAGATATTTGGGGTACAGAGCAGATAGGATCTCACTCAGTTCCTCCATGTTGGTTTCGAGGGGCTTGTTAGTAGGTTTGGCCTTAGCTGTCAGCAGCTTGGTGATGGGCCATATTGGTGGCTGATCTTTTCCCCGTCAGTTCGAAGACGGGGAAACAGGAGGTCTCCTGCCTTCCATGATCACTAGGGGGTCCTCTTCACACTCGTCGCCCCTACAGGGTGACCTCCGATCCTCTGCAGGGTCCCCTGGTGGGAGAAAACTGGAGGGTGCAGAGAGCAATCGCCCCACACGTCCAGAAATGCCACAATCGTGAACCGGAAGCCTATGACACCTATCGTTTTCATATGCTGTATTTTTCATAATTTTTTAACAAAAATTAATTTCATGGTAAAACAAATATTAACTAAACTCAGAAAAAGAAATAGTAAGAAAGAAAAATGCAAAGAAAGAAAAAGAAGAAAGAAAAAGAAAAAGAAAGAAATATATAAAGAACAGTTTTCCAATCTTTATCATAAGTAAAAACAAATTTGATAACTCTTTGTCCCCATATAAGTTTATAAACAATTTATTTTGCCCATGATCCATCCCTTATCTATATATAAGTCCATGAATCATCAACCTTTCAGTCCTAGTATCAGTAGAAAGTTTGTAAAGAGTTACCAGGGCTTTACAAAAACATGTCATATTTTAACTTAGATAAAACAAACCAACACTATATTCTTTCCTTTTATTTCTAACAATCTTAAATTTTAATTCATTCACATATTGTAATAGGATTTGGTGTTTCCAGCCTTCTGAAGTCAGACGTCCTCCACATCTGTATTTCTGATAGAATAAGTTCAACTAACTTTTATTGTTGCTCAAGGCAATGCTCAAAAATTAACTTCCCAGTGATATAATTACATAAAGTGAAATCCTGAACATTCGTATATCTTATACAGGCTCACACAATTTTAATCACATCTCAGCATTAGATTTCATTTTCAAAATAAATTATACCTATAGTATATGGAATCATATTGTTCAACAGTGCCTCTGTATGGGCTCCAATTTTTCAAAGGTTGAGGGTTGACAAATTAAAACTAATATTAAGAATGTAAGATACAAGCATTCCTTAAAACTTGAATCCATTGACTGGAAACCAATTCTCCAGTATATTCCAAGTTTCTTGTATACTTTTGATTTTTAAAATATTTTGATAATAGCAAATTTCCAACTAAGATTTAATAAAATCTTTTTGAATACATTCAATGTCTCTGAAGTTGTATGAGCCTACTGTGAGCTATTTTGCCCATATGGGTTCTTTATACAAATATTAGCCACATAAACAGTTTGTTTGCCTGCAGCTGCAACCTTCCAATTGTGGATGTCATGGCATGAGAGAAAAGAAAATGAGGGATTGACAAAATGAGCGAGTCCTGCTTCATAGGAAACACAAAGAATTCATTTTTAGCCATCATGCAGAAAGTGTTTGCTTGGTTATCATTTTAATGATGTATTTCTTTATTTTTCAGCAAGCTAAGCATTCTAGAACAGGAAACAACATTACTGACTTTTCCATTTATAGAACAGGGTTGTTTTATTGTAAAATAGGGCTAGCAAATATGGCTGCAGCAAAGTAGTTCCAAAAATGTAACTCTTTGCTGCTATCTAATTGACACAGACTTTTGCAGCCTGCAACTGGTTGTCTTATTATAAGCAGCTATAATCTCTCCAATCAGTAAATAAATGTTAATATATAATGCCAGTCTACACAAGTCCTTGGAATAAATTCCATCACTGGATATGTCTCCTGCTTTAAATAAATTACTGAAATGAATGTACAATTTCCACATCTGCAGCATAGATCTCTGTGATGACAAATGAATTCAGTTCTCTCACTAGTGCAGAATGCTCCTTATATCATATCTGCATAAATTAATCTGCCCAAATGTGTTGGAATTCTGATTGTATAGATTTAAATTATACACTACCTGTAGACTGCCGATTTTCCTTTCATACTTTTTGAAGTCCTTTTCTGAATCTTCAGTAAGAATCCTTATGAACGTCCTTGAAATGTTGAACAAAATGAATTTATTGGAGTGCCTGGGGAATATTCACCTTCTAACCATGCTTTGTTAGAATTTTGCCCAATCACCATAGTATAAGTCAAACTACAAGATTCAAAAAATGAAATGAAACATGCTCTGCAGAAAATTGTTACAATGAAATTAAACTACAAATTAATTCAACCAATTTAACAATACATTTTAGAATATTAGCTTTTATCAAATTAATTAACTAGGAAGATTTTATTACAACTATTCCATGGCTGCACTAGAATTTCCATCAAACAGTTCTATCAATATGTTCTCATCTCTTCAAATTGTCTATTTGCTTCATTCATTCCTCCTTATATAACATCACCATAAGTCGTGTATCTTGTAGATCCTTTTGAAATGATAATGGCAAAATGAGGAAGATTCATTTACATTCTTACATTCTTTATATAGTCAATTCTTTCTCCTTAAACAAAATCTTCCAACATTTTCAAGTGTATTTATATAACATCTATTTCTGAACTTCTGCAACATCTAGGACAGTGATGGCGAAACTTTTAGAGACCAAGTGCCCAAACTGCAACCCAAAACCCACTTATGCATTGCTGGGTGCTGGGTGGGTGTGGCCCACTGAGTGGGTGTGGCCCACTGAGTGGGGTATGGCCACTGATTGGGCGAGGCTATGGTAATCATGGCAGTGTGGGTGGGTGTGGCCAGGGTGGGTGTGGCCACCTTGATGTTGCTTCTGGGGAGGGATGCCTGTGAGGGCTGGGAGAAGTTGGGGGAGATCCAGGGGTTCTCTGGTGGGTGGGGCAGTGGGCAGGAGGCTCATCCTGCAGGGTGAGGTGAGGTGAAGGAGGCCCCGGCCTGGAGGCAGGAGAGGCCAAGGGAGCCCAAAGGGAGGCAGGCGCAGTGCTTGGGGGTACCACTCTTCTCCCCCCCATGCTCCCACAGAAGGGCTGGCTGGGTTCGGCATCACCTGGGCAGGCCTGGCCATGCATTTGCCCAGCAGCACTAGCAGACCTGGCCTTCCTTCCTCCTCCCTCCCCTTCTTCCTTCCTCTCTCTCTCTCCCCCTTTCTCCAAAGTCCAAACTTACATGTCCTCCTTCCCCCGCTAGCCTTCTGCAAAGCACGCAAATGGATGCTGCGTCCTATTTGTCTTCTCCAAACTCACACCCACCATTACTTCCAAAGGGCATCTGCTCGCTCACTTGCTCTCTTGCACTCCTGCCAAAACCTGCTATTATACTGGTTCCCCTCTCCCCACCCAGTTCTCACAGCTGTTCCCACGAGCACTGCTGAATTCGATTTTCCTGCCCTCTCCAATTCCCACTAATCAGGCACACATGGATAGGGGGAGGAGCGTCCCTCTGGCTCGCGTGCTGACAGAAAGGGCTCTGCATACCCAGTGTGGCACACGTGCCATAGGTTCGACACCGTGGATCTAGGATAATGGTATATGTTCAACTGTTCCTTGGCAGATACAATTTTGGAAAGAGTTCCTTGAAAATAGAGAAATCTGACTACCATTGTACAAATACTATAAAACAATTACTGGGGAAATGCTATAGCTTAATAGTAAACTGCAGATGGTACTAATTTATACACAAATGAAATACTATATCGAATCCCAATTTACAGTATATTAAGCTACAATGTGCTTAACTAAATTTCTTTCATAAGACACTATTGAGTTATTACATCACACTTAACTATAAACTTTGGGAGTTCTCCCCAGGCATCATGGCGACACGGATGAAAGAAACCAGAACTCTGGTTTCCTAGTCCGATTTCGCTTTGTCTGGAGACCCAAAGAGGTCAGAAAGATGTCCTGGAGAGGCAACAAGGAGGAAGGGAAATCTTGGGAGTTCGGAGTCAACAGCAGTTGGCCCAAGCGGACTGAGGAAACTCTTCAAACAGGCGGGAGAAAGGCTGCCGGCAAATATGCAGACAGACCAAGCCACAGACAGTCTGGGAAGAAGTGAAGAACCGTGGCAGCACCACCAAACAGCTGACTGTCAATGTGTTTGACCTGGGTGAGATTCTTCTTTATTTATCTTCCCTATGGACTTTTAAAATATTAATTCCCTGAATTGTATAACTTTTAAAAGTAAAAAAACCCAGGATGACTTGGGAAGAAGAGAGTTAAAAGCAGCAAGAAATCTGGAATGGGGGAACGAATTTAAGGAATATAGAAAATATGCAAAAAAGATTCGAGACTGATTGAAAAGAAAAAAATGATAATCTGTTGTTGGCTAATTTTGGGGGGAATATTTTTTTTACTTTGTTGTGAAAGAGCATTTTAAATAAAAGTTTTACTACTGGATAGAGACACTATAACTAATGAGGACATTTAGTGGTGAAGGAAGATACTACAATAATACAGAAAAAATCAGAAGAGTGATGACCTTGAAACAACACCTGTGCTAAACAAAGAACATCCTGTGTTTCTACAAAAGAAAAAGCAAAGATTTTTTTAACTACATCTTTCAACTTTAGGCATAACTATTATAGAAACTATTGAAATGGGGTTTTTTTCCTTCCTTTTTCTTTTTTCTTTTTTTTCTCTAATAACTTTGAACTGACAGAAATATTTGGATGAGACTAATGCAGTTGGTGTTTTTTATTTTGCTGGATTGAAGCTTAAAGTAGTTGGCTTTTTTTAAAACTTGGATTAACCTAAAGCAGTTGGCTCCCTTTTAAACCTGGACTATAGCCTAAAGCAGTTGGCTTCCTTTTAAACTTGAAATATAACCTAAAGCAATTGGTTCCCTTTTAAACTTGGATTATAGCCTAAAACAGTTGGCTCTTTTAAAGTTGGATTATAGCCTAAAGCAGTTGGCTTTTTCTCGCTCTCTCTCCCTGTGGATTTACAAAATCTGCCTGATTGAACAATGAGTGCACCAAACCTTACTAAAATTACAAAAAAGAAACCTGCTTCTGTACCCTCTTTTGGAACATCTAGTCCAGCAAGTCAGGGATATATTGAAGCAATGTTACAACAAGAGAAGGCAAACAATCTCCAAAAAGAGATACACGCAACTTTACAACTAATGCAAGAAATGATGCAGAAGAATCACCAAGAAACAAAAAGCAATCTTGATAAGTTAAATGAACAAATGCTTGACATTAAGACACAATTTGAGGTTCACCAACAAATGATCCTTTAAAATGAACAAAGAATTCAGAAAGTGGAAGATCAATCAGAAGATACTGGGAAAAAAATTGAAGCGCTAATGACAGAGAATGAAAGATTAAAACAAGCAAATCAAAATCTAGAAGGGACGGTCACTGCTCTGGAAATGGAGAAGGCAGTACACTATTTGGGATTTCAGAACATACCTGAAGATAAAGAGGAAAATATAGCAGAAGGAATTATTAATCTATTAGCAGAGGCCCTAGAAATGGAAAGATCGGAGATGCAGCAAGAAGTGAATGAAATATTTAGAATGAATTCAAGTTACACAAGGAAACAAATTGCCCAGAGAAGTCCATGTAAGATTTATGAAGAAAACAATGAGGGATGAGATATTAAGACGAGTTAGAGATGATCCATTACAATATAAAGATAAAGAAATAGTAGTGTTGAAATAGATTCCCAAGAGAATAAGGGATACTCAAAGACAATATCATTTCTTGACTACAAAGTTGATTGCAAAAGGAGTAAATTTTAGATGGCTGATGCCAGAAGGGATTTTAATCAATTGGAGTAACACAAGATATCATTTGGACTTAGTGTGGAAGGCAAAGGATTTTGATGAAAGATATAGGGCATTTCTGGGAGAAAGAACACAATATCAACAAGAGGATGGAAAAAGCCAGAATCAGACAGAACAAACAATAGAGGAATCAATTATACAGGTGGAAGAGGAAAAAGAGAACATGAATGAAGAAGATGAGGAAATAGAAAGAAAGCAGAGGATTACGAGATCAACAAGACCTAAATATAAGTAAATCAAAATGGAGAAGGAAAATGGATTTTTTTCAGTGAATATAAATGGATTGAATTCTCCATCAAAAAGGAAAAGAATTTTCAAACAACTACAGATATTAAATATTGATATAATTTGTTTGCAAGAGACACACATAAAAAAACAACGTTATAATTTTTTGGAAAATCCAAAACTTGGAAAACTTTATTATACATCAGCTCAACAAAAAAAGAGTAGTTATATATGTCAAAGAGACAATAGATTCCAAAATGATTTATGCAGATGAAGAAGGAAACATATTAATGGTAGAAATATTTTTAAATCAAAACCAGATACTTTTGACAGCAATATATGCACCAAAAATAAACAAGAAGAATTCTATCAAAACCTGCACAGAAAAATAGTAGAAATGGAATACCAAAATGTATGCTTAATTGGGGATTTCAATGCAATAGTAGATGGGACATTAGACTATAAAAGCAGTAATTCAAGAAAACAAGGAAGAAAAAGATTATCCAAGACTTTTTTCAATATGATAGAGGAAATTGGAGAGAAACAAATCCAAGAAAACCACAATACACATTTTATTCTAATAGTCATAAATCTTGGTCTAGAATTGATATGATTTGGACGACGCCTGAATTAAGGGTTAATATGTAGGAAATTGAAATAGAATTAGGTACTTGGGCAGATCATAACCCCTTAAAATGGTGTGGAAAGGAATGCAGAAAAAATTAAGATGGACTTTGAATCAATCTATATTGAAAGAGAAAGAATTTATAGACTTAGCAACAAAAGAAATGGAATGTTTCTTCAAAGAAAATAAAAAAGAAGATACAACATTACAAAATGTATGGGATACAACCAAAGCATATTTTTGAGGCGTAGCGATAACATATATGGCAAAAAAAATAAAGAAAAGAGACAACAAAGAGAAGAATTTAAAAAATTAGAACTTGAATTACAAATAAACCCACAAAAGAAAATATTGAAAAGACAAATGGAAATTATAAAACATAAATTAAATTTAATAGAATCAGAAAAATTGCTACAACAAATTAAAAGGGCAAAGCAAAACTTCTTTGAACATGCAAACAAACCAGGAAGATGGTTACTTACAAACTTAAAAAACAGAAGAAAAAAATTGATAAACAATTTAGTAGATGAAAAAGGCTGTTTACAATTTTAAAATGAAGCAATAAGATAATAATAATAATAATAATAATAATAATAATAATAATAATAATCATTTGCCTGTAAGCAAAAACTGGTGGGATCATAAAATAGAGAAAGTAATAGAAAATGATAAAATTAAACTGCTCTGGGACTTCAGAATTCAAACAGACAAGCACCTGCAACATAACACGCCAGACTTAACAATTGTCGATAAGAAAGACAAAAAAGTCTGGATAGTGGACGTGGCAGTGCCTGGAGATAGCAGAATAGAAGAGAAAGAACTGGAGAAGATAACAAAATACAAAGACCTACAAATAGAAATAGAAAGACTGTGGCAAAAGCAAGCAAGGGTAGTACCAATAGTAATAGGTGCAATCCCAAAACAACTGGAGCACCACTTGAACACCATTGGCATTGACAAATTCGCTATTAGTCAATTGCAAAAGGCGGCCTTATTAGGAACTGCTTCCATCCTGCGACGATACCTGTAATACCATCAAACATCCACATCTGCCTATCCCAGGTCCTGGGTAAGGACTCGATAGGTAGACAAAATGCCAAATCCAGTCTGAACATCTGGCTGACTGTGCGATGATCCATAATAATAATAATAATAATAATAATAAAATAATAATAATAATAATAATAATAATAATAATAATAGGGTGTTATGTTGCAGGTGCTTGTCTGTTTGAATTCTGAAGTCCCAGAGCAGTTTAATTTTATCATTTTCTATGACTTTCTCTATTTTATGATCCCACCAGTTTTTGCTTACAGGCAAATGATATTTTTTGCAGATCTTCCAATGCACCATTGTTGCTACTTTGTCATGCCGCTGCTTGTAATCAGTTTGTGCAATCTTCTTGCAACAGCTTACCAAGTGGTCCACTGTTTCTTCAGCTTCTTTGCATAGGCGGCACTTACTGTCTGTTGCTGTCTTCTCAATTTTGACTTTGTATGCATTTGTCCTTAAGGCTTGGTCTTGTGCAGCCAGAATTAGTCCCTCGGTCTCTTTCTTCAATTTTCCTGCTCTTAGCCATTGCCAGGTTTTGTTATTATCTGCTTTCCCAGCTATTTTTTTCATGTATTGGCCATGTAGTGCTTTGTCTTCCCATGCCTCTATTCTGTTCTTCATTTGGTCTTTCTTGTAGGCCAGTTTGGTCTCTCCAGTAGTTAGTAAGCCTTCCTGATATACTAATTTCAGTGCATCTTCATCATTGTTCTTCAGATATTCTTCCAAAGCCATTTTTTCTTCTTCAACCATCTGATGTACTTGTAGCATTCCACGCCCACCTATTTGCCTTGGTAGATAAAGTCTATCAATGTCACTGCGTGGATGTGGCAGTGCCTGGAGATAGCAGAATAGAAGAGAAAGAACTGGAGAAGATAACAAAATACAAAGACCTACAAATAGAAATAGAAAGACTATGGCAAAAGCAAGCAAGGATAGTACCAATAGTCATAGGCTCCTTGGGTGCAATCCCAAAACAACTGGAGCACCACTTGAACACCATTGGCATTGACAAATTCGCTATTAGTCAATTGCAAAAGGCGGCCTTATTAGGAACTGCTTCCATCCTGCGACGATATCTGTAATACCATCAAACATCCACATCTGCCTATCCCAGGTCCTGGATAAGGACTCGATAGGTAGACAAAATGCCAAATCCAGTCTGAACATCTGGCTGACTGTGCGATGATCAATAATAATAATAATAATAATAATAATAATAATAATAATACTGGAGAGACCAAACTAGCCTACAAGAAAGACCAAATGAAGAACAGAACAGAGGCATGGGAAGACAAAGCACTACATGGCCAATACGTTAAAAAAATAGCTGGGAAAGCAGATAATAACAACACCTGGCAATGACTAAGAGCAGGAAAATTGAAGAAACAGACCCAGGGACTAATTCTGGCTGCACAAGACCAAGCCTTAAGGACAAATGCATATAAAGTCAAAATTGAGAAGACAGCAACAGACAGTAAGTGCCGCCTATGCAAAGAAGCTGAAGAAACAGAGGACCACTTGGTAAACTGCTGCAAGAAGATTGCACAGACTGACTACAAGCAGCGGCATGACAAAGTAGCAACAATGGTGCATTGGAAGATCTGCAAAAAATATCATTTGCCTGTAAGCAAAAACTGGTGGGATCATAAAATAGAGAAAGTCATAGAAAACAATAAAATTAAACTGCTCTGGGACTTCAGAATTCAAACAGACAAGCACCTGCAACATAACACCCCAGATTTAACAATTGTCGATAAGAAAGACAAAAAAGTCTGGATAGTGGACGTGGCAATGCCTGGAGACAACAGAATAGACGAGAAAGAACTGGAGAAGATAACAAAATACAAAGACCTATAAATAGAAATAGAAAGACTGTGGCAAAAGCAAGCAAGGGTAGTACCAATAGTAATAGGCTCCTTGGGTGCAATCCCAAAACAACTGGAGCACCACTTGAATACCATTGGCATTCACAAATTCGCTATTAGTCAATTGCAAAAGACGGCCTTACTAGGAACTGCTTCCATCCTGCAATGATATCTGTAATACCATCAAACATCCACATCTGCCTATCCCAGGTCCTGGGTAAGGACTCGATAGGTAGAGAAAATGCCAAATCCAGTCTGAACATTTGGCTGACTGTGCGATGATCAATAATAATAATAATAATAATAATAATCCCCCAGTAAGACACTACCTTGACGTGGTTGTGGGGCTTGTGTACTCTGAGGAAGATGAGAGCTATGCCAGAGGTTCAACCATACTGGACAAGTCTCATCAGAGGAGTCAAACAAAGAGTGTCTCTCCCATAAAAAATATGCTGAGACGTAAATTGCAGAATGCCATACCAGCTAGGACGTCGCCTGGGTTAACAAGGTCCGCGCTAGATATTGGAGTTCCTGGATATCTGGTGAAAAATGGGTTACAGGACTCAGGACTGTTGGCTGAGCAACCAGGGCCAGCAGCTGCAGAACTACTGGAAGAAAAGGTGTTTACCCGTCGCAGATACACAGTGATGGAAAACAAAGAAATAATGATCTGTTACTACAGATCAAGTCCAACAAGAAGAGGATATCTAAAACGAATGCACCAGTTCTGGAAAGAACAACATCCAGAATCAGAAATAACAGAACAGAGACTAGCAGATCAACGCCGATTTATAACACGAAATAAAGTATTCACAGAAACAGAATTGGACGAACTGCAAAGGTTTACCCAGGGCAAAGAAATCAAAGCCTTACCAGAAGTAATTCAGAATGTAGAGGCAAACCAGGGGGAGTTGGCAGTGAAGGAATCTAGCAGAGATATACAACTGTTCTCATTTGGAAAACAGGCACCTCTACCTCAGGAAGAACAAAACCCTCTAACTAAAGAAATAAAAGAATTGAAACAAAGAATAACTGAGCATCTAGAACAGCACAAAAACAACAGAATAAGGCTACCTGCATTGAAGCTTGTTCCAAAGAAACAGCTAGCACAAGCATTAAAAGATGCAAATATGCAATATCAAGTATAAGCACCAATTCACTGCAAGAAACAAACCAACTAATGTACAGCACAGCTGCAGTTATAACAGAATACCTGGGATGCAAAATCAACAAAGAAGAAAAACAAACAAACAGTGCACCAGAAAAATGGAAGGTTAGACTAGAAAATAAGATCAGCAAGTTAAGATCACATGCAAGCAAGCTAGAACAGATGAAAGAAAAGAAGCTGAAGAACAAGAAGACCAAAGAATACCTAATCAAGAAATACCACTTAGAAACAAGGAAGATCAAGGAAGCACTGGAATAATAAAGCAACAAATAACAGCTATAGCCAGGAAAATCAGTAGATATGAAGCTCGAATTGCAAACTATAGGCAGAACCTCCAATTTCAATCCAATCAGAAACGTTTCTACCAATCCCTCAATGGAGAAACTGCAAGAAATCAGTCAGTACCTGACAAGGAAGGAACAGTACAGTTCTGGAAGCAGATATGGGATAACCCAAAGAAATACAACAAGGATGCGGCTTGGTTAAAAGAGGTGGAGGCAAATAAAACAGAAGTTGAAATGAAAGAACTAGTAATAACAACAAAAATGGTAGAAAAAAGAGCAAAGAAAATCAAAAATTGGTCAGCACCAGGGGAAGATGAACTGCATGGGTTTTGGTTGAAACATCTAACTGTTATACACCCACTCATTTCCAAGCAGTTCAACAATATACTACAAGGAGGAGAAATTGAAAAGTGGCTAACAACTGGGAAAACCTACCTAATAATAAAAAATCCAGCAAAAGGGACAACACCAGGCAACTACAGGCCAATTACCTGTTTACCAACAACTTTCAAATTACTAACTGGTGTGGTAGCTGATGCAGTACAACAGAATCTAGTTGAAAACAATCTCTTTCCACCTGAGCAGAAAGGAAACCGCCCCAATAGCAGAGGAACAAAAGATCAACTCCTAATAGACAAAATGATCTTGGAAAACTGCAAGAGAAGAAAGACCAACCTGAATGTGGCATGGATTGACTACAAAAAGGCATTTGACTCTCTGCCACATGATTGGATAATAAAGTGCCTAGAAATAACAGGAGTCAGTAGAAACATCAGAAAATTTGTGCAAAGATCGATGGCACAATGGAAGACACAGTTGCAGATCAATAGTGAGAAGCTGGGAGAGGTTAATATCAAGAGAGGAATATTTCAAGGAGATTCATTATCACCATTACTATTTGTTATTGCACTGTTTCCTCTGTCAACAATACTGAATAAATCAGGACATTGTTATCAAACATCAAAAACATCTGCTAGACTATCCCACCTCCTTTACATGGATGATCTGAAGCTGTATGGAAAAACATCATCTGAAATAGAATCGCTGCTCAACACTGTCCGTATATATAGCCAAGATATTGTAATGGAGTTTGGCTTGGACAAATGTGCCACACTTACTATCAAACAAGGAAAAATATTGAAAACTGAAGGAATCAAGATGCCCCACGAAAATAACATTAAGAGTCTGGATGAGGAAGAGTACTACAAATACTTGGGTATCCTTCAAGCTGACAATATCAAGCACATTGAAGTCAAGAAAAAGATTAGAGGTGAATACATCAAGAGAGTGAAGAAGATCTTAAAGTCCAAACTCAATGGAGGAAATACCATAAAGGCAATCAACACCTGGGCAGTCCCAGTCATTAGGTACACAGCTGGAATAGTGGACTGGACTCAAGCAGAACTAAAAGCAATGGATAGGCAGACCAGAATAATAATGACAATGAATCATGCCCTTCATCCACGCAGTGACATTGATAGACTTTATCTACCAAGGCAAATAGGTGGGCGTGGAATGCTACAAGTACATCAGATGGTTGAAGGAGAAAAAATGGCTTTGGAAGAATATCTGAAGAACAATGATGAAGATGCACTGAAATTAGTATATCAGGAAGGCTTACTAACTACTGGAGAGACCAAACTGGCCTTCAAGAAAGAACAAATGAAGAACAGAATAGAGGCATGGGAAGACAAAGCACTACATGGCCAATACATGAAAAAAATAGCTGGGAAAGCAGATAACAATAAAACCTGGCAATGGCTAAGAGCAGGAAAATTGAAGAAAGAGACCGAGGGACTAATTCTGGCTGCACAGACCAAGCCTTAAGGACAAATGCATACAAAGTCAAAATTGAGAAGACAGCAAAAGACAGTAAGTGCCGCCTATGCAAAGAAGCTGAAGAAACAGTGGACCACGTGGTAAGCTGTTGCAAGAAGATTGCACAGATTGATTACAAGCAGCGGCATGACAAAGTAGCAACAATGGTGCATTGGAAGATCTGCAAAAAATATCATTTGCCTGTAAGCAAAAACTGGTGGGATCATAAAATAGAGAAAGTCATAGAAAAATGATAAAATTAAACTGCTCTGGGACTTCAGAATTCAAACAGACAAGCACCTGCAACATAACACCCCAGACTTAACAATTGTCGATAAGAAAGACCAAAAAGTCTGGATAGTGGATGTGGCAGTGCCTGGAGACAGCAGAATAGAAGAGAAAGAACTGGAGAAGATAACAAAATACAAAGACCTACAAATAGAAATAGAAAGACTGTGGCAAAAGCAGGCAAGGGTAGTACCAATAGTAATAGGCTCCTTGGGTGCAATCCCAAAACAACTGGAGCACCACTTGAACACCATTGGCATTGACAAATTCGCTATTAGTCAATTGCAAAAGGCAGCCTTATTAGGACCTGCTTCCATCCTGCGACGATCTCTGTAATACCATCAAACATCCACATCTGCCTATCCCAGGTCCTGGGTAAGGACTCGATAGGTAGACAAAATGCCAAATCCAGTCTGAACATCTGGCTGACTGTGCGATGATCAATAATAAGAATAAGAATAAGAATAGTAAAGTTGGAAGGGACCTTGGAGATCATCTAGTCCAAACCCCTGTTCAGGCAGGAAACCCTATACCATTTCGGAAAAATGGCTGTCTAGTCTCTTCTTAAAAACTTCCAGTGTTGGAGAATTCACCGCCTCTGGAGGCAAGCTGTTTTACTGGTTAATTGTTCTAACTGTCAGGAAGTTTCTCCTTAGTTCTAGGTTGCTTCTCTCCTTGATTAATTTCCATCCGTTGCTTCTTGTCCTGCCTTCAGGTGCTTTGGAAAATAGCTTGACTCCCTATTCTTTGTGGCAGCCCCTGAGATATTGGAACACTGCTATCATGTCCCCCTTCGTCCTTCTCTTCATTAAACTAGGCATACCCAATTCCAGCAACCGTTCCTTATATGTTTTAGCCTCCAGTCCCCTAATCATATTTGTTGCTCTTCTCTGTACTCTTTCTAGAGTCTTAACATCTTTTTTACATCGCGGTGACCAAAACTGGATGCAGTATTCCAAGTGTGGCCTTACCAAGGCATTGAAGAGTGGTATTAATACTTCACGTGATCTTGATTCTATCCCTCTCTTAATGCAGCCTAGCACTGTGTTGGCCTTTTTGGCAGCTGCAGCACATTGCTGGCTCATATTTAGGTGATTGTCCACTAGGACTCCGAGGTCCCTATCACACTATTATTGAGCAAGGTACCCCCTATACTATATCTGTGCGTTTTTCACCATTGAATTTCATTTTGTTAGATAGTGCCCAGTGTTCAAGTCTGTCCAGATCCTCCTGTATCTTAAGCTTGTCTTCTGGAGTGTTGGCTATTCTTGCCAGCTTGGTGTCATCTCCAAATCTGATGAGTTCCCCATCTATCCCCTCATCCAAATCGTTGATGAAGATGTTGAAGAGTACTGGGCCCAGAACCGAGCCCTGGGCACCCCACTACACACTTCCCTTCATGTAGATGCCGTTACATTGAGGACCACTCGCTGAGTATGGCTAGTCAGTCAGCTACAGATCCATCTGGTGGTGATGCTGTCTAATCCACATTTTTGTATCTTGTCAAGTAGTAGATTGTGATCTACTTTATCAAATGCCTTACTGAAGTCCAAGTAAATTATATCCACAGCATTCCTCTGATCCACTAATTTTGTCACTTGGTCAAAGAATGCAATAAGATTTGTCTGGCATGATCTATTTTTGACAAACCCATGTTGGCTTTTAGTAATGACTTTGTTTGCCTCTAGGTGTTCGCTGATTTGTTGTTTGATTACCTTTTCCAGGATCTTCCCAGCTATTGAGGTCAGGCTGATAGGTCTGTAATTTCCTGGGTCTATTTTTTTCCCTTTTTTGAAAATGGGAACTATATCAGCTCTTTTCTAGTCCTCTGGTAGTTCCCCTGTGCTCCAGGACCTTTGAAAAATATAGTTCAGTGGTTCTGAGATCACATCTGCCAGTTCCTTGAGAACTTTGTGGTGTAATCCATCTGGTCCTGGTGATTTGAACTCGTCTAGGCTGGACAGATAAAGTCCCCCATTACTATTGTGATGTGCTTCCTACATACCTTAGTTAGCTGACTAGCAAAAAGTTCATCTATTTCCTCTGTTTGGTTGGGTGGTCTGTAGTATACACCTTCAGCAATATCATTTCCCCCCCTTTTATATTGACTCAAATGCATTCAAAACAGTTTTTATCATTGTTGTGCTCTATTTCTGTAGCGATGTAGTTATTTCTTATAGAGAGAGCAACTCCACCTCGTCTTTTATTTGGTCTGTTTCTTTTAAACAATTTAAATCCCTCTAGCTGTGTGTTCCATGTGTGGGTTTCATCCCACCATGTTTTCGTGATGGCAACAATATCATATCTGCCCTCATTAACCTGAATTTCTAGTTCACCCTGTTTGCTGTTCATACTCTGTGCATTGGTGTATAGACATTTGAGTCCTTCATGACTGGCCTTGTGTTTACTTTCTACATAACCTGTGTAGTGCCTGAGTTCCCCTATTGTCTTACCACCTATTTGGTTAGTGCACTTTGTGTGGCACTCGCTATTAGAGGCTTGATTTTGCTTGACAGCAAGATTGGTATTCTTGTCCACACACACATCTATGTTACATGCACTGATAGCCCTATAATTTTTAGATTGCCTGGGACAGGGTTGTTCTGTATCAATTAACTCACTGTCCCCGCTGTTTAGTTTAAATTTTCCTCCAGAAAATCTGTGAATTTATAGCCGAGTAACTCAGTCCCTTTCTTTGATAGATGCAAACCATCTCTTTTGTACATCTTTTCATTGGACCAGCTACAGACATCATGACTAATATATCCAAACCCTTCCCCTTTACACCACTCTTTTAGCCACATATTGAATTGTGCTATGCGTTGGCCTTTTCCATTTTGCTCCTTATACACTGGTATAAGGAGCAAAAAAAGAAAGATAATTAAAGAATACTATGAGAAACTGAACGACAAGGAAGAAACTCCATGGGAGAAAATGACTCAATATATGGAAGAAAATAATTTACCAAAAATTCCAGAAAACTTTAAGACTGTGTTAAATGAAAAAATAACAATGATGGAATCGACAGAGGCAATAAAAAGACAAAAAAAATGAAAAAACACCGGGAGCAGACGGACTCCCGGCAGAGTTTTATAAATGTTTACAAGATATATTAAGTTCACCATTGAAAAATGTATGTAATGAACTTTTATTGGAGGCAAAACTCCCAAATACATGGACAGAAGCTAATGTTACTTTGATACCAAAAGAGGACTCAGATTTGACTCAGGTCAAAAACTATAGACCAGTGGTTCTCAACCTGCGGGTCGGGACCCCATTTGGGGTCGAACGACCATTTCACGGGGGTCACCAAACAACGCAATCCCCCATTTTTTTCCCCTTTTCCTTAGCTGTGCTACTCCCTTTTATTCTATTGGCTTTCGAAAGCCAATAGAATAGACTCTCTTGAATAGAGTCTAATTCTATTGGCTTTCAAAAGCCAATAGGAATTGTCCAGGCTGTCTCTGCCTGCTGAGCCCGCCAAAAGTCCCATTCTGCAAACGGTGCTGCAAGTTGTCTGCAGCGAAGGCGAGCTGTCTGGAACGTTCCACCCCTCCCTGCTGAGCAATTACTAAAAATGTAAGTAAAAGAGGGCCAGGGGTGGGAGGTGGGAGGCTGGCGGGCACAGGGAGGGTTGCTGGTGCGCGTGGGGCCCGGCGGGTGCCTTACCTCCCTTGGGCTGGGCCAGCTGGTAGCCCAGCCGGTTGTTGGCCTGCTCCGTCTCTGCCGCTTGCCAGCTACGCCTCGGCTGGCGCAGGGGGCGGCACCACGCATGTGCAGCGCTCCTGGGCAGGGAAAGTCCTCAACTTACGACCGGTTGTGTAGTCCTCGACTTATGACCAGTTGGGTACTCCTCAACTTACAACTGGTTGGGTAGTCCTCGACTTACGACCGGTTGGGGGTCGCGGCATTAAAAAGGTTGAGAACCACTGCTATAGACCAATATCACTACTGAATGTGGACTATAAAATCTTCACTTCAATAATAGTTGAGAGGCTGGACTTCCGGTGGTTTAGTGTCGGTGATGGCGGCTACTTTGTAGCCGTCCTCCTGGGAAAGCGTGAGAACCGCGGAGAACAGCAGGCACCAGCTGTTCCGCAGCTCAAAACCTCCCTCCCGGGCAAAGGGGGGAGGGGAGTATCACCTGAATAGAGGTAGAGCCTCTTGAACCCCCCAGGAATTTTTCCCTGGGGGGTGAAAAGAGAGCTCCCTCGGAGTTCGGGTGGTCTCCGCCTCCCAGCTGTCTTTGTTCCTTTGGGAACAAAGCAAAACGCCACTACCACCTCCGCGCTTAAAGGGACTGGGTGAGTTATTTTTTAAAAAGCGGACAGAGTTGGATAAAGGATTTTTTTTACTGGATTTCATTTGGACTTTAGTTTGAAAGATTGACTTTTATTTCTTTTCTTTTTCTCTTTTTTCTTCGTTTTTTCTTGTGTGGAGAGTGAAAGTAAAATGGCGATTGGAAAGTTTTTTTTTAAAAAAAAAAGTGAGTGAAACGGAACGTTATGGATTAGATGTTTTTTTTTTCTCCTAAAATTTTTTCTTATGGTGGATTTGTGTTTTGGGAAGATTTTTTTTTCTTTTTGTTAAACTCTCCTTTGTTATTTTTTTTCCCTTTTAAGGGATTTTTTTATTTTTTATTTTTTTTAAAGAAGGAGGAAAGAAGAAATAAGATTTTTTTTTGATAATGGCTTCAAAGAGGCAAGCAACTTCTACAGTACCTAAGGTGGCTTCTTTTCCTGCGATCTTACCGGCACAACAACCTAAAGCTACACCACCACCCTCTCCTCCTTTGCCAGCAATAACGGTACAAGACATGAAAGATATAATGGGAAATGCTGTAGCCCAAATCAGAGGGGAAATGAAGGAGCTTTTAGAGCAAAATAATACTCAAATTAGAGGGGAAATGAAGGAGCTTTTAGAGCAGAATAATACTATCTTGAGGCAAGATATAGTTATGGCCTTAACAGGACTTGCTTTTGTGGTTGAGAAGTTGGATTCTAGAGTGGAAGAGGTGGCAGAGAAGGTGGATATTCTGGAAGACAAATTTGAAGGCATGGAAAAAAAGATGGAAATTTCACAAGATGATATTGTTATGTCTCAGTACAGAGAGATGGAATATGCGTTAAGAATCAGGGGTCTGAACGAAGACATGCAGCAAGATTTGAGAGAGATTGTGGTAAATGATTTTGCTGTTATTTTGAATAGAGAGAAAGAGGAAATACGCAGAGAAGTTGAAAAGATATTCAGAGTTAATTCCTGGATTGCAAAACAGAGAAATTTACTAAGAGATGTGGTGATTTATTTTGGAAAGAGATCTCTGCGCAATGAAATTATACAAGCTTTTTATAACAAGAGATTTCAGATTGCTGCTCAAGATGTTATTATTTTAAAGGAGATCCCATCTAAAATTTTAAGAAGGAGAAAAGAGTTTGCTTTCTTAGCTAATGAACTTAAAAAAAGATTGATGCCATTTAGATGGGAGATTCCGATGGGTATTGTTGTGAGCCATGCGGGCATGCGTTATAGACTTAATACAGTTTCCAAAGCAAAGGAGTTTTACAAGTCAGTCCTGGGAGCAGGCTCACCACCACCTATGATGCAGAAAGCCTTGGATGGTAAAGAGGTGGAGCAGCAGTCTGAAGAGGTAGTATTGATGGATATTGGAAAGTCACAGGTGGGGTGGCTGCAACAAGCAGAAATTAAAGAGCAAAGAATGACTCGTGCAGCACATAGACGTAAGGAAAAGGAACAACAGAAGAAAGAAGTTAAAGAAGTTCTTCAAGAAGTTGCTTCGGTGCCTGTGGGAGGAGCAAGACCCAAGAACTCTGCAGCACATTCTTCAATGGCAGATCTTCAAGCAGTCTTCTCCAGGCTTCTGCTTAAGGGAGATGGTAAAGCTCCTGACATGGAATGCTAATGGCCTCAACTCCCCTCAAAAGAGAAAGAAAATCTTTCATTATTTAAAGCAACATAATAATAATATTATTTGCTTGCAGGAAACACATGTTATATCTAAAGATCAAAAATATTTAGTTAATGCTCATTTGGGATCTCATTTTGTATCTTTTGCTCCTGGGAAAAATACTCCTCTTGGAGGGTTGGGACTTACTTTTTGGATGGCATGCCTATTTAATTTTTAATAAAAAGGTTGATAGGGTCTTTAAATCTCATATTATAAGGATTTCCTTACTTCGAGTTTGGAGGAAATATTATAGAAGTGATTTTAAAATTCCGTTATGGGCTATACCGGGGCATGCGATAGAAGGGATAAGGAGAGGAGTCAAGATGGATAGTGTTTCTTATGCACAACTACTTAGATGGGATGGTAAAAATTGGCAATTAAAATCCTTGGAAGATTTAATACAAGAAAATATTATTTATTCATGGTTTCATTATAGACAAATAGTGGAGAGGTGGAAGATAGATTGTAATGTGGGTTTACTTAGAGAAGATGAGAATTTATTAAAACAAATAAAAGATCAAAGACGAACCCATATTAAGAGAATCTATGGGGTGTTAGTAGAATTGGATTCAGAAGCAGAATTAGTTAAAGAATGTATGGTCAAATGGGCACAAAATTTTGAAGAACCGGTTCTATTAGATACTTGGGAAATTATTTGGGTGAGGAATGTTAAATTTACACAAGCCCAAAATTTAAGGGAAAATTTTTATAAAATGTTTTATAGATGGCACCTTGATCCACAAAAAATGTCTCGTATGTATTCAAACCTGCAGCCTAAATGTTGGAGATGTGGTTGCTTGGATGCCACTTATTATCATATTTGGTGGTCATGTAAAAATATAAAAGCTTTTTGGATTAAGATATGGTGGAATATCCAAAGAATTTTTAGAAGAAGGGTAAAATTTACCCCACAATTGTTTTTGTTAGGTATTGTTTCTGATTGTGATACTAAAGAGACTACATTGATGTTAAATTTAATCACAGCGGCAAGGTTGTTAGTAGGGCAATGTTGGAAGAAGGAATCTTTGCCTACCTTGCAAGAGTGGTTTTTTAAAGTTTCTTATTTGGCGGAAATGGCAAAGATTTCGGCTTTTTTGAAAGACCAATCGCAAGAGAAGTATTTTTTGGTATGGAAAAAATGGATAGACTTTATACAATATAAGTTGGATATAAAAAAATATTATTTAGCTTTTCAATAACTTATATTTAAAACTTAAGATATTTCATAGACTTTATAGACTTTTTAGACTTTTTTTCTTTTTTTTCTTTTCTTTCTTCTTTTCTTTTTCTTTCTTTCTATTTTCTTGTATTTCCTTGTATTTTTGTCTTTTTATACATATATTATTGTTAACTATTTTATAATTTGTTTAATTAATGTACTTAGACTTGTTCATGGTTTATATCTGGTTTAAGACTTTTTGAAAATTTTTTAATTAAGCCTGTATTCAGCTCTGGGAAGGTTGGGGGAGGGTAGGGGAGGGTTGGGGGGGTTCGGGGAAGGGATTTGTATTGTTTTGTAAAATCTAAAAAAATTTAATAAAATAATAATAATAATAGCTGAGAGGCTGAAAAGATTTTTTACTGAATTTATACACCCAAATCAAAATGGATTTTTGCCAAAGAGACAAATAAAAAATAATTTGAGGGTAATACTAGATATATTGGAATATTATGAACTTCATCCAGGGAAACAACTGACACTATTATTTTTAGACGCCCAAAAGGCATTTGATAATGTTTCTTGGGAATTTATGATTCAACAACTAAACACAATGGACTTTGGTGAAAACTTTGTAAATATGATTCAGACAATATATCAGAAACAAACAGCAAAAGTATTTGTAAATGGGAATTACACAGAAAATTTTGATATACGAAAAGGCACAAGACAAGATGTCCATTATTCCCATTGCTATTTATGTTAACTTTGGAAGTTTTAAATAGAAATATTAGGCAAGATCCAGAAATTAAAGGATTGAAAATAAAAGATGAAACCTATAAACTGCAAGCATTTGCAGATGATTTGGTATTCGTTCTAGACTAGAGGAACCTTTAGAGACAATTCCTAAATTGTTGGAAAAGATAGAACAATTTGGAGAAATAGCAGGATTAAAGATAATTAAAATATTAAAGTGATAGTTAAAAATTTTACAGATAAACAAAAAAAGCAATTATCAGAAAAAATAGAATTGCAAATAGTCAAAAAGTTCAAATATTTGGGAATATATTTGACAGCAAGATGTTCAACAATACAAAAATATAATTACATTAAATCGTTAAACCAAATAAAGCTTGATTTGGAAAAATGGAAGAATCTTCAACTGTCGATGTTAGGAAGAATTGCTATGGTGAAAATGAATATTTTACCAAAAATATTATTTTTATTTCAAACGATACCTATAAAACTGGAGAAAAAATTCTTTGAAGATTTAAACTCTCTAATTCAAAAATTTATCTGGCAAGAAAAAAAGCTAGAATTAAATTGAAAATGTTACAAGAAGCCAAGGGAAATGGAGGCTTTGGCTTGCCAGATTGGGTTTTATATTATCAAGCATCAGTGTTAACATGGATAAAAGAATGGATTACTCTTAGAAATAAAAGATTGCTGTATCTGGAGGGACATGACCTGCAATTTGGTTGGCATGCTTTTCTATGGTATGGAAAAAATAAAATACATAAATACTTAGGCTGCATTAACAGAGGAATAGAATCAAGATCATGTGAAATATTAATACCACTTTACAATGCCTTGGTAAGGACACACTTGGAATACTGCATCCAGTTTTGGTCACCGTGATGTAAAAAAGATGTTAAGACTCTAGAAAGAGTACAGAGAAGAGCAACAAAGATGATTAGGGGACTGAAGGCTAAGACATATAAGGAACGGTTGCTGGAATTGGGTATGTCTAGTTTAATGAAGAGAAGGATGAGGGGGGACATGATAGCAGTGTTCCAATATCTCAGGGGCTGCCACAAAGAAGAGGGAGTCAAGCTATTCTCCAAAGCACCTGAAGGCAGGACAAGAAGCAATGGATGGAAACTAATCAAGGAGAGAAGCAACCTAAAACTAAGGAGAAACTTCCTGACAGAACAATTAACCAGTGGAACAACCTGCCTCCAGAGGCGGTGAATGCTCCAACACTGGAAGTTTTTAAGAAGAGACTGGACAGCCATTTGTCCAAAATGGTATAGGGTTTCCTGACTGAGCAGGGGATTGGACTAGATGACCTCCAAGGTTCCTTCCAACTATTATTATTATTATTATTATTATTATTATTATTATTATTATTATTATTATTATTGATCATCGCACAGTCAGCCAGATGTTCAGACTGGATTTGGCATTTTGTCTACCTATCGAGTCCTTACCCAGGACCTGGGATAGGCAGATGTGGATGTTTGATGGTAGTACAGATATCGTCGCAGGATGGAAGCAGTTCCTAATAAGGCTGCCTTTTGCAATTGACTAATAGCGAATTTGTCAATGCCAATGGTGTTCAAGTGGTGCTCCAGTTGTTTTGGGATTGCACCCAAGGAGCCTATTACTATTGGTACTACCCTTGCTTGCTTTTGCCACAGTCTTTCTATTTCTATTTGTAGGTCTTTGTATTTTGTTATCTTCTCCACTTCTTTCTCATCTATTCAGCTGTCTCCAGGCACTACCATGTCCACTGTCCAGACTTTTTTGTCTTTCTTATCGACAATTGTTAAGTCTGGGGTGTTATGTTGCAGGTGCTTGTCTGTTTGAATTCTGAAGTCCCAGAGCAGTTTAATTTTATCATTTTCTTTCTTTCTTTTTTTTATTAAAAGTTTTTAAAATTTTACAATAAAAACCCTTTCCCCTATCCCCCCCAACCCTCCACAAAACCCTCCCCCATTCTTCCCAGAGCTGAATACAGGCTTAACTAGAACTTAAAAGAAAAAAAGATTTTAAACCCAAATAAACCTTAAACTAATATCATTACACTCAATAAACAAATTATGACATACTTTAACTCCATTATATATAAAAAAAACAAAAAGGAGAATAAAATAAAAAAGGTAAAAAAATTAAAGAATAATAATAATTATACTTCTACATAAATATCTTCAACTTTAAATATAAATTATTCAAAAGCTAGATGGTATTTTCTTGTATCCTACTTATATTGTATAAAATTTATCCATCTTTTCCACACCAAGAGGTACTTCTCTTGCGATTGATCTTTCAAGGAAGCCAAAATTTTTGCCATTTCCGCTAGATAAGATACTTTAAAAAACCATTCTTGCAAAGTAGGCAAAAATTCCTTCTGCCAATATTGCCCTATTAAAAGCCTAGCCGCAGTAATTAAGTTTAACATCAAAATAATCTCTTTATCATCACAATCCGAAACAATACCCAACAAAAACAGTTGTGGAGTAAATTTTATCCTTCTTTTAAAAATTCTTTGAATATTCCACCATATCTTAATCCAAAAAGCTTTTATACTTTTACATGACCACCAAATATGATAATAAGTGGCATCCAAGCAACCACATCTCCAACATTTAGGCTGCAGGTTTGAATACATACGAGACATTTTTTGTGGATCAAGATGCCATCTATAAAACATTTTATAAAAAATTTTCCCGTAGATTTTGGGCTTGTGTAAATTTGACATTCCTCACCCAAATAATCTCCCATGTGTCTAATAGAATCGGTTCATCAAAATTTTATGCCCACTTAACCATACAGTCTTTAACTAACTCTGCTTCTGAGTCCAATTCCACTAACACACCATAAATTCTTTTAATGTGAGTTCGACTTTGATCTCTGATTTGTTTTAACAAATTCTCATCCTATCTAAACAAGCCCACCTTATAATCTATCTTCCACCTTTCCGATAGTTGTCTGTACTGAAACCAAGAATAGATAATATTTTCTTGTACTAATTCATCCATAGATTTTAATTGCCAATTTTTACCATCCCACTTAAGTAATTATGTATAAGAAATAGTATCCATCTTAATTCCTCTCCTTATTCCTTCTATTGCATGCCATTGAATAGCCCATAATGGAATTCTTGAGTCACTTCTATAATATTTCTTCCAAACCTAAAGTAAAGAAATTCTTAAAATATGAGATTTAAAAACCCTATCGACCTTTTTATTATAAATTAAATAGGCATGCCATCCAAACAATAAATCCCATCCCTCCAGAAGGAGTATATCTACATTTGTTAAGTTAACCCAATCACTAATTAATGTCAAAACCACAGCGTCATAACACAATTTCAGATTCGGTACCTTGAGTCCACCTCTCTCTCGTATATCTTGTATGATTTTAAGTTTTACTCTTGGTTTTTTCCCTGCCCAGATAAATTTATTGATGCCTTTCTGCCACTCATCTAAATTTGCTTCTTTCTTTAAAATAGGTATCATTTGAAATAAGAAAAGAAATTTTGGCAAAACATTCATTTTAATCGCTGCTATTCTCCCCAAGAGGGACAATTGCCGCTTTTTCCAATTATCCAAATCCTTTTGTATTTTAACCCACATTTCATAATTATTTTTGTACAGTTTTACATTAGAAGCTGATAAAATAACCCCCAAATATTTTACCTTATTAACAACCTCAAAACCTATCAATCTAACCAAGGTCTCCTTATCCAAGTTGGTCATATTCTTAGGCAATATTTTAGTCTTATTATTATTAATTTTAAAACCTGAAACTTGTCCGTATTGATTTATCAATTGTAACAACTCCATTACAGAATGAGTTGGTTGAGATAATGTAACAACTAGATCATCTGCAAAAGCCCTTAATTTATATTCTTTTTTATTAATTTCTATTCCTTTTATCTTCGATGATTCCCGAATTTTGATCAATAAAATTTCCAAGGTTAAAACAAACAGCAATGGGGACAATGGACAGCCCTGTCTAGTCCCCTTTTCAATTGGGAATACCTCTGATAAACCTCCATTTACTGTAAGTTGTGCCGTTTGTTTTTGATAAATGGCTCGAAGGGCCTGTAAAATTTTATCTCCAAAATTCATCTCCTCGACCAATCTTAACATAAATTGCCAATTTAATTGATCAAAAGCTTTTTCAGCATCTAAAAATATCAATCATGCAGAAATTTGATTATTCTTATCCAGATATTCTATTAAATTAATAATTTGTCTAACATTATTTTTCATATACCTTCCAGTTATAAAACCAGTTTGGTCCATGTGTATTAATTGATTCAACACAATCATAAGTCTATTAGCTAAAATTTTTGAAAAAATCTTATAATCTACATTCAAAAGAGATATAGGTCTATAATTCTTTGGTAGCGTAAGATCTTGGTCTTCTTTTGGGATCAAAGATATAAAAGCTCTGCCCCAAGACAAGGGGATCTCTAAACCCTGTAATATATTATTAAAAAGTTCCCTTAGAGGTTCTGTCAACTTATCTATCAAAGTCTTATAATAAATTGATGTCAGTCCATTAGTACCAGGTGCTTTACCTAACTTTAATTCTTTGATTGCTTTCACAATTTCCTCTATAGTAATCAATCCATTAATTTCTTGTTTCTGATCTTCTGTTAGTCTGGGAAAATGAGCATCTTGTAAATATTTATCTATATCTAAAGCCTGTACTTTCCTACCCATATATAATTTTTATAACCATTATATCTTGCATATCTTTTACCGTTATTGGTTGCAGAGGAGGAGAAGATGGTGGTGTGGGTTTAGGTTGTTGTGCTGGTAATATTGCAGGAGAAGAAGCCACCTTAGGTACTGTAGAAGTTGCTTGACGCTTTGAAGCCATCTTCAAAAATTTATTCCTTCTTTCCTCCTTCTTAAAAAAAAAATACAAAAGATACAAAAAAAAAATCCTTTAAAAAATAAAAAAAGAAAAAAGGGTTAACTGAGTTAGTAGTAAAGTAAAGTTGGAAGGGACCTTGGAGGTCATCTAGTCCAACCCCCTGCTCGGGCAGGAAACCCTACACCATTTCGGACAAATGGCTGTCCAGTCTCTTCTTAAAAACTTCCAGTGTTGGAGCATTTACTGCTTCTGGAGGCAAGCTGTTCCATGATTAATTGTTCTCACTGTCAGGAAGTTTCTCCTTAGTTCTAGGTTGCTTCTCTCCTTGATTAGTTTCCACCCGTTGCTTCTTGTCCTGCCTTCAGGTGCTTGGAAAATAGCTTAATTCCCTCTTCTTTATGGCAGCCCCTGAGATATTGGAATACTGCTATCATGTCCCCCCTTGTCCTTCTCTTCGTTAAACTAGACATACCCAATTCTCGCAACCGTTCCTTATATGTTTTAGCCTCCAGTCCCCTAATCATCTTTGTTGCTCTTCTCTGTACTCTTTCTAGAGTCTCAACATCTTTTTTACATCGTGGTGACCAAAACTGGATGCAGTATTCCAATTGTGGCCTTACCAAGGCATTGAAGAGTGGTATTAATACTTCACGTGATCTTGATTCTATCCCTCTGTTAATGCAGCCTAGCACTGTGTTGGCCTTTTTGGCAGCTGCAGCACACTGCTGGCTCATAGTTAAGTGATTGTCTACTAGGACTCCGAGGTCCCTCTCACAGTTACTACTATTGAGCATGGTGCCACCTATGCTGTACTTGTGCATTTGGTTTTTCTTGCCTAAATGTAGAACCTTGCTTTTTTCACCATTGAATTTCATTTTGTTAGTTAGTGCCCAGTGTTCAAGTCTGTCCAGATCCTTCTGTATCTGAAGCCTGTCTTCTGGAGTGTTGGCTATTCCTGCCAGCTTGGTGTCATCTGCAAATTTGATGAGTTCCCCATCTATCCCTTCATCCAAATCGTTGATGAAGATGTTGAAGAGTACTGGGCCCAGAACAGAGCCCTGGGGCACCCCACTACACACTTCCCTCCATATAGCAAAGAAAAAAAATAATCCTCCTAGAACCCAGGTCTACCTTCAAAAAATCATTGTAGGTAATCAAATCCGTTCTGTTCCATTCCGATCACTTAAAAAAAAAAAAGCCTGCCGATCGCCATTTTACTTTCCCTTTCAGAAAAAAAAGGGAATAAAAATAAACCTTTAAACTAAAAGTCCAAATAAAATCAAAGAAAAATAAAATCCTCTATTCAGCTCTGTCCGCTTTTAAGATAACTCACCAGATCACTTTAATCACGGAGGTGGGAGCGGCGTCTTGCTTTGTCCCTAGAGACAAAGACAGCTGAGAAGCGGAGACAATCTGAACTCCGTGAGAGCACTCTTTTCACCCCCCAAAAAAAATTCTTTGGGGGGGTTTCAGAGGCTCTACCACTATTCAGATGACACTCCCCTCCCTCCCTTTGCCCGGGGAGGAGGTTTGAACCGCAGAACAGCTGATGCCTGCTGTTCTTAGCGGTTCTAACACTTTCTCAGGAGGATGGCTACAAAGTAGCCGCCATCGCCAGCGCTAATCCACCGGAAGTCCAATTTTATCATTTTCTATGACTTTCTCTATTTTATGACCCCACCAGTTTTTGTTGTTGTTGTTGTTATTTCCAAAACCACTACATTAGAAACACATTATTATTAACTTGGGAAAAAATAAAATGTAAAATTTATTTGAAAATTCCAAATCTAGTCAGTCTCGATAAAATATGGACATACAAAGTTATTCTAAATTCTTTTTTTTTTATAAAAAAAAGTTTTTATTTTTCATTTATCAATTACATAAACAAAAAAGAAAAAATTTCACATTTGACAAAATAAAATAAATACACATAGGTGTTGCTTGCCCACCCCCCCCCCCAAACTGCATCCGCCCTCTCTAACACTCTCCCTTACTTCCCTCCTCTTTCTCACCTCCCCCCACCTCTCTCTCCCCTCCCCCTCTCCTCTCACCATCCTACTTCCTCCCTAACCTTTCTCCTCCACTCTCATCCCTCTTCGGATACCGTGCCGGGGAAATGCTCAAGCAACATCTCTCTCATAAGTTGTCCCATCTATTATCTTACTTTAATCCTATTGTCTAACCTACTTACCCACCCACCCCCAACCTCCCCTCCCCCCACTCCCCAGAACACCCACCCACCCCCAACCCCTCTCCCCCCCACTTCCCAGAGCTTGGCACAGGATTTTCAAACATATTAAACAAAATCTACTTAACTTTAACTAATACAAACTGAATCTAACTAAACCTATCCAACTATACAAATAACAAAATCAATAACTTACTTTAACTCAGATACGAAACAAATTTAAACAACAAATTCAAACAAATTAAAAAATTTAAACCAAAAATTATTCATAATCAACTATAAAAATCAAATACAAAGCAAATTAAACAATTCCAAATTTAAACCAAAAATTATTCATAATCAAAGTGATACTTTTAATCAATATCTACTCTAATCATAATTTATCCATTAAATCTCATATTTATTCTTCATATAATTTATCCACCTTCTCCACACGGAGATGTATATTTCTTTTAAACAATATAAACTTGGCTCTTAACTCTTTCCCCCCCAGACCCAAGTAAATTTATTAATCATAAATTTAACCTTTTCTCCTAAATCAAAACCTATCAATTTCTTATACACTTTTAATATATCATAATATATCGTAATTATCTTTATACGTTTATTAAAAATTATAATAAATACTCCCGAATATTAAAACCTATCAAGCCTTCTCCCAAACAGAGATCATAATTTTAAATTTTTAAACTTTTTCCTCTAAATAACAAAGATTTAACAAAACTCTTTATAATTTCCCCTCCCCCCAAAAAAGCTAGCTGGCCGGCTGATATTCCAACTTTTCCTTCTATTGTCTAGCATGTAGAAAATGGCGGAGAACCTTCCTTTATTTTACTTCTGAAAGCTGCACGAGTCATACTCAATTTCTTTAATGAATCTTCTGTTAAGGAGGACTGCTGCAAAAGTTCAACCTGCATATCTTCTTCAATCGGCTGCTCTTCCAACTTTTCTTCTGATGTCTCAGCTGTAGGTAATGAAGAGCCCACCTTTATTTTGTTTCTTAAACCTACACAAGTCATACTCAATTTCTTTAATGAATCTTCTGTCAAGAAAGATTGTTGCAGAGGTTTAACCTGCATATCTTCTTCAATCTGTTGCTCTTCCAACTTTTCTTCTAATATCTCAGCTGTGGGTAATGAAGAGCCCGCCTTCAAAACAAAAGTGTAAAAATCTTTCACTTTTGAAATTGTATCAAGTCTATAATGTATCCCCGCATATTTCACCGCTATTCCCACTGGTATTTCCCATCTGAACCGGACCTGTCGCCTCTTAAGCTCATCAACCAGAAAAACAAAATGCTTTCTTACTTTAAGAATTCTTGAAGGTAATTCTTTCAAAAGTATAACATCCTGGGCTGCAATTTGAAATCTCTGCTTATAAAATGCTTGTAAAATTTTATTACAAAGTGATCTACTAGAAAAATAAATAACCACATCTCGTGGCAGATTCCTCTGCCTCGCAACCCTTGAATTAACCCTAAAAACTTTTTCTGTCTCTCTCAACATTTCTTCAGGCTCAGATTCCAAAATAAAAGCTATGTCCTTTACGACCACTTGTCTCAAATTCTCTTGAATGTTTTCCTGCATTCCCCTTATTCTTAAAGCAAACTCCATACTTCTGTATTGTAACATAGTAATTTCATCCTGAATTATTTCCACCTTATTTTCTGTTTTGTCAACTCGGTCTTCCAATTTTTCAGAACTTTCTATAGCAACATCAATACGCTGATCCAGACGATCTATATGATCAACAAACGTCTGAAACACAGATGCTATATTTTCTCTCAGTTTCCTAAATTTACTTTCAATAATTTCACCTATCTCTTTTTCAATCCGTTGTACATTATCTTCCAAAGCGTCCTGTAAGTCTTTAGATAAAGCTGCTGGTAAAGCTGAAAAAAGTAGTGGAAATTTAGACTCAACTTGCTGGGCTATCTGCATTACCGAAGAGGAGATCGAGGCTTTAGAAACAAAAGCTCCGAGATGCTTTGAAGCCATCTTGTCACTTATATAAAAAAGAAAAAAACTCTTAAAATCTTATAAAACTTTCAACAGTTAGCAGAGAGAGAGAGAGAGAGAAAAGGGAGACAAAAGGAGGGGGAAAAAACAAAAGCCCCCTATATTAAAAAAAAGAAAAGAAAGAAAATTCTTATATCTTGTAAAAGCTGTTACATTGTTTCAAATTGAAGTTCCGGTCCTTTCACTCTTAAAATCAACATCTCAGTGCCATTTTTCACCCCTCTCAAATAAGAAGAGAGAGAAGATGAAATCTTTTCCAGAGTTAAAGTCTCATAATAATCACCAATATAATCTCCCTGGTCAGCTCTGTCTGCTTTAAATTTTACTCACAAGTTCATTTTGAAAGCAGATGTGAAAGCAGCGTCTAGCTTTGCTCTAAAAAAAAAAATAGAGCAAAGGCATCCTGGAATGTGGAGAATGCCTCAGACTCCATGGGAGCTCTCACCCTCCGACCACAAAAGAAAAAACTTTGGGGTCTCTCAGGGAGCTCTACCACTATCCGAGGGAAGCTCACCTCCCCCCCTTCGCCCGGGGAGAGAGATTCCAAGCCATGAGACGGCTGTTGCTCGCTTTCTCAGCTGGCTTTGACACATTCCAGGGTGGACAGCTGAAAAAAGCTGCCATCAACATCGCCGTCACCACAGGAAGCCAAGATATTCTAAATTCTGAAGGGAACTTAAAATCCAGGCAAGAGATGGAAAATCAGGGCATCGATTTAACATGGTGGCCACTGTTAAGTCCTTGAAGCGAAGGCAAAGGAAAATGACACATTGCTGTATAACAACCTTTTATTGTGCATCCAGTCAAAACTCCAACAATGAGCAGAGGCACGCAAGCCTCCTTTTATATGCCCAGATCCCTGGACAACATGGTTACATAATAAGGTACTTTTCGTGCCTTGTGCACGCACGCAAAGCCGGTACCACTCAGTCTGGTCCTGGGCAGCTTTTGCAAAGCCTGGGACCCTTGCAACGTCCTGAGCCTGCATTTGCAGGCTCAGGACACAACACCCCTCCCCCCTAGCTTGGAACACCCTGACACCCAAGCATGGAAGGGATTCCTTACTGTTGCCACCACTCACACTTCCTATCTTTGATTTCTTATTACAAGACACTTAAATCATAATCAAAACAAAATACATTATTACAGTATTCTTAAGGGTTTATGTGTGCCTGTCCTTAGAACACTTCTGTGTGTTGCGCAGAAACCCACCCTATTTTGGCTGGGGATCCTGGTACCTTTCAGATGCAATTCTTCTCTAGGTTGTACCTTCTGATGACCCAAACAGATGGATGCGATGTGGCCTTGCCTACCGCATGCCCTGCAAATGGCGGAGCGGAACTGGCAGTCAGCCCATTTGTGGCATCCTCCACACCTGAAGCATTGCAGGGCCGTTGAAGCCTTTTCTGTGCGTTCCTTCTGTCTCCTTCCAGCTGCCTGGTAAAGCTTGTCCACCTCATCTTCAGGAACTTCTTCCGACTCTTCTCTCACATTCTCCTGGTGGACGGCGATGGTCTCCAGAGGGCTTTTGTTGGGCCTCATGTTCTTGACTGCCCCTCCTGCTGCTTCCTCTGCTGTAACCTCTCACAGAGCATCTTGGAAAGAGACATCTTCCTTAGCGAAGATCTTTTGCCGTAAGTCTCTATTCCTTAACCCGCATACAAAATGGTTGCGCAGCCTTTCTTCTAAGTCTTTAAACTCACACGGTCTGGCTGCTCGTCTCAAGGCCGCAATAAAGTCTTTAGCAGATTCTCCTGCCTTCTGATCCCTTTGTTTAAACGTGTGCCTCCATGCAATGACGGACAACTTGGGCTGGAAATGTTCCTTTAGAAGCTTCTTTAAATCCATGTATGTTACGCCTTCCAGAGTAGCAGGAGCCGCTAGGTTTTCAGCAATCTCAAAAGTCTCTTGTCCGCATACACACAACAATGTGGCAGCCTTCAGCCCATCTTCACGAATTTGGTTGACTCTGAAATAGTTCTCCACCTTCGCGACGTATGATTCCCATCTTTCCGGGTGTGCGACGTCGAATTCTGACAAGCGGCCGATCTTCGCCATTGTAGCTTGTGCTTCACCACTCGCTTCTTCAGGGAAAGGGTCTTTCAGCCAAACTCACCCTCCAGCAACGCTGTACTGGCAGGATAGATGCTGATTTTAATGCCGTTTTTCCCTTCAGGACTTCTTTTGGGTGAGTCTTATAGCTTCCTTCTATTTTTCTTGTGAAAAATCCCACCTTCGTCACCAGTGTTAAGTCCTTGAAGCGAAGGCAAAGGAAAAGGACACATTGCTGTATAACAACCTTTTATTGTGCATCCAGTCAAAACTCCAACAACGAGCAGAGGCATGCAGGCCTCCTTTTATATGCCCAGATCCCTGGGCAATATGGTTACATAATAAGGCACTTTTCATGCCTTGCGCATGCGCACAAAGCCGGCACCACTCAGTCTGGTCCCGGACAGCTTTTGCAAAGCCTGGGATCCTTGCAACGTCCCAAGCCTGCATTTGCAGGCTCAGGACACAACAGTCACATTTACAAATGCAAGTCAGATATGATAAAGATATTAAACAGTATGGATTTTACAAAGAACAGACTATGTTTGATCATTAACTTTAACTTCTGATGAAAAGTTAATTAAAAATGTACAATTTCTTATTAAATTTCGAAATGGAAGATGAACAAGTAAAAGAGACAATGATAGTATGGACAAAGAATTTTGGATATAATATAGATTAGAAAAGTGGCAAAGTTTGTGGGAAAGAAACTATAAATTGACAATGTCAGCTTCATACAAAGAAACCTTATATAAAATGTTTTATAGATGGCATTTGCCACCAACAAAATTAGCAAAAATGTTTAAAAACATGTCAGAGAAATGTTGGAAATGTAAACACAAACCAGGTACTTATTATCATATGTGGTGGACATGTGTTAAAACAAGAAGATATTGGACAATAATACACACTTGGTTAGAAAAAATGTTAGAGAAACACATAGACTATAAACCTGATTTTTTAAAAATTAGGTATAATGCTAGAAAAACCTGATAAGCAAAGTACATACAGTATTTGATTCTACATGTGATAACAGTGGCAAGAATTATATTTGCACAATATTGGAAGAACAAAGAAATACCACCAGAAGAAGAACTAATCAAAAAAATGTTTGTTGTTATTGTTAATTGCGAACTCGTGTCTGACCCATCACGACCCCATGGACAATGTTCCTCCAGGTCTTCCTGTCGTCTACCATCTTCTGGAGTCCATTTAAGTTCACACCTACTGCTTCAGTGACTCTGTCCAGCCATCTCATTCTCTGTCATCCCCTTCTTCTATTGTCCTCAATCTTTCCCAGCATTAGGCCCTTCTCCAGTGAGTCCTTCCTTCTCATTAGGTGGCCAAAGTATTTGAGTTTCAACTTCAGGATCTGGCCTTCTAAAGAGCAGTCAGGGTTGATCTCTTCTAGGACTGACCGGTTTGAACGCCTTGCAGTCCAAGGGACTCGCAGGAGTCTTCTCCAGCACTATAGTTCAAAGGCCTCAATTCTTTTGCGCTCAGCCTTTCTTATGGTCCAACTTTCATAGCCATACATTGCAACTGGGAAAACCATGGCCTGGACTATACGCACTTTTGTTGGCAGGGTTATGTCTCTGCTTTTTAGAATGCTGTCTAGATTTGCCATAGGAGCAAGCGTCTTTTAATTTCTTGGCTGCAGTCCCCATCTGAGGTAATCTTTGAGCCCAGAAAAATAAAATCTGTCACTACCTCCATTTCTTCCCCATCTATTTGCCAGGACTTGAGAGGGCCGGATGCCATAATTTTGGTTTTTTAATGTTGAGTTTCAAGCCAACTTTTGCACTCTCCTTCTTCACCCGCATCAAGAGGCTCTTTAGTTCCTCTTCACTTTCTGCCATTAGAGTGGTATCATCTGCATATCTTAGGTTGTTGATATTTCTCCCAGCAATCTTAATTCCAACTTTTGATTCATCTAGCCCTGTCTTTCTCATGATGTGCTTTGCATATAAGTTAAATAGGCAGGGTGATAGTATACAGCCTTGCCGGACTCCTTTTCCAATTTTGAACCAATCAGTGGTTCCGTGTCCAGTTCTCACTGTTGCTTCTTGACCCGCATATAGGTTTCTCAAGAGACAAATGAGATGGGAGCTGACTCAAGAGAAAGAGGAAAGGAGATCCTGGAGAGTTAATGAAAATTTGTTTAGACAAGAGAAGAATGTTCAAAAGTTAAAGGAGTGTTTAAAGGACTATTTTGTTTTGAATATGTATAAGGGGACTTCAATGTCAATGGTATGGGATGCAGGTAAAGCATTTATGCGTGGTGTTTTGATAAAAATGAATAATTGTCATAAGCTGAAGCAGATTCAGAAACGTAGAGAACTTGAAGATGAAATTAAATCAAAAGAAATGGCCTTGATTTTAAATCCTTCTGATGAAAGTATTAAAGAATCTGTAAAGTTACTAAGGTCACAATTTAATATGTTGATAGCAGATCAAGCGGCAACCAATTTATTGTTTATGAAACAAAATACATTTTGTAATGCTAATAAGCCTGGGAGATGGTTGGCTTATCAATTAAGAAAGAAACAGAGACAGAGACTAATAGAGAAAATAAATTACAAGGGTAAATTAATTTTTCAGAAGGAATTGATCAAAAAATCTTTTTTGGATTATTATCAAAAGTTATACAAATCTACTAACGTGCAACTGCTAGATATAAATAAATATCTAGCTGAGGCAAGTTTTCCCAAACTGACTGAGGATCAGAAACATGAAATTAATGGCTTAATTACTAAGGAGGAAATTGCCTCAGCAATTCAACAATTGAAATTAGGGAAAGCACCGGGTACGGATGGGTTAACAACTGTTTATTACAAAGCTTTAATGGAGGAGATGATTCAACCATTAAGTGATCTTTTTTATGGTATCTTACAGGGTTTAGAGATTCCTCCTTCATGGCGTAGTGCTTTTATATCATTGATTCCAAAGGAGGATCAAGATCTTACTTTACCAAAAAATTATAGGCCTATATCTCTTTTAAATGTGGATTATAATATATTTGTAAAAATCTTGGTAAATAGGCTTATGAGGGTGGTGCATCATCTTGTGCATAAAGATCAATCAGGGTTTATAACAGGAAGGTATATGAAAAATAATGTTAGACAAATTATTAATCTATGAGAATATTTAGACAAGAACAACCAAGTTTCTGCAGGGCTCATATTTTTAGATGCTGAAAAAGCATTTGATCAATTGAATTGGCATTTTATGCTAAGAGTAATGGAAGAAATGAATTTTGGTGAAAAGATATTACAAGCCCTTACGGTAATATATCAAAAACAAACGGCACAACTTATTGTTAATGGAGGTTTGTCGGAGGTTTTTACAATAGAGACAGGTACTAGACAGGGGTGTCCTTTATCGCCATTGTTGTTTGTTTTAACATTGGAAATATTATTGATCAAAATTCGAGAGTCTCAGGAAATTAAAGGAATAGAAGTTAACAAAAAAGAAGATAAGTTGAGAGCTTTTGCGGACGACTTGGTTGTTACTTTGTCGCAACCTGATCACTCTGTAGTAAACTTATTACAGTTGATTCATCATTATGGTTTGGTTTCGGGTTTCAAGATTAATGTAAATAAGACTAAAATCTTACCTAAAAATATGTCTAGTCAGGAGAAGCAGATTTTGGCTAACTTTACGGGTTTTGAGATTGTTAATAAGGTAAAATATTTGGGGGTGATGTTGTCTGTTTCTAATGTAAAATTATTTAAAAATAATTATGAAAGGTTGTGGGTCAGGGTACAGAATGACTTGAAGAATTGGGAGAAGTTGCAATTATCCCTCATGGGAAGAATTGCAGTGATAAAAATGAATATTCTACACAAGTTTCTTTTTTTGTTTCAAATGTTACCGATTTTGAAAAATGAGATTAATTTAAGTGAGTGGCAGAAGGGTCTTAATAAATTTATTTGGGCAGGGAAAAAGCCAAGGGTTAAGTTTAAAATTATGCAAGACTTCCGTGAGAGGGGTGGACTCAAGGTACCAAATTTGAAATTATATTACGATGCGGTGGTTTTAACACTAATTAGTGATTGGGTAAATTTGACAAATCCTGAGATACTTCATTTAGAGGGATGGGATTTACTTTATGGGTGGCATGCCTATTTAATATTTAATAAAAAAAATGGATTGGGTCTTTAAATCTCATATTTTAAGAATCTCTTTACTTAGGACTTGGAGAAAATATTATAAAAGTGATTTTAAAGTTCCATTATGGGCCATACCTTGGCATGCGATAGAAGGAATAAAAAAAGGTGTAAAAATGGATATGGTGTCTTATAGTCAGCTACTTAGATGGGATGGGCAAAACTGGCAGTTAAGATTACGGGAAGATTTAGCGCAAGAAAATATTATTTATTCTTGGTTCCAATATAGGCAACTAGTAGATAAATGGAAGGTGGATTGTAAATTGGGTTTTCTTAGAGAAGATGGAAATCTTATTAAGCAAGTCAAGGATCAAAGACAAACCCACATCAAGAGAATCTACGGGGTATTAGTTGAAATGGACTCAGAAACGGAATTAATTAAAGATTGCATGATTAGATGGGCGCAGAATTTTGGTGTCCCAGTCTCATTGGACATCTGGGAAACCATTTGGGTGAGAAATGTCAAATTTACACAAGCACAGAACCTTAGGGAGAATTTTTATAAAATGTTTTATAGATGGCACCTTGATCCAGAAAAAATGTCTCTTATGTACCCTGACGTACAACCTAAATGTTGGAGATGTGGTTATACGGATGCTTCCTATTATCATATTTGGTGGTCATGTAGAGAGATAAAAGCATTCTGGATCAAAATATGGTGGAATATCCAGAGAATTTTTAGAAGGAGGGTAAAATTTACTCCGCAATTATTTTTGTTGGGCATTGTTACAGATTGTGATACAAAGGAGGTTGTATTGATGTTAAATTTGATTACAGCCGCGAGGCTGTTAGTTGGACAATATTGGAAGAAGGAATCTTTGCCTACACTGCAGGAATGGTTTCTTAAAGTGTCCTATTTGGCGGAAATGGCAAAGATTTCGGCTTTCTTAAAGCAACAAACGCAAGAGAAGTTTCTTGCCGTTTGGGACAAATGGATAAAATTTATACAATTTAGATTGGGTATAAAAAAATATCACATAGTTTTTTCATAAGTTTTATTTTTATATATAGAGAATGTTATATATAGATACTTTTTTATATATATATAAATATAAATTTTTTAATTTAATTTTTATCTTTATTTGTTAATTTTTAACTAAGCCTATATTCTGCTCTGGGAAGCTCGGGGGGGGGGAAGGGAGGGTGTTTGAGAGGGGTGGGGGATGGGGTTTTTTTTTATATGTTTAGTTTTTTATTTTTTATTTTTTTTGTATATGTTGTTTTTTGTTTTGTATTGTTTCTGTCTTTTTGTAAAATTTATAAAACTTTCAATAAAAAAAAAAAAGAGACAAATGAGATGGTCTGGTACTCCCATCTCTTTAAGAACTTGCCACAATTTGTTGTGATCCACACAATCAAAGGCTTTTGCATAGTCAATGAAGCAGAAGTAGATGTTTTTCTGGAACTCCCTAGCTTTCTCCATGATCCAGCGTATGTTGGCAATTTGATCTCTAGTTCCTCTGCCTCTTCAAAATCCTGCCTGTACTTCTGGTAGTTCTCGATCCACATACTGCTGGAGTCTAGCTTGTAGGATTTTAAGCATAACTTTACTAGCATGTGAAATGAGTGCAATGGTGCAATAGTTTGAACATTCTTTGGCATTGCCTTTCTTTGGAATTGGAATGTAAACTGACCTTTTCCAATCCTGTGGCCACTGTTGAGTTTTCCAAATTTGCTGGCAAATTGAGTGTAGCACTTTTACTGCATCATCTTTTAAGATTTTGAATAGCTCAGCTGGAATAATGTCACCTCCACTAGCTTTGTGCGGAAATGGACAGACTTACTTTAAGGTTGAAAAAAAAAGAAGAAACAGAATATTTTCAAACTTGAGACCTATTTTATCAATGGTTAGAGAAAAGATTTAGGGATTAGGAATTTAATTTGTATTAGTGAATAAAATACTCAGACAACACGTTTTTGTTGAATAATTATTATTGAACTCTGTTTAAATAATAATAATAAAACTAAAAAAAACTATAAACTTTGAAGGTCAAACTACAATGGATGCATTGTAGACAACCAAATCAAATGATGACTTAAGCAATGTGTGAACAAACATGTCTGCCTTTTTTATTTTCAAGAGAGAGGATGTTAGATTCATTTTATGGTCCTTTGAGTAAGCTCTGCTTTACTGTGGATAAGTGGATTACACCAAAGCATCAGTTATGAATTTAAATCAGATCACAATATTTGGTTCAAAGCCTAATTCAAAAATAGTCCACCATTAACTCTGAGTGCTGAATTTAAAACTTGATTCAAAAAGAAAGGGTTGTCTTCATTTTCCATAAATAAAATATCAGATACTTTAAATTCACTAGATAGAAATTTACAGATTTACATAAATTTGGACTGTTAGAAGAAGCCATAGCTATGAAGGCTCTTTCACAATAATAATCCATGCTGAATCCTTTATCACTGATCAAGCCAAGTGGGCCTCCTGGAAGTCACAATCCAAAAAGTAGGAAGTAAGTTAGGCAGGTTACACCTAAGCTGAAGTAATACTATATACTATATAAAAGTCATTAACATTTTAAATTTTATACTAACCTACTGTGCTAAATTTTATTAAATTAAATGGTGTTAAACAATTCAACATTTGCTTCATTTCAGCACCTGAAAGTTTATGTAGGGAATCTACAAGTTGATATATTTAAATCAAAAGCTATCAAATCTCTAACCTTAGGCCTTTCAAGACTTTAAAGAATTAACAGAGAGCAGAAACAACTATTTTTTTTGCAAAGTTAGTATTTCTATATTCCTTCCAATCTCTTAAACTATTTTGTATTCATCGTCTACATTCATCTGTATATTCATCTGTCCCAATATAGTTATAAAACTTAACATTATTTGATTTTAGTCAATAGCTAGTGATTTAATGTTATAGTTAATTAGCCACCTATAGTCTTATTAGCCACATCGTTGATGGCCCATAACCCACAAGATGTCAAAGTCTTCATCAAAATCGATGGACGAACAACTAATAACAATGAATTATATAGAAGAATTCAATGGGTGAAGTTCAAAGTAGTAAAATTGTCCTTTGACCAGAGCAAAGTCCAAATTAATAAAGAAATGAGGCAACTTGGGATGTTCTTTAATTTATTCAGGGCAACACAAGGTTGTCCCTGATTCAACTTGATATGCAGTTTGGCAGCTTGGCTAGGGAGTGGCATCATGCACCAAATGACAGGAGGCAACCTGATGAGTAAGGAGATAAAGCATTTGATTCACAATTGAAAGATCTGATCACTCTATTTATTACTTATCAAATGTATATAGATACCCATCTTACCAATGTGATTCTTGGTGGTGTACAATAAAACCAACAGTTAAAAAACTTAATATTATACAATTAAAGTATCAATATAAACAAAATCCTGGGGGAATATTCAGAATCATTCATAGTATCAACCAAGCACCTGCAACTATGGAGTGAGTGGTGAAATGAGAGAGTAAGAGAACAAAAAAATACTGGATGCAGCTGCAGTCACACTGTCCACCAGATTATTTTTTAATAGTTCATAATAATCATAAAGTTGGAAGGGACCTTGGAGGTCATCTAGTCCAACCTCCTGCTCAGGCAGGAAACCCTATAACATTTCAGACAAATGGCTGTCCAGTCTCTTCTTAAAATCTTCCAGTGTTGGAGCATTCACCGCTTCTGGAGGCAGGTTGTTCCACTGGTTAATTGTTCTAACTGTCAGGAAGTTTCTCCTTAGTTCTAGGTTGCTTCTCTCCTTGATTAGTTTCCACCCGTTGCTTCTTGTCCTGCCTTCAAGCGCTTTGGAAAATAGCTTGACTCCCTCTTCTTTGTGGCAGCCCCTGAGATATTGGAACACTGCTATCATGTCCCCCCTTGTCCTTCTCTTATAGACATTCTCAATTCCAGCAACCGTTCCTTATATGTTTTAGCCTCCAGTCCCCTAATCATATTTGTTGCTCTCTGTACTTTTTCTAGAGTCTCAACATCTTTTTTACATTGTGATGACCAAAACTGGATGGAGTATTCCATGTGTGGCCTTACCAAGGCATTGTAAAATGGTATTAATACTTCACGTGATCTTGATTCTATGCTTCTGTTAATGCAGCCTAGCATTGTGTTGGCCTTTTTGGCAGCTGCAGCACACTGCTGGCTCATATTTAGGTGATTGTCCACTAGGACTCCAAGATTCCTCTCACAGTTACTACTATTGAGCAAGATGCCACCTATACTATACCTGTACATTTGATTTTTCTTGCCTAAATGTAGAACCTTACTTTTTTCACCATTGAATTTCATTTTGTTAGATAGTGCCCAGTGTTCACGTTTGTCCAGATCCTCCTGTATCTTAAGCCTGTCTTCTGGAGTGTTGGCTATTCTTGCCAGCTTGGTGTCATCTCCAAATCTGATGAGTTCCCCATCTATCCCCTAGTCCAAATCGTTGATGAAGATGTTGAAGAGCACTGGGCCCAGAACAGAGCCCTGGGCACCCCACTACACTCTTCTCTCCATGTAGATGCAGTTCCATTGAGGACCACTTGCTGAGTATGGCTGGTCAGCCAGCTACAAATCCATCTAGTGGTAATGCTGTCTAACTCACATTTTTCTATCTTATCAAGTAGTAGGTTGTTATCTACTTTATCAAATGCCTCACTGAAGTCCAAGTAAATTATATCCACAGCATTCCTCTGATCCACTAATTTTGTCATTTGGTCAGAAAATGCAATAAGATTTGTCTGGCATGATCTGTTTTTTACAAACCCATGTTGGCTTTTAGTAATGACTTTGCCTCTAGGTGTTCGCTGATTCGTTGTGTGATTATCTTTTCCAGGATCTTCCCAGATATTGAGGTCAGGATGATAGTTCTGTAATTTCCTGGGTCCGTTTTTTCCCTTTTTTGAAGATGGGAACTACATCAGCTTTTTTCCAGTCCTCTGGTAGTTCCCCAGTGCTCTAGGATCTTTGAAAAATATAGTTTAGTGGTTCTAAACTATATTGAATAAGGCGGCATCAGGGGCGTTAGACCGGATCGCGCCTTTGCGACCTCTCTGTGATTGTGGATCCCGGAGGGCACCTTGGTTTACCGAGGAGCTACGGGAGATGAAGAGTCAGAAGAGATGTCTAGAGTGACACTGGAGGGCTAGTAACTCCGAATCTGACCGGACACTTTTAAGAGCCTATATTAGGACTTATTTAGTGGCGATAAGCGGCAAAATGTTCGCATTTTTCCGCACTTATTGCGTCTGCAGAATCTCACCCCGCCACCCTGTTTAGGGTGACCCATTCCCTACTTAACGTTCGGGAAGCCGGGGAGCCCTTACAGGGTAGGGCGGAAGAATTTGTGCAGTTTCTATCAGACAAAATCGCTCGGATTCAGACAGACCTAGACTCCGATTGGGCAGGGCCTTCTGAGATGACCGGGGCAGGTCTTAGCCCAGTTTTATGGGATGAATTTGAGTCTGTGACCGCTGAGGATGTTGACAGAGCAGTGGGAGCGATGAGCACCTCCACTTGTTTATTGGACCCGTGTCCTTCCTGGTTGGTCTCGGACGCCAAGTTGGTGACACGAGGCTGGCTCCAGGTGTTGATCAACGTTTCGTTGAGGGAGGGGTCTTTCCCACAACCCTTGAAGGAAGCGGTTGTAAGGCCCCTTCTCAAGAAGCCTACCCTGGACCCGGCTGATTTAAATAATTTCCGCCCAGTCTCCAATCTCCCCTTTTTGGGGAAGGTTGTAGAGAGAGTGGTGGCGCTCCAGCTCCAATGGTCTCTGGATGAAGTGGATTACCTAGACCTTTTCAATCTGGCTTCAGGCCCGGCTTCAGCACAGAAACTGCTTTGGTCGCGCTGATGGATGATCTCTGGCGGGCCCGAGACAGGGGTTATTCCTCTGTCTTGGTGCTACTTGACCTCTCAGCAGCTTTTGATACCATCGATCATGGTATCCTTTTGCGACAACTTGGAGGGGTGGGAGTGGGAAGCACCGTTTTACGGTGGTTCTCCTACCTCTGTGGCCAGTTGCAATCGGTACTGGTGGGGGGGCAGAGGTCAACCCCGAGGCCCCTTGAATGCGGGGTGCCACAGGGGTCCGTCCTCTCCCCCCTCCTATTTAACATTTACATGAAGCCGCTGGGTGAGATCATCAGACAGCACGGGGTGAGGTTTCATCAGTATGCTGTTGATACCCAGCTATATATCTCTTCCCCGAGCTCTCTCAGTGAAGCAGCTGATGTGATGGGCCGTTGCCTTGAAGCCGTGAGGGTCTGGATGGGGGTTAACAGACTCAGGCTCAATCCTGACAAGACCGGGTGGCTTTGGATGTTGCCTCCCAAGGATCATGTCAACTGTTCAGTGTTGACTCTAGCAGGAGAAAATATACCCCCTTCGGAGCGGGTTCGCAACTTGGGTGTCCTCCTTGATCCACAACTGAAATTGGAACATCATTTGACGGCTGTGGCTGGGAGGACCTTTGCACAAGTTCGTCTGTTGCACCAGTTGCAACCCTACCTGGACCGGGAGGCTTTCCTTACAGTCACTCATGCCCTTGTCACCTCACGCCTGGACTACTGCAACGCGCTCTACATGGGGCTACCCTTGAAAAGTATTCGGAGACTACAGTTGGTCCAGAATGCAGCTGCGTGAGTGATAGTGGGTGTTCCTAGGTACACCCACGTTGCACCTATCCTCCATAAGCTGCACTGGTTGCGTATTGGTCTCTGGGTCCAATTCAAGGTGTTGGTTATTACCTTTAAAGCTCTATATGGCTCAGGGCCAGGCTATTTGCGAGACCGCCTACTACCTCATAGTTCCCTTTGTCCGGTTAGATCCCACAGGCTGGGCCTCCTTCAGGTCCTATCGGCCAAGCAGTGCCATTTGGCAGGGCCGCGGGGGAGGGCTTTTTCTGTGATGGCGCCCACGTCTTGGAACCAGCTCCCCCCGGAGATTAGGACCGCTCCCACCCTGTTGGTTTTCCGCAAGCTGCTTAAGACCTGGCTTTTCCGGCAGGCCTGGGGTTTATAAAATCTGACCCCTGGATGAATGTTATTGCATTGTTTGTTTTGTTAAGTTATATTGTGTTTTTATTGTTAACCGCCTGGAGTCCTGCGGCAGTGGGGCGGGCTATAAATTTTAATAAATAAATAAATAATAAATTCTGAGATCACATCTGCAAATTTCTTAAGAACCTTGTGATGTAATCCATCTGGTCCTGGTGATTTGAACTCATCTAGATTGGACAGGTGCTCACTTACCATTTTCTTGCCTAAACTTGTGTTTCTATTCTGTTTTTCATGGCACTGTTTTTGATAGGTTGGACTGTTTTTTCCCTTTGTGTAAAGACAGATGCAAAAAGCGAGTTAAATAGTTCTGCTTTCTCCCTGTTCCTTGTCACTTCTCACCACTTTCCTCCACTAATGGACCAATCATTTCCTTAAGCTTTTTCTTGTTTTTTACATGTTGAAAGAAGATTTTTTTTTTGTTATTTTTGACTTTGATCACAAGCCTTAGTTCATTTTGAGCCTTAGTTTTCCTTACTTCATCTTTGCAGGCTCGGGCTATTTGCTGATATTCTGCCTTACTTATGTGCCCCTCTTTCCACTTTTTATACTTGTCCTTTTTATCTTTCAATTTATCAGAGAGTTCTTCATGCAGCCATGCTGGTTTCTTTTGGGAGCTGTTATTTTTCTTCTTTGTTGGTATTGTGCTAGACTGGGCTTTTATTATCTTACTTTTCAAAATTTCCCAAACTTCTTGAGTTGTTTTCCCCTTGAGGATTCTCATCCATGGAATCCTTCCCAAGCCCTCTCTAAGTTTATTGAAATTAACTCTCTTAAAGTCCAAGTCTCTAGTTTGACTGTGTTCTATTGCTTGTGCTTCCATAATGTTGAATTCCAATATTGCATGATCACTTCCCCCCAAGGTTCCTGTGACTTCAACACCTTCTATCATTTCACCTCTGTTAGTGAGAATTAGATCCAAAATGGCTAATCCCCTAGTTCCCTTCCCTAGTTTTGTATATGGAAGCACTGTTTCAAAATTCCAACTGATTATTTCTTCAACTGACCATCTTCCTTCCCATTTCTGCTTTATCTGTTCCAATAAAGGACAATGTTTATAGCTCAGGGATGAAATGAGGGATCTTTGGTACTCTCTGAGATTGGTTGTTTTCTTGCAGACCTTTCCCAAACTAGGTAACATCATCAGTGCTAGTACATTACTAGCATTTCATTTCAGACAGATGGCTGTCAAGTCTTTTCTTAAAAACCTCCAGTGATGAAGCACCTACAACTTCTGAAGGCAAACTGTTCCATTGGTTAATTGTTCTCACTGTTAGGAAGTGTTGTGAAAAAAGCATTTTATTAAGCATATTAAAAATAAATAGAACAAAAGTACATTTAAAAATATATAATTCAGTTAATATTATGGTAAAATATTTTTGACATAGTACAGCTCCAATATAAGCAAAGGCTGGATTTTGGGGACAGACATCTCCTAGGCATGAGCTGTACTTTAATAGAATGAGTTATCTTTTCTTATGATTCTGATTAGCTTGTAACTGTATTCCTTTGACAAATAATAATTGTAGAAAACTCCCAATTTTAGATTCCTGACCTTGGATAACACTTGATAACATTGTACTGATATTGGAAAAAGAATTGCATGGTTAACAAAACTATAGTATAAGAATATGATAAAGGTACCACTCACTGAATGACTTGGCAAAGAAATTGAAGAATTAGAACACGTTATCTAAACCTTTTTAATTTAATTGCTTTAATAGTAAAGGGTTCATTAAAACATTGTTATGACAAATATTTCCTAATCTTTTTGTTCATCCATTTTCTGAAGAAATAAAAGAAGGGGAAGGGAATCCAAAGACATTCAGTAATATTCATTATTTTATCATCCTAAGGAAAGAAATGCTTCAGACACTCAATAGGCAAAAAGTGTTTATTGTCTAAATTGAACCCTAAATGGGCTTTTATTTCTTGGCTACATGCTTAACTAAGAGAAAAATCTCTATCCTGCCTAAAAAGATTCTCTCACAGAAGAATTCTAAGACCATGATGACCTATATTTGGTTTAATCTCATCAATGCCAGGAAGAACTCAAAGCTGAGGCAGGATTTTATAAACTGATCATATAGTGTATGTGACTCCCAGTCACCATTTACAGGACATATTGACCCAACTAACACATACAGATTCTGCAATGGCCATTCATTGTTTTGCTAGAGATGTAAATTACTTAGCTTCTATTTATCCTGCATCAAATACTTCCCCCTTCCATTATGAGATTTAGGTTGACTTTGAGGCAGAATTTTAATCTAAATCACAAGTACACAATCACTAACACAATGCCTTCCAGACAATTTACTCACACTACACAGTCCAATCCTATGTTACCTGGAAATCTTCTCATAAATGTCAGTGGCATTTACCTGTAAGTAAATGTTGCGGTCTTAGACTGAAACTTTTCAATGCATAAAATTGAAAGCCAATCTCAATTTTTTAAATCCTTTGGGAAATAGCCCAGTGTAGGAGAATAATGTACCTTAGAAATTATTAAAAGCTTTGCATTGTTGGAATGTACAAAAAGACAGATAAGCATTCTTTTTAAACCACAAAAGCAATCTGATTTCAGACTATGTCAATAAGAAAACTTGGGAAAAGACAACATATTGCTAACAATCTTATCAATTTCAGCTTTTCCCAAGTGGTACCTTCACAGAATTTATATCCAAAATAACAAAAATGGTTGACTGGAATCAAAACTATAATATTATAAACATTTATATATAAACATAAACTCAAACAAAGTAGAAAGTCTGGTGATTCAGTCTTAGACAATTACTTCAACTATCCCATTGGCATATGCAGCAAAAGAAATTTCTGGGACATTATTTTACCAAGAGTATAACTTTCTGATAGATCCATATAGGCACAGTAGAAAGCAAAGGCAGTTCTGACTTTTCATATGAAAACTACATAGTTACAATCCCCCCACCACCACCCACTGTCCAGTGTCCACCAATTCAGTGCAATCTGTTTTGGGAAACAGTCTGCTCAGCTCACGAGGTCATCATTTGAGCTTGAGGTGTCAAGATTCTCCCAGGCCAGACATGGTGCACATGAATTCCTCAATTCCCTCCCATCCACCCATACATTCCAATCATTCCTCCCCCCCCCCACCTTTCTGTTATCTAGCTAGTGCAAAGCGAGTCAACCTTGACATGTCGACCCTCCAGAAGAAAGATTAGTCTACAAAAGAGCAAACATACATGAGGCTACATTACACAGAATTTTCTGTTCTGACATCCTACCGGAGCTGAGTAGGATGTTTGGAATGGAACTTGTGAATAAGTCTAAATGACCTAACATCTTTTGCCACCCACCATTCTACATTTGCTAAAGGGTATCCCTTCCATAATACTAGATATTGCAACTTCCCTTTGTAGTACCTGGAGTCAAGGATTTCCTTGATCTCAAAATGTTCCTCTCCCTTCATTAGGATGGTAGGAGGGATGGCTTTATAGTAGGTCTTAACACCTAGCAATAGAACGTTTTCAACAGATTACAATGAAACACTGGATGGATGCACCTGAGGCTTTTAGGCAGCTCTAATTTCACTGTCACCAGATTTACCCATCTGGACAATTGGGAAAGGTCCTAGCTACTTGGGTCCCAGTTTTTTGTAGGGTTGCCTCAGGTTCAAAAACCTCATGGACAGGTACATTCTGTCTCCTACTCTGAACTCCCTTTGGGATGCCTTCTTGCTGTCTGCTTGTCTCTTCTGTGTTTCCCTTGCTTTTTCTAGTGCCTTTCACACTATGACCCATGTGGCTTGCAAAGTATCCAGCCACTTGGCCAATGAGGCTGATAAAGGCCTCTCCTGAATTCTAGGCATGAATTCTAACCCAGTGGCCACCTGGAAAGGGGTAAATCCAGTGCTACTATGCATTGACATTATAGGCCATTTCTGCAAATGGCAGAAGCAATCCAATTGGTTTATTGATAATTCACATATAACATCACAGGTATTGCTCCAGGACTGAGTTTGTGATGTTCACAAGCACTACTTGTTTGAAGATGATGGTGGAACTAAGTCTCTGGAAGGACCCTATCAAACTCAGGAATTCCCACCAAAACTTTATGTGAATTGTACTCCCCAGTCCAAGATGATACACTGCACAAATAACTTAGCTAAGAACCAGGCTGATGGAATCCTGGGGCATACCACAAAATGGGCTTGTTTGGAAAATAAGCCTTGTGAGAGCTGGGACTGCAAACTGTGTGGATGGGATAATGGAGTTAACAACTTCTTCTTGGGCACTCTTGTACTGTGGCATCTGGGAAAGAACATCCATCAGGAAATCCCCCCCCCCCGGTAGAATAGTGGAGGCTGAAGTTGAAACAGTTGAAGTATTGAGCCCATCAGTCTTGCTTAGGTGACAGTTTCTGGGGGCCCTCAATGCTTCCAGGTTCTTATGGTCTGTCCATACCTCAAATGGAATCTTACTGCGTTCTAGGAACTGCCTCCACATTGAGTAGAGTGGACTGAGTAGGCTTCTTTATCCCAAATAGTCCATTGCTTTTTGGTTTCAAAAAGTTTGCGAGATATATAGACGCAGGGCTGCAGATCCCCCTTGGCATTCTTCTGAAGCAAGACTGCACCTATAGCTACATCACTAGCATCTCCCTGTATCACAAAGGGCTTGTCCGGATCAGGGTGTTCTGCAGCAAAAAGGCACTTTAGCTCTTCAAATGTGGCTTAGCACTTGAGAGATCAGTTCAGAAGTTCATCTGGCTTGGATTTCACCCTCCCCTCCTGTTTTCAGCAAGTTGGTAATTGACAGAGCTATCTGGGTGAATGTAGAGATGAATTGGCAGTAGAAGTTTGCAAAGCTGAGGAAACTTTGCAACTGCTTCCTGGTTTGAGGGATTCCCATTCTAAAATCGCCTTCACTTTACTGAGATCCATTTCCACTCCCTCTTTCAAAATGCAGGTAGTCCAGGTTGGTTCTCCAGCATGATGAGTGTACAATCCACCGGATGGGTAATTTCAGCCTTCCTGCTCAGAAGAGACTAGGTCAGAATTTTGGCCACGCCTCCCTCTGGGTGAGCCTTCCCAGTTTTGACTTAGGCTCAGGCTCAGTAGGGTGTAGTTTTTTCGGCTCCTTAGCTAGGCTAGGTTAATTGTTATTTAATAGAATTCTATTGGTATCTGATTGTCTTTAAATTTATTAGGCTGTATTTAAATTGGATTGTTTTTTATTTTGAATTAAATTGAGATAAATTGGTCACTGAAATTTTGAATCAGGCTTTCTGGCCTCGAGCCCAACAGGCTCCTGCGGAGAAGGCTGCAGGCCGTTCTCTCACGAAGGGGCTTTCAGCTTCTAATCTGAAAATCAGCAGTGCAGCGGACCAGCCGACCAGCTGGCTTTCGGCGATCAGAGGCTCGAAGGCTCGGGAAATTCAAGGCTTCCCTCTTGGCTTCGTCGGCACAAGGCTGCTCGCGACTCTCTAAACTGGCATTGCAGCGGAGGCAGCGCATCTAATAGCAAGTGCTCCCTGGGGGAAATTGCTTTAACTATTTTGGCCATTTTAAAGTCTGTTTCTGGCAGGGGGTTTCGATTCCCTAATATTCCCCTCTTTGGCGTGATCGCCTTTCTTGGGAGGCAATAAATGAGTGCGGCCGCCATTTTGACTGTGTGCTCTGCTTGCGGTCGCCATATTGAGTGGGTCACCAACAACAGCCGCCATTTTGGAGAGTGTCTTTTTGGCAGCTGCCATTTTGAGTGTGTCTTGAGCATGGAAGCCATTTTGAGGGACCTCGTGTTCCTCACAAATGTACTGAGGCCTGCTTCTTTATTACCACTGGTCTGCCCGTCAGTCCTTTCACTGGGGGGAAGTTTCAGCGTGTCATCAGTCTCATAGAGCTGATTCCTGCTCCATATTGTGTGTGTTATTATTCTGACTACTCATTATGTTCTATCACATATCCTCATTTCTGGGGTGAGTTGAGCGAAGGGGAATTTGTTTAAATCCACCTGCTACAATTAGTGTGTGGCATTTGTCACAGGCCTAGATAGGCAGTTCTAGGGAGCTGTCTGGCTATTCATTGCCATTGCTGTTGTGCAGAGCAAGGATTGGTTTTCCAACTTTGTCAACTAGATCTGCATGTTTGGGTTACCCCCACTTTTGGATATCTCCTACTCGGATTATCTAGACTGCAATGGCAGACAGTTCCTCACCCCAGGCATCACAGGGCTCTGGTATTCCTCCCACACAAGCAAAGCGCAGATCTACTGATTTGGACAAGGGGGGGGGAGAAAAAGGCCAAAACGAAACACATTTCTACCAAGGAGCCCTCAAAGTCAGCCGAGCAAGAGGCCTCGAGGAGACATTTGGCACTGGAAAGGGAATTCTCCAAAGCCCAAAGGCTCAGGTCCAGTGAAGCTGATGTGGTTCCCCCCGCTCCATTGGACACTCCTACATCTGAGCCTCCATTTGTATCTTCTCATGATGTTCCAAGGGCTTGGTCTCCTCAGGGGGAAACTGTGCAGGTTGGCCCCCCTCACTCCTCATCTTCATCTATTCATCAAGGCCCCGAGGCTGTATTTATTCCAGCTGAGGCTGGTGTTAGTTCTATGGAACAAGGGGATATGTGGTCAGCTGAGTTTCAGTCTTTCATGCACAATGCCTTTATGCAATTCATGTCTTCTAGGGGACAACGACCTTTTCAACCACCACCACTTCCTTCTATACCTCCTTCTCAAGCGGGACATACCACAGTCCCTGGTTGAGGTATTTCTGAGACTTCTTCCCAGCTAGGGGACGAGGAGTCTATTGATTTGGAGATAGCTGACACGCCCATGTCAGAGGATGAGGAGGCAGCGCCCGACTAGGCATCTACTTTGGGGCTTTTTGATCCTTCTCTTTTCAGGTCTCTTCTGCTAAAGGCCATTACCACTGTCAACCTCACTTCGATTCAGGAGGAGAAACCTTCTACCTCCACCAGTCGGGAATCTAACCCTTTGTTCGCTGAACAGGTGGTGGAGGACAAGCAGATCCCTTGTCCACAGGTTTTCCGTACTACAGTGGAGAAACAGTGGTCATCTTTGGCCACTCTGCTTTCTCCTAATAGTACAGAGAAGAAACTGTTCAATGTTTCTCCTTCGTTTGCTTCCCTCTTGGAGGTACCTTCTATTGATACCCCTGACTTCTCTGTTTTCCACTTCTGCTATTCCAGGGGATATGGCTGAGGCCCTGAAGGCGGAGGACAAGAAGTTTGAACTTTCCTTCTGCCGAGTGCACCAGGCTTCGGCATGGGTGATCAAAGCCGCTACGTCATCCTCTTTCTTCACCAGGGCATCAATCATGTGGCTTCGCAAACTTCAGGCAATTGTTCCACCGGATCAGGTTCGAACACATCAGACACTAGGGAAGCTAGTGGCTGCTTCAGAATACGTGGCAGATGCTTCTCTTCATTCCACCAGGTACTCGGCCAGATCCATTGCAGCCACGGTTGCCTCTCGTAGGCTACTATGGCTGAAACAGTGGAGAACGGATTTGAAGTCAAAGTGGTGCCTGTCCATGTCCAAATATAGTGGTACACAGCTGTTCGGACCAATCCTTGAACCGCACATTATTGAGGGTAAGGATAAATATAAGATTTTGGCTCACCCCTCCAAATGGTCTGATAGGCGGCCCCAACAGGAGTTCCAGAGGCAGACCTTTCGTCCCAGTAGTTCCTGGGAGTGGAGACAGCCCTTTCAGGTAGGGCAGTCCTGGGATTGGTCAAGAGGCTCACGATCCTTTCTCCCCAGGCAGGATCATCCTCAGGACCACCAGAGCATGGAAGCCAGGGGACAATTCCAATCTAAGCGTCCCTTCAGGGGATCGGGCGGTTGCCCTTATAGGCGGCCCAAGTGACGCCAAGGAGGGCTCTCCCATCGGGGGTCGCCTGGCGCTGTTCAGTGACATTTGGGAGGCGACCACCACCGACTCTTCGGTAAGGGAAACCGTCAAGTACGGTCTCACCCTAGAGTTTTACTCTCCTCCTCCAGACTGCTTCTTACAGTGCCCGGTGTCACGAAACGCAACCAAAGCAACATTGATAGCCAAGGCCATCTCTCATCTGTTAGAAATCAAAGCCATAGAACCAGTACCATGGGATCAAGAATGAAAGGGGTTTTACTCCATTCTGTTCGTGGTTCCCAAAGCCTCAGGAGGATGGAGGGTGATACTGGACTTAAAGGGTCTGAACTACTTCTTAACCTACAGGAGGTTTAAGATGCAGACCCTAAAATCCATTCTCGCCAGTATCAGGAAAGGGGATTTCCTCTCGTCCATCAATCTAACAGAAGCGTACTTACACATCCCTATACTTCCAGAACACCGCAAGTTCCTCCGGTTCTGCTATGCACACCAGTATTTCCAATACAGAGCTCTTCCCTTTGGTCTATCTTCAACTCCAAGGGTTTTCACAAAGATCTTGGCTGTCTTGGCGGCTCACCTCAGAATGATGCCAGTGTGGGTGCAATGTTATCTAGATGACATCCTAGTTCAGTCCAGTTCCTTCCAGGCAGCCCAGTCTGACCTGGAAGTCATGATACATACACTACAGGCTCATGGGTTCTTAGTGAACTTCAAGAAGAGCCACACGATCCCCACAAAGCACCTCCTACATCTTGGGGCAATCATAGATTCGGACCTTTGCAAGGTCTATCTTTCACAGGAACATCGGGTCAGCATCCGAAAGCTGGTACATCAGGTTCGAAGGGACAAAACAATGCCCCTGGTTCAGCTGTCCCAACTCTTGGGAAAGATGGTTTCTTGCATGGGGATCGTCCCGTGGGCCAGGCTTCACTCAAGAAGCCTTCAGTGGTTCCTTCTTCCCTTTCAGAAACAGAATCTCAGTTCCTCCAACAGAAAGGTCAGGGTTCCCCATCACACTTTGCTATCCCTTCTATGGTGGGCTTCATCTGCAATGACCAAGGGGACCGTCTTCAAGGAGCCACTCAGGCTCACCTTTACCACTGACGCCATCTTGGGGTGCCCATCTTGAGACTCAACTGGCCCAAGGACAGTGGTCCCAGTCAGACCTAGCTCACAATATAAATTGGCTCAAACTCAGGGCCATACACTTAGCACTCTGACAGTTTTCCTCCCTAGTGACGGGACAGCACATCTTGATCTTAACGGACAACGTGGCCACCAAAGCTCACGTCAACAAGCAGGGAGGGACCCGGTCCTGGTTGCTCATGCAGGAGGCCTTGGATCTGGGTCTGTGGGCAGAGTCCAATCTGGGGTCCATCAGGGCAGAACACATTTCGGGGGAGGCAAACTGACAAGCAGATTCCCTGAGCAGGGTCATAGTGGACCACTCGGAGTGGAAACTGGACCCAGCACTGTTCAGGGACATTTCGATAAGGTTCAGTCGTCCACATCTGGATCTCTTTGCCTCCCCGTCGAACACTCAACTTCCCAGGTTCTTCTCCAGGTTCCCAACATGGGGAGCGGAAGGAATGGATGCCCTCCGGTGCTAGTGGCTGGGGGGCCTACTTTATGCCTTTCCTCCCCTTCCGTTGTTACAGGCAACCATCCGCAAGCTGATTCAGGAAGGGGTGGAAATAATCTTGATAGCTCCACATTGGCCAAGACATCCGTGGTTTGCCGACCTTGTGGATCTATCGCTCTCGCCACAGTGGAGGATTCCCCCGGACCGAGTGGCTCTCAGCCAAGGGAATCTTCAACATCCAGATCCACAGTGGCTCCAGTTGGCCGCCTGGCACTTGAGCAGGAGAGTTTAGCTAGGCAATCCTATTCGTCCGAGGTGATCTCGATGATTCAAGCCTCAAGGCGACCCTTGACTAATAGGATTTATGACGCCACGTGGAGAAACTTCTGCACGTGGTGCACTAAACAAAATCTCAGGCCACTCTTGGTCACTATTCCAAATATTTTGGACTATCTGCTGGAAGGTATGAACAAGGGTTTATCACCCAGTACCATCCGCAGACAGGTCGCAGCCTTGTCAACTGTCCTTACTTGTGACAACTTGGTTCCTTTGTTGCAACATCTGGCAGTTAGTGCCTTCCTAAAAGGGGCAGTTAACACTAGACTGCCCATGGTATATTGCTATCCATCTTGGGAACTACCTAAGGTATTGCAGGCTCTGACCTCTCCTCCCTTTGAACCTCTCAGTTCTTGTTCTCTTCATTTTCTGTCTCTGAAAGTGGCTTTCCTGGTAGCCATAACGTCGGCTAGAAGGATTTCGGAATTGGCCGCACTTTCAGTTAGGAGTGATTTGTGTACCTTTTTCGAGGATAGGGTGGTTCTTAGATTGGACCCTTCCTTCATTCCCAAGGTTAATACCTTGTTCCACAGATCCCAAGACTTAGTTCTTCCAAATTTCTGTCTGAATCCTTCACAGTCTAGAACAACAGTGGGATAAATTGGACGTACGCGGGGCTCTGCGTCACTATGTCAAGAGAACTTCGGTCTTTTGAAAGTTGGAGGCCTTGTTTGTGTCCTTCCAAACCTCCGCCATGGGTCAGAAGGTTTCTTCTTCGACCATTGGTATGTGGATAAGGGTATGCACTGCTCAGGCCTATCTTTCTCAGTCTCTTCCAGTTCCGGCACACATTACGGCTCACTCAATGCGCAGTGCGGCTGCTTCTGCTGCTTGGTCCACACAGGCTTCGGTCGAGGAGATTTGTAGGGCAGTGACGTGGTCCTCCCCTTCCACATTTTTCAGGCATTATAGGATAGATAGGTTTGCAGCGGCGGACGCCGTGTTTGGCAGACAGGTCTTACAACAGGTTGTTTCTTCTCAGGGGACACAAGCCTAGACTTTCCCCTCCCCGTAGGGACATGAGCAGCTTTGGTATGTCCCATCTGGTGGATTCTACACTCATCATGCTGGATAAGGGGCGTTGTCTTACCTGAACACCTTTTCTCAGCATGATGATGTAGAATCCACACCCTCCCATTAGGGCAGTCTAGGCAGGTGTCACGGTGATTGGAGCCATTGCGCCAGACTTCGTCAGGGATGCTTCGCCTCGTCAAAACTGGGAAGGCATACCCAGAGGGACGCGTGGCCAAAGTTCTGACCTAGTCTCTTCTGAGCAGGAAGGCTGAAATTACCCATCTGGGGGATTCTACATCATCTTGCTGAGAAAAGGCATTCAGGTAAGACAACGCCCCTTTTGTTAAAACTGAACTTAGACAGCTTGGCATAAAACTGGGCTTTGTGTAGTTTTTTGAGTACTGCCCTGATAAATTTCACATGCTCTCTTTGGTCTTGGTATAAATTAATATATCATCCAGGTATACCAAGACCCCTTTGTACAGGTGCTCATGCAAAACCTCATTTATCAGCTGCATGAACACAGCAGGCACTCTGTGTTGCCATTCAAATGGCATCACTCAAAACTGGTAGCACCCTAAAAGGCAATTAAACACCGTCTTCCAGTCATCCCACTCCTTAATCCTCACTCAGTAGTATGACTCTCTCAAGTCCAACTTTGTGAAGATTCTTCGTTCGGTCAGATACTCAGTCTAGCATGTCCCTCATTAGTGAGAGGGAGTACACATTTTCCACGCAAATACAGTTCAGCTCCCTATAATCTACACACAGTCTAAGGGATCCATTTTCTTTTCTTTGAAAAGCATAGCAGCAGTGATCCTCAATTTCACTGGCTGGATAAACCCCCTAACAGTTTTTGTCTATAAATCCCTGGAATTCTTTCATTTCTTTGGGTGTCATTCAGTATATTTTTGGTTTGGGCAGCTTGACCCCTGGCACAATCTCAGTTGCCGTCTGTAGGTTGGTGTGGTGGGAGTGAGTCTGATTCCTTTTCACTAAAAAACATTAAGTCATGTTATTCCTCAGGAATGAGTAGCTCCAGCTTATCCCCTCCCTCCAATTTATTAGTGGTTTCTGCTTTCACTTCCCTAACCACGGCCACAGGGCTAGTTTTTAACACTTTCTGTCAGCCTCCATCATTGCTTGCTTGCTGTCAGATGCCATGGAAATGGGGGAGGGGAGGCTTTGCAATGGCCAGCTTGGATTTTGCTTATCTCTCCAAGGTCATTTCTTCAGGCTTTGGTATGCAGCAGCCAGAGATGATGCACCTGAATCAGAATCAATATTATGGCCATTGATTGAACTTTGGTTGCCTAGTTACAAGGAGGGGTGGATTCTAGGGTTTCTTTCAGTTTGAATGCTTCATGTGGTTTTTGCCTATCTTGTTTGAATTAATGGCAGTCACTTCTTTCCTATAAAAATACCTTCTCTTTAAATCTATGGAGTGACGGTTTTTTCTTTCCTAGGATTTGAGTAAAGGCAGCCCTGACATTAGACAAGACCAGCTTTAACAGTCAATCTGGAGACAGCAGTCTATTGTGGGGACCAAGCATCTAATGTCCAGCCACAGGAGAAAACTGGAGGGTCCAAGAAATATGACAGCTTCCCCCCCCAAACTGCACCATGCTCGAGACATAAAGAAGCCCTGAGGTCAGCAAAGAGAAACTCCAGACCTAGACCAAGGTCCATGGCATGCTTCAAGTGTGGGAAGGAGGGCCACTAAGCTGTGGAATACTTATCCACCAAGTCCAATAACAAAACTACAATGATTCTGGAGAAGGCAGAAAAGCCAACTCTGAGAACCCAGGAGAGAGTGCTGAAAGGCACAGAGGTCATAAAGTTCTCCCCTCCTGGATATGAGGGGTTGGAAGCTCCGACCAGCTCAGGTGAGAGTGACTGTGACAATGACTCCCTGGTAAGTTGACACATGATCCCATAATCATTCCTGTAGAACTAGTGGTGCCCTCCTTGGGGATCCAGGGAAATATGTTGGCTTTATTGGGCTGCACTAGGTGCGTGGTTATCTCTGAGGATAATCGAAAAGCTGTTGAGACTCAAACAGCTGACGGTGCTCATGGCATTTTGCCAGCTGGATGGGACCATAACTGGGGATGTGTCATTTTATAACTAAGACAGTGGAGATGAGAATGGGAAGGCACAAAGAGATTCTGAATTTCATAGTGCAACAGGGGATGGAGAGACCCCCTCCTACTTGGACTACCTTGGCTCCAGAAATGGAACCCTTCTGTGAACTGGAGGAGACTGCTTTTAAAGATTCAGCATAAAGAGGCCAAGAAAGAGGAAAAGTTTCCAAAGCCCAGGGGTGGGAAATCCAAAGAACAAAGGGAGCTGGGGGCAGTGGTGCAGGAGCAGCCAACAAGCAAGTCCAGAATCAGAAAGGAGTATTGGGATCTACCGGATGTGTTAATGAGAAAGGCTCTGATGCGCTCCTACCCCACAGACCGTAGTATCAAAATCCTTCCCAGGGCTAAACTCCCAAGCCTAAACTTTATTTGATGTTTTCACATGAGTTAGATGAGCTTTGCACCTTCATAGACAAAAACCTAAAACATGGATTTATTCAACCGGCAGGGCCATGAGCGGCCGCCTGTTTTGTTCCAGGAAAAGAAGGATGGAACTCTTCATCTATGCACAGACTATAGAAGGCTAAATGTGGTATGTGTGGAAAATGTCTACCTGCTGCCCCTGATGAAGGACATGTTGGTGCATTTAGCTAAAGGCAAAAACTTCTATGAGATAGACTTATGGGAGACTTACTACCGAATGTCAGTGGGTGATGACGAATGGAAAACTGTTTAACTGCCCTCTGGGATGTTTCCAATTCCAGGTTCTCCCTTTTGGTCTGCAAGAGACCCCCACAGTGTTCCTGCAACTGATCAATGAGATGTTACATAACTATTTATACAAGGGGGTCTTGGTGTACTTAGATGACATATTAATATATACTGAAACTCTAGAGGAGCATGTGAAATTGATGCGAATGATCCCAAAAAAGCTCCGAGCTGCTGAACTCTACACAAAATGTTTCAAATGTGAATTTCACCAAGATAAAATTGATTACCTGGGCTACCGCATATCCAATGAAAGAGGATATCACTAGGAAGCAGTTGCAGAGCTTCCTGGGTTTTGCTAATGTTTACCATCAGTTCACCCCCCCCCTTTTTTTCCCAGTTTTTAATAATTCAGTAATGGGCATAGCAATTTTCATGAAGGAGGGGATGAATTGCCGATAGAAATTCATGAACCCCAAAAACCTTTGAAGATGCTTATGAGTCCATGGAGGTTGCCATTCTAGCATCCCTTTGACTTTGGCAGGGTCCATTTCTGATAAGCGACCCATCTGCCTGTTCAAACTTCATGGTTAGGAGCAACAATTTGGCATGAATACCCAACTTAAGAACTGTGTGCAAGTTAATTAGGCATCTGGTGCAGCCTGAGTCTATTAAAATGTCTAAATTGGTTTAGGCCCCTGTCTTTGGCACTATAATCTTGGCAGGAATAACAAAAGGTGGGATGGGCCGACTTACCATTGGGTTGTCTTCATCATCCTCATCACTATCGTAAGGAGCCAATAGGGCAGGTGTTTAGATGGGGCTCCTGCTTCTCCCCAGGGCAGGGAAGAGATTTGGACAGCTTGCTCCTTTTTGGCCCAATTAGACTTCTCCCATCCTGCTTGTGACAGTGGTTTTCTTGGCTTAGTAGTTGAAACTAGTGCGGCTTTTGCTTGGGGGGGAGGGTCTAAGTACTCAGCAGCATGTTGACCCTGTGCCCACATCGGGAGCATTTGATGGGAGCTCTGGCAGCTGCTCGAGGAGCGTCAGTGGTTGGTGTGGCTTGTGATCACCATCCAAATAGGTGCTTCTCAGGACCTCATCTTGGCTTCAGCTCAGTGGTAGTTGGTCTTTTGACACAATCCAGTTTGATGTCCAAGATTACTGTCATGTTATACTGCTCTCGCAGCAAGTTCGGGATCCTTTGGTAGATGCATGCTTGGAGCAGGTCGCGGTCCAGGCTTTGTTTGAAATAGTGGCTCAGGGACCTCTCTGGCCACTGTCCCAGGTGACCAGTGACTCTCTGGAACTCTCAGACATATTCTTTCATCAGGCAACCTCTCTGCTTCAATGGATCTCCTTTTCTGCTTGCAGGGCTTGGGATCCATCCTCAAATCTTGCCCTCAGCTCTTCCATGAATAAATTTACATCCAGCAATTCCAGAGCCCATTCATCATAAAGGTTGGTCACCCACTCCTCTTCTTCCCCTTCCAAGTTGGCTGTCACTGCATTCACCATTGTGGCATCATCAGGGTAGACATAGGCATAACAATCCAAGTGAGCCCACACTTGGTTTAGGAAGAAAGGCAACTTCTCAGGGTCTCCATCAAAAGTGGGCTTGATAAATGGTGGCTCCAGATATTGTGGTGCCAGGTACACTGGTTGCTGAGCAGCTTGCCGCACCACTCTCTGGAATCCTCTCTGCTGGGCACCCAGGCTCATGGGGCAAGGCTGCTACAGAGGCATGGCTGGGATCGAGAACTTGAGCCTGCGGCTGATGGAGGAGTGGACGAAGTGGCACGGGCACCAGCAACAGGACTGGGACTTTGGTGAGGGGGTGGATGTGATGGATAAGTCTTCACCTTACCTCCCCTCCCCTTTGAGCACTCACATTGGGCTGTAGGAACCCCTACTTTGACTTCCAGCCGGACAAATTTCTCCTTTATCAGCTTGACTGAGGGACTGTGAACTGCAGTCTGGTATTTCCAGACAGTGAAGTTGTCCCATCCAGTCGATCCCTTCCTCTTCTTCTGTGCTACAGAAGATGGACCCTGGAGCAGAATCAACAAAAGCTCCTCTTCGGCAGGCTTCGGGTGCTTCTGCGCTGAGGGATCGGTTCCGACTGATAGAGGTCCACCAGGATAGTGGTTCCTTCTTGAGGCATCACCTTCCCTGACTGGATTATCTGGATCTTTGCCAGGCCCCTGTCATCAGGGCCTCTTTGGTGGCTGGAGCAGCTGCTTGTGCTCGAATAGCTGAATCCTTGTTGCGACCAGTGATGGGTTCCGCTTTTTTCTCCATAGTGAGGTCTTCACTGAGTCTTCGCCGTCCTCCCAATGTAGTGGGTAGGCCAGGCTCAGCACCCCAGGAAAGATAGCATGTTGAATGAGAATTGGTTTAATGTGAAGGTTCCAATAGACAAGACCAAATAAATCAGAATTCCGAGATTTGAGTTTTCCTCAAAGAACATGCTTATTGGTTACATAGTATCAGCACGGTCAAAAGTGAAACCAAGTCTGAAATCCCCTTCAAAGAGAGACAATATTACAAAGTTGAACTTCCCACCCCAATACTATGCAATCAGCTACATTCCCCAACCGAAGAGCTTGGCAGGCTTTCTAACCAGATGCTCACACTCCCCCCCATATAACTGACAGAAATGACCTTAGTTCCCACAGGACAGTAAAATGTTTAGACTAGTAAAAAAAATCCTCCGCATCCCCTCCCATTCTTGTGGCAACCTAGAATGAGCAAACTGGCTGCATCTAGGTTCGTTGTAGAGTTGACAAGGGGAGGACAAGCTGAAGCTGAGTCAGCCAGTTAAATGGACCATGGAGTGCCAAGCAGCTTTTGAAAAACTCGAATGGCTGTTCGCGTCAGAACCGTATTGAAGCACCCTGATCCAGCTGCTCCATTTGTGATTCAGGCAGAGGCAAATGACATAGCCGTGGGAACTGTGTTATTGCAAAAGAATGCCCAGGGGTCACTATAACCATGCGCACATACCTCTAAAAAACTGACTGAAATCAAACAAAGGTGGGTGCTTTGAAGAAGAAGGCATATGCAGTGAGGTGGACTCTGCTTACTTGGAGGCACTTCCTAGAAAGGGCAAAAGTCCCATTCAAAGTATGGACTGACCACAAGAATCTAGAACAGCAGTTCTCAACCTGTGGGTCGCGAACCTTTTGGGGGTCGAATGATCCTTTCACAGGGGTTGCTTAAGACCATTGGAAAACACATATTTCCGATGGTCTTAGGAATCGAGACACCGCTCCGCATCCGTCTCCAAATGGCCTCCTCCGCCATTTGCAGAGAGAGAGAGAGAGAGAGAGAGAGAGAGAGAGAGAGGCACTTTCACTTCCCTTCTCTCTCTCTCAGGCGGACTTACCTCCTGCAGGGCTCCTGATTGGCCCTGCGCCCAGGTGCCCTACCCCCTGGGAGAAGCGTGGCTAGGGCCTCGTGGCCTTGGAGCCACCCGGGGAAGCCCGGGATCCCTGCTGGGAGCAGCCTGCTGGAGGCTCCACTGAGCTGGCCAGCCCTCCCACAAGCTGCAGCCCAAGGGAGACCAGCCCCTGTGATCCCCAGCCAGCCTGACCATTGGTCCTCCTGGCCAGGAAGGCGCGCTGGAGTCCAGGCTGCCGGGAAGGAAGAAAGAGATGCAGCATTGGTAGGAGAGGAGAGCCTCCTCCTGGGGCCTGGCGCTGGCGGCGGCTTTCTTGCCTTCCTCTTCCTCTTCCCCTTCTTCTTCCTGCTGCCCCCAGGCAGCTCAGGCAGGCACCGGGACAAGAGGGGTACCTGGGGGGGAGCAGCTGGGCTGGCGGAGGGGCTGGCAGGGGCTGTGCGGCACCAGCCTCCACCCTGGCTCCATCGATGGGTGGAGGGCAAGGCTGGGCAGCGTGGAGTCCTGGCTGGGGCAGCTGCTTCCTCGCCCTCCTCATCTCCTTCTTCCTCCTGCTGCCCCCCAGGCGGCTCGGGCAGGCGCTGTCCCCACCATGGCTCCATCGATGGGTGGAGGGCGAGGCCGGGCAGTGCAGAGTCCCAGCAGGGGCAGCTGCTTCCTCGCCCTCCTCCTCTCCTTCTTCCTCCTGCTGCCCCCCAGTTGGCTCGGGTTGGCGCTGTCCCCACCGCGGCTCCATCGATGGGTGGAGGGCGAGGCCAGGCATTGCGGAGTCCTCATGGGGGCGGTGGCCAGGCTAGGGGCGGTGGGACCCCAAAGATGCAGCTGTGCTGCCGCCACCACCAGAGCCGCTGCCTCCCGTCCTGCTCCCCCTCCCCCCCCATTTGGCTGAGGACATGGCGGAGGCCAGGCCGGGGGTGGCGGGGACCCCCAATGATGCTGCCGTAAGAGAGAGAGAGAGAGAGAGAGAGAGAGAGAGAGAGAGGGAAGAGAGAGGAACAGGAAAAGAGAGGAAAGAGAGAGAGAAAAAGAGAGAGGAAAGAGAGAGAGAGAGAGAGAGAGAGAGAGAAAGAGAAAGAGGGAGGAAACAGAGAAAGAGAGAGAGAGAAAGAGAGAGGAAAGAGAAAGAGAGGAAAGAGAGAAAGAGAGAGGAAAGAGAAAGAGAGAGAAAGAGAGAGAGGAAAGAGAGAGAAAGAGAGAAAGGGGAGAGGAAAGAGAAAAAGAGAGGAAAGAGGGAAAGAGAGAGGAAAGAGAGAAAGAGAAGAGAGAGAGGAAAGAGAGAAAGAGAGAGGAAAGAGAAAGAGAGAGAGGAAAGAGAGAAACAGGAAAAGAGAGAGGAAAGAGAGAAAGAGAGAGAGGAAAGAGAGAGAAAGAGAAAGGGGAGAGGAAATAGAAAAAGAGAGGAAAGAGGGAAAGAGAGAGGAAAGAGAAAAAGAGAAGAGAGGAAAGAGAAAGTGAGAGGAAAGAGAGAAAGAGAGAGGAAAGAGAGAAAGAGAAAGAGGGAGGAAAGAGAGAGAGAAAGAGAAAGAGGAAAGAGAGAGAGAAGAGAGAGAGGAAAGAGAAAGAGGAAAGAGAGAGAAAAGAGAGAGAGGAAAGAGAAAGAGAAAGAGAGGAAAGAGGGAGATGAATGGCGCTTCTCCAACCAGGCTGGGCAGAGCCGGCAGAGCGGCCTTCCTGCCCCCCCTCCCCGGCCAGCTGAATGGGGGGTTGGGGGTCACCACAACATGAGGAACTGTATTAAAGGGTTGCGGCATTAGGAAGGTTGAGAACCACTGATCTAGAAGCTCTGAAAACCCCACAGGTTATCCCCCAAACAAGTTCATTGGGCTCAATACTTTAATCAGTTCAATTTTAATCTGCACTACATTCTGGGGGGGGCTTTATGGCAGATGCTCTGTCCAGGTTGTCCAAATACAATATTATTAAGGCTGAGATGGTCCAGCCTGTTATTCTCTTGAAGCAGCCAGCAGCCCCAGTAACCACTAGGACTCAGGCAAAGAGGGAACTTGAGATTCCAAATGAACTGTGTGAGAGAAACATAAGTGTGACAAATGGCTTACTACCCATAAGAATGACTGCACCATGCATGATGGACTGGCTTGGGTTGGAGCCAAATTATACATGCCCTCAAGCTTGAGGAACAGCATTTAAAAGGTGCTCATGACTCTAAGTTGGCAGGACATTTTGGAATTGTAAAAACTCTGCACTTAATTAAGAGGCAGTTTTGGTGGCCCTCTTTAAAAAGAAGACATTGAAAGCTATGTGGCCAGCTGTCCAGTTTGTGCAGCAGCAAAGAGACCACTGGGGAAGCCCACAGGACTTGTCTAGACTGTGGCCAACCACCAGGCACAATGGAAAAAGATATCTGTGGACTTTATTGTGGAATTACCTGAAAGTGGGGAGAAAACTGTTATTTGGGTTGTTCTGATCTTTTTTTAAAAGCAAATGCACTTTGTCCCCTGCCCCAAGATTCCCTCTGCAAAAATGCAGGGTAAACTTTTCATACAACATGTGTATAAAGTGCACGGTACAACCTCAGATAGAGGAGTGCAGTTTACATCACAATTTTTGAAGTTGTTGGGAACCACCCAGGGCTTAAGCTCCTCCTGTGATCCCCAAACTAATGGGGCATGTGAGAGAACCAACTCAGTCCTAGAACAGTACCTTAGGTGCTACATTAATTACCAACAGGACAATTGGGCATTTTGCTGAGGTAGCATATAACAATTCTGTGCATAGTAGCAGAGAGTTCACCTATTTAAGGTGGTCTGTGGTCAGAACTTTGTAGCTATGCCAGAGCTGCCTCAAGAGAAACCTCAAGTACCCACTCCTTTAGTGGATGGGATAGCATAATTCCAGACTACTTGGCCCATAAAGCACTGGAAGGGGCACATCAGGCACATAAGAAGCAAGTCTATAAAAAATGTGTGAATCCAGAAGATTTTAAAGTGGGTGATAGAGTTTGCCTCTCCACAAAGTACTTACAGTCCACCCAACAGTTGAAGAAACTGGTTCCTAAATATGTGAGTCTATTCCCCATTGTTAAAGTAATTAACCCAGTTACTGCCTAAGTTGCCTAAGAATCTTAAACATATTCACCCTGTGATTCACTGCAGGTTATTGAAACCCAAAACTATGTCACCTCTTCGCCCTGCACCTGACACCTCTACTGTGCCCATTTTAATTGAAGAAGAGCAGAATTTTGAAATTAAAAAAATTCTAGATTAAGGAAACATAGAGAGAGTGAGCGAGAGAGAGAGAGGGTTCAATACCTACTTGCATGGAAACATATCCCCTCTGCACAGTCCAAATGGGTATGTGCTAAATATGTCTGAGCTCCTAAACTCCTCTAAACCTTTCACAGAAAATATCCTGACAAGCCCTACATAATAATAATAATAATAATAATAATAATAATAATAATAATAATAATAATAATAATAATAATAATGATGATGATGATGATGATCTGAAGCTGTATGGAAAAAGATCATCTAAAATAGAATCGCTGCTCAACACTGTCCGTATATATAGCCAAGATACTGTAATGGAGTTTGGCTTGGACAAATGTGCCACACTTACTATCAAACAAGGAAAAATAGTGAAAACTGAAGGAATCAAGATGCCCCACGAAAATAACATTAAGAGTCTGGATGAGGAAGAGTACTACAAATACTTGGGTATCCTTCAAGCTGACAACATCAAGCACACTGAAGTCAAGAAAAAGATTAGAGGTGAATACATCAAGAGAGTGAAGAAGATCTTAAAGTCCAAACTCAATGGACGAAATACCATAAAGGCAATCAACACCTGGGCAATTCCAGTCATTAGGTACACAGCTGGAATAGTGGACTGGACTCAAGCAGAACTAAAAGCAATGGATAGGAAGACCAGAAAAATAATGACAATGAATCATGCCCTTCATCCACGCAGTGACATTGACAGACTTTATCTACCAAGGCAAATAGGTGGGCGTGGAATGCTACAAGTACATCAGATGGTTGAAGAAGAAAAAATGGCTTTGGAAGAATATCTGAAGAACAATGATGAAGATGCACTGAAATTAGTATATCAGGAAGGCTTACTGACTACTGGAGAGACCAAACTGGCCTACAAGAAAGACCAAATGAAGAACAGAATAGAGGCATGGGAAGACAAAGCACTACATGGCCAATACATTAAAAAAATAGCTGGGAAAGCAGATAATAATAAATCCTGGCAATGGCTAAGAGCAGGAAAATTGAAGAAAGAGACCGAGGGACTAATTCTGGCTGCACAAGACCAAGCCTTAAGGACAAATGCATACAAAGTCAAAATTGAGAAGACAGCAACAGACAGTAAGTGCCGCCTATGCAAAGAAGCTGAAGAAACAGTGGACTACCTGGTAAGCTGTTGCAAGAAGATTGCACAGACTGACTACAAACAGCGGCATGACAAAGTAGCAACAATGGTGCATTGGAAGATCTGCAAAAAATATCATTTGCCTGTAAGCAAAAACTGGTGGGATCATAAAATAGAGAAAGTCATAGAAAACAATAAAATTAAACTGCTCTGGGACTTCAGAATTCAAACAGACAAGCACCTGCAACATAACACCCCAGACTTAACAATTGTCAATAAGAAATGTAACGATGCTAAGAAAAAGACTCAGGCATGTCTTGGGCAGAGGTTTGAAGCTGCATGACACATCTTCACACAGCTTCTCCAACTCTGAGTTTATTGTTTTTTATATACTTTTTACATACATAGGCTTTACCATTAACTGCTGACATTTTACATTTAGAAGTTTAACCTTTAGTTTTTGACATAAAATAATTGAAAAATTCCTTCATATAAGCAATTATTTTCTAGTAACACATTACCTGTTGAGAGCAGGTAAAACAAATACAGGTAAATTAGGAAAGGAGAAAGAACTGATAAAGACAAGAAGAGATAAAGACAGGAAGAGATAAGGGGGAACTTATTATTTAGGTAGGTAAGATATTAAGTCAAAAGGGGGTGATCTTTTGGCTGCTTCCTTGGGACAAAGGGTATCAAAAGGTTATGAGGTTTGTGGGGAGCAATGCACGGCAGTTTGCTGCACGTGCAAATTCCTCCACAACTCACTTTCCTTTATTTTATTAATGAAGACATCTTAAGCAGGAGTAGTTACTTAGCTTAGTATGGAAGATTGCAAGACATCTTATTAAGTAAAGAAAAAAGACATTGAAATAAGCAACAACAGCTGATAAGGATAGCAACTATTATAATGAGATATTGAACAATTTTTCCAAGAAGGCCAATGGGAAGCCATGACCATAGAGCACTCCACCAATTTCCTAAGGTATCAATTTTTAAATCAGAAGCCAAATTATGTAAAACATTAATTTGCTTTTGAATAATGCCAGATTGCTCAGAAACATTGAAATAACACATAAAACTGAAGCTGGGACATACACAGGTATAAGACAGGTAGAGAGTAGATTTTCCATGTCATATGATTCAGAAAAATAAAAGTCTGTCACTTGTGTTACATTAGCTAATTGCACCCAGATATTATATTTCATCCGTGATTCTAAAGGATGAGATGGAAGAGCTTGAGCCCCCACACAGCAATTAAGAAGGAAAGAGAGGCAAAGAATGACTAAGGAATTTGCAGTCAAAACCACAAATATGGCAGCTCATAAGTTCTCTGGTGTAGGTTCTTTTTCCTGTTGCCTCAGAACCTCCTGCGCTTTGGATGTCAGGTTCTTCACATTGTCCCAGGTTGTTGATCAACTGCGATGGCAAGAGCGAAAGGGATGTTGTGCTGTCTGAAGAGTCACCTGCTTCATTTTCAGTATTGGGTTCTGGACTTGATGCCATGACATCTTTGGCTGGTTGCACACAGTGGGCTGGAATCCAGAGAGGGCCTGGAGGAGCAAGCACAGAGCATAGCCTCGCCCCCAAGTTAGTAAAGGAATTGGATCTAACCAGTTTTTTTCAGGCAATTGCTGATATTATACCAATGGATTAGGAAGCACAGCTTTCTGCTGAAACTGACGCTGGTAGGCAGTAGTGTTTTGAAAAGAAATATTTAGCTGGTTTAAAGTTATTAAGACTTTATTGACTTGATGCAAATTGCAAATTAGGTACCCTTGATCCCTCCTTTTTTAATTGTTTATGAAGGCAGTCCTTAAAGGACCAATACATATGTGAGAAACAAAGGATAGCTGCTGTAAAGTTAAAAACAAAGCCATAAGATTGGAGTTGATCCTGGGTGTGATGTAAGCACCTATAAGATTAAAAATAAGTTGGCACACATAATGAGAATCAGAGATTAAGTTAAAAGTCTGTTGAGAAAAGGTGTGGAAAGCTAAAATAGCAGCAGAAGAGATAAATTATTCTGAAAACAAAATTGAAAATTAAATTTTGGGATAAGAAGAGCAATATTAATTAAATCAGTCCCATTTCAAGGACAAGCTTGATTGTGTCCTGAGGTTATTTCAGCAACAGCCTGGATAAAAGATAACACATTTTGGGATGGGATAAGTAAAGTCATTCAATACAATATACTTTTTGTGCTTCTAACACAGCTAATACTCCTGTAAGTAGTTTACTAGTAAGAAATATCAAAAGTGTTAAGTGACAAATTTTATATGAAATTCTGTCCACAAATTGAGTACTTAAGTACTTAATTTGCTCAACTGTGGTAAATGCTGCAAGTGGAACTACAAATGAGATCTCCAGGTTGTTTTCCTTTGGTCAATAAATTAAATTCCAAGTTAATCAAAGATGCAAACAAATTTCTATTAAGTAGGTTAAACATTTACAAAACTTAAGTTTTGCCAGCTGAAACTGCAAGAGCAGGGATTAAATTTCATCTCCATTCGCAAACTGGAATTCTAAGCAGAGAAGGAAAAAAAATTTTTAAACGAACAGTTCCCCCCCCCCCCCATTCTTTCTTTTGGTCTCTCTTGCTCTTAAAGCAACACAGCCAGTTGAAAAACAAAAGAGACAGGGGAAAAAAATTTGTTACAAACTTCTCACTACTTCTTTTTGATAACAAAAACTGGAGTATTCCATGGACTAGTGGAAGGGGCAATGTGTTTGGCTTGTAATTGTTCTTGAACAAAAATTTTTAAGGCCTGTAATTTGTACAGAGGAAGAGGCCATTGTTCCACCCAAACAGGGGTAGTAGTTAACCAAGTTAAGGGTAAGACAAACACTTTATTCATCAAAGGTGACAGTAGCCCCCCATTTACTAAGCAAGTCTCGTCCCCAAAGGTTGACATGAATGTCAAGAATGAAAGGATGAAGTTGAACAGTTACAGTAGAATTAGGAAGACTTGCAGAAAGAAATTGTGTACTTTGTCGTGCACCTTGTCACCCTCCTACACCCCAGACACTAGGGCATGGGTCAGTGGGCCAAGATGCAGGCCAATCTTTAGCTGAAATTACTGAAACATCAGCCCCTGTATCAATTATGCCCTCAAAAGGCTTACCCTGAAAAAAGACTGTCTGACAGGTTCGCTGGGTGGTGATTGGGGTGGTTAATGCAATTACAACAGGATCTGTGGAACCAAACCTGCCATCCCCTCGATCCCTATCATGATCCCCTGCAGGGACAAAATAGGGCAAGTGGAGTAATTGTGCAGGACTAGTATTACTTGGCAAAGTCTGTGGCATGTTAGTCCATAATTGAATAAAGATGACACCTGTATAGTCAGAATCAATTACTCCAGGTATTACAAAAATTCCCTTTTTTCCCATGCTAGAGCGAGGCAATATTAATCCAACATATCCAGAAGGGAGAGGTCCAGAAAGTTGTGAAGGAATAATTTGTACTTCTCCCGGAAATTTGAAGCATACGTCTTGTTGGATAGTTAAATCTATCCCAGTACTCCCTCTAGTGGCAGCAGGGCTATTGTTAATTGTTGATGGAATTACTGAAGGGTCTCTGTTTGGACCGGGGCCAGAGACCGGCCCGATTTGAAGTTTCCCGACCTACATTCATTAGCCCAATGAAATCCCTTATTACACTTAGGGCATTTTGTTTTTGGACGTCTCCCAGCATTATTTTTAAATGGTCGGGAGGCATACTTTCCTCCCCCAGGATTTCTGCAATCCTGTTTAAAGTGTCCAATTTTACAATTATAACATTTCCCCTGAGGTTTTGTAAGAGCTGCAGCTAAGAGATTAGTTTGAAAAGAAACAGTCCCAATATCCTGACATGCTTTTATCATTTCTGCTAAATCTGGTTGAGCTCCCAATCCAATAATGGCCCGTTTACATTCAGAGGTGGCATTTTCTTTAGCCAATTTCATAAGCAATTCAGCTTGGGCATCAGGATTATCAATTTGTCGTCTCAAGGCATCTTGCAGACGGTTAATAAAATCTGCATATGGTTCATTTGCCTTTTGACGAATATTTGAAAATGCTTGAGATGGTTTCCCAGTTATAGGAACTTTTCCAAAAGCTTTGTAAGCACATTCAGAGGATATTTGAAGAGTAGCTATAGGCAAAACAGTTTGTGCATCCACTGAAGTGTAATCACCAGAGCCATATAACTGCTCTGGGAGGTAAGCACCTCCAGAAGTTGCTGCTCTTAATGCACATTGATGTCTAAACTCACTATCCCATACCACATACTGAGCTGGTGTTAATAACATACGAATTGTTGTTTTCCAATCTTCTGGTACCAAAACATGATTCCTCATTGTTGCTTCTAACATACCTTGCACATATGAACTACCTAACCCAATATCTCTTATACCCTTACGCAATTCTGTTAAGATTGCATAAGAAAGTGGTCGATATTCAACCATTGGGGCTCCATTCTCATATACCTGCCCAGTCAAATGTACAGGACAAACTGAGAGAATATCTGCTATTTCCTGCATATCTCCCTCTCCTTTCGCCATTTGATTTTCTAATACATGGCGAATAGAAACATAAGATCTAGAATTCTTTTGCTCTGAAGGTGTTACATCTATCGTAGAAAATATAGGAGCTGATGGAACTGAAACCTTTTCATGATTAAAACCTGGAGAGGGAGTAGAACTTAATTGTACTGCATCAGCTCCATATTTTTCCACTGCATGGCGACATTGATGCCAACAGTGCAAAACATCTACTGAGGCGCGGGGTTCCTGATGAAGGGTGTTACCTATTCTTTCCCAATCCTTAAGTTGGAGTGTCCCCCTTTCAGGATACCAAGGACAGTTTTTTTCCTATCTCACTCACCAGCTTCCTAAGCTCCCTTTCAGGCATGGTCATGCCCGATTTGTGTAAGAGAAACTTTAACCCCCCTACATGCTTTTGCTGATGGTGAGATATATCGCAGCCCATACTTACAGTTTGAGAAATCTCGCAGGGCGAGAAGACGAGAAGGTGCACCAAGGGGTCTGTTCCAGACGACTGTAAATATGTTGGTTGCTGCTTTCCCTCGGAAGGGGATGTCTCTGTTCAGGCGCCAGTTGTAACGATGCTAAGAAAAAGACTCAGGCATGTCTTGGGCAGAGGTTTGAAGCTGCAAGACACAGCTTCACACAGCTTTTTTAAACTCTGAGTTTATTCTTTTTTTATATACTTTTTACATACATAGGCTTTACCATTAACTGCTGACATTTTACATTTAGAAGTTTAACCTTTAGTTTTTGACATAAAGTAATTGAAAAATTCCTTCATATAAGCAATTATTTTCTAGTAACACATTACCTGTTGAGAGCAGGTAAAACAAATACAGGTAAATTAGGAAAGGAGAAAGAACTGATAAAGACAAGAAGAGATAAAGACAGGAAGAGATAAGGGGGAACTTATTATTTAGGTAGGTAAGATATTAAGTCAAAAGGGGGTGATCTTTTGGCTGCTTCCTTGGGACAAAGGGTATCAAAAGGTTATGAGGTTTGTGGGGAGCAATGCACGGCAGTTTGCTGCACGTGCAAATTCCTCCACAAGAAAGACAAAAAAGTCTGGATAGTGGACATGGCAGTGCCTGGAGAGGAGCAGAATAGACGAGAAAGAACTGGAGAAGATAACAAAATACAAAGACCTACAAATAGAAATAGAAAGACTGTGGGAAAAGCAAACAAGGGTAGTACCAATAGTAATAGGCTCCTTGGGTGCAATCCCAAAACAACTGGAGCACCACTTGAACACCATTGGCATTGACAAATTCGCTATTAGTCAATTGCAAAAGGCGGCCTTACTAGGAACTGCTTCCATCCTGCGACGATATCTGTAATACCATCAAACATCCACATCTGCCTATCCCAGGTCCTGGGTAAGGACTCGATAGGTAGACAAAATGCCAAATCCAGTCTGAACATCTGGCTGACTGTGCAATGATCCATAATAATAATAATAATAACCCACAGTGAGACACTACCTTGACATGGTTGTGGGGCTTGTGTACTCTGAGGAAGATGAGAGCTATGCCAGAGGTTCAACCATACTGGACAGGTCTCATCAGAGGAGTCAGACAAAGAGTGTCTCTCCCATAAAAAATATGGTGAGACGTAAATTGCAGAATGCCATACCGGCTCGGACGTCGCCCGGGTTAACAAGGTCCGCGCTAGATATTGGAGTTCCTGGATATCTGGTGAAAAATGGGTTACAGGACTCAGGACTTTTGGCTGAGCAACCAGGGCCAGCGGCTGCAGAACTACTGGAAGAAAAGGTGTTTACCCGTCGCAGATACACAGTGATGGAAAACAAAGAAATAATGATCTGTTACTACAGATCAAGACCAACAAGAAGAGGATATCTAAAACGAATGCACCAGTTCTGGAAAGAACAACATCCAGAATCAGAAATAACAGAACAGAGACTAGCAGATCAACGCCGATTTATAACACGAAATAAAGTATTCACAGAAACAGAATTGGACGAACTGCAAAGGTTTACCCAGGGCAAAGAAATCAAATCCTTACCAGAAGTAGTTCAGAATGTAGAGGCAAACCAGGGGGAGTTGGCAATGAAGGAATCCAGCAGAGATATACAACTGTTCTCATTTGGAAAACAGGCACCTCTTCCTCAGGAAGAACAAAACCCTCTAACTAAAGAAATAAAAGAATTGAAACAAAGAATAACTGAGCATCTAGAACAGCACAAAAACAACAGAATAAGGCTACCTGCATTGAAGCTTGTTCCAAAGAAACAGCTAGCACAAGCATTAAAAGATGCAAATACTGCAATATCAAGTATAAGCACCAATTCACTGCAAGAAACAAACCAACTAATGTACAGCACAGCTGCAGTTATAACAGAATACCTGGGATGCAAAATCAACAAAGAAGAAAAACAAACAAACAGTGCACCAGAAAAATGGAAGGTTAGACTAGAAAATAAGATCAGCAAGTTAAGATCACATGCAAACAAGCTAGAACAGATGAAAGAAAAGAAGCTGAAGAACAAGAAGACCAAAGAATACCTAATCAAAAAATACCACTTAGAAACAAGGAAGATCAAGGAAGCACTGGAAATAATAAAGCAACAAATAACAGCTATAGCCAGGAAAATCAGTAGATATGAAGCTCGAATTGCAAACTATAGGCAGAACCTCCAATTTCAATCCAATCAGAAACGTTTCTACCAATCCATCAATGGAGAAACTGCAAGGAATCAGTCAGTACCTGACAAGGAAGAAACAGTGCAGTTCTGGAAGCAGATATGGGATAACCCAAAGAAATACAACAAGGATGCGGCTTGGTTAAAAGAGGTGGATGCAAATAAAACAGAAGTTGAAATGAAAGAACTAGTAATAACAACAAAAATGGTAGAAAAAAGAGCAAAGAAAATCAAAAATTGGTCAGCACCAGGTGAAGATGAACTGCATGGGTTTTGGTTGAAACATCTAACTGTTATACACCCACTCATTGCCAAGCAGTTCAACAATATACTACAAGGAGGAGAAATTGAAAAGTGGCTAACAACTGGGAAAACCTACCTAATAATGAAAAATCCAGCAAAAGGGGCAACACCAGGCAACTACAGGCCAATTACCTGCTTACCAACAACTTTCAAATTACTAACTGGTGTAGTAGCTGATGCAGTGCAACAGCATCTAGTTGAAAACAATCTCTTTCCACCTGAGCAGAAAGGAAACCGCCCCAATAGCAGAGGAACAAAAGATCAACTCCTAATAGACAAAATGATCTTGGAAAACTGCAAGAGAAGGAAGACCAACCTGAATGTGGCATGGATTGACTACAAAAAGGCATTTGACTCTCTGCCACATGATTGGATAATAAAGTGCCTAGAAATAACAGGAGTCAGTAGAAACATCAGAAAATTTGTGCAAAGATCGATGGCACAATGGAAGACACAGTTGCAGATCAATGGTGAGAGACTGGGAGAGGTTAATATCAAGAGAGGAATATTTCAAGGAGATTCATTATCACCATTACTATTTGTTATTGCACTGTTTCCTCTGTCAACAATACTGAATAACTCAGGACATGGCTATCAAACATCAAAAACATCTGCCAGACTATCCCACCTCCTTTACATGGATGATCTGAAGCTGTATGGAAAAACATCATCTGAAATAGAATCGCTGCTCAACACTGTCCGTATATATAGCCAAGATATTGTAATGGAGTTTGGCTTGGACAAATGTGCCACACTTACTATCAAACAAGGAAAAATAATGAAAACTGAAGGAATCAAGATGCCCCACGAAAATAACATTAAGAGTCTGGATGAGGAAGAGTACTACAAATACTTGGGTATCCTTCAAGCTGACAACATCAAGCACACTGAAGTCAAGAAAAAGATTAGAGGTGAATACATCAAGAGAGTGAAGAAGATCTTAAAGTCCAAACTCAATGGAGGAAATACCATAAAGGCAATCAACACCTGGGCAATCCCAGTCATTAGGTACACAGCTGGAATAGTGGACTGGACTCAAGCAGAACTAAAAGCAATGGATAGGCAGACCAGAAAAATAATGACAATGAATCATGCCCTTCATCCACGCAGTGACATTGATAGACTTTATCTACCAAGGCAAATAGGTGGGCGTGGAATGCTACAAGTACATCAGATGGTTGAAGAAGAAAAAATGGCTTTGGAAGAATATCTGAAGAACAATGATGAAGATGCACTGAAATTAGTATATCAGGAAGGCTTACTAACTACTGGAGAGACCAAACTGGCCTACAAGAAAGACCAAATGAAGAACAGAATAGAGGCATGGGAAGACAAAGCACTACATGGCCAATACATTAAAAAAATAGCTGGGAAAGCAGATAATAATAAACCTGGCAATGGCTAAGAGCAGGAAAATTGAAGAAAGAGACCGAGGGACTAATTCTGGCTGCACAAGACCAAGCCTTAAGGACAAATGCATACAAAGTCAAAATTGAGAAGACAGCAACAGACAGTAAGTGCCGCCTATGCAAAGAAGCTGAAGAAACAGTGGACCACTTGGTAAGCTGTTGCAAGAAGATTGCACAGACTGATTACAAGCAGCGGCATGACAAAGTAGCAACAATGGTGCATTGGAAGATCTGCAAAAAATATCATTTGCCTGTAAGCAAAAACTGGTGGGATCATAAAATAGAGAAAGTCATAGAAAATGATAAAATTAAACTGCTCTGGGACTTCAGAATTCAAACAGACAAGCACCTGCAACATAACACCCCAGACTTAACAATTGTCGATAAGAAAGACAAAAAAGTCTGGATAGTGGACGTGGCAGTGCCTGGAGATAGCAGAATAGAAGAGAAAGAACTGGAGAAGATAACAAAATACAAAGACCTACAAATAGAAATAGAAAGACTGTGGCAAAAGCAAGCAAGGGTAGTACCAATAGTCATAGGCTCCTTGGGTGCAATCCCAAAACAACTGGAGTACCACTTGAACACAATTGGCATTGACAAATTCGCTATTAGTCAGTTGCAAAAGGTGGCTGTTGAGTCCGTGGCGGGAAAACAGATACGAGAAGCAGCTGGAGTTCTCAGTTTCATTTATTCAGCATTCAGCTTACAGGAAGATGGCTTCAGCCTCGCCCAAACGCCTCGCAGCCTCTTATATAGGCAACTCCCGGGTAAATGGGTTACTTTTCCCGCGCCAGCACCCGCGCATGCGCACGGCGCTGGCGACAGCCTGTCTGGTCCCGGGCAGCTTTGCACCTGCCCGGGACTGCCTGCAAACGCCCGAGCCGTTTGCAAGGCTCGGGACATAACACCCCTTTCCCCCGGGCTAAAACTACTACCAACATACAACATTTATTTTATATGACATTTTGCTCCCCAGTGCTCCCACTGATTACTGGCTTTTGCCTTGCCAGCAATGTTATGTAATCTTCTAGATACTTAGGAGATTTCTTTGCTCTCTGTGACCTTCTTAGCTCTGGGTTACTGGCATAAGTCCCCTGACTGGAGGGAGGCGTGAGCCTGTTCTCTCTATTGTGCCCTGGTGTCTTCCAAGGACTGTGCCCCGATGCCTGGCCTGCTTGCTTGCCCACCGGGCTCGTCAGGCCAGGGCTTCTGTTACTTTGTGACCTGGTTGACCTACCTAGCTGTAGACCCTCAGGCCCCTTGAAGTGATAGCCGCTGCTGGGCGTCTCTGTAGAACCTCCTAGGTCAGTCCAAGACCTGTCAGGAGGCTGTCCATTCCCTGAACCCCATTCTGTGTTCGGGCTCGTGTGGGTTTCTGTACTTTCCAAAACTCAGGTGTTCCCTGATTTGTGCTAGGGTTGTTGTAGTCGGGACTTGGTTCCTCGACTAGCTCTGTGTATGTTTGACCCCCTGTAGGATTTGGGGTAAGGTCAGGCCAACCTTGGGAATTGTGTGCAAGCTCTCTTGCGGGGAATGATTTGTTGGGATGCCCCGGTATCCTCCGTTGCTGGAGTGCTGTGTGATGTGTGTGGAAAGTGAGTATGCCCCCGGGGGGACTCCCTGGCTGGAGTAGGCGTGAGTGCCTGTTGTGTGGGTAAGCTCCATGACTTTCTTTTCGGAGCAATTTGCAGAACCTTGGGACGAGCCGTTTGTGGCTCCCTCAGTGGAGATGGGCAAGTAGCTCTTGCCCTTCCCTTTGCTCCAAAGGGTCCCCCTCCCCCCCTGGAAAAGACCCAGGAGTCTCAGCAGAAAAGTCTCGCCTAGAGCGAAGTTGGTCGATGTGCCGACGCAGGACACGACCGTTGTCCAGGGCAACCTCGTAGGAGAGAGGACCTGTGATCCTGGACACAGAAGCGGGGACCCATGTATGACCAGGCCCGTAATTGCGAGCCCAAACCGGGGCACCCACAAGTAGTTGTCTAGGTGCCCTAGGATGTGAGGTAGATGAAGGCAGTCTGTCCGGATGCAACCGGTCAAGTCTAGTAGTAAGTTGGCGCCCCCAACGAAGTTCAGCTGGACTTCTCCCTGTAGAAGTGGACGGTGTGGTGCGATAAGAAAGGAGAAAGTCAGCCAACCTGTGATGCCAGTCCCGTAGGTGAGTCTCTTCAAGGCGTCCTTTGCGATGCGCACCATGCGTTCAGCCATACCGTTGGTGGACGGGTGAAAAGGCGCAGACGTGGCATGACGAATCAGGTTTGCCTGTAAGAAAGCTTGGAATTCGGAGGAGGTGAATTGAGGGCCGTTGTCGGACACGATGACATCTGGCAGCACGTGTGCAGCAAAAATCCCCCTCAGTACCTGAATAGTCTTTGCAGTGGTGGTGGATGAGACAGGCACAACCTCAAGCCATTTTGAATGGCTGTCAACAAGGACCAAGAAGAACTGGCCCTGAAAGGGCCCAGCGTAGTCAATGTGCCACCCTAGACCATGGGGACTGTGTTTCCTCCCATCTATGCACAGGAGCTTGGGGCATCTCTGGGCGAGATCGTTGGCACAGGTGGCATGCGTGTACCTTAGCCTCAATATCTTTATCTAAACCAGGCCACCACAAGTGGCTGCGTGCAAGAGCCTTCATACGAACAATGCCAGGATGACCCTCGTGGAGGGATTCTAAGACCCTAGTCCTCATTGAGGTGGGGAATGACAACTCTGTTTCCCCAAAGCAGACAACCCTGAGAAAGGGACAGTTCGTTCCTTTTGGACCAGAAACTCTGAAACTCAGGACTAGGGCAGTGCTCAGGCCACCCGGACAGGACCCAGGAGCGGACACGTGAAAGTGTGTGATCTGTACCTGTTTCAGCGGTACATCCCTGGCACTAAGAGGGAGCTCGGGGCAAGGCTTGGATTGATAGAATGTTGACAGCTGGCGCGGGGGCGCTTCTACTACTGGCAGAGGCATCTACTGAGGCCATCAGCATGGCCCATTTCTTTCCCAGGCTTGTGGAGTAATGAAAAATCATATGCAGACAGAAAATAGACCACCTAAGCATTCTAGGGGAAATGATGTGGGGAGTCTGCTTACGTGTGGTTAAACAGTCCCAGCAGAGGCTTATGGTCAGTGAAGACCGTGAAATGCCTGCCATATAGAAAATCGTGGAATTTTTTAATTCCAGCAACAACAGCCAGAGCCTCCCTGTCTATCTGAGCGTAGTTGCGCTCGGCAGAAGACAGTGTTCTGGAGTAGTATGCAATAGGAACCTGAGTTCCATCAGACCTGAGGTGACTCAGGACAGCTCCAACCCCGTAGGGGGATGCATCACAAGCGATGCACACAGGAAGAGACTCGTTGAAATGTGCAAGAACACTGTTAGAAGTGAGCAAGGCCTTGACTTCTTTAAAGCAAGCCTCATGTGCTTGTGACCACAGCCACACAGCTTGTTTGTCTAGTAGCCTGTGAAGAGGCTCAGCTACACTAGCTTATGTGGAAGAAAAGAATTGTAGAAATTCAGGAGGCCTAGAAGGCCTGAAGTTCGGCCTTAGACTTTGGCCTGGGTGCATCTAAAATAGCAGTTAGTTTGGATTCAGCAGGATGAATCCCAGCAGCATCAATTTTGAATCCCAGAAATTCAGTAGAAGGCACCCCAATCTTGCATTTGTCTTTTCTGAGCTTGAGGCCTGATTTCCTGAATCTTAACAGGACAGCCCTAAGCCTTTCAGCTAGAATGTGTGTGGAGTCTCCTGCAATCAAGACATCGTCAAAGTAGGGGCAGACCCCTGGTATACCTCGTAGTGTGTTTTCCATTACGCTTTGGAAAATCCCAGGAGCGACATTCACTCCAAACTGTAGCCTTTTTACTTTAAAGGCTCCCCTGTGGGTCACAATGGTCTGAGCTATGGCAGCATCATCATCAACAGGCAGCTGTTGATATGCTTGAGCTAGGTCAAGCTTTGCAAAAACACGCCCCCCCTTGAGAGAGGCCAGGATGTGACTGACCACAGGAACAGGATAGGCATGTTGCTGCAATGCCTTATTGAGTGTGCATTTGTAATCAGCACAAATGCGAATGTCCCCATTTGCCTTTAGAGGCGTGACAATGGGGGTCTCCCACGGGCTGGAATCAACAGGTTCTAGGATTCCCTGTTGGATTAGTTTGTCTAGTTCAGTGTCAATCTTACTTTTTAAAGCAAAAGGGACCCTTCTTGCTTTAATCCTAATGGGAGTGACAGTGGGGTCTAGCTTTAAGGACACAGGTGGTCCTTTGAATGTGCCCAGCTGGGGGCTGAAAACATCTGCAAATTCTTTGCAGACTTCCTGTAGGTCGAGTGTTTGTAAGCTATTGAGTCCTGTGACGTGTATCCCCAGGGCCTCAAACCAATCGAGTCCTATGAGACTCGTTCGTTCACCCCCTACTACTAATAAGTCTAGTGGACCTTCAAAACTCTTGTATTGCACGTTAAGGGTGGCCTCCCCCTTAACACACACTCTTGAGTTCTGAAAATCTGTTAATACAATATCAGAAGGCCTTAACTTGGCCTTAGACCCACTTCTGGAACAAATCTTCCTAAATGTATGCAATGAAATGATGGACAGGGCAGACCCTGTGTCTAGTTCCATAGATAATGGAACCCCTTGTAGCTTCACGTTGAGTGACAGCTTTTTCTTCATGGGCTTGTGTGTGCCTGTTCTACAGATGCTTCTTCGCGAAGCGCAAAAACCTACCCTATTCTGGCTGGGGAATCTGGTACCCTTCAGGCGTTCTTCTTGGGGTTGTGCCTTTCGTCGGCCCAGGCACACAGCTGCAATGTGCCCTTGTTTACCGCATGCCCGGCAGGTAGCGGAGCGGAACTTGCAGTCGGTTCTCCTGTGGCGACCTCCACAGCCGATGCACTTGAGCGGAGCCGAAGAGCTTCCCTTCTGGTTCTCTTCCTTCGCGGGGTGTAGACGGTCGACTTCCTCGTCCGGATCCTCCTCGGAGTTTCGTCGGACGTCTTCCTGGTGCACGGACGCACCCTCTGCACTGTTTCTGATCGGCCGCATGTTTTTGACGGCGCCGCCTGCTGCTTCTTCTGCAGTGACTTCCCTTAAGGCGTCTTGGAAGGATAATTCTTCATTTGCGAAAAGTCTCTGTTGTAGCTCGCGATGCCTTAACCCGCACACGAATCGGTCCCTCAGTCGTTCCTCGAGGTCCTTGAACTCGCAGGGCTTGGCGGCCTTCCGTAACGCAGCGATGTATTCCTTGGCTGACTCACCGGACCGTTGATCCCTTTGTTCGAAGGTGTGGCGCCATGAGATAACGGACACCTTGGGATGGAAATGCTCCTTCAGCAGCTTCTTCAGGTCTGCGTAGCTTACAGACTCTACTGGGACAGGTGCTGCAAGGTTTTCTGCGATTTCGAAGGCGTCTTGGCCGCAAACGCAAAGCAGGGTGGCCGCCTTCAAGCTATCTTCCCTCACTTGGTTTGCCTTGAAGTAGTTCTCCATTCTGGATACGTAGGACTCCCACCGCTCTGGATGTGAGACGTCGAATTCCGAAAGCCTTCCGATTTTCGCCATCTTCGGATCTTCAGGAGACGGGTCTATCAGCCAGCCTACCCCCGAATGCGCACCGGACTGGCGGGCAGCTGCCGAGTCGACGCCGTTCCTCTTTCGCCGCTCAGGACTCCTTGGGTAAGCTTACACTTCTTCCTTTCCAGGTAGTGCAAGGCATCCCATCCTCGTCGCCAGTGTTGAGTCCGTGGCGGGAAAACAGACACGAGAAGCAGCTGGAGTTCTCAGTTTCATTTATTCAGCGTTCAGCTTACAGGAAGATGGCTTCAGCCTCGCCCAAACGCCTCGCAGCCTCTTATATAGGCAACTCCCGGGTAAATGGGTTACTTTTCCCGCGCCAGCACCCGCGCATGCGCACGGCGCTGGCGACAGCCTGTCTGGTCCCGGGCAGCTTTGCACCTGCCCGGGACTGCCTGCAAACGCCCGAGCCGTTTGCAAGGCTCGGGACATAACAGTGGCCTTATTAGGAACTGCTTCCATCCTGCGACGATATCTGTAATACCATCAAACATCCACATCTGCCTATCCCAGGTCCTGGGTAAGGACGCGATAGGTAGACAAAATGCCAAATCCAGTCTGAACATTTGGCTGACTGTGCGATGATCAATAATAATAATAGTAATAATAATCTTGGAAGGCACCTTGGAGGTCATCTAGTCCAACCCCCTGCTTTAACCAACAGTTAAAAAACTTAATATTATACAATTAAAGTATCAATATAAACAAAATCCTGGGGGAATATTCAGAATCATTCATAGTATCAACCAAGCACCTGCAACTATGGAGTGAGTGGTGAAATGAGAGAGTAAGAGAACAAAAAAATACTGGATGCAGCTGCAGTCACACTGTCCACCAGATTATTTTTTAATAGTTCATAATAATCATAAAGTTGGAAGGGACCTTGGAGGTCATCTAGTCCAACCTCCTGCTCAGGCAGGAAACCCTATAACATTTCAGACAAATGGCTGTCTAGTCTCTTTTTAAAATCTTCCAGTGTTGGAGCATTCACCGCTTCTGGAGGCAGGTTATTCCACTAGTTAATTGTTCTATCAGGAAGTTTCTCCTTAGTTCTAGGTTGCTTCTCTCCTTGATTAGTTTCCACTTCTAATGAAGGCTTCTTGTCCTGCCTTCAGGAGCCTTGGAAAATAGCTTGACTCCCTCTTCTTTGTGGCAGCCCTGAGATATTGGAACACTGTTATCATGTCCCCCCTCGTCTTTCTCTTCATTAAACTAGACATACCTAATTCCAGAAACCTTTCCTTATATGTTTTAGCCTCCAGTCCCCTAATCATCTTTGTTGCTCTTCTCTGTATGAATTAATGTTCTTCTGTGGTTTTGCATTGTTCTGTTTTGCCTATGTACTTTTTGTTTTTCTTGTAGGGGCTTTAAGCCCTGTGTCGGGTCATGGTGGGTATCAGTTCGAGGCACTTGACTGCTCGATGCTCAGTGCATATGAATTCCTCAATTATCTCCCAGCTACCCATATATTCCATTCATTTCTCCCCCTCCCTTGTCTGGCTGCAAGTGAAAATGCAGAGCAAGTCAGCCTTGACAATTACTTTAAAAAATTTTTTGGGGAGAGTAAGCTTTTAAGCTTTTTGAGAGTAAGACAGTATTGTTTAAATTGCTAATAAATGTATGCACATTCTGAATGGTGTACAACTTAGAGTACAGAAAAAAATCATTAGGGACCATGACACACAGATGATTTACATTCCATACCTTTTTATCTTAAAAGACAACAAAGGGTCTTTATTGCACTACATTCCTTGTCCAACTCAAAAGTGCTCTCAACAATCTGGGTCCTCACCGGTGACGATCGAACTCCTGGCAATGAGCTGAATTAGCTTGCAGTATTGCATTCTAACACACACACACACACACACACACACACACACACACACACACACTTTGTAGACCTCCTGTTTACTTTTACAAAGCTTGATCTTTAATTCCATCAAATATTGTCCCATAAATTGATCTTCTCTTTGTCTCCTTTCAGGAGCAGTTTCAATAGACTCTGTTTGTCTCCTTTCAGAAACTACCTCACATCATTCAGAAACTTCCTATTGATGTTCCTAAACGCTTCTTATGTACCATTTGTATATCTTCTTTAATTATCAGTATTAGCTGGTTTCATTTTCAAAATCTGCGTTGGCATCTTTTTTCATATCAGTTTTATACTCTGATATTCTTTTTTTTTTAAATTGTTGTGCATCTTGCTGTTAGATATATTCCCAGGTATTTAACTTTCTTCACTATCTCCAGACCTATTTTTCTGACAGTTGATTTTTTTGTTTATCTGTGAGATTCTTCACTATAACATTAGTTTTTTCTCTGTTTATCTGCAATCTAACATTCTTAAAAACATTTCAATTCACTTTTGTAATTCAGCATTTTTTTACTTCAAATCTGCATTCAAATCAGTCTCAGTCCCTTTTTATATTGTTTATCTATATCCTCTTTTATCATATCAAACAATCTGTAAATAATTTCTGAGAACATTGATCCCAAACAGCCTTAATTTCTTCTATAAACAAATAATATCATCTTCTTTAATTATAATTGTTCTCTCCCATTCCCTCTAGTTAGCTTCAAGTCCTGTGTTATCATCTGTTTATTTTCAAATCCACAAAACTTTCCTACAGGAGAGCTTCCTACAATTAACTTCAACATCTTCATACACTCCTTTATAAATTTTTTAAAACAATGCAGGAAATATTGAGCCCATGTCGCCCCTTAATTCTATAAAATTCTATAAAATCTCTAGCAGCAGTTTCCATAGAAATGTTTCAAATTCAGATGTTTTCTTAAATGTTGAAAACTGTCTATGTCAGGTGTGTCTTTTCAACATTCTCTTTTAGAATACCACAAATTATTTCAACTTTCAAGTCCTCATTTCTTTTTATGCCAAAGTTTTAATGTTCAGATATCTTTTTGACTCCAGCTGCATATGCTGCAGTGAACTCTCCCTCTTTCTGGGACTCAAAAAACTCTGCAATCAGTATACATTTTGATGCCAAGTATCCCTGCATTATTTCTATTTGTGGTATAGAATTGAATTGTGAGGGCTTTTATATGGCAGGGAAGCTTTGCCTCCCCATAATACAGTATGCTTTGCCCTATAATGCTCAATATAATTGCAACTATCTCATTCATCTCAAAAAATGTTCAAGTCTAGTAATTTATTGCAGTATTGAACACATTCATCTTCACCAAGAAAGCTAGTCATCCAGCTGTGCTCTTTTTTTTGTCTTTATTTGCTGTAGCAATTTAGCATTGTTCTTCCTCTGTTTGTTGTTTTGAGAGGTTTGAGAGGCTTTTTTAATTATTTCACTTTAACACTACTACTGTTTATTTTCCCCACTGATCAAACAATAGACAACCTATCTCCTGGGATTGTTGTTGAGGAAAAAAATAGTTGGAGAGGATATCATGCAAGATCATGCAAGCTGCCTGGAGCTGCTGAATGAAAAGCAGGATATAAAACTAATGCAAGCAAAGAAAGGAATAGGTGAGTAGGTTTTTCTGCTGCTTGTTTTAACGCAAGTAATCCCAGAGAGTCTAAAAGAATACTACTAGTAGTAGTACGTTCACATCAGAAGTAGCTACCAAGGTATTTCTAGGTTGAAAAGATAAGCCAGTGACATCCCCATTGCCCAGGAGATGCCTGAAGGAGCTTCTTTCATGTCCCTTTTATTTTCCCCCAAAGTGGTACCTATTTATCTATTTGCATTTGCGTGCTTTTGAACTCCTAGGTTGGCAGGAGCTGGGACACACAGCTCACACTCACAGGTTTCAAACTGCCGAACTGTAGACCTCCCAATGGTTTCTGACTCAGTATCCTAGCCCCATGAGCCACCACAGTTCCACCTAAAAGAATTACAACTTATAGAGGCATCCAAAGGTAATTGAATAATAATACTTTAGCATATATGGCCAATTAAAGGCTTTAATCAAAGAAAAGACTATAGTTTAGCTTCTGCTTGGAAACTGCTTCTAAACTTTGTGTTTGAAACAGAAAAAAATGAAATTTTGACTCTGGGATTTTCTGATTAGATAAATTTCTTGTTATAGAAATTACCAGTATACTAAGTATATAAAAAAATAAAAAATTGAGGCTGTACCTTAGTATTTTTATTCTACTGCACTGAAAAAAAGTTGTAAGTTAATGTTTTTTCTTTTATTTTCTCTACCCCACAGTTTTGTCTCCCCCTTTTTCCATTCTCCATTTCCTTACCATCTTTATTTTCATTGTATTATTATTATTATTATGGATCATCGCACAGTTAGCCAGATGTTCAGACTGGATTTGGCATTTTGTCTACCTATCAAGTATTATTATTATTATTACTATCACTATTATTATTATTATGGATCATCACACAGTCAGCCAGATGTTCAGACTGGATTTGGCATTTTGTCTACCTATCGAGTCCTTACCCAGGACCTGGGATAGGCAGATGTGGATGTTTGATGGTATTACAGGTATCGTCGCAGGATGGAAGCAGTTCCTAGTAAGGTTGCCTTTTGCAATTGACTAATAGCGAATTTGTCAATGCCAATGGTGTTCAAGTGGTGCTCCAGTTGTTTTGGGATTGCACCCAAGGAGCCTATGACTATTGGTACTACCCTTGCTTGCTTTTGCCACAGTCTTTCTATTTCTATTTGTAGGTCTTTGTATTTTGTTATCTTCTCCAGTTCTTTCTCTTCTATTCTGCTGTCTCCAGGCATTGCCATGTCCACTATCCAGACATTTTTGTCTTTCTTATCGACAATTGTTAAGTCTGGGGTGTTATGTTGCAGGTGCTTGTCTGTTTGAATATTATTACTATTATTGTTATTATGGATCATCGCACAGTCAGCCAGATGTTCAGACTGGATTAGGCATTTTGTCTACCTATCGAGTCCTTACCCAGGACCTGGGATAGGCAGATGTGGATGTTTGATGGTATTACAGATATCATCGCAGGATGGAAGCAGTTCCTAATAAGGCCGCCTTTTGCAATTGACTAATAGCGAATTTGTCAATGCCAATGGTGTTCAAGTGGTGCTCCAGTTGTTTGGGGATTGCACCCAAGGAGCCTATGACTATTGGTACTACCCTTGCTTGCTTTTGCCACAGTCTTTCTATTTCTATTTGTAGGTCTTTGTATTTTGTTATCTTCTCCAGTTCTTTCTCTTCTATTCTGTTGTCTCCAGGCACTGCCACGTCCACTATCCAGACTTTTTTGTCTTTCTTATCGACAATTGTTAAGTCTGGGGTGTTATATTGCAGGTGCTTGTCTGTTTGAATATTATTATTGTTGTTGTTGTTGTTGTTGTTGTTGTTATTATTATTATTATTATTATTATGGATTAGCCCTTGGGCCACATCAAAGTGCAAAGTTCCAGAAACAAATTATTACTAAAATTTGATAAAAGCAATTTAAAATGGAATTAGATAAAATACATTTTAAAATGAAATTGGAATAAAATAAAATGAAATTGTGATAAAATATAGTCTAAAATGAAATTGGAATAAAATACAATAATTTAAGATACAGATAAAATATGATAAAATTATATTTTGGTGTCACCACTGCAATCTACCCCAATCAGTCCCACATATGCAGATCTCAACTGGACCATTTTGCTTAAGTACTGTGCTGTGTTAAATGTTATTTTTAGATTCTGGCCACACATAAGGTAAGTTGTTTTGATATGGGGATCCCAATGGGTCATTTGTTTGGTATATAGACCGACGTACCTGTCTCTCTCCCTCTTATACAAGCAACAATCGAATAGGATGTCAGACAGGTCTTCTATCTCTAGTGCTCTGCAAATGCAGAGACGTTCATTGTAGGGTATAGAATGGAATCTCCCATATCTAACCATTGCGCTGAGCTGTTCAAATCTCGCTCACATAAATATCTCCCTTAGATGTTTTGGCAGTTGTAACTTCAAATAGCTATCTATTTGAAAAGTATATTTGTATTTATTCAGCCATTTCAAGTTACCTACCTTACTAAGGATAACTATGTCATTTTGTGTTTCTATATCCTTAATTCTTTGGACAACTCTTTTTTTAAATCGTTCTCCTGTTACGCAAGAAACAGGAAGACCATAGCTTCTTACAAAATGTGTTAGTTTGGTGATCCAGGAAATTTGTGATCATGATTTTATTTGCTCTAGTAGACATAATTTGGGGAGTCTATCAATCTCTGTTTCATTGACTTTGTGCCAGTAGTTATATGCTCTAATTTTGTGTAATGTGTGAATTCCCAATTCAGCTCTAACTGCTGCAGCAGATGTTCTTCAAACTATGTATTTTGAGATGAAATACATCTCAAATGCCAGGACTGTGTTTGTTCTAGGACTATGGTTGGGTGTAGACCCCAAACTTCTGCTCCATACAAGAACATAGGCATAACCTTAGCTTTATATATTTTAATTAATGGGGCTAGGGACCCTGGGTAACTATGATTATTTAGTTTAAACAGTAAATTCAAATGGGCTTTTGCTCTAAGTGTACTCCATTGGTGATGGCAGGCCCAAGATCCAGTCTTGTAAAAAGGTATGCCTAAATATACAAAGTTTTTAACCTGTTCAATTGGTTCACCATCTAATTGTCATCTATGTCTCTGTTGATGTTTTCCAAACACGATGATTTTTTATTTAGATTTACTAATGGTTAGGGAGTTATCCTGGCAATAAGAGCTGAATCTTCTTAATAGCCTATGTAATCCTACTTGTGAATATGATAATAAAATCATATTATCCGCACAGAGCAAGCTGTTACAGTATGTATTTAGGATCATCGGCATATGTACCATGGGATCCTTCATTAACCCCGGCAAATCATTGATATATAAACTAAAAATAATGGGGCCAGGATACACTCGCCTTACCCTTTATTTGTGTGAATCCTGTTAGTCAGAGCCCCATTAACCCCATACCACACCTCAAATAGGTACTTGTGTAAAGCGCTTTAATCAAAGCCAGCAGTCTAGGTTCTATTTTAAGAGCTGTCAGTTTACTCCATAGTACTTCTCTGTTTACCATATCAAATGCTGCTGTGAGGTCTATAAAAGCAGCAAACAAGGGTCTCCTCTTATAGGCATTTTTGGCAGTTAGATGGTTCAAGTCAAAGCAGTTTCAATAGTGGATCAGCTTTGTCTAAAACCTGCTTGTTCTTCTGCGAGGATATGGTTTTCCTCTATCCAGATTTCAATTCTATTTAAAAGGAACCTAGCATATTTTTTTGCTGCAATGTCAATCAGACTGATGGGCCTATAATTACTAGGATTCTTTTTATTTTCTTTTTTATATATGGTGACAACTATTGTCATCTTCCACCCATCTGGTATATGGCAGGTGTTATTTATATGTGTAAAAAGACCTGCCAGTACTGGTCCCTACCAATTGGGAAATTTCTTAAATTTCTTAAGCACTGCCTAAAACTGATTGGTTCTACGCAAGGACTGTCATCAGCTTTTCATCCATCTATGAATGAAGTGGCTGAAAAAGCAAATGCAATGATGGAGCAATATCTTAGATTCTATGTGGATTACCAGCAGACAAATTGGACTGGTCTCCTCCCTTTCGCTGAAGTGGTTTATAACAATACTGTACACAATAGCACCGGACTTAGGCCATTTAAGATAGCCACTGGAAGTGATTTTATTCCGATGCCTGAATACTCCCAGGAACCCCTTACTTCTCAAACATTGGATCAGTGGGTGTTTGGGACAATACAAAAAAAGTTTTGACAAAAGCCTCAGAGGTTTACAAAAAGCAAACTGATAAGAAAAGAGTGCCTCAGAGGTCATTCTGCGTGGGGGGGGGGTTATCTTTCTACAAAGTATCTCAGACTTAAGTTACCTAGCAAAAATGTGGGACTGAAATACCTGGGACCATTTCCCATAGTGCAGATTTTAAACCCAGTTACTATAGAATTAAAACTCCCTTATGTTTTAGGAAAGATCCACCCTGTATTTCACTGCAATCTGTTAAAGTCTTTTAGAGAGTCAACTCTGAGACCCTCTCCCAAGAAAGCAGCTGGCCCACTTATGGTGGCTGGAGAGACTCATTATGAAGTAAAGTGTATTCTTGGTGCTAGATTATACAAGTGAAAATTGCAATATTTAGTGCAATGGAAGGGATATCCATTGTCAGAAGTCACCTGGGTGAAAAGTACTGATGTGAAAGCTGACAGATTGATATGCAAATTCTATGATAAACATCCAAGTAAACTGAGAGGGGATTCTTAACTGCTATTCTTGTTTGGTTTGCAGGATTTCTCCTTTCTTTTAAGGGAAGCCGAATGTCAACACTGTGACAAACTGAACTGAAGCCATTTTCATTTTGTCTTCGTTGCCACATATTTAGTTAGAAGAAGGGGGGGGGTGTAGTTTTCAGTTAGCGAAAACAATTCACATGTATGGGAATCAAGGTCATTGCTGATAACATTTTGGCAGGCTGGAGCAACTGGGAGGAGTACCTGTGTTTTCTAACAATTGGTGAATGTGATTTATGACAGCAATTTGGGGTGGGAAATGAAACTTGCAACTTTGTAACCAAGGGAAGGGGGATTTAGTCTTGGGTTCACCCATGTATGTGCCGTTATTTGTAGCCAAATAAAAAATGTTCTTTAAGGAAGAAATGCTTGCCTTGAAGTTATTTTAAATGGTCTCATCTATCGGAACCATACACCCTTCTTATGTGCAACATCACAGCTTGTATATGAACAGAAGGATTCCTCTGGGCAAGCCTCAAGGCTGCCTTCAATTTCTTTTTCAACCGCTGGCATTCAGGATCAAACCAACAAGGTCTACCCACTCGAGCTCTTTTTGTAGCAGGTTTAATTGATAGGTGTTTCTTCAGGATATTACAGAGATTAGAGAATGTGCTGAAGGCTGACAGCCAGTCAGTAGTAGATGACTGGATTGTTGTAGTCCAGTTGGTAGCATTCTGTACTTTAAGGCAGTCTGATATTGCCTTAGTATCAACTTTGGCCCAAATTAATCTTTTATTTTGGGTCACCTCTACCTTTTGGGTGAGCCATCTGTCAGCCATGTTATATGGTCTTAAATCTCAGCAGCCTCACAATGTCACGCTTACAGGCTGATGATCACTATTGTCGCTAAAGTGTAACCTCCGAGGTCAACTTTATCTCTACACACAAAAGAGATCCAGTACACTGTTTGAATGGACCGAGTGGTATGTGTAAGGATATGTGTAATTCTTATCCTTACCTCCCAGAATTTGGAGATTACCCTTAAAGATTAAGGAGACTAGGAACAGGCCAGCAGCATTACTTTTGCGGTCTCTCGATGGTTATCAAAAAACTCCCCTGGGACTCCCTTCTTCTGGGCAAACTCATACAAAGAGGGACCCAACCTAGAGTTAAAATCTCCTAGTAATACCACTATGGACTGAGGGTACAATACAGATATATCATATAGGATAACTTCCAGACCCATCCAGTATTCGGAGTTATAATACCGGGATGTGATTGGAGGGATATACACATTTACCAGTATTAACTCAAACTCTTTATATCCAAATTTAACTGCCAGGAAATATGAATACTTGTCTTCATTGTACAGTTTCTCCCCCTGCAATTGTAATTCTTGCTTTGTAAGAATGCATAACCCACCAGAGGATCTCCCTTTGTTTTTTGTTTTTTGGGCTGGAGAAGCTCATCCCTAAAAGCCTGTCAGTTGTACTGGTTCATCCACTTCAATTAACAGATTTCCTGAAAGGCTATTACATCAGATCTAGAGAAAAAGTTCATTAGTCCACTATCAACCATCCCTTTCCAACCTGCCACATTCCAAGTCTGTATGGGATTCCCAAGGGCAAGGTGGTCTGGCTTGGTTGATTGGCTAGGTAGTAAGAATGCTGAATGTCAACTTCACATTGGAGCTGGGTCGATATTAGCTATGCTTCCCATATAAAGTTATTGTGAGGTTTGATATTTCTCCTCATGAGTTGCAGAACTTGTTGTTGCTCCTCTTTATCTTGATTGCCAGTGTGCCTCTGCTTTTGCTCTAAGATTGACATTTCTTCAGGTGGGTGGGTGCTCCGGCTTTCCCTCTCTTTGTCTAGTTGTCCTGAATGTACTGAATGGTCAATTTGGACTTGTACTACCAAGTCCTGTTGGATGTCCCTTTCTTCCTTTTTTTATTTTGGGCTGGTATGCCTTCTCTTTTTATTTATTGGGGCTTGAGTACTTTCAGAAGCCAGGCTTGATAGCAATTCCATGGAGGAGCTGCCAGTAGGAATCAAAACATTCAAACTTTCTGTTTCACCAGCTGCCAACCTCAATGTTTGACCAATTATTTCAATCTTCTCCAGTATCATCTCTTGGTCTCCTGGGCAAAGGGTGGCAAACTGGTGGACTAGCTGTTCCTCGTCATCCATGAACTGAAGCTTTCCATTGCGTAGGTTTAAATATTATTTTTATTGTTCTTACCTTTTCCTAACCTTGTTAAATGAGACTTGTTTGTTTGGCCGTTAGTATTTTGGAGTTCCCAAGAATGTCAACCTCCCTCACTGTCTTGGCTCTCTGCACAGACTTTAATAGGGACTGAATTTGGGTGGTGTGAAATACTTGTCTTGGCCAAATACAGAGTTTCTTTAATGAGGTCTCAAGCCTGAATAACATTGATGGCAGAATAATCTGCCCAAATGTTAGCAATATTCTTTTGCAACCTTGTCTGTCGGGGAGCCAAGAAATCTCTATTAGCTCGTTAGAATATACCCTACAGCGTAAGAGTTGGGATAAAGAGATCAAAACCACTCTCCTGTTATGCCACCTGCCCCTGTTCAGAGGGGTGTTAGCAACTTGGAGTAAGATCCTGTGTCTCTGCAAGACCAGCCTCTTACCGCATCCTCTTCACCCTGAGACCCCCAGTCCACACAGGCTGGCTGAACATAATGAGTAAGCTTTGGAATGTGAGCTTTGCTATTCTTCAGCTAGCTTTTTGATGTGTTTTCTCATTAGAGACTTTAGTTCTTTAATCCCTCCATTTGCTTCCAGGAGCTGGTCAAATATAGCAGAGACTGTTTGTACTGTTAGCAGACAATTTTTAGGAACAACTCCAAGTCTCCTTTAGAATTGTTCCTATTATTATTCTTATTCTCCCCTCCAATTCCTACTGGAATTGTAACTCCTTCCTCCACAGAGAAGCAGTTGTCCTCTTCCCAATCCAGAAGGGGGCTAGGTTTGTTTGCTGGGGCCGCAAGGGGGGAAAGAAAAGAAAAAAGGAGACTTACTTGCAGTGTCCATTATCTGAAAAAAGTCTTTTATCTTGGGTTGTCTGGGCATTGTCACAGCCATGTTTCCAATTTGATATAAGTAGGAGATTAATGCAGTTTTTCAGCATCTATTTCTGTGGTCCAGTTTCTTTGAGAGGCAGCCCAGTTTCTAGTCTTTCTGGGAGCTGTAGTCCATACAGATTGCTGATTTGTATTTTATCATGAAAACTTAATTAAATTATATTAAAGGCTGCATTTCAGCCTCTCCATGCTGTATAACATAATTCTCCCTCCTGCGATAGCGCTGGTTATAGATCATTAAATAATCATTTTTATCATCATCTGGATCAACAGGGTAGCCAAAAATATGCTTTCAAGAACATATATTGCTTTTTACATTGCCTTTACTGGTCTGCTTAATATCTTTTGGGAAACTGCTTCTCTGAAAACTTCTAAAACCTGATATCTTAGTGGCAAGCAGTAGTGAGGAATAATGTAGGATGATGGTGTTTCATCACAAAATGAAGAATAGGGAATAATTTTTAATCTGTTCTTGTGATGGAATATAGTCTGGATTCTCAGGAGGGAGGGAGAACATTCCAGAGGAGCAAAAGAAAGCACAATTTAGATAGTTTGTGTGATAGACAGAGTTAAGACAGCTCCTCCCCTGAGTACAAGTTTTATAGTGCAAATAGTTTGCTTTAGTTTGGCAAGATTCCCTTCTATAGGTGGGGAACAATAAGAGAAACTGCTTAGAAGTTTCAATGTGTCTTTCTTGGTTTTTACAGCCTGATAGTTTTCTGTCCGAAACCTCCTTTTAAAAACCTACTTCCCCCCCCCTCTAAGTTATAGCTAACAAATTTTTTCAGCAGAAGAAAGACCATACATATTCAATGTCACAATGTTCTATATTTTGTACAGTGACTCATTATTATAGCTCTTACAGATCTCAATGTCCAAAGATTATTTTTCCTGTTAATTCTATTTTGTGTTCCTTTCTGACTATGAGAAAGAAAATAAAATATGGAAATCTTTTGAACTTAAATATGAACAAAACATCAAAGCTGCTTTTTCTCTTAAGAACATAAGAAAATTGTATAGTGCTCTGTAAAAATGATGTAAGTTGTTGAATGTGTTGAATGAAAAATCTTCATCAGGGTCCAGTCCAAGCCTGGAATAAACACAATGGAGACTGCTTTAGAAAGAAGGTTATAGTTTATTGAAGAGCAAAGCCAGACAGACGCCTGGGTCTAGGCCTGTGGTGGCGAACCTATAGCACACGTACCACAGGTGGCACACAGAGCCCTCTCTGTGGGCATGTGTGCCGTTGCCCCAGTCCTAGGCCTTCAGCTGGGTTTTATAAAATCTTTTCGTTTTAGGTCTCTGTCGCCATGTGCAAAAAAAAAAAAGGTTCAATCAATCAATCAATTTAAACTTCTCGCAGGAAAAAAAAGATCTTGCAAAGTTGGAATTGATTGATTGAATTTTTAGTCCCACCCAGTCTGCCGTTACACCGCAGCGACACCCACCCAATGGGCCACGCCCACCCAGCACCCGACGATACATAAGTGGGTTTTGGGTTGCAGTTTGGGCACTTGGTCTCTAAAAGGTTTGCCATCAGTGGTCTAGGCAATATGCTATCTCTGTAAACCACTTAGAGAGTGCTATAAGTCTTATAAAACTAAGACATAGCATTCTGTCATGGTCCCCCCAAAATGCATAATGATGTACACAACTTATCACTGTGCATATGTTGGAGATACCCAATATTTTTGTTCAATGGCAAAGTTTGGAATGTTGAGTGCATATGTATGCTACTACTGCCATGGTGACAGTTTTGCTCATGGTGATATAACCAATTGCAATAAAAAAGTCAAGTCAAGAATGGAGCTGGAAGGCCACCAACCAAGAGGTTTTTGGGTGCAGTTAAACCCACAAGAACCATGTTGGGATCCCCAGGCCTGAGTCAATAATAGGCAATCAAAGATTGGTTAATCGGTTACTTTAATAGTCTCCAAGAATGTCCTTAAGAGACAGAAGGAAAAAAGGAGCAGTAGCAGACTAGGAAATGGTCAGAAAGAGGCAGTTTAGGCCAAGACACAATGGGAGCATAGCAAACATCTCAGAGAGGACCCTCCTTCGTTGGACTGTAAAGATGAGGGGGGAGAGATGTACTTTCAGATTTGTAAGATTTTGTTATTGTAACTTCACAATAAAAGTAGTGTTAGTACAAGATTAATGCTTCTTGTATTGCCTCTAGGGATGACATTAATCTAGCAAGTATGAAAATAAATCTCTCTCCCCTCCCCGTTATCTTTACAGTCCAAGAAACTAGGGAGGGTTCTTTCTGAGACATTTGCCATGCCTCCATTCCTTCTGTGGGCTCAGATGCCTATTATCTGATTGTTGCCCTTTTTCTCCTCTTTATCCTGTCTCTCAAGGATATTCTCACAGACCATTACAATCATCTTTTTGTTTTGGAAGCTTAAAAAAGACCATGACATATTTTTTTAAAAGCAAAAAGTACAGAGGAATGCTTGAAAGAATCAGAGTAATATATTGAGGCTTAAACATTTCTGGAGTTTTAACAGTTTTGTTGTCCTCAGTTTGGGTCTGAACCTGGTGCTAAGACCAAGAACACCAGACACGAGGTACAGGTTTTGTTGTCTATTATTGAAGTGCTCCAAGAAAAGGGATCCTGGCCAAAATGCCAAGGAACCCCGAACCACAGAATTAATAAAGCTTTATATGTTTTCTCTAAAGCAGAAGGCGGGATAAGGTGAGATATATATGAAATATCATCTAATAAACATTTCAATAATAATCTAACAATTATTCTATTTGTCTCTAACCATCCTATTCCTAAGCCTTGGCTAATGAATGCTTCAGGAATTATCTAATACACATCCTATTTGCTACAGGATATCCCTATTCCTAACTTTTAGCTGAACTTGCAAGATGCCTAAGTCTTCTGTTACTTTTATCAGCTTTTTAACCACCCAGAATTGTTACAAGCTTTACATGTGCGTATTCCCTGTGAATAAACATTCTTTGTTCTTGCCAGACAAACTCCCCAATTACAGGCTTTCTGGTCTCTTTTGAATTGTATGCCTAATCTTGCTTTGTTTTGGCATCCAGCCCATCAGTTTCAAATTCACAGTAGAGTGTTTTGACCTCAAAATGTTTCAAATCCTAATGTTTGCATACCTCTAAAGTCTGAAGCTTCTCCATGATGGCCAAATATATTACACGGTTGGACAGAGTTCACAGGAGTGTCAGCAGTCTAGAGCAGTGGCTTGGGGAGGAGCTGAGATGGTCGACAGGCAGCAAAGGCTGTAAGAGGTCCTCCAAAAGTAAAAGGTTTTTTATTTTATTTTTATTTATTTTAACTTTTTAATCCTTTTTAACCTTGCGTTTTAACCTACTTTTAACCATTTTTAACCTATTTTTAAACCTGTTTCAACCCATTTGACTTTTTTTATAAAAATCAAAGACTTTTTATAAAAATATATATACTAGAGAGGCTACCATTGTTTTATCTACATTTTAACAACTCTGCAAGCCAGGATTATCAAGAATGGGGAAAAGGAGAAAGAGACAGTATGCATACTCGGCAGCCCAGAGTTCTTCCAAGCTACTGAAGCAGCAGAATATGGAAGATTACACTGAAAGTAGACAGTCTGTTCCAGTAAGTATTTCATCTGCAGATAGATCTAATTTGTGTGATTCATTAGAATGGGATGTACAAACCAAACTTGAAAGCAAACAGCACATAGAACTTCCTGCCTCTCTCACAGAAAATATCTCCCCTCCTTGGAACTTAGCAGCCTGCTCAACAGCCACTTTCTTTGCTCAGGATGGTAATGTATCGGTAGCAAATTCAGAAAGGGAGAATGCAACAGACTTCCTTTCCAGACAATGTTTGCTTACAGCTCAAACTGTAAAGTCAATCTATGAATTTTTATCAACTGTTATAAATAAGGTTGACTGCATGGAAGAGTCTTTTGCAAAGTTTATTAAGAGTTACCCAAATATTGTAGAAGGATCCAGAAGGACATCTACTGATAGACATGGGGTGGCTAACTCAGAAATTGAAACTAGAGCAGGCCCTTCTCTCCCCCCCCAAAAAAAAAAATGGAAGAGGAAAGAATATCTACAAAGAAAACACTATCAAATAGTCCAAGAAGTGACCAACATAACTTCCGTTTGCAGACTAACCAGGTTACCTTGCAAATTTATGACAACAGAACGAATAGAGAGCATTGGAGTGATAGAAAAGCTGTTAGGCTGTCTCTGAGCCAGCTGCTCCACTGTGAATATACTCTAATAGACTTACTACACACGGAATGGTTGCCAGCCAGAAGGCAATGTATGCGAATTTTGCTATCTTTCAAGCAGCTCACAATTCTCTCTATGCTTTTTAAAATGAAGCCCTTCTTGAGTAATTTTTCAATCTTTCCAATACGTGTCTTCTGCTCAGAGAAAGGGTGCCCACTCCTGGATCAGCCTCTCCAAAAGGGAACTATTGCTTTAAATCCAAGCTGCAACAGACCTCATACTGATAAACTTGAAGCAGGCACAGCTGAATCGTCCTTGAGAAAGCAAAGGGGTGATCTACAAACAGCGTTAACCACAGCAACAGAATCTGCTGAGGATGTGCCAGAAGAAATGCCGATTGACTTATTCCTTGCATTGCCAGAACCTGAGCAAGCTAACATTATTCAGAGACTGGATGATCTAAAAGAGGCACTGACAACAACCCAATTCATAACAAAGCCTCTATTTAAATTGGCTTCACCAAATGCTCAAACTTGTGACAATATAGTTACCCAACAATCAGACGGCAACCAGAGGCAGAGACAGAGGTATGCCTCAGTGCCCCCACACAAACTGTGGGGTTACCCTTGCTGTTATGGACAATCTCCCCATAGTCTCACAAAACTTGCCAAATTCCTGGTTAAACGCATCTAATAACCAACAATATTTAATTTTCAGTGACAATTTGGGTGAGGAGATAGATGGGGAACTCATCAAATTTGCAGACGACATCAAACTGGCAGGAATAGCCAACACTCCAGAGTTAGAGTGCAGTACTGCAGGCCACTTTAGCTGACTGTGTTCAGCAGGTCAGCGGTTCAAATCTCACCGGCTCAAGGTTGACTCAGCCTTCCATCCTTCCGGGGTAGGTAAAATGAGGACCCAGATTGTTGGGGGCAATGTAAATATATATATACATTGCTTACTGGTATACACCGCTTAGAGAGTGCTTGCACTTAAAGCGGTATATAAGTCTCATAAATAAATAAATAAATAAATAAATAAATAAATAAATAAAGACAGGCTTATGATACAGAAGGATCTGGACAGACTTGAACACTGGGCACTATCTAACAAAATAAAATTCAAGGGTGAAAAAAGTAAGGTTCTACATTTAGGCAAGAAAAATCAAATGTACAGGTATAGTATAGGGGGTACCTTGCTCAATAGTAGTAACTGTGAGAGGAACCTCGGAGTCCTAGTGGACAATCACCTAAATATGAGCCAGCAGTGTGCTGCAGCTGCCAAAAAGGCCAACACAGTGCTAGGCTGCATTAACAAAGGGAGAGAATCAAGATCACGTGAAGTGTTAATACCACTTTACAATGCCTTGGTAAGGACACACTTGGAATATTGTATCCAGTTTTGGTCACCACGTTGTAAAAAAGATGTTGAGACTCTAGAAAGAGTACAGAGAAGAGCAACAAAGATGATTAGGGGACTGGAGGCTAAAGCATATAAAGAACGGCTGCTGGAATTGGATATGTCTAGTTTAATGAAGAGAAGGACGAGGAGGGACATGATAGCAGTGTTCCAATATCTCAGGGGCTGCCACAAAGAAGAGGGAGTCAAGCTATTTTCCAAAGCGCCTGAAGGCAGGACAAGAAGCAACAGGTGGAAACTAATCAAGGAGAGAAGCAACCTAGAACTAAGGAGAAACTTCCTGACAGTTAGAACAATTAACTAGTGGAACAACCTGCCTCCAGAGGTGGTGAATGCTCCAACACTGGACATTTTTAAGAAGAGACTGGACAGCCATTTGTCCGAAATGGTATAGGGTTTCCTGCCTGAGCAGGGGGTTGGACTAGATGATTTCCAAGGTCCCTTCCAACTTTACTACTACTACTACTACTACTACTACTACTACTACTACTACTACTACTATTATTATTATATTATTATTATGGATCATCGCACAGTCTGCCAGATGTTCAGACTGGATTTGGCATTTTGTCTACCTATCGAGTCCTTACCCAGGACCTGGGATAGGCAGATGTGGATGTTTGATGGTATTACAGATATCGTCGCAGGATGGAAGCAGTTCCTAGTAAGGCCGCCTTTTGCAATTGACTAATAGCGAATTTGTCAATGCCAATGGTGTTCAAGTGGTGCTCCAGTTGTTTTGGGATTGCACCCAAGGCACCTATTACTATTGGTACTACCCTTGCTTGCTTTTGCCACAGTCTTTCTATTTCTATTTGTAGGTCTTTGTATTTTGTTATATATTATTATTATTATTATTATTATTATTATTATTATTATTATTATCATCATCATCATCATCATCATAACTATCTTCCAACAAATGCCCCTACTGAGAACACGAACTGACTATATGAAGGCTAGACTATTCTGATATTATTTTGTTTCTTTGTTGTATTCTCCATTTCCTCTGATTTCACTGGTTTATTCCCATATATAAAACTATCTGATTGTACACTTGTTTCTTCTGATGTAGGCCATATCCATTATGATTTAAGATAGATACTTCTGGACTTTCGACACAAAGTTTAAAAACCTCAACCCTTGAATTTTATATAAAGCTTCCTGGATGAAGGAATTGGAATAGAAAATAATTTCCCCATAGACAATGTTTAGGTCATGTCAGGATTTTTAGTTGACTAGCTTATCATGCTTACTTTTATCTGGGACTTCTAGAAGATTATATACTAATGAAGTTTAACATTATCTCCTTTTCCACGTCATAATGACAGGACCAAATTAGACCTGAACTAGAACGCTTCTGATAGGTCATATTTTCTGAATCTACTTGAGATTCTCCTCATTGTCTCATAGATTTATCCTGCTTAGAAGCCCATGGACCTTTAAATCACTAAATATCCTTATCCCCAGTTGAAGCAAGAGAATTTCAAAAATTCTAGGGTTGAAAAAACAGAGTTTGCAGGGAATCGGAGGCAACATGCTTTATATATCAGCTGTTAGGAAGCAACATTGAAAAAGGTTGGCATTTTCCTGGCCATATATATAAGCTTCTAGAATGCATTTGTTTGGCCACTTTATGAACACCAAATACAAGATCAGTTTAACCAATCACAACCTGATTTAACAGGTCGCTTCTTATGGATTCTCTTTTCTTGCCATTAATTTGCATTTCTCTTCTTCTTTGTCAGTTATGACTGTATGTGCATAACCTTACAAAAAAGCAACCTTGGCATAATGCCATATGTGCATTAATAGATAAATTGCATGCCTTAGCCATAAAGGTATGTCATACCTAGCCTTGTTAACAGAAGGACTCCATGAATTAGGCTACTAAACTGTTAATTATACTTTTGGTAATAATATATTTATCTATTTATCTATCTAGAGCAGTGTTTCTCAACCTCAGCACTTTAAGATATGTGGACTTCAACTCCAGAATTCCCCAGCCAGTCTGGGTATGGGAATAGTATGATGACTGGAGAATTCTGGGAATTGAAGTCCACTTATTTAAGCTAAGAAACACTGCTCTAAAGTATGCCACTAAAGACTCATCCAGTGGAAGGCTATTCAGTTCTGGCAAGATTCTTTTTATTGCAAGATAAATCAGTTTCAAATTGATTTGAAGAAGCTGGGTAATGTTTCACACCCTGAATATTTATTTCAGGAGACTTCCAATAACGTAACTGTCTGAAAATAAGTGCTTCCATCCTCCAGGCATAGTGTCACCAACATATATCAAACTCTCCTTAGATTGAGCATAAATCCTGTTTATGTGGATCTTCATAAACATGGAAAGTGCCAAATCAGCAAGTTGGGAAGAAAATGACATATATGGTATAGCTTCTGCAGGATAAATTGTTTCTTGATCTCTTTGTCATGAGTGGGCAGACTTAGGCTCCCAGAATCTTCCATTTCCCCCTTTTGTCAAGAATAGGCAGGAAGAACTAGACAAAGAATGGTAGTGAAAAAAGACACAAAATGGCAATTTGTGTAAAGCCAATGCAAAACATCAACTTTATTCCATGATATGTTATGAACTAGGCTGAAATGACTTCTTCTATAAAGGATTTACTTCTACATTATGGCAGATTAGAGATTTGAACATAGACCCTGAACATAAATATAGAAAAACCTTCTGGCTTACATATTTGAAACATTAGATTAGTATCATTTTATTTAAGATCCGTGTAAATTATCTAGTGTCTGCCTATAGTTAGTGCTCTCAGAACAAATGTATTGTTGCTAGTAGTTTCTGGTTTCTTTTTCTGCGACCCTTTCATTTCTTTTCAAGATTCTCACCTTGTTTTATTAGTGTCTCACATGTCACTAATTTCACACTCATTAATCAGAGAGCCAAAAAGCCAATAAATCTCTGCACCGATTTGGCATTGGCAGGCGATGGCATGTCCACAATGGCTCTAATCTTATCTAGGTCAGCTTGTGAGGACAGGACATATCCATGGAAATTGACTTCTTGCATCTTGAATTGCAATTTCTTTGCGCTGAGCCTCAGCATCACCCACCTACAAAGGTCTAGTAGTGCTATTAGCTTCTCATCATGGTTATGCTCAGCTTCTTCATCTGTATCACCACAGCTAACTATGAGCTATTGGCTCAATTCCACTGAGCCCACTCAAAAGTTCATGTTGCTTTCATTGATACACCTCTGTGCTACAGAGACTCCAAAGGGTAGTTTGAGCCATCTCTTCCTGCCCCAAGGGGTCCAGAATGTGGTCATGTAGCTACTCTTTTCATCCAGTTTGCACTGTAAAAAGGCATCTCTAGTGTCAACAAAACTCATGCTTTGGATAGTTTGTGCAAAACATCATAAAGTGTTGACATTAGGTAGTGTGACTGTTTGAGGGCCATATTCAGAAACTTGGGATCAGTGCAGATTCTGCTCTGCTCAGGCTTCCTAATAACAACCATGTTGCTTATCCAAGCGGTAGGCTCAGATACTGAAGTAATATGTCCTTCAGCTTCATTCTTGTCCAGTTGCACTTTGACCAGTGGCTTAATGGCTATTGGCATATTGTGTGGGGCACATTGTGCTGGTGAAATGGCAAGTTCAAGTTCAAAGTGAACCTCTCCTGGAACAGATACTATGGGGCCATCAAACACCTCATTGTAGACTTGGAGGATTTGCTGTTTTGTCAGTGGCCTCACCAAGGATTTTGAGGGGTGAATCTCAATAATGTGTATCTCAGCCAGAATGGTGAATTGCAACAAGTCCAGATGCTCACATATTGATCCAGACAATAGTGTTTTCTGATCAGCTTCTACAATCTCAAATTTAAATATGTGGATACCCCCATGAATGCTGCATTCTGTTGGGAAAAGTCCAAATGATTCCATTATTTCTCCTGAATATAACTTCAGTTTGGAGCTACTAAGCTGAAGGGGTATCTCAGGTGCCAGTTTCATTTTGTCTTTTAAACTCATGACATCACATGTTGCACCCGAATCCAGCTGGCAGGATTGGATTATATTGTTTAATCTGAGATTTACAAACCATTTTTTGCCCTTAGAGTTTATAGCACCAATGCATTCTTTTCTGTAAATCACATTGGTGGTAAACAAGTGTGCATCCTCAGGATCTGACATTTGGTCAGTTGTGTGCAGCTTCCTTGCTTCCATTTTACTTGAGAGACACACTCATGCAAAATTATTTGGTCTCCCACATGCTCTGCAGGTTTTTCCATATGCAGGGAACCGCTCTTTCTCTTGTACATGCACACTGACGTAATACTTGCATGATATTGGGTTGCTCCCAGGTAAGTTGTGTAGAGGAAGTTTGTGCTGGTGGTTCTTCATGCTTAGTTGTTGTTTGTAGGCTGCATTGACACTGCCAATCTGTTTATCCTGCTCCAAGGCTCTCAACTAAATTATGTTCCCTCAAAAGGCACAGCATGTGCTTTTAATAGTGATACCAGAACTGTTTTATTACGAATAAGTTCATCTCTCAGGGAGCCATAATCACAGCTTGCAGCTTTTTCTCTTAGTTGTGTGAATAAACTGTCTACTGCTTCACCTTCTTCTTGCTTACAGTTGCCAAATATATATCTTTCATATATGACATTTTTAGTGAGGATGAAGCAAGGACTTCATGTGATCATGACTTCTGATTTCTTCTTCATTGATTTTGCTTATGGGAAAGTCAGCAAGGAAGGTTGCAAATCATGACCATGTCATTGCAGAATGCTATGACGGTCAGAAATCCAGGACATTTGCCAAGTGCCCAGGTCAAGATGCACGACTGCAGGGGTGCTGTGCCCTCCATACTTTGAGGCTGTAAGTACCACTCATTCAGAATCGTCACAAGTTCAAACAGCCAGTGAATGAATAGTCATTAAACACCTGTAGAACATTAAAATATTTTTCTGTTTCATAAAGAAAAATCGGGCCAGGAAAATCAGAAACTATAGGTAGTCCCCAACTATGATCGCAATTAAGCCCAAAATTTCTATTGCTAAGTGAGACAGTTTTTAAGTGAGTTTTGCCCCACTTTACGACCTTACTTGCCACAGATGTTAAGTGAATCACTGCAGTTGTTATTAACATGGTTGTTAAATGAAACTGACTTTGCAAAAGGTGATCACATGACCCCAGAACATTGCAACCATCATAAATATGAGTCAGTTGCTAAGCATCTGAATTTTGATCATTTGATCATGGAGATGCTACAATAGTTGTAAGTGTGAAAAACAGTCATAAGTTATTTTTTTCAAAGCCGTTGTAACTTTGAACAGTCACTAAATGAACTGTTGTAAGTTGAGGACTATCTGTGTTATCAGCTGGAATTTTAAAAATTAATAAAAAATTATTTTTTTATTTTTGCAAGCAAAAGTATTCCTATTGCATTTTTCCCAATTCAGAAGAGAAGCATTCTTCTCTAATCCATCCCTCTGTCGCTCTTTACCATGCAGTATAAGTGAAAAAAAAAATGGGAAGAAAGAAGTGCCATGAAGCAATGCCACATTAACTCTCTCTTCTGCAGTTATCTAAATATATCTGGCCGCTAACAGCACTTTTCCACATTTGTGCCCTCCTAATGTGGTCTTTGCACATATTGGTCTTTTCTCATTTGGACAGTTATTAATAGCTGCTTGCTGTACTTTGACATACCCATATTCATGGTGGAGAGAATAAAAACATTGTCTGAAACTCATTATGTGTGAAAAACAACATTCAGGGAAAGATAGCATTCAGGTGGCCCATGCAGAAACACTGAAAAATAATACAGATACTGCTCAATTTACAACTGTTCACTTAGTGACTGTTTGAAGTTACAACAGATCTTCCTGGGGGTACTCATGACTCAGTTCCACAGTTCTGATGGCTGGACATGACTGTATTTTGAATGCTCAGCAACAGGTCCACATTAGCAGCCATTTGCAGCATTCTGTGGTCACATGATCGTATTTTATGGCAATTTTGCCCAAACCCACCATTTACTTCTAGTTTTTGGCAAAACCATCCTATAGTGAATCATTGGTTCATTTAATGACCTTGACATTCGCTTAACGACCACAGTGTTTACTTAACAACCATTGTAAAAAAGGTCATAAAATTGGGTTGTCATGTGGGCAACCCAATTTACAATCGTCTATGGAGATTCTCAGTCATCCGGTCATAGTTATCCCAAGGTTGCTTTTTCACAAGGCAACTGGACTTTCTTGTTTTTCTTTGAAGACATTTCACTTCTCATCCAAGAAGCTTCTTCAGCTCTGAGAAGTGAAACGTCTTCAAAGAAAAACAAAAAAGTCCAGTTGCCTCATGAAAAAGCATCTTTGGGACCAATTTACAATCATGATATGCGACCATGATGGGCAGGATCCATTACAGTCATAAATCAAAAACTACCTGTTGTCTATGAAAACTCTTTGATGCTACTCTGCAGGAATTACAGTCTCCATGCATCTAGAGCACAGGTCGGCAACCTGCAGCTCCGGAGCCGCATGCGGCTCTTTGAGCCTTTCCCTGTGGCTCCCAGCCTCTTCTGCCTTTGCAGAGAGAGACAGAGAGAAGCAATTGCGCTTCCCTGCTTCTCTCTCTCTCTCTCTCTCTCTCTCTGTCTCTCTGTGTGTGTGTGTGTGTATGTGTGTGTGTGTATGTGTAAAAGAGTGCACTCACAGTGTTTTCAGAGGAGCTGAAAAGCTTACTGGGCGGAGCTCCTCCCTTTGCTGCATCTCTGGAGGAAGCAGGAAGCAGGAAGAGCAGGAGAGAGCTAGCTAGCCCAGCTAGGCTGACTCAGGAATTCTGGGAGTTGAAGTCCATGAGTCATAAAAGAGATGAGGTTGCCTACCCCTGAGCTTGTTAGACAACAGCTTGAAGCTTGCCAGGTGAGCAGCAGATAGGAGAGGGGGGGAGAGAAAGAGAGAGAGAGAAAGAGGGGGAGGGAGAGAGAGAGAGAGAGAAAGAGTGGGGGAAGAGGAGTGGCAGACCAAGGGCAGATAGAGAGGGAGGGAGAGAGAGACACACACAGAGAGAGAGACCCTTTTGACATCTAAAATGAAGATAACACTGCATATATCCTTTTTTTACCTGTGTGTGTATGTATGTGTGTATGTGTGTGTGTATGTATATATATATATATATATGTTAAAATAAAATGAGCACCAAGGTAATTAAAACTATAAAAGTTTAATTTAAAAACGCCAAGCTTTCGCCGTCACCTGCCGGCATCATCAGGGCTTAAAACGCCAGAGAGAGGGAGAGTCTCTTATAAGCAAGCCAGAGTCTGCGCCCAGCTCCTTGATCTCATTATCGGACCTAATTGGATAAATTGTACTCCGGTGATCCGTTTCTTCCTGCACCCCTTATCTACGTGTATGTCCTCATTTGCCTTCTTTTCCTTGGATTCTAGGGTGGGTGGGGCAACCTCCCTATTTCCCTGGTTGCCCCCCTCCTTTGATCCATTCTCTCCCTCAGGTTTGTGTGGTGGTTTGCATTTCCCTTTCCTCTTTTTCCAATCTACATCCATGCAGCTATTCTCTCTACGAGTGCTTTCCCTTTCTTCCCTAACACCTCCCCCTCGTGCCCAGTTGTTACTAAGATGGTCATGTGTAACATTCCTGGCTGCCTGGGTTACAGCAGTAAATTGGGGTAGTTCGGTGAGCTGTTTATCCATGTGATAAGCCTCGTAAGTATGGTCATGCACAGTCATCATGCCCCTCCCCCCTTTTTTGTCTTCTGCATCCTTCCTCCACACGTTACAATCGGGATCACCGATGCAGGGGGAGGTGGGATTATGGACTCCTCAAACGTGGTGACGTTCCTCTTCTGCTCCCATCCTCCCTCCAATGCTTCTCGTTCTTGCATGCGTGTGATACAGGTCTTTAGAGTAAATGGGTGCTGCCGAAATGGGGTGCGGCAAGATGATCTCACAAGCCCCCCCCCACGTGTTCTTCCGTCCGGGCTCACTCCTCTCCCTGCTCCTCGGGACATCCATCCACTCATCATTACACTCAGCGCCGTATGCTCCATGCGTTCCCGACTCGATTGGTGTTGCTGGTCGGGGGAGTCATCCCGTCTTCTCTGGATCGGTCAGCTGTTTTCTCTCAAGCTGTAAGTGAGGTATCAATCCTGAGAATCTCCTCCCCTCTGCATCTGCGGTGTTTTCCTGTGCATCAATTGGGATGCCCCTCATTTTATTTTAACATGAATATACCCAGGGTTCATATTTTTAATATTATTACTCATATATATATATATGAGTAATATATATATATGAGTAATATATATATATTACTCATATGTTCAATGATGCAATCTTCGATCTCCGGGAAGAGTATACTCCAGTTATTTATTGTTAAAACCACATTTAAAACAATAAAAACAGTTATATACAAAAATTAAAACAACTTAGCTTTCGCTGGTCCTCTGCCAGCGTCCTCAGAGTGGGGCTTAGGGGGTGGGAAGTTCTTTTTACCCCCTTGCTGATCCAATTGCCTACTCATTGCCCTCGTGACAGGGCCACTCTTCCTGATTGCTCGTGACTGCCTCAACTGTTCCGCCCTCTCTTTTTTGCACTCTAACCTGGTATTTTCTTGCTTTGTCATCCTTGTGCTGTCTCCCCCTCCCTGTGCTGTTATCAGTAGCACGTTCCTGGGCTGCTGATCTGCCTCCCGTTTTTGCATACCATTGCCAGTTCCTATTACAACTCCTTCCTCCAACCCCCCTCCTCTCCCAGCCTGCCGATTCATACACCCTTTGTTGTCCATTCCTGTCATCCTTCCCCCCCTTCCTTCAACCCTCCCACCTGTTGATTAACATGTTGCTCCTGCCTTTCATCAACCATCCTTATTGATGTTCTCTTCCTCAATATCTTTTCCTTCCTGATCCACTGCTCTACCTGCTGTTCCTGTTTACCCTCCTCCCCCACTGTCCATCTTCGAAGATTGCATCATTGAACAAATATGCCCGGGATTCGTATTTTTATAACTATTAAGGACATTTATGGAAGAGCAGTTATGCTCCAGGCTAGGAGGTGGGAGAGCCTTGCTAAACGTGAGGCTGTTAATTACCGAAAACTTGCCTTCCTACATGATTGCATTCGCAATGACTTGCCACCAAAATCTCTACGTAGAAGACCAATTGTAGACTCTATAGAGGCACAGATGGTGGTCCGGCAGTTTCAGCGCCGAACCATACAGGTGTTAATCAATGACCACCATAGACGTATCAATACCTGGTCACCTATGGTACGAAGATGCCAGGAGCTCTGTCGATCCACGCTGACACAGCAGCACTACAGGATCCTCAGCTCATATATATACGAGGCCACGAACAGGGCACGTCGGAATAAGACTGAAACGCTCCACAGGAAGATGGAGACCCTGAGACAAACGCACAATCGTAATCAGAACTCCAGATTGGTCCACAATTTATCGTCAAGAGATCTACAGATGAAGAAACCAGATTGTTACAATGGGATGTGGGCCTCAATTTGGGGGATGCCCAGCCCGTTGACTTTATTGCAGCCGTAGAACCAACTATACAAGGTATGGCCACTAGTGAGACAGAGAAGAATGCCATAAGACAACAAGTTACGGGATTGCTTACAGGCCATAAACAACATCATGTACTACTGGCAGGGGAGAGAAAGGCCCTGGAAGAGCTGCGCAAGGACAAATCCATCGTGGTCCTGCCAGCAAATAAGGGAAGGGCCACAGTTGTCATGGACAGAGCCGAGTATTATGGCAAGGCCCAGATCCTACTGGATGACAACAGTGCCTATAAAGCTATTAAGACTGACCCCACAACGTCCATGAAAAATCAACTCAACAAGATCATAGATGGACAAGAAGCGTGGAAGAATAAATGAAGAAGATCTGAGAGATATACGGCCAAGGGACTCGGCTATGGCAAGATTCTATGGCCTACCTAAAATACATAAGGAAGGGACACCATTGAGACCCATTGTGGCACTTAGGGGCACACCCATGTTTGGTCTGGCTAAGTGGCTAAGTCGAAGGTTACAACACCTAGTGGAGGACAGCACAACCACTGTGAAATCCTCACAAGAATTTCTACAGAGGCTAAAGAGGATGAGGATACGGGATGATGAGATTATGATCTCATTCGATGTAACATCGCTATTCACGTCCATCCCGCAAGAATTGGCCATGACGACTATAAAAGACCTACTACAACTGAAAGGACTACGGAGTCAATAGAAGATGGGATAGAAGATGTTGTCAGGTTATTACGGCTATGCTTGAAAACGTACTTCATATTCCAAGGAACAATATATGAACAAATTAAGGGTACGCCAATGGGATCTCCCATTTCGGGGGTCATTGCAGAGGCGGTCCTACAGTGTTTGGAAAGCAGGGCCATGGCCGACTACCAACCAGAGTTTTGGGCCAGGTATGTCGACGATACCTTTGTCATCGTCAAACGGGCAAGAAAAACTGCCCTTATGGAGAAACTCAACTCAATATTCCCGGACATACAATTCACAGTGGAGGAGGAGGCCAATGGCAGCTTGGCCTTCCTAGATGTTTTGGTTACACGTCAAACCAATGGTGCCCTCCATACGACAGTGTACAGAAAAGCCACTCACACCGACAGGATGTTGCACTATATGAGCAATCACCCAGCAGCCCATAAGATTTCATGCGTTAGAACATTATTTGCATGTATAGACATGCACTGTAACACCAGGAGGGCTAAGCAGAGGGAGCGTGCACATCTTTATCAAGTATGTAAGTGGAATGGCTATCCAACTAGCTTTATTCAGAGGTATAGCAAATGTCAAGAACCCCGCAGGGCACCGAATGATCCAGGGACAATGGTCCGAACAACAATACCGTATGTCCAGGGAGTATCAGAAGCAACAGCACGCATATTGGCACCTTACAATATTAAAGCTGCTCACCAGCCTGATCAAACACTCCGGATGAAAGTCATGCGCCCCAAAGAGCCATTGCCGAAGGAAGAAAGATCAGCGGTCATATACAGAGTGCATTGCAAAGACTGCCAATGTAATTATACAGGGGAGACAGCCAAACGAATAAAAACGAGGATACATGAACATAAATTGGCTGTCAGAAGGCAGGAGCAGTACTCTCAAATATGGACGCACATGATCAATACCGGACATTCTTTTGATTTCAAGGAGGCAGAAGCCATTGCCCAGGACGCCTCCAAAGGAGGACACTTATTAAAGGAGGCCTGGTTCTCCAACACAGACTCCATCAACCGATGTATAGAACTGCCCCCGGTGTACCAGGCACTTAGAGTGCAAGAAGAGCATGCCAAGAGACGGATGCCGATTGTCAGAGGCGAAACCAGGACTGGGGGGGGGGGTATTCACTACATGACTGGACATAGGGAGGATCCCATAGACACATCACAGGTGGGGACAGATGAGGGAACATTAGGGTCACAGATAGGTAAGGGTAGTAAAGGAAGAGGAGGTGGATATGATGGAGAGTTGCAAGGAGAAGGGGACCAGGGAAGACTCTTGGGAACATCGGAATTGATCGTACGGCCTAGAACACGGGGGAGGCGTATGCCCAACCCCAGGGGACTGATCAAAAGAGAGGGGGAGACAGAAAAGAACAGAAAAGACGAGGCACGCTTCACGGGTGGAGAGGGGATATTTGAGAAGGGAGTAAGAATGGAGGAGAATAGTCAGGAACAGCAGGTAGAGCTGCAGATTAGAGGGGGGGAGGAAACAGGAGAGAGTGGAGTTGATAGGTATGGAAAAGGGCAGGCAGGAATAACAGGCAGGACAGCAGTTTTGGGGGGGGGAAGTTTGGGAAGGAGAGTCCAATAGGAACGCAGGTCGGTAAATGGGAACAGTATGTAGGACAGCAGGTAAGGGAAGGAAGAATGCTGGAAGAAACAGCAAACAGAGCAGTGGATTGGAGAGGGGGGGAGGAAACAGGAGAGGGGGGGACTGACAGGAAAGGAGAAGGGCAGATAAGAATAGAAGGCAGGACGGCAGATTGGGGGGGAGGAAAGCTTAAGAAGGAGGATTTAACAGGAATGGATGTTGGCATGTGGGAACAGCATGTAGGATGGCAGGTTAGAGGAGGAGGAATGCTAGAAAAGAGAGGATGTACAGAAATGGATGAACAACAGGTAAGTCAGCAGATGATGGGGAGGATATTGGAGAGGGGAAGATGGACAGTGGGGGAGGAGGGTAAACAGGAACAGCAGGTAGAGCAATGGATCAGGAAGGAAAAGATAATGAGGAAGAGAACATCAATAAGGATGGTTGATGAAAGGCAGGAGCAACATGTTAATCAACAGGTGGGAGGGTTGAAGGAAGGGGGGGGAAGGATGACAGGAATGGACAACAAAGGGTGTATGAATCGGCAGGCTGGGAGAGGAGGGGGGTTGGAGAAAGGAGTTGTAATAGGAACGGGCAATGGTATGCAAAAACGGGAGGCAGATCAGCAGCCCAGGAACGTGCTACTGATAACAGCACAGGGAGGGGGAGACAGCACAAGGATGACAAAGCAAGAAAATACCAGGTTAGAGTGCAAAAAAGAGAGGGCGGAACAGTTGAGGCAGTCACGAGCAATCAGGAAGAGTGGCCCTGTCACGAGGGCAATGAGTAGGCAATTGGATCAGCAAGGGGGTAAAAAGAACTTCCCACCCCCTAAGCCCCACTGGCAGAGGACCAGCGAAAGCTAAGTTGTTTTAATTTTTGTATATAACTGTTTTTATTGTTTTAAATGTGGTTTTAACAATAAATAACTGGAGTATACTCTTCCCGGAGATCGAAGATTGCATCATTGAACAAATATGCCCGGGATTCGTATTTTTATAACTATTAAGGATATTACTCATATATATATATGAGTAATATATATATATTATATGGGAGAGGAAAGGGCAACTTCTCCAGCCCTGCCATCTGCAACAACTCGATCACTCCGTTCAGCAACACCAACTCAAATATGCCAACGGAGGGTGTGGAGTGAACCCAATGAAGATACGCATGGGAGGAACTCCGGGAGTGGAGGGGAGAGAGTAATGAAGACTGATACTCCGGACTGCCGTATAGAAAACACCCAGGGCGAGCTGATTAAAATTAGGATGGAACACACCAAGATCGGAGATAAAGAAAGGAGACGCCTGGGGGCAACAACTACCAGATCGTACTCCAAAAGGGGAGGAACGACCTCATTAGCATGTTTGGAGGATAAGACCCGCCCACCCCACCTTGCAATGCCGATCTGCCCGTATCAACAGACAGCACGGAAGAGCTCTCAAAACGATACCGCGCAAGCAAGGAGCAAGGAGGAAACGAGGGGTGTGGCAGTAATTAACTCGAACAACATCTGCGGAGATCATGACTGGGGAAAACATAAAGAAAACAAGAGACAGTGCGATGCGACGGGGAAATTAGAATGGAGTGGGGAAAGGGGAGGGGAGAGGAGTACAGCTAAACAAAGTAGGGGTAGCAATAAAGCAAAAAAGGAGAGGGGGGATGTCCCATCAAACCCCGAATTTGGCAAAGAGAAAACACCCAATGACAGCTACACAAGTAAAAAACGCAAAAAAGCAATCATTGCCAATAAGAAACTGGCAACTGAGAAACAGCCTATTGCATCAGGCCCAATGACAAGATCTAGGAACCGAGTGCAGACTCTGACCAATCTATAAAAGAGGACTCTCCCACTGACCGGCATTTTGAGCCCTGATGATGTCAGCAGTCGCTGACGAAAGCTAGGCGTTTTATTAATTATTAATTTTTATGGTGATTTTATTGATATTGTATTAAATTTTACTAAATTTTACTAAAAATTTTAAATACTCCCTGGTGCTCACGTTTATTTGCTTGGTTTTAAATATATGTATATATATATATATATATATATATATATATATATATATATATATATATATATATATATATATATATATATAGGTCTTTGGTTGTTCGGGTTTTCTCCCACGTAAAATTGGAAGTGTCTTGGCGACGTTTCGACGAAGTCCCATTCGTCATCTTCAGGCTGGTGCTTTCAGCTTCGTGCTTTGAGCAGCAATGTGTGGTCTTAGCTGTTTATTCCTTTTAACTGCCAGTGGGGGTATGAACTGATTGGGTGGGAGCTTGAAAACATATACTGTATGTATATATATATACACACACACACACACATATATACTGTATATATATATATATATATACACACACACATACATACATACACACACACACACCTATCATAAAGGTAAAAAAGGATATATGCAGTGTTATCTTCATTTTAGATATCAAAAGGGTTTTGCGGCTCCCAGTGTTTTGTTTTTGGTGGGAAATGGGTCTAAGTGGCTCTTTGAGTGTTTTGGGTTGCCTACTCCTGATCTAGAGACTACCAGTTTGATGAAAGTTACAGTGACCATATGTTCTTTATTATAAAAACAGTCCTTTATTTTAGAAAGCTGTCCTTTAGATTTATTTACTTTTCAAAAAGTCACTTTTGTCTTTTATTTTGGTTATTTAAGAATTACAAATGGTACCACTCATTGCATAATCTTTCACATTCATGTAAAAAATATGGAAATTAAATTTACATGTACTGTTTGATTTTAGATACTTTTGTTAGAATATGTATTTTTGTAAAGTTTATCTTGAGTTGGAGCATGGCGGCTCAGGCAGCTGGAAAGCTGACAGCCTGGGTTCAAGACCCGAGTGTCACATGATAGAGTGAGCTCCTGTTCCTTTCCCCAGCTCCTGCCCATCTAGCCGTTCAAAAGCATGCAAATGCGAGTAAATAAATAGGTACCATTTTGGTGAGAAAGTAACAGCATTCTGTGCACCTTGGCATAGAGTCATGCTGGCCACATGACCATGGAAAAGTCTTTGGTCAGCACTGGCTCCCTCGGCTAAGAAATGGAGATGAGCACTGTCCCTAGAGTCGGACACAACTGGACGGGGAAACCTTTAATCTTGGTTTTGGTCCTGAATTTTCCTTTGCAAAGCAAAGTTATAAATATAAACCAGTAAAAAATATTTATCCTTATGAATCTCTTTCAGTTTCCCCCTTTTTTCATGTTTATTTTTTCCCCAGAAAAAAATAGGTTAGATGGACAGCCAGTGGCATTGTAGAGGTTGATGAGTCTCAGCCAGTATAACCATGATGGGAATTTCAGTTCAACAATACTTATAGAATGTATAGTCACAAGTTGCTTTCCTCTGACTTAGGCCAATATGTGTTTCAATTTCTTTCCAATATTTTGCCTTCCTACCTCTTATCTCTTTTTTTTATTTTTAACCAACAAAACAAAACAAAACAAAGCAAAACATAACACACGTACACACACAATATATACTCCTCTCCCTTTTTTTTTACAGCGCGAGTCCCTTGGACTGCAAGGCGTTCAAACCGGTCAGTCCTAGAAGAGATCAACCCTGACTGCTCTTTAGAAGGCCAGATCCTGAAGTTGAAACTCAAATACTTTGGCCACCTAATGAGAAGGAAGGACTCACTGGAGAAGGGCCTAATGCTGGGAAAGATTGAGGGCAATAGAAGAATGGGACGACAGAGAATGAGATGGCTGGATGGAGTCACTGAAGCAGTAGTGTGAACTTAAATGGACTCCAGAAGATGGTAGAGGACAGGAAGACCTGGAGGAACGTTGTCCATGGGGTCGCGATGGGTCGGACACGACTTCGCAATTAACAACAACAACAACAATCTATTATTTACATTTCCCCCCTTATTCTTCTTTAGAATATTTGTCCTTATTGCCCCGTTATTTCTTATTTACATTTTTCTTCCTTCATGTTCTACTTCTTACTAAGAATAATTCATATTATTATTATACATTATTATACACATATTTTCACTTTTGACCTTTCCATATTTATTCTCTATTATTTCTAGTCTCCAACCAGACATACCATTTGTTCCATGTTATATAATACTCTGTGTCTTTCTTTTCTTTTATCTCTTTTGTTAATTTGTCCATCTCAGCACAGTCCAGGATTTTTCTTATTACTTCTTCCTCTGATGGTATATTCTCATTTTTCCAGCACTGTGCATATGCTATTCTTGCCGCCGTTATTATATGTAAAATTAAGTACTATATTTCTTTACTATATTTTCTGTTTAAAATACCCAACAAAAAGATCTCTGGTTTCCAGTCTACGGGTTGGTCTATTATTTCTTCAATCCATTTTCTTATTGTAGACCAGTATTTTTTTGCAACTGGGTATGACCACCATAAATGATAATATGTTCCATGTACTTTTTTACATTTCCAGCATGTTGGCGAATTGTTCTGGAACATCTTGGCAAGCTTTGCTGGTGGAAGATGCCATCTGTAAAACATCTTCAACTGGTTTTCCTTGAATGCCGCCGACATAGTCAATTTTATATTTCTTTCCCATATTTTTTCCCATTTCTCCAATTCTATATTATATCCAAAAAATTTTGCCCATCTAATCATTCTGTCTTTGACAACCTCATCTTCCATTTTGTATCTCAATAGGTATTTGTATAAATTGCTAATTAATTTTATTTCTGTTCTATGTATAATTTTATTCAATTCTTGCGGCTCTTTTTGGATTTCATATAATTTTTTGTCCTCTGTATATTTAGATTGAATTTGTGTAAATGTCCACCAGTCAATCTCTCTGCCAATATCTTGTTCCAATTCTTGTTTTGTTTTCAGATTTCCCTGTTCATTTACTAATTCCTTGTATCTAATTATCTTATTTATATCCAATAGGTTTGGGTATTTCAGAGCTTCTGTTGGGGATAACCACATTGGAATTCTTATATAATGTTTTTGTTTTATTTTTTCCCAAGTCTGTAGCAATGCATTCCTAACTATGTGTCTTTGAAAGCATCTGTATATTTTATGTTTTTCGTCCCATGGGAATGCATGCCTCCCTGCTTGCAAGTCATGTCCTTCTATTGTTAAAACTCTAGTATTTTTCAAATCCATCCAATCTTTTAGCCAAGTTAAGCTCGATACTTGGTAGTATATTTCCCACTCTGGTGACGCCAATCTCCCTTTATCTTTCATAGCTTGCAAGAGTTTTAATTTAATCCTGGGTTTTTTCCTTTGCCATATAAATTTAGTGACCAATTTATTTAATTCTTGAAAGAATGTTTTCCCTAATTTTATTGGAATAATCTGGAACAGAAATAATATTTTTGGCAATACATTCATTTTGACTGTAGCAGTCCTCCCTAAAAATGAAATTTGCAAATTTTCCCAATTTTCCAAATCTTTTTTTATCTGGTGTAATATTTTATCATAATTGTCCTTCTTAATCGAGGAACATTTCGCTGTAAGCCAGATCCCTAAATATTTTATTTTCTTGGTTATACTTATCTTTGTTTTATCTTCCAGTTCCCTTTCCTGTGCCTTTCATCATTTATAATTACCCTAGATATTTGTTTAGTATATATTTAGTATATATTTTCTCAACCATCTTTCCAAATTTTGTCCCAAAATCCATATAGTACAATTGTGTTATAATAAAATTCCAATTCAGATTATCAAATGCCTTCTGGGCATCAAGAAAAACCAGTGTAGCTTATCTTTCAGGATGGACTTCGTAAAATTCTAAAATGTTCAGTATTATCCTCATGTTATTTTTTATTTGTTGTCCTGGTAAAAATCCATTTTGATCAGGGTGGATGTAGTTATTAAAATATTTTTTATCCTTTCTGCTATTATTATTGTAAATGTCTTATAATCTGTATTCAGTACAGAAATCGGTCTATAATTTTGAATTTGTTGTAGGTCTGAGTCTTCCTTAGGAATGTGGGTGATGATTGCTTCAGTCCAAGTTGTCGGTATCTTTGCCTCTTCCAACACCTCATTGTAAATCTCCAACATTATCCATTGTAGTGACTCTTGTGTATTTTTATAAAACTCGACTGGAATTCCATCTGGGCCTGGTGATTTGTTGTTTTTTTGTTTTTTCAATGCTGTTTCTAATTCTATTGCAGTTATTGGTCTATTCAACATTTCCTTTTGTTCTTCAGTGATTTTGCTCATTTTTGCTGCCTCTATATATTGTTTGACTTTATCATCTGGTATATCTTCCTGATGCTATAGCTTTGAAAAGAAATTTTGTATTATTTTCTTTTTTTCTTCCCGTCTATATTGTACTGTTCCACTTTCATCTTGTAGTTGGTGTATTGTTCTTTTGCCTTTTTCTTTTTTTAATTTATAGGCCAACCATCGACCAGTTTTATTCACATTTTCAAAGTAATTTTGTTTCGCCATCCTGATTTTCTGTGCCTTTTCTTTTTGTATTATCAGGTTAATCTTGTGTTTTATAATATTCTATTTTTCTTTTATCTTTTTATTTTGTGGGTTCTTCTGTAGATCACCTATTTTTTTAATTCTTCTTGTAATTTTCTTTGTTGAAGTCTCCTACCTTTTTTTTCTTAGAGTTGTATGCAATTGTCAATCCCTGAATGTATGCTTTTGTAGTATCCCACAAATTTTGTGTTGATGTCTCTTCCTTTTTATCTACCTGAAAAAATAATGTCAACTCCTTTTCTAGCATCTGTATATATTGTTTATCTTTACACAGTCTTTGATTCATTGACCATCTTTTTCTCTGTTTCTGGCCTTTCCATTTTATTATTATTGAGTTGTGATCCACCCAATGATTAAGCCCTATTTCAATTTCCTCTATCCCTTTTTGTACGTCTGTTGTTGCCCAGGCCATATCGATCCTAGACCAAGACTGATGTGGATACGAATAGAACGTATATTGTTTGTCTGATCTGTGTGTCTCTCTCCATATATCCTGAAGGTTGAGTTCTGTTACATGTCAAAGAATGATTTTGGTAATATATTTTTCTTCTTTTTGTTCTTTTTACTACTCTTATAATCTTTCTTAACATCAACTATTGCATTTAAATTCCCAATCATACAAATATTTTCGTAGTCCAGATCCACTAGTTTCTTATGTACCTTTTTAAAAAATTCTTGATTATTATTTGGTGCATATACTGCCATTAATAAGATTTGTTTTTGCTCTAATTCTATTTCCAACATTAAAACTCTCTCCTCTTCATCCAAATATATTGATTTTGATTTTATTTTTTCTTTGACATATATAGCAATTCCTCCTTTCTTGTTTTGTACTAATGTTATGTATAGTGTTCCTAATTTTATATTCTCTAGTAGTTTTCTGTAATCCTTTTTTATATGAACTTCCTGAAGACATATCACATCTGCATCCAATTTCCTTAATTTGTTAAACGTTTGTGCTCTTTTTCTTGGTATATTTAATCCATTAATGTTTACAGAGAAGAGCTTAATTGCGTCTCCCATTTTTTACTTGATCTATTTTTTTATGCTTCTTGTCTCTATTACTCTTTCTTTTGCTCCTTCTCTTTCTAACCTTTCTCTTTCTTGTATCTTTTGTATTTCTCTCTCTCGTTCAACTTCCTCTAATAAATCTTCATCCTGACTTTTACTCTCCGACTCTTCCCTACTTTCTTGTTCTTCTCCCTGTATAAAGTAACGTTCATAAAAGTCCTGCGCTTTCTCAGATGTATCTGTCTTATATTTTTTTTCCTGCCAAGTTAGAAATATGCCTTCAGGTATTAACCATTGAAACATAACTTTATATTTAGTTAATTGGGTCATTAGAAATTGGTATTCTCGTCTCTGATTTCGTATTCTATGTGGTATTTGTTTTAATACAATTATTTCTTTACCCTTATATATTATTGGTTCGTCTCTTGTTTTTTTATATATTTTATTCCTTATTGATCTTCTAGTAAACCTTATATGGACCTCTCTTGCCAATCTATGCCTTCGTGCATAATTTGTATATACTCTATATATTTTGTCTATGTCTCTTCTTATTTCCTGTTTTTTCTTGCCTAATATCTTTGCCAACATCTCTGCCATCTTCTCTCCCAAATCCTCTTCCTTTTCCTCCACAATATTTTGGAATCTTAGAAAGAATGAAGCTTTATTCATTTCCAAAAAGAAATCGATTCAGTCAACTCCCTATTTACCTGCTCAGATTTCTGTACCATCTTTTCTATTTTGCTATCAACATGCTCATTTTTGTTTCAACTTTTTGGATTCTTTGTTCATTTTCCATCATTGTTTGTTGTATATTGCCTATCTTATCATTCATGTTTTTAATTTCATCTCTCATTTTTCCAATATCATCCTTAATTTCTTTGTGATATATTTTTGTTTCTTCATGATTGTTTGCTATTGCCTCTTGGGTCATCATCATTGTTTCTTGAATCATTTGTAGTATTACCTGCATGCTCTGTGGCTTCATTGCCGATTCTGCTTTTTCTTTTTCTTTCCCCAACATGGTCGCTATCATTCTTTGACCTGTAGGAGAGGCCATTATAGGTATGGGATTTGTAACTGGTTTTTTTTGCCAACTTTAGTTGTTGTTGCGGTACTTGTCATTTTTATTATTTGAATAATATTTCTCCACTTTTGCATATACCAATTTATGGCAAGTTGTTTTTGTTGATCGTTTTTCAATCTATATAGTCTAAGCTTAAATATGCTTATATAGATAGATAGATAGATAGATAGATAGATAGATAGATAGATAGATAGATAGATAGTAAAGAATATATATATATATAATATTTCTAATTATGTATCAATATATATGACTATAATACCTTTATAGAACGTTATTCTTAGGGTTAACGTTAAAAAGTAAAATTACAAGTAGAGTTGTACCTTTCCTTATCCCACTATTATTTAGCACAATTTATAATACTCTTATCTCAGTGATGGCGAACCTTTTAGATACTGAGTGCCCAATAATTGGCCCCGCCCCCACTCCACCTCCTGCCCTGCACCCGCTCTGCCCCCCATCCTCTACCCCGCCTGCCCGCAGGACCACTCACCACTTTCAGGGCCCGCCGCAGATCGCCCAGGCAGCCCAGCAGCCCTCTGCCCAAGCCCTGCAGCATCAACTGTGCACGATGGGGTGTGAGGGCAGAGTCTTGTCTACACTGCCTGGCTGCCATGTCCTTGGCTGCACTGCTCCGTGTGGGCCACGCTCAGGGGCGACTCTTCTTCAGGGGGCTTCTGGAGAGGAGGGGGTCACGGGGAGAGGTGAGGCTGGGGCAACAGCACGTGTGCCCACAGAGAGGGCTCCAAGTGCCACCTCTGGCACCCATGCCATAGGTTCGCCACCACTGTCTTATCTGCTGTTTTGCAAATTTAACTCTCCAATTTGAAGTTAGTGTTAAATAATGCAGTTAGTGAGAAATGAAGTCTTATCTCAAGTTAAAAGGCATGAAAATCTGGCCTATGTGAATTTAGTTGGACAAAGAAAGATTTGGTAACATTTTCTCAGATATGTTTGCTTCTTTGTTTTCTAATTTTCTGAACAGCATCTATATTACCTGATTATATAGACCAGGAAAACAAGATCAGTAGATTATACAGATTATAATACTCTTATAATATTATAATAATCTAAACTCTTCTAGTCCCACTCAACAGCCAAATAGTTGTATCTGAATCCTGGGTTAAGAATTCAAAGATAATTGTGCTTCTGTCTACAGCAGTGATGGCGAACCTATGACACGCGTGTCAGTGCTGACACGCGTAGCCATTTGGGGTGACACGCGCAGGATTTCATGCGATTTTATGCAATTCATCCTCGGCTCCTGCACGCCGAGGATGAAAGAATTTTTTTTTTTGTTTTCGCCACGGAAGAGAAATCCCCACGGATACCTGGCGGGTCACCAGGTTATGTGGGACTCGAACCCATTAAAACTCTCCCATTATGACTACTGCCCCCCTAGAGCAAGCGTACCACTACGGCCTTGGATCCAGGAAGGATGAAAAAAATACGCTCTGTGCTGGAGGAACGGGGGGCGGGATGTGTGATCTCCCCCACACACACTCACTCATTCACTGTGTCCCCGCCGCAAACTTCAGCCTGCGCCACCGCCGACTGACAGGCAAGCACAGGCACAGCCCCTTTATCAGCACAGGGGCTGCTGGTAAGGCGTGTGTGCCGTGCGCACACACTTCATCAGCATAGCTGAGAGTACGTTAGGGAGGACCCCCAGGAGAGGAGCACAGGAACAGTGCGCGCCTTTCTCCAGTCAGGCCGCAATTAGTGAGTGCCACACCGTAAGGGGGACCTGTGAGCGCTATTAGCAGCAACTATTGGGGTGCCATGGACTTGTAATTGCCCACAATAACTGAGATAAGTGAGGGGGAGGCTGTGTTAGGCTAGTTAACCCCTAATTGGCTAACAAGCTATCTATAATTCTATCTGCTGTCACTGGCCCACTGATGGGGCACCCAAAAAATAAAAAACAAAGGTTAAGTAAAGGGAGTGGTAAGTAGCAGTGGCCAACCCTTTCAAGAGACATGGAGCGAGATGTATGGTATTATAGAAAAAAATGGCAGATCATTTTGCATTCTATGTACTGAAACGGTAGTAAGCAGAACGTGGAATATAAATAGACATTTTGAAACTAATCATTCCCAGCTCTTGGAAAAAAGTGAGGATGAAAGGAAGGAATACATTTTCAGGAAGCTACACCTTTATAAGTGCCAATCTAACTCCATCCTTAAATTTATAAAAGGCTGTACAAATTTAACATCTGCAAGTTTCAGCATTGCTCACTCCATAGCTCAGCATGCAAAAGCACTTAATGAGGGAGAATTTATTAAAGAAACTCTCCTAAGATGTGCGCCACTTCTATTTCACGATATGCAGAATAAAGATGCAATTATTAAGAGAATATCTGAGTTACCACTCAGTAGAAATATCATAAAAGACCGAATAATGAGACTGAACACAAACGTACATCAATTAAAGAGAGACATAAGGAATTGTAAATATTTTTCCATCTGTCTTGATGAAACTACTGATGTCATGTCACATGCTCAGTTGGCCATTATTGGTCGATATTCTGATAGTCACACAATGAGAGAAGAGTTGATAAAGTTAGTATCAGTTCCAACAAGTACATCAGGAAGCGAAATATGTAAGGTTGTTATGCAAACATTCTGCGACCTAAGCATTGATATCTCTAAAGTTGTGTCAGTGACGACAGATGGTGCCCCAAACATGGTGGGGAAAAAAGTTGGATTTGTGAAATTGTTTACAGAAGCTATTGGACATCCGATTGTATTTTCATTGTATTATCCATCAGGAGGCTTTATGTGCCAAGGCAGGATTCACTGACTTAAATGACTTAATGTCAGTTGTTACAAAAATAGTTAATTTAATAGCTGCTCGCCCCCTTCACAAGCGAGAATTTTCAGCACTTTTACTGGAGGTTGATTCCACCTACAGTGGACTGCTGATGTACAATAATGTAAGATGGCTGAGCCGAGGCAAGGTTCTTGAGCGCTTTGTGGAGTGCTTTGAAGAAATTAAGGTATTTCTTGAAGATAAGGATCTGGGAAACTTTCCTCAGCTCAATGATGATAAGTGGGTCAACACCCTGATGTTTTTTACAGATCTCTCTGTTCATGTTAATGAACTGAACTTAAAGTTACAAGGTTTTGGCAAAAGTATTGATGTTATGTTTGGATACATAAAAGCTTTTGAAAGTAAAGTAAAAATTTTCAAGCGAGATGTAGAAACTAAAACGTATAAGTATTTTCCTCGAGTACAAAAGCATTTTGAGAAGGCCAGTGCAGCTGTACGAAATGAAGTGGAACTCTTGCATATGAAGTGCCAGCATGTTTTAGACTCATTACTTGATCAGTTTACTGATAGATTTAGTCAATTTAGAAGCCTAGAACAGACCATGAGAATAATTAAGTATCCTGATGTAGTAGTCTACAATAGTTTTGAATTAAATGGTTTCCAATGGACGCAAATAGATGATTTGGAGATGCAGCTTGCAGAATTTCAAGACAGCATCTGGGCTCAGGTGTTTGTCGACTTGAGGTCAAAGCTTGAGAATCTGGAAAGGGGCCGCTTGGAGAATCAAGATGAGTGCCACTACGAACAGGAAATTTGGAGTGCCTGGAACAGACTACCAGACACTTTTAGCACCCTGAAAAATATAGCAACAGCTTTACTCACAATTTTTCCTTCTACGTACTTTTGTGAGACCTTATTCTCAGCATTAAATAATATCAAAACCAACAAAAGAAACAGATTGACAGATGAGGTTAGTAGCGCTTGCTTGGGCCTGAAGTGTACAAAATACCAACCTTCAATTGAAGATTTAGCCAATGAAATTCAGCAACAAAAAAGTCACTAATATGCAGGTTAGTTAAAGAATTCGCCCTCCCCCTCACTTATCTCAGTTCACGGCACCCCAAACAAGTTCAATAATATCAAGGGCAACATACAAAATCGACAGATTGATGAACAAAGAAGTTACTAAGCAGGTATGTTAAATAATTTGTTTTTGGTTTATTAAATACAATTATATATTGCAATTATACATTTTTGTAGTTTAAACTATAAATTGCGCAAAATTATGTTTTTTTGTCGAAGTGACACACACGCGAGTTATGCTCGATTTTTTGCCGAATTTTGACACACCACGCCAAAAAGGTTGCCCATCACTGACATAGGAGATCGACTCTACCAATTATCATTGCTTAATTTCTGAATCTCCTGAGATTCCAGTTTCTAGAAGTAGTTTTTTGTGGTGCGGCACAACTGGAAGCATTGTGATACACAGAATTGGTCTGTCAACCTTCTTTCCCACTTTCTTTTTCACCTTGACTGTGGGGGTGAGGTCTTTGCAATGGTATGAGGGAATGACCTTGAAGAACAGAGGAAGAGATGCTGCATAGGGATAAATGAAAGGGGGAATCTCTCCACAACTTAATGGGCAAAGAGAAACTTTAAAGGGATCCTTTCTTATAAATCAGACTGTTAAAAGTGACCATGGGACATTTGTATTTTCAGACTTGCAAAATTTATGTCAAACCCCCTCGCCCCAGGTAAATCAGACAGATGAGTTCTATTTTATTGTAAGGCTACCTTAATCTTTCTAGACAACTTTCTAATGCTTTCTTAATGCATCCCCCCCCCTTTTTTCCCCTAAGGAAGCAATGAAATGGAGGGTGAGGGAAATAAGGTTAAGATAATTTTTTTAACATTCCCCAATTATATCTCTTTCTTTACCTTCTTATTTCTTTCCTTGTAAAAAATATAAGAAGTTGTCAACTACGCAGAAGTAAATTACAACACTAGCGAGAAGCGTGTTTGAGACATAACATGGAAGAGAAGACACTGGGTTTCCTGAAGTTTGAAAGGGAACATTTGTTTTTTAGTACAGATTTTATAGAAAAAGCAAGACCAGGGGTGGAAAGAAAATGTCTGGACGTTAATAGCTGTAGCTGATTCCAGGTACCAGCCAATGAAGGGGGGGGAAAGGCACGCACAAAAAGAAAAGGACCTGAAAAAGACGAAAGGTGCTGACTGAGAGAATAAAATGAAAAAGTGCTCCACCAAGAACAAAGCTCATTAAGTTCCTAGACCCGTGGTAGCAAACCTATGGCATGGGTGCCACAGGTGGCACGCAGAGCCCTCTCTGTGGGCATGTACACTGTCACCCCAGTCCTAGGCCTTCAGCTGGGTTTTATAAAACTTTTTCGCTTTAGGCCTCCGCCGCCGTGTACCAAAAAAAAGGTTCAATCAATCAGTCAGTTTCAACTTCTCGCTGGAAAAAAAAAAGATCTTGCAAAGTTGGGATTGATTGAACTTTTTAGTCCCACCCAGTCTGCCATTACCACCGCAGCCACGCCCAGCCAATGGGCCACACCCAGCCAATGGGCCACGCCCACTCGGCATCCGACAATACATAGCTGGGTTTTCGGTTGCAGTTTGGGCACTCGGTCTCTAAAAGGTTCACCATCACTGTCCTAGACTGATGACCGGATGGGGAAACATTTTACACTGGGGCACCATTTCTTAAGAGAACAGTTTGTAGTGTGGTATCTATCAGATTATAATGAAGGAGCTTTTGTCTTAAGATAGAATCTTTTTGTGCAAACTGCCTAGTTTTAGGCTTCTCAAAGTTGAATCTTAAGGTGCAGAGGAATATCTGTCTTGTCCTCTTTATGTGAATGAATCAGAAAATATACACACAGAAAAACACAAAATTGTACTTAACTCATATTAAACAGAAACAGAAAAATGACATGTAAAATTACTCTCAATGTCCAGTGTTCAATTTATTAAAATTTATTAAAATTATGTATCACTATAGAAATGTGTTACTCTAAAAGTAATAATTATTCTTTCTATAGAGTTATAAGTTTGGATTATTTCTATTCATTCTCTTTTCTTACCAAATGGCATAATTGTTATGTGCTAATATGTTTATTAAACATAATGAAGAAATGCAGATACAGGGTGCATTTTGATGTAATATCATCCAGTCTTTAGAAAAAATATTGGCAATAGTCTTTTCTGCTTTGTTGTGCCCTGTTTTATCTGGACATAATTTTCTGTTGCATCTCAATTTGCTTCAGTCATTATCAAAATTCAACTCTGAAATAATTAAGTTTTTAATATGCTGTGATATATCACTATTTCATTTTTTAAAATGTAATTAACATATATTTTCTTTTTAAGTAAATTAATACTTATTCATTGCAAAAGCTTTTTTACCATCGTAAATCTGAAGATAAAAATTATTTGGAGTGGAGGTCAGTGCCTACTAACTTCATGGACAAACCTAGTGGGGTCCTTCCTATCAGCTTCTATCAACTTCCAGTTTAGTCAACACTCCTGAGAATTCATGGTTGTCTCCACCCAGACAAATTTCTCAAGATCAGTCAAAGCCAGCTAGATGCTGCTATGTTTAGCAGATAAAAATTTTGCAGCTCTGACTTTATTTAATTTTTTTCTATTCTACTCTGCCCCTGAAGATTTACAGACAGACTGTTTAAAAATCAATCAAAACAACCCATGTCCCATGCTTAAAGTATGAAAAGACATAGGCAGGAAACGGCACTGAGCCAACTAATATCATTACATGTATTTATTTGATTTACATTCTGCATTTTATTCAACAGCTTTCTTTCTTCCCATTTTCTCCTACATCAAATGGTGAATGATTGGCTCAAAATCACTCAGTGAACCTTCAGGACTAAAAGTAGACTAGAATCTCTGCTTTCCCATTCATTCCTGATTTAGTACCTCATCCATTGCTTTATGTTGGTTCTCACACTGCCACATAGTCCTCATAAGAAGCAGCAGTGGTGGAAATGTATGTGTATGCCTTAGAATCAGAGTTGAATCCCAGTATCTGTCTGAACAATTCCTGCAGTTTTCCTGGAAAAAAAGTTTCAGAGATTCTATGGAGATTCTCAGTCATCCAGGTCATAGTTGTTCCAAAGATGCTTTTTCATAAACTTGGATGAGTCACACTCTTCCAGACCTAGGAAGGAGGCAATGGGGGCACTTCTGAAAAATCCCAAAGATGCTTTTTTATGAGGCAACAGGGCTTTCTTGTTTTTCTTTGAAGACAAGAACAAGATGTTCTGCTTCTCATCCAAGAAGCTTCTTCAGCTCTAGCTGGATGGTGAGGAATGGAAGGATTTATACTCCTTGCAGACAGCTGGTCATTTGCATTCTTTCTGAGAATCATTGAGGCCACCTGGAGGTTTATCTGTGTCATCAGGGTCACCTAAGTCAGGGTTTTTCAACCTTTTCACAGATTGTACCATTCTTAGGATATTGCAATATTTGAGCACCACCAGTCACCTAGCAAAGTATCAAAAACTTGATGACCTAAAAAAAGGAAAAAAAGTGATAGAGTACAGGTAGTCCTAAACTTACAGCAGTTCACTTAGTGACTGTTTGAAGTTACAATGGCATTGAAAAAAGTGACTTATGACCATTTTTTTTACACTTATAACTGTTGCAGCATGTGGGGGAATTTGCACACGCAGCAAACTGCCATGCTCCCCCCCCCCAAACCTCATAACCTTTTGATAGCCTTTGTCCCAAGGCAGCAGCCAAAAGATCACCCCCTTTTGACTTAATACCTTACCTACCTAAATAAATAATATGCTTTAAGTTCCCCTTATCTCTTCCTGTCTTTATCTCTTCTTGTCTTTATCAGTTCTTTCTCCTTTTTTAATTTACCTGTATTTGTTTTTACCTGCTCTCAACAGGTAATATGTTACTAGAAAATAATTGCTTATATGAAGGAATTTTTCAATTACTTTATGTCAACAGCTAAAGGTTAAACTTCTAAATGTAAAATGTCAGCAGTTAATGGAAAAGCCTATGTATGTAAAAAGTATATAAGAAACAATAAACTCAGAGTTTGTCAAGCTGTGTCCTACAGCTTCAAACCTCTGCTCAAGACATGCCTGAGTCTTTTTCTTAGCATCGTTACAGCAGCAACCCCAGGGTTAGGTGATTTACATTTGGATGCTTGGCAACTGATTCATATTTATGATGGTCACAATGTCCCAGGGTCATGTGATCTCCTTTTCCAATCTTTTGAAAAGCAAAGTCAATGGCTGGGAGAGGGAGCTCAATGTTGCTCAGGTTGCAGGGCCCTGTGGGAGGTTCGGGGGGCTGTGTGGGGGATCTGGGGGTCTCCAGCGGAGGGGGTAGGACTGGGGTAGATGCCAGGGCTTGGTACCCAGGAGGAGCCTCGCTGTCCCTCTTTGGCCACATGGGGGACTCCCGGACAGTGGCATGGGCTGCCCGGAGCACTGAATAGCAGAGGGCAAGCACCCAGCCCAGCCCATGAGCTCCCAGGACACAAGAACCCTGCAGCCCAACCCAGTCCACCCCACTTCCTAAGGGGGCATCTGGCTGCCCTTACCTCCTTGTCAAGGCTGCTGCTGCTGATGTGCCCACTCTCCTTGCCAGGTTGCTCATAGTGGGTGCAGGAGGCCAAAGTGCTTGCGTCAGAGGGAGGCCCACTCCCTCTCCATATGAGGAGACCCGGCTTTGTAACCAAAGCATCCTTAGCAATAGGATGGGAGACCATCAGGATAGGCTAGGTCTAGGAGGAGGGGGCAAGGGGATGGCGAAAGGACATCAGGGCTGTTGGTGGCCAAGTGCTAAGGCAGGACTTCCCTCAGACCCTCCCTCCCTCTCATTCCAATCTTCCTTCCTTCCTGTTTCCCTGCCTCCCTCCTTCCCTTTTTCATTTCTATCTCCTTCCTTCCTTTCTGTTTCCCTCCCTCCCCTTTCCTTGCCTCCCTGATTCTCATGCACATTCTTCCTTCTTTCCTGTTTCCCTCCATCCATCTTTCCTTGCCTCCCTCTCTTATTCCCATCTCCTTCCTTCCCTTCCTGTTTCCTTCCCTCCCTCCCTCATTCCCATCTCATTTCCCTTCATTTCCCTCCCTCCTTCCTACCTTTTCTCATTCCCATCTCCTTCCTTCCTTCCTTCCTTCCTTCCTTCCTTCCTTCCTTCCTTCCTTCCTTCCTTAATGTTTCCCTCTCCGTTTCCCTTTCTCATTCCCATCTCCTTCCTCCCTTCCCTTCCTTTCTGTTTCCCCTCCCTCCATCCTTGCCTCCCTCTCATTCCCATCTCCTTCCTTCCTGTTTTCCGATCTCCCTTTCTCCTTCCTTCCTGCCTTCCCTTCCTGTTTCCCTCCTTCCCATCTCCTTCCTACCTTCCTGTTTTCCTCCTTCCCTCCTTCTCATTCCCATCTCCTTCCTTCTTCCCTCACTCTATGCCCAGGAAGGGACAAGGGGAGGGGAAGAGGCTGCCAGTATGGTAGGTGGCCATGCTGCCAGTGGCCATGGATTGGAAGGCCATTGTAAATTCCTGGAGAAGAGCCACACAGCCTGACTATGTTCTGAGTGCTTCCCTTTCACCCAGGACGCCAGGCCCCAGGTGCCCGCCGACTCCTATGCGGATGCCAAGGCAGGTTCAGCTTCTCACCAGTTTCGCCTCACCTGACCCAGCCTCTCCAAGCAGTGAAGAGAGCGCACCGCTGCCTGCTGAAACCAGACAGGATGAGGGCTCAGCGGCATAGCGCAAGTAACATGGACTTATGGCATCCCCTCCCAGAGCCCATACAGCCAGGGTGTGTGAAGTGGATGAAGAAGATTTGCTGGTCTCCTTCAGGGGATGGTGTCTTTCTTCATTCCTTGCGGAGGGTGACCCCTCCCCTGATGCATTTCTTGCCTATTTTTCGCTGTCACCTGTGTGCATGCCCAGCACAGATGGCTGTTACAGAAGTTGTAGATTGGCTACCAGCTGGCCTGTTTTATATCCTCTCCTCTCTCCCCCCTCCTTTTCTCTTCGGTGCAGTTCGGTGCATCTGACTGCTCCTTCCAAGGCTGCATCTTTTTTTCCTTCTCCCTCTCCTGCCAAAACTGCCTCCTTTTATAGCCTCTCCTCTCTCCGACCTGCTCCTCCTTTCTCTTCCAGGTGTGCCACCTGCCAAGTGCCAATGTAACACCAGTGGTACACATTGAAAAGCCCTCATCTAAGTAGTACAAATGGGTGTGGAGCCTTCTTAAAATTGCTGAAAGGACTGTGTTGTAGACTGAAGATAAATGATGTCATATCCCTCCCCCTCTGTTGAGAGATGGCTGTTCAATTTTTACATAGATGGCCTCTTTGACCCCTCTTTCAAACCAGCAGTCTGTCCTGAATGTGGACTTTGCTGTCTTTGAAAGAGTGGCCGTTGTCTTTTAAATGCTAATGGACTGCTGAATCTTGTCCTGATGGGTTTGTTCTCCTATGTTGTCCAATGCATTTATGAAGTGATTGTTTTGTTCCTCCAATGTTCAGATCTGCACATGGCTCACTGCACTGTACTGCATATACCACGTTGCTCAATTTTTGTCTGGGTGTTTTATCCTTGGGATGGACAAGCCTCTGCCTTAGTGTACTCTTGGGTTTGAATTGTACATATATGCTGAAAATCAACTGGCAGCATCAACTGTATCACCTACAATATTGCAAAACATCTAACCACCTTATTAGCTCCTCTAGTTAGCAATACCACCCATCACATCAACAATTCACAGGACTTCATCAGCAAGATTTGGAAATTAAATCTGGACCCAGATGAGACCATGGTTTCCTATGATGTGCGTTCACCAAACATATCAACTCTGTGGACAGATACATCAAATTCACTTGGGAAGATGTTAAGGAAAATAGTGTAAGGACCCACCCCACTTTGCATCTTAAGAAGACAGAACTCTTGTTTTATAGATGGCACCTTGATCCTCAAAAAATGTCTTATATGTATCCTGACGTGCAACCCAAATGTTGGAGATGTGGTTATAAGGAGGCTTCTTATTATCATATTTGGTGGTCATGCAGAGAGATAAAAGCATTTTGGATTAAAATATGGTGGAATATCCAGAGAATTTTTAGAAGGAGGGTAAAATTTACTCCGCAATTATTTTTGTTAGGTATTGTTACAGATTGTGATACAAAGGAGGTTGTATTGATGTTAAACTTGATTACAGCCGCTAGGCTGTTAGTAGGACAATAACTGGAAGAAGGAATCTTTGCCTACATTGCAGGAATGGTTTCTTAAAGTAGCTTATCTGGCAGAAATGGCAAAGATTTCGGCTTTCTTAAAGCAACAAACGCAAGAGAATTTTTTTGCTGTTTGGGATAAATGGATAAAATTTATACAATTTAGATTGGGTATACAAAAATATTATATAGTTTTTTCATAAGTTTTATTTTCATATATATTATAGATAATTTTTTTATATATATAAATATAAAGTTTTTAATTTAATTTTTATTTTTATTTTTTAAGCCTATATTCTGCTCTGGGAAGCTCAGGGGGGGGGGAAGGGAGGGTTTTTTTGTTTTTTTTTTTTTTTTGGGAGGGCTGGGGGATGGGTTTTTTTTTTTTTTTATTTAATATATGTATTGTTTAGTTTTATTTTTCTGTATATGTTGCCTCTTGTTTTGTATTATTTTTCCTTTTTTGTAAAATTTATAAAACTTTCAATAAAAAAAGAAGACAGAACTCTTGGAATAATTCTTCCAACAGGTATCCTTTATTAAGAGAAAATGGTTGCAGGCGTTCTAGACAGGACTTGGGATCCAAGCTCTCCCATTCAAGGTTTTAAGGGGTTTCCCAGTAGCCCCACCCAATCACCCCCTACTTCCACCGACAGTCTCAGGCATTACATTCCCACCCCCTTTTTCTTACTGCCGGCTGGATGGAGACTTCAGAGAAAACTACATGAAAGGTAATAGCCCCCTTTGTTATGATAGGCCTTTTTGGTGCTACCCACATTCAGTCTCTTTGAAGTATACTGAAGGAAGTGAGAGCCATAAAGCCCCTTTGTTCACCCCCTTCCCTTCATCGTATGACAGAATCCAGGGAAGGCAGAAGTGGGGTTTTCTTTAGTTGATAACTAGAGATGAAATATAATTGGATTCTGACATCCTGCCTCTCAAAAATAAGACAGATCCACCTGAAAGAAAACAAAACAGGTATAAAAGTTAGTCAGGTTTGTTAGGATATTCTGTGTGAAACTTCTTTAAAAGCTTCAGGGCTCTGACATGACGTTTATGGACCCACTTGTTTTATGAGGCAGGAAGGTGTTTCCAGGCAACTAGGTACTGAGTCGCTCCATGATATCTCCTAGAGTCTAGGATTTCCTTTATTTCGAAGTGTTGTTCGCCCTCTACCATGATTGGAGGTGGTGGGGGGGGGATTTTTGGCCGTAAAGCTGACTGATGCTCTCTTTTCAGCAAGCTGCAATGAAAAATTGGGTGTATTTGCCTGAGATTTTTTGGTAATTCTAATTCTACTGTTACTGGGTTTATGATTCTTTTAATTGGAAAAGGCCCTATATATTTTGGTCCAAGTTTTTTACAGGGTTGTAGGGACTTTAGGTATTTTGTAGATAGGTACACCATTTCACCTATAATGAATGGTGTAGGCTCAACCCTTTTTTTATCGGCTTGTGCTTTGTATGTCTGCCTAGCTTCATTTAGTGCTTTAGTGCTATTGGTCAGGTGTTTTGTAGTTTTTCCATCCATTCTTTCAGTGATGGGATCATTGGTTCGTTTGGGGTTAATTCTGGGATGGGGTTGAAACTTTGACCGATGGCTATTTGAAAAGGAGTGTAACATGTGCTGGAGTGGACTGCATTATTGTAAGCAACTTCTGCAAAAGGGAGTAAGTCCGCCCACTCGGTCTGCTGGAAACTAAGAAAACATCTTCAATATTGCTTAAGTATGGAATTCATTTTTTCAGCCCCCCCATTTGTTTGTGGATGATGGCTAGATGTCAGTCCCTGAGTGGTTCCTAAGAGGGATAAAAATTCCTTCCAAAATGCAGACGTAAATTGCACCCCCCTGTCAGAGATGATGCGTTGGGATGCCCCATGCAATCTGTAAATGTGCTGGATGAAAAGTTTTGCTAAGGCTTTTGCGGTGGGAATCTTTTGGCAAGGAATAAAATGCACCTGTTTAGAAAACAAGTCCGTGACCATCCAGACAACAGTATTCCCATTGCTTTCTGGCAATTTCACTATAAAATCCATGGCTATTTCCCCCCAGGGGGCTGAGGGATTTGCCACTGCTTGTAATAGTCCTGGTGATTTCCCTTGCAACCTCTTTGCAGACGCACATTTTGGGCAACTGGCCACATAACTTTCTATGTCCTTTTTTATTGATGGCCACGAAAATTACCGTTTAATTAAGTGTAAAGTTTTTACAAATCCAAAATGCCCTGCTGATTTTGTGTCGTGGCAAAGCTGCATGAAAGTGACTCTTTGGGTTGTTGGTATATATAACTTTTGCCCTACCCAAGGCAACCCATCTCTCATTGTGCACACATTTTTGTTTTTCTGGAACCATTCGTCTGTTTCCAAACTTTTTCTGAATTCAATTCCAGTTTGGCTGTCCAGTTGTGGTTTTAATTTAGCTTGAGTTCTTGTGGTTACTGGTGCTGCCAGTTGTGACTCTGCCATCATTGGTTTATAGTCTGTGGCTCGTGCGCTGTTATATTGGGGCATGAGAGATAGTGCATCTGCCAGGAAGTTCTTTCTCCCTGGTAAATATTTGAGCTTAAATTGGAACTGGTGAAAATGCTGGGACCAGCGGGCTTGTTTGGGATTGAGTTTCCTGGGCGTTTTTAGGGCTTCCAAATTTTTGTGATCAGTCCACACCTGGAAGGGGATTTTGTTGCCTTCCAGGAACTGTCGCCATGTGAGTAATGCCCAAGGTATCCCGTATGCCTCCTTCTCCCATACGGGCCAGCGCTGTTCTGTTTCTGTGAGTTTCTTGGATGTATATGCACAGGGTTGCAATACTCCATCATCGTTTTCTTGTAATAGAACAGCCCCCACTGCCACATCACTTGCATCTGCCTGTATTACGAAGGGCTTATCCATGTCTGGGTGTCTTAGTACTGGTTCGGCAGAAAAAAGTCTCTTTAGTCTCTCAAACGCTGCTTGGCACTCCATTGTCCATGTTAGTGGCTGGCTAGATTTTACTGAGGATGCTCCCTTCGTTTTTTGTAAGTTAGTGAGGGGCAAGGCTATCTGGGCAAATGAGGGGATGAATTGGCAGTAAAAGTTTGCAAAGCCCAGGAAACTTTGGAGTTGCTTTCTTGTGTGGGGTGGTGCCCAATCTAATACTGCTCTGACCTTCTCTGGGTCCATTTCAATGCCCTGGGGGGATATGCGATAACCTAGGTAGTCTATCTTTTCCTGGTGGAATTCGCATTTTGAGAGTTTGGCATATAGGTGGGTGGCTCGCAGTTTCTTTAAAACTGCTCTGACAAGGTTGACATGTTCCTCTTTTGTTTCGGTGAAGATAAGAATGTCGTCCAAGTAAACAAGGACCCCCTTAAACAGGTGCTCCCTTAGAACGTCATTGATTAATTGCATAAAGACTGCAGGGGCCCCTTGTAATCCAAATGGCAAGACTTTGAACTGATAGCACCCCATGGAGCAGTTAAATGCAGTCTTCCATTCGTCCCCTTCCTTAATTCTCACGCGATAGTAAGCTTCCCTTAGGTCTAGTTTAGAAAAAAAAAATTTTTTTTTTTTACTTCTCTTGCGGGGAATTTGATTTCTGTCATCGTCCAATTTACCCAGGGGTTCCATTTTTTAAACCATTCCATCCCTAGGATCATTGGGCATTCCATGCCTGGGGTCACCACAAACGTTATGTCCCCCTCATGTTTGCCCAGGGAGAGGTGTATTGGTAGAGTGGCTAGGGTAGCTGGCACCCCCCCTGCTATGGATCCATCTAACTGGTCAAATGAGATTGGTTGTTCCAGTCTCCTGGATGGGATGCCCAGATTCCCCACTAGTGTTGGGCTAATGAGGCAGCGGGTGCAGCCAGAGTCTATTAAGGCTTTCACCTTCACGGCTTCGGGCATGGGGGGAATTAATATAGTCACTGTCTTGAAGATGGGTGCAATGCATCCACTTACCAGGGGTTCGCCCTCCGAGCTGTCATCTGAGGCGTCCACCAGCCCTGCGGTGTAGGCTGGAGTTCTTTCCCCCTGATGAGCAGAAGTGGGGGGGGGGTTCCACAATTTCTATCATTCTCATGGCAGTTTCTTTTGGCTTAGCTGAAGACTTTCCGGATTTGCTGATTGGGGATCTGTCTGTGTTGTGCTGGGGGGCTTTGGAGCGGAATTCTACAGCTCGATGCTCTTCTCTTCCGCACTTGAAACACCCCATTTGCTTCTTGGCTGTAGCCAATGGTTTCACTGGTTCGTGTGTCAACTCAGGTGGGGAGCGGCTCCATTGTTTTCCTCGACGGTGTCTCTTCAATGTGTCGATCTCTGCTTTCTCTGCCAAGATGTACCATTCCTCAAGTTGGTGTGGGTCCCCTCGGGGCAGGCAAGTGTCATATAGATCATAATTTAGTCCATCTTTGAAATGGCTAAGGAGGATGTCTTCTGGCCAGTTCAGTTTGCTGGCAATGGCCCGGAATTCTTGTGTATATTCAGCCACCGGGCGTTTGCCTTTCCTCATCGTTTTTATCCTTTCGCGGGCTTTGCGATCAGCCAGGGGGTCTTCAAATTGTCTTCTCAGAGAGGACATGAAACGGTTGAAGTTGCTGAGTTCTGGGGCATTGGAGTCATGCAAGTTCACCACCCAATCTGCAGCCGGTCCGTCCAGGGCAGATTGCACGATCTGGATGCGGGCTTTGTCGCTGGGGATGTCCTGCCCGTATTCCTCCATGTAGCTGAGGACTTGGGTTAGGAAAAACCCCAAGCGTGTTGGCTCCCCTTTGAATTTCACCTCCAACGGCGGACGTCTTGGAATGGATCGGTGCCTCCGTTGTTGGTGGTAGTGTCTTCCGTCCAGATCGCCATCTATGGTTCGGTAGGGGGTGTGGACTACTGGATCAGTAGATGTCCCCGGGGTTGCAGGTTCCACTTCCCCCTCGGTGTCTCTCCCTTTGTGGCTCCAGCAGCTGGGGCAGCTGTAAGGCTCATGATTCTCCTCTCCTAGGGAGCTGAGAGTTCTCTTCATCAGGTCAATAGCTTTCTCTAGGATCCAGTCTGAGTACGGTGCCCAGCTTTCTCCCTCTTCACTTGCGTGCAGGGATTTCTCCATCTCCTGCTTCCATTCTGGTTGCTTGGCCCATGTCAGGGTCACCTTTCTTGATTCCTTTCCCCATTCACTTGTCCACCCCAAGAATAAAACACCCAGATACAAACTAAGTAACATGATATACGCAGTACAATGCAGTGAGCCGTGAGCAGATCTGTACATTGGGGAAACAAAACAGCCACTTCATAAATGCATGGCACAACATAGGGGAACAAACCCATCAGGACAAGATTCAGCAGTCCATCTGCATTTAAAAACAAAGGCCACTCTTTCGAAGACAGCAAAGTCTACATTCTGGACAGAGAAGACCGCTGATTTGAAAGAGGGGTCAAAGAGGCCATCTATGTAAAAATTGAACAGCCCTGTCTCAACAGAGGGAGAGGATACAACAGCATCTATCTCCAGTCTACAACACAGTACTTTCAACAGTTCGAAGAAGCTCCATACCCATTTGTACTACTCAGGTGACCCTGATGACACAAATAAACCTCCAAGTGGCCTCAATAACTCTCTAAAAGAATGCAAATGACCAACTGTTTGCAAGGAGTATAAATCCTTCCATTCCCCACCATCTAATTGGAGCTGAAGAAACTTCTTAGATGATGGAATGTCTTCAAAAAAAACCAAGAAAGTCCACTTGCCTTGTGAAAAAGAATCTGGGATTTTTCAGAAGTGTTTTGCTATTGCCTCCTTCCTAGTACTGAGAGAATGTGATTCATCCAAAGTCATTCAGCTGGCTTTGTGCCCAAGGCAAAACTAGAACTCACAGTCTCCCAGATTCTATCTGATGCCTCATCCACTACAGCAAACTAACTCTGGATTGAAATGAAAGTCGAAGAAATGGAACTCATCTAAATGATTATAATGCAGCTAGAAGTCCTTGGTATGGTATGGAGAGTTGGGGAAGGTGCTCTGGCCATCTATTGGAATGTGCCATGTACTTTCTGTCACTGCTTGACAATCTTCCTCCTGCTTTGGATTGTTGTGAAGGTCCCAGCCCAGTTAAGCATGGAGTAAAACTACAATATGGTAGTCATGGAGGATTGACTTGCAAAACCTTTTTACACTAGTAAATCACTATCATGGCCTTAAAATTAAAAATTTGAGAGGTTTGTTTTCCTATTTTCATTTCATGTTATGTTAACATGTATAAACACCTATTAGGTGCATTTATGAGAAAGTAACATAAAACATAACCAGCCAAAAATGATTGCAATTTTATTATGCAATATAACTGAATGCAGGAAAGTTATTCAAACAGGACCAATGAAGCTAATGCATTTTCAAACAAGATGGCATATTTATGGCTTAGAAACTATAAACAAATATAACTGGTGAGGTATATAAGAGGTAGGCTGGCATTTTCATTTGTTGCTGATATTAATTCTAAAGGTCATCTTACATGCAATGTGGCATTTGATGCTCTTCATATTTAGCATCTATATTTAAAAATGCAGATAGCGTCAATTGATAATTACTAGGGTCATAACACATCATTATAGTAGAGCTTCCTTTTCCACCAGGGGTAGACAAAAAGACTCAGAAAAATCTTCCTTTCTTTGGTTATTCAGAACTTTTTGAAAAGGAATTGCCATCTTGTTGGATGATAGAACAAGAATGAAAATGGAAGCATAGTGATAAACACCATAATATACAAAACCAGGTTTTGTCCCACTACTACAGCCTTGTATTTGGCTAATACCACGACACCAGTAGGTTGAATATTATCAGTAGAAGAATACTTTCTTTGGAGTAAGGTAACTACTCTGAAACCAATTGTAAAATGACTTCTGTCAAAATCATGAAAAATCACAGAATAGCCAAATTAGCACATCATTTTAAACAAAAAGTAAATACTTTTTACTTGGTATAAGCTGCCTAGAGTTGTCTCTAGGCTAAATAGGCAGCATTCAAATTTAATAAATATCAAAAAAATATAGGGGAATAAATGACTTAAGATCTAATTATTGCGGTGATTTTGACAATGCTGATGGTGTTAAGTGGTGTCCTAGATATTTTGAGAATGCACCCAAGGGACCTATTACTACAGGTACTATCTTTGCTTTCTTTTGCCATGGCCAGTCTACTTTTGTTTGCAGGTCTTTAATTTTTTATGTTCTCAGTTTTTCTCTTCTATTCTCCTGTATTTAGATACTATTGAGACATCTTTGTCTTTCTTATTAATAATTGCTAAGCCTGGAAAGTTGTGTGGCAGTTGCTAGTCTGTTTGAATTCTAAAGTTCCAGAGCACTTTAGCTTCTTTCATGTTCTATTACTTTCTCTATTTTGTGGACCCACCAGTTCTTTCTTTGAGGCCATTTGTCTTTAATTTTTTTCATCTTTATTTATTCTCCTGAACAGAATGTGAAAATTAGTAAGTTAAGCAGCAAAAATGTTTGCCTGAGAGATCTGTTATGAAGAGTCAGCCAAGCAAATTCAACAACTAAAGTAATCTAACCCTGAAATATTGTAAAAGGACCCTATCCAAATGTTATTCAGTTGAAAACACCTACAGGTTTTCCTATGTAAGCAGAAAAAAACAAGCTGGAACTGTATTGCAACATTATGCTTTATATTTCCTAAAAAAAAAAATTGACTCCAGCACAACGGTGTCAGTAATAAATAGTTTAGTATATCACATTACTTACCTTTGCCTTTTTTATTTTTCAAACAGGGTGAACTGCAACATAAAATCAACTACCTATAATCAAGAATGCAAAGGCAATTTGCAATTTTAGCTAGCAATTTCCATTTGGTGGCATGGGCTAAGCTCATATACTTTTCACCTACACAAAAAGTTTGATGGCAGTAATTCTGTCAGTTTCAATTCTGAACTTGGAAACAAGAATTGCTCCCCCTTATGGGTATCATAAAAATACTGTGACAAATGATTTAGAACAGAGGTCCCCAACCTTTTGGGCACCAGGGACCAGTGGAGAGAGGTTTTTACACAGACCAGAGGGGGCGTGGTTTTGTGTGCTGCCTGCATCTTGCGGATGGGGCTTTGCTTGTTTGTGCAGACTGGCTGCTGGCATGCCGCGGCCCAGTACTGGTCCACAGACCGGGGGGGTTGGGGACTCATGATTTAGAAGAGTCCTCTTCTATATTTATGACCGCTGGCTAATTAGTACCTATTCTTGGTGATAACACCTGGACAATTTCTAAATTGGGCCACTTCAAGAAGCAGCTTGAAAATCACTCCATTAAAGACTTTGTGAACTTCAAGACAGCTTGATTATTTCTTGAATTGAACAATTTACTCTTCAGTTGCCACTAACTGGGAGGGAGGGAGGGAGAGAGAGAGAGAGAGAGGGAGGGAGAGGGAGGGAGGGAGAGAGAGAGAATGGGTCATACAGAAAAGGCAATTACTAACTTAAGAATTTAATTGCATCCTAAAACTTGAGGCTTCTATATTTCACTCTTTTTTCTTCAAGTAAACTCATTTATATAAAATGAATTATAAAAATGAGAAAACATGAGCTCTATGTTTTTCTACTAACTCACAGTTGAATATAAAAGAACAACACATATATTTTTAATGCATTTTCATATCCAGTTTGGACTTAACAAAAAATACCTAAGAAAAACCTGGTGTACTTTACATCAGGGGTCCACAACCCCCAGGCTGTAGATCAGCACCGGGCCACCACATGGCAGAAACTGGGTGTCATGCCTCTGTCTGAGCCTGAATCTGCGGAGGAAAATGAACTGGAACAGGACCCTATGGAGGCTGAGGGAGAGGTGTCTGTGGCTTCAGAGGAATGTGGGGAAGAGCACGCCGAGGCAAGCCCTTCAGGATTGGAACAGGAGAGGCAGAGTTCAGGCGATGAGCAAGGGCCCTACCACCTGATCCTAGAGCATGGAGAGGAGGGAACAACGCAGGCAGGCTCAATTACTCAGGAGGAGAGCATCCCGCCCTTCTCCATAAGGAACACCTGGAGATTTGAGATTTAAGGAGATGCTATGGGGAGGGGCATTTGTCAGGAACAAATGCTGATTCCTGGAGTGTGTGTTGTTGTTGATCTCTTGTTCTATGACTTCTGTTTGGGAACCTGGAAACTCGAACTATTGGATTGACTGACCACGTTACCTGAATGTTTAAAGACCTTGGACTGTATTTTGGATTCTCTCTTTTGAAAACTGCTCAGGCAAGCTAGGATTCAAACAGACTTGTTAAGTTTATGTTTTCTTCCTTGTTATCTCGATGGCCTTGAGTACTTTCTTATGCTAATCAGACTGTATTTGAACCTACTTTCAGCCAGAGTCGGCTGAAGGGGTGTGTGTGTTCTTTTGTTGGAGGCTTGCCAGAAAACATGGGAGCATTTGGGGAAAATTTGGAGCAATAAAAGAACTGTTTGAATTGCCAGCTGACTGCATTGCCTCTGTGCTGTGCCCTGGGTCATCATACTGGGCCGTGCAAACAAGCTTCACAGGATGCAGGCAGCACACGAAACCATGCCTCCTCCATCCACTGAAAAACCTTCACAGATCCAATCCCTGGTGCCCAAAAGATTGGGGGCCAGTGCTTTACATGGTAATCTTCATAATTCAATGAGATGCAATCATCTAACAATATCAATTAACTTTCAAGGCACGTTATACCAGCATCATTTAAATAATTATACAGAGTATATATTTTTAACCTGTTATCTTTCCGCGGGGTTGGGAGACATCTGTAGATCTTCATATTAACAAAGATATTACTTGGATAATGGAAAATCATTTAAAAACTCCAAATTAGAGGATATTCTTGTCAAATGTCTGTTCTGGAGAACTCTCTTTTAACAAGAAAAAATAAAGCATATTGTTTTTAGTCTAGTTTGAAAAAAAATGCCATAAAAACATATTGCCATAGTCAGGCTAGAGACTTAGTCTCTAAAGAAACAGTGCAAATTATTAATGAGGCAATGGTTCTGCTTTAGTGCAGTAGATACATTGACAGAAAATATAATACTGCATACAAGTAATATGCACCAATCTTTTCTGCAAAATATATATGGAAATGGCTAGAGGAATATGCCCAAACAAAGCACTTTTTAAAGTAATTGTTTCTATCTAGACCAGTGGTTTTCAACCTGTGGGTCGGGACCCCATTTGGGGTCGAACGACCATTTCACGGGGGTCGCCAAACAATGCAGTCCGCCATTTTTTCCCCCTTTTCCTTAGCTGTGCTACTCCCTTTTATTCTATTGGCTTTTGAAAACCAATAGAATAGACTCTCTTGAATAGAGTCTAATTCTATTGGCTTTCAAAAGCCAATAGGAATTGTCCAGGCTGTCTCTGCCCTGCTGAGCCCGCCAAAAGTCACATTCTGCAAACGGTGCTGCACCAGTTGAGTAGTCCTCGACTTACGACCAGTTGAGTAGTCCTCAACTTACGACCGGTTGGGGGTCGCGGCACTAAAAAGGTTGAGAACCACTGATCTAGACTTTTAGGAAATCTGGATGGATGAAAACAACACACATTTCTTATCTTTATTTATTTTTATTCAAAGCTTCTTACATATTTCTCATCCTCAAAAAAAGTCATTGCTTTTCCTTCCAGCCATTTAGATTTTTAAAAAGAAAGGATTTTTTTCTCCACTGAAAAAGGAAAGTGATCAAAAACTAAGAAATGAAATACAGGGTTACGTTATAGGTTGGCTTATCTTGTCCATAGAAAAGGCAGACTCTTTTTCAAACTTACAGCAGTCTGGGTAAGTATGAAACAAGAAGGCCAAGTAAACAGACTAGACAGATTTATATTTATTTTTATTTCTCATTACTCCCTGCACATATAAGAGGACTGAAGCTGAATTTGTAGAGAAGACTGGTTCTTAAGCCAAACTTTCTTTGTCAGCTCATTATCTTGGATCCCTGTATCATTATCCCAATCAACATTAACTCTGTCTAGGTAGAAATATTTACAGAAATGTGCACATAATGATATATATATATAATAAGCATTACTTAAGAAAAAAGTTATAGTGCATCAAATGTCCTTCTAACTGTAGCATAAAAAATAGGCTGAAAGACATGTTTTAAATAATCCAGAAATATAGAATTCTGACACTCTCCTTACCACCAAATACTAGCACAAAGCTAACAAATTCACTTGAAATGGTGAGGCAGCATGAGGTGGACTTTATGCAGTTTAGAGAGAGTGATAATGTTGAAATGGAACCGGTTTTCCATTGAGGCAGCAGAAACATTCTGAAGAACATGGGGACCTTCAATAGGAGGCAGCTGCATATCTTCTCCAACTTAATCAGTTTTTCTTCTTTGGAATGGCCTTTTCAATTATGCTTTTTTCTTCTGCTTGTTTTTTTATCTTGCCAAAAAGAGAAGAAGGTTTAAAAATGATGATTATGCAACTCTTCCTCTGCATGTGCAATTAATATTTCTATAGTTGGCCCATAAAAAAAAGTTTGTCCTTGAAATGAAAGAGAAACATTGGAAGAGAAATTCTGTCATTAGACATTCTCTGCCAGACTCTTCATTTGCACTTCTAAATATGACAGATTCATGTTGTCTGTCTAGTTTATGATGTAAGATTTATATGATCCTTAAAACATTTCAACTATAGGAATCATTTGACTTTTCCTATTGCTGGCATAGGGAATAGGCAACCATTTAGCTTGCTTTCATGTTGTGATTTCAATATGACAGGATGTGAAACGCAGCAGCAAGAACAATTCTAGCTAGAAATTACAAAGTTGTGAAAATACCTGTACCTCTTAAAACCTAAAAAATATAGGGCAATATCTACAAAGTACTTTAGAGTTTCAGTTCTATATCCATTATTGTTGAATCAATAGGGATTGCTTAGGAGTAGACTTGTACAGATTTGCAGTCTGAGTCTGAAAGAAGACAAGAGGAACATAGGGGAAAATAGATTGTATGTGTATATGTGTGTATTGATGCAATTTTACTTCCACTGAATTAAACAAATTATTTTTGAAATATCGTTTTTAGAAATCTATAAGTCAGCCAGCTGACTGCATCAAAATTAAAACAGAAAAATATGTTCTATCAGTACATTTTTAGTGTATTGAAAGAAAAGGGAGGGTACTTTGGAATACTATCTGACAAATTGATTGCTCTGTCTATAAACAAAGCAGGTGTCATTTGGAGAGAAGGGAGGGGAGATGAAAGGGGAAGGGAGGTTCATATTGGTCAGAGATGCTGTCCCAAACAGCATATGGATGCCAGAAAATTTGTTTCTACCATTTTAAATGTACTGATAGTATAGACTGGAATAGAAACGTATTTGGACTGTGCACTTCCCCAAACAGACAAAAAAACATAAATACTTAAAGCAGAGAGGGTCATCTGTTAATACGTGGTGACTATATTTATTAGGAGCCCCATGGGACACTAGTAGACATTGTGATATCATCTTCAATAAGGACAACTTAGGAGGATCTATGTCTTTTAAACTACCAGAGGTTAAAGGGATAACATTAGTACCTTAAGCTTTAAGCATCTATTTAGCAATTTGATTTCTCCAAATCATGAATATTTCTCTAACTTTACCTCAAATGGACAATTTAGATTTTAGAAATTGAAAAATATGGTTCTGTAACAAAAAAACTACATTACTTTGACAAAAATGCTTATTTATCATATTTATATTCTGCTTTTCTTTGTTGAAACAATCTAAAAGTGAGTGATTGTAACGTTCCTGCTTAGGAATAATTAATATCTTCTCTGGGTTAAGGCATAAATCAGTAGTCATGTTTAACATGACATTGGAGAATGAAATTAGACATGATTTAAATATGTTTTTGTGTTTAGTGGAAGGGGTATATAAATTAACAGAACTGATAGATAATATATTTAGAAATAACAAAATAACAGAGTAGGAAAGGACCTTGACTGTCTTCTAGTCCAACCTCCTGCTCAAGCAGGAGACCCTATACCTTTTCAGACAAATGGCTGTCTTAAAATCTCCAGTGATGGAAGGCAACCCTTTCCAATGATTAATTGTTCTCACTGTCAGGAAATTTCTCCTTCTTCTGCTGCCTTAAGGAAAATTCTAGAGCAAGTCATTGCTTTGAGAGGTGGGGAGAAAGGAATAGGCTTACCTGTCTTCTCTATGCTTTTCTTGCACTCCTGAACATGTTACGCTTGTTTCTTTTCCTGGAAAATTCTCTTCACTCATGTCACTATAACTGTCACTAAACAGAAAAGAATAAATAATTTAAGAATCCAGTTTTTACATAAAGTTTCTCAACTATCTATTTCTTACTGCAAAAGCAATCAGCATTGTTTTTTCAGATCTGTTCATATTGATGCAAGAATTAAATCAACTAACTCACTCATTGAAATCAATGGTGCTTAAAAATACTTAGCTTTGGCTTGATTCAGTCCTTAGGGTAATTATACAGTACTCATTTCATCATCTGTCTTCCTTTAGAAGGCATGTTAATTACCCCAAGAGGAATAAGAACTTCATTCTGTAACCATGTGATAAATTACCAAAATATAGAATATTAATCATAGGAAATAATAATTCATAAATGATGTGGTTGGCTGAATCAACTCTATTTTCATCCAATGAATTTGATATTAAGAAATTATTTTAATATTTTTTATAGTAGGATAAATCTACAAAGCCACTTTATGTTTTAAGAGCCATGGTGGTGCAGTGGTTAGAATGCAGTATTGCAGGCTAACAATGGAGACTGCAAGCAGTTCGCTTCAAGGTTGATTCAACCTTCCTTCCTTACGAGGATCCAAATGAGGACCCAGATTGTTGGGAGCAATATGCTGACTCTGTAAAATGCTTAGAGAGGATGGTAAAGCACTCTGAAGCAGTATATAAGTCTAAGCGCTATTTCTATTTAAAACAGTGTTTCACACGAGTCCGAAAGCTTGGAAGACAAAACCTCTGGTCCCAGTGACCGATCCAGATTGGATCCTACAGTGTTTCCCAAACTTGGCAGCTTTAAGATGTGTTGATTCTGACTCCAGAATTTCCAGCCAGTTGCCAAGTTTAAGAAATACTGCTTTAGAATGTAAAGGTTTTTTTTAATCCTGCTGGATCCAGAGAAAGATAAGTGGAGTTCTTGGTGTTTTAGTGCTACCTTTTCCCTTCTTAGTATCTTAATATTTATTGAAAAATTCTGTAGAGGACAAATCAAGGAAATAACAATGATTATAGTATGTGGTTTTATGTATTATACCAATCCAATCACTATGGTTTGTATACTACTCTTTATGACTTGCATGACAACTGTGACTCAACATTCAAAATATTTTGCATATTGTAGCATTTTGTGTGAATGTAGTCTTTTTTTTTATTGAAAATTTTTAAATTTTACAAAACAATACGGTTCCCTTCCCCAAACCCCCCAAACCCTCCCATGCCCTCCCCCGACCTTCCCAGAGCTGAATACAGGCTTAATTAATATTTTTTCAAAAAGTCTTAAAACAAATATAAACCATAAACAAATCTAAATACATTAATTAAAGAAATTGTAAAGTAGTTAACAATAATATATGTATATAAAAAAACAAAAATACAAGGAAATACGAGAAAATAGGAAGAAAGAAAAAGGAAAGTCTATAAAATATCTTAAATTTTAAGTATAAGTTATTGAAAAGCTAAATAATATTTTTTTATATCCAACTTATATTGTATAAAGTCTATGCATTTTTTCCATACCAAAAAATACTTCTCTTGCGATTGGTCTTTCAAGAAAGCGGAAATCTTTGCCATTTCCGCCAAATAAGAAACTTTAAAAAACCACTCTTGCAAGGTAGCAAAGATTCCTTCTTCCAACATTGCCCTACTAACAACCTTGCTGCTGTGATTAAATTTAACATCAATATAGTCTCTTTAGTATCACAATCAGAAACAATACCTAACAAAAACAGTTGTGGAGTAAATTTTACCCTTCTTCTAAAAATTCTTTGAATATTCCACCATATCTTAATCCAAAAAGCTTTTATATTTTTACATGACCACCAGATATGATAATAAGTAGCATCCAAACATCCACATCTCCAACATTTAGGCTGTAAGTCAGGATACATACGAGACATTTTTTGTGGATCAAGGTGCCATCTATAAAACATTTTGTAAAAATTTTCCCTTAAATTTTGGGCTTGTGTAAATTTAACATTCCTCACCCAAATAATTTCCCAAGTATCTAATAGAACCGGTTCATCAAAATTTTGTGCCCATTTAACCATACATTCTTTAACTAATTCTACTTCTGAATCCAATTCTACTAACACCCCATAAATTCTCTTAATATGGGTTCGTCTTTGATCTTTTATTTGTTTTAATAAATTCTCATCTTCTCTAAGTAAACCCACATTACGATCTATCTTCCACCTCTCCACTATTTGTCTATAATGAAACCATGAGTAAATAATATTTTCTTGTATTAAATCTTCCAAAGATTTTAATTGCCAATTTTTACCATCCCATCTAAGTAGTTGTGCATAAGAAACGCTATCCATCTTGACTCCTCTCCTTATCCCTTCAATCGCATGCCCCGGTATAGCCCATAATGGAATTTTAAAATCACTTCTATAATATTTCCTCCAAACCCGAAGTAAAGAAATCCTTATAATATGAGATTTAAAGACCCTATCAACCTTTTTATTAAAAATTAAATAGGCATGCCATCCAAAAAGTAAATCCCAACCCTCTAAGAGGAGTATTTCTACATTTGTTAAATTAACCCAATCACTTATTAATGTTAAAACCACAGCATCATAATACAATTTCAAATTCGGTACCTTGAGTCCACCTCTCTCACGAATATCCTGTATAATTTTAAGTTTTACTCTTGGTTTTTTCCCTGCCCAGATAAATTTGTTAATACCTTTCTGCCATTCATTTAAATTAACCTCATTCTTTAAAATAGGTATCATTTGAAATAAAAAAAGAAACTTTGGCAAAACATTCATTTTAATTGCCGCAATTCTTCCCAAAAGAGATAATTGCAACTTCTCCCAATTTTCCAAATCTCTTTGTATATTGACCCACAGCCTTTCATAGTTATTTTTGTACAATTTTGCATTAGAAACAGATAAAATAACCCCCAGATATTTTACCTTATTGACAACCTCAAAATCTGTCAACTTAACCAAAGTCTGCTTATCCAGATTAGTCATATTTTAGGCAATATTTTAGTCTTATTGTTATTAATTTTAAAACCCAAAACCTGTCCATACTGATGTATCAATTGTAATAACTCTATTACAGAATAAGTAGGTTGAGATAAGGTAACCACCAAGTCATCTGCGAAAGCCCTTAATTTATATTCTTTTTTATTAACTTCTATTCCTTTTATTTGCTGTGATTCTCAAATTTTAATCAACAATATTTCCAAAGTTAAAACAAACAGCAATGGTGACAATGGACAACCCTGTCTAGTCCCCTTCTCTATTGTAAACACCTCTGACAAACCCCCATTAACTATAAGTTGTGCCGTTTGCTTTTGCTAAATAACACCAAGAGCTTGTAAAATTTTTTCTCCAAAATTCATTTTCTCAATTAATCTTAACATAAATTGCCAATTCAGCTGGTCAAAAGCTTTTTCAGCATCTAAAAATATCAATCCTGGAGAAACTTGATTATTTTTATCTAAATATTCTAATGTTAATAATTTGTCTGACATTATTCTTCATGTACCTTCCAGTTATAAAACCCGTTTGATCCATATGTATTACATGATGCAAAACCCTCATAAGCCTGTTGGCTAAAATTTTTGAAAAGATCTTGTATTCTACATTTAAGAGAGATATAGGTCTATAATTCTTTGGTAAGGTGAGATCTTGATCTTCTTTTAGAATCAAAGATATAAAAGCTCTACCCCATGACGGGGGAATCTCTGAACCCTGTAATATATTATTAAAAACCTCACTTAAAGGTTGAGTCATCTCTTGTACCAATGTTTTGTAATAAATAGATGTCAAACCATCCATACCCGGTGCCTTACCTAATTTTAATTCTTTAATTACTGTCTCAATCTCCTCACTAGTAATCAAACCATTAATTTCTTGTTTCTGATCTTCTGTTAATTTAGGAAAGTTAGCTTCATTTAAATAATTATCTATATCTGAAACCTGTACTTTAGTACTCATATATAATTTTTGGTAATAATCTAAAAAGGATTTCTTAATCAACTCCTTCTGATATACCAATTTACCATTATAATTTATTTTATCTATAGTTCTCTGTCTCTGCTTCTTTCTCAGTTGGTAAGCCAACCATCTCCCTGGTTTATTAGCATTACAAAATGTATTTTGTTTCATATACAGTAAATTAGTTGCAGTTTGATCAGCCATAAACATATTAAATTGTGATTTAAGCAATTTTATAGATTCCTTAACCTTCTCATCTATAGGATTTAAAATCAAAGCTTTTTCTTTTAATTTAATCTCATCTTCCAACTCCTTACGTTTCTGCATCGGCTTCTGTCTATGAACATTATTCATTTGTATCAAAATCCCCCGCATGTAGGCTTTACCTGCATCCCAGACCACTGACACTGAAGTTCCCTTATGCATATTTAAAGCAAAATAATCCTTTAATTGCTCCTTTAACTTTTGAACATTCTTTTCTTGTCTAAATAAATTTTCATTCATCCTCCACGATCTCCTCTTTTTCATCAACCAATTCCATCCAAACTGGACTGTGATCCATCAATGTCCTGGGAAATTTTTTTTTTTTAATTGAAAATTTATAAGATTTTACAATACAAAAACAAAACAATTTTCCCCATCCCTCCCCAACCCTCCCCTTCCCTCCCCCGACTATCCCAGAGCTGGATATAGGCTTAATTAGAATTTCTTCAAAGAATCTTAAGAAAAGTGTAAAATATAGATAAATCTATACATTACTTAAACAAATTACTAAATAATTAACAACAATAAACTATAAACAAATCTAAATACATTACTTAAACAAGTTATAAAATAATTAAAGGTAATATATATATATATATATATATATATATATATATATAAAGAAAAATAGAAAAGAGGAAAGAAGAAAATAATAATAATAATAAAAAGAAAGAAAAAAAAGGAAAAAAAGTTTGGCTTTTCAAGAAAATTGGCTTTTCAATATAAATTATTAAAAAGCTAAATAATATTTTTTAATATCCATCTTGTGTTGTATAAAATCTATCCATTTCCTCCATACCACAACATACTTCTCTTGAGATTGATCCTTCAGGAAAGCCGAAATCTTTGCCATTTCCACCAGATAAGAAACTTTAAAAAGCCACTCTTGCAAGGTAGGCAGAGATTCCTTCTTCCAACATTGTGCTACTCATAACCTTGCAGCTGTGATTAAATTTAACATCAATGTGATATCTTTAGTATCACAATCTATAACAATACCTAATAAAAACAATTGTGGGGTAAACTTTACCCTCCTTCTAAAAATTCTTTGAATATTCCACCATATCTTAATCCAAAAAGCTTTTATATTTTTACACGTTCACCAAATATGATAATATGTAGCATCCAGACTTCCACATCTCCAACATTTAGGCTGTAGATCAGGATACATACGAGACATTTTTTGTGGATCAAGATGCCATCTATAAAACATTTTATAAAAGTTCTCCCTTAAATTTTGGGCTTGCGTAAATTTAACGTTCTTCACCCAAATAATTTCCCAGGTATCTAATAGTACCGGTTCACCAAAGTTTTGTGCCCATTTAATCATACATTCTTTGACTAACTCTGCTTCTGAGTTCAATTCTACTAAGACCCCATAAATTCTCTTAATGTGAATTCGCCTTTGATCTTTTATTTGTTTAAACAGATTCTCATCTTCTCTAAGCAAACCCACATTCCGATCTATCTTCCACCTATCCATTATTTGTCTGTAGTGAAACCATGAATATATAATATTTTCCTGTGCTAAATCTTCCATAGATTTTAACTGCCAATTTTTACCATCCCACCTGAGTAATTGTGCATAAGAAACGCTATCCATCCTAACCCCTCTTCTTATCCCTTCAATCGCATGCCATGGAATAGCCCATAGTGGAATTTTAAAATCATTTCTATAATATTTCCTCCAAACCCGAAGTAAGGAGGTCCTCATAATATGAGATTTGAAAACCCTATCAACCTTTTTATTAAAAATTAGATAGGCATGCCATCCAAAAATTAAATCCCAACCCTCCAAGAGGAGTATTTCCACATATGTTAAATTAACCCAATCACTTATTAATGTTAAAACCACTGCATCATAATACAACTTCAAATTCGGTACCTTGAGTCCACCTCTCTCACGAATATCTTGCATAATTTTAAGTTTTACTCTAGGTTTTCTCCCTGCCCAGATAAATTTATTAATACCTTTCTGCCATTCATCTAAGTTAACCTCATTCTTTAAAATGGGTATCATTTGAAATAAAAAAAGAAACTTTGGCAACATATTCATTTTAATCACCGCAATTATTCCCAAAAGAGATAATTGCAGCTTTTCCCAATTTTTCATATCTCTTTGTATATTGACCCACAGCCTTTCATAGTTATTTTTATAGTTTTGCATTGGAAACAGATAAAGTAACCCCCAAGTATTTTACCTTATTGACAACCTCAAAATCTGTCAAATTAACCAACACCTGCTTATCCAAATTAGTCATATTTTTAGGCAATATTTTAGTCTTATTATTATTAATTTTAAAACCCGAGACTCGTCCATATTGATATATCAATTGTAATAACTCTATTACAGAATGAGTAGGTTGAGATAAGGTAACCACCAAATCATCTGCAAAAGCTCTTAGTTTATATTCTTTCTTATTAACTTCCATTCCTTTTATTTGCTGTGAATCTCGAATTTTAATCAACAATATTTCCAAAGTTAAAACAAACAGCAACGGTGACAATGGGCAACCCTGTCTAGTTCCCTTCTCTATTGTAAACACCTCTGACAAACCCCCATTAACTATAAGTTGTGCCGTTTGTTTTTGATAAATAAGACCAACAGCTTGTAAAATTTTTTCTCCAAAATTCATTTTGTCAACTAATCTTAACATAAATTGCCAATTCAATTGATCAAAGGCTTTTTCAGCATCTAAAAATATCAACCCTGCAGGAATTTGATTATTTTTATCTAAATATTCTAATAAATTAATAATTTGCCTAACATTATTCTTCATATACCTTCCAGTTATAAAACCTGTTTGATCTGTATGTATAACATGATGCAAAACCCTCATAAGCCTATTAGCTAAAATTTTTGCAAAAATCTTATAATCTACATTTAAAAGAGATATAGGTCTGTAATTCTTTGGTAAGGTAAGATCTTGATCTTCTTTTGGAATTAGAGATATAAATGCTCTGCCCCATGACGGGGGAATCTGAGAACCCTGTAATATGTTATTAAAAAGCTCAGTTAAAGGTTGAATCATTTCTTGTACCAGAGTTTTATAAAAAGTAGATGTCAAACCATCCGTACCCGGTGCTTTACCTAATTTTAATTCTTTAATCACCTTCTCAATTTCCGCACTAGTAATCAAACCATTAATTTCTTGTTTTTGAAATTCTGTTAATTTAGGGAAGTTGGCTCCATTTAAGTAGTTATCTATATCTAAAATCTGCACTTTGGTACTCTTGTATAATTTTTTTTTTAATTGAAAATTTTTAAAATTTTACAAAATAAGAAAAAACAACCCTCCCCAACCCATCCCAACCCTCCCAGTCCCTCCCTCAACTTTCCCAGAGCTGAATATAGGCTTAATTAAATTTTCTTGAATTCTTAAAAAAAATATATATATAAACCATAGATAAGTCTAAATACATTACTTAAACTACTAATAGAATAATTAACAATAATATATATATAAAAAAGAGATAAATATTAAAGAAAAAAAAAGAAAATACCTAAAAAAAAGAAGAATAAAGAGAAAGAAAGAAGAAAAGAAATATAAGAAAATAAAATAATAATAAAACATATAAAGAAAAAGAAAAAATAATACAATCTATAAAATATTAAAATTTGTATATAAATTATTGATAAACTAAGTAATATTTTTTATATCCAACTTATGTTGTATAAAATCTATCCATTTTTCCCATACCACAAAAAACTTCTCTTGCGATTGATCCTTTAAAAAAGCCGAAATCTTTGCCATTTCCGCCAGATAGGATACTTTAAAAAACCACTCTTGCAAAGTAGGCAAAGATTCCTTCTTCCAATATTGCCCTACTAACAACCTTGCAGCTGTAATTAAATTTAACATCAATATAACCTCCTTAGTATCACAATCGGTAACAATACCTAGCAAAAACAATTGTGGGGTAAATTTTACCCTCTTTCTAAAAATTCTTTGAATATTCCACCATATCTTAATCCAAAAGGCTTTTATATTTTTACACGACCACCAAATATGGTAATAAGTAGCATCCAAACAACCACATCTCCAACATTTGGGCTGTAAGTCGGGATACATACGAGACATTTTTTGTGGATCAAGGTGCCATCTATAAAACATTTTATAAAAATTCTCCCTTAAGTTCTGGGCTTGTGTAAATTTAACATTTCTCACCCAGATGATTTCCCAGGTATCTAGTAGAACTGGTTCACCAAAATTTTGTGCCCATTTAATCATACATTCTTTAATTAATTCTGGTTCTGAGTCCAATTCTACTAGCAACCCATAAATTCTCTTAATATGAGTTCGTCTTTGATCTTTTACTTGTTTAACAAAATTTTCATCTTCTCTAAGCAAGCCCACATTACGATCTATCTTCCATCTGTCCACTATTTGTCTGTACTGAAACCATGAATATATAATATTTTCTTGTGCTAAATCTTCCAAAGATTTTAACTGCCAAATTTTACCATCTCATCTAAGCAATTGTAAATAAGAAACACTATCCATCTTAACTCCTCTCCTTATCCCCTCTATCGCATGCCAAGGTATAGCCCATAATGGTATTTTAGAATCACTTCTGTAGTATTTCCTCCAAAACTGAAGTAGAGAAATCCTTATAATATGAGATTTAAAAACCCGGTCAACTTTTTTATTAAAAATTAAATAGGCATGCCATCCAAAAAGTAAATCCCAACCCTCCAAGAGAAGTATTTCTACATTTGTTAAATTAACCCAATCACTAATTAATGTTAAGGCCACAGCATCATAATACAATTTCAAATTCGGTACCTTGAGTCCACCTCTCTCACGAATATCTTGTATAATTTTAAGCTTTACTCTTGGTTTTTTCCCCGCCCAGATAAATTTATTGATACCTTTCTGCCATTCATTTAAATTGACCTCATTCTTTAAGATAGGTATCATTTGAAATAAGAAAAGGAATTTAGGCAGGACATTCATTTTAATCGCCGCAATTCTTCCCAAAAGAGATAATTGCAACTTCTCCCAATTTTTCAAGTCTCTTTGTATCCTGACCCACAACCTTTCATAATTATTTTTATACAATTTTACATTAGAGACAGATAAAGTAACCCCCAAATATTTTACCTTATCAACAACCTCAAAATCTGTCAGATTAACCAATGTCTGCTTATCCATATTAGTCATATTTTTGGGTAGTATTTTAGTCTTATTGTTATTAATTTTAAAGCCTGAAACCCGTCCATATTGATATATCAATTGTAATAACTCTATTACAGAGTGAGTAGGTTGGGACAGGGTAACCACCAAGTCATCTGCAAAAGCTCTTAGTTTATATTCTTTTTTGTTAACTTCTATTCCTTTTATTTGCTGTGATTCTCGAATTTTAATCAACAATATTTCCAAAGTTAAAACAAACAGCAAAGGTGACAATGGACATCCCTGTCTAGTCCCCTTTTCTATTGTAAAAACCTCTGACAAGCCCCCATTAACTATAAGTTGTGCCGTTTGTTTTTGATAAATAGCACCAAGAGCTTGTGAAATTTTTTCTCCAAAGTTCATTTTATCGATTAGTCTTAACATAAATTGCCAATTCAATTGGTCAAAAGCTTTCTCAGCATCTAGAAATATCAATCCTGCAGAGACTTGATTATTTTTATCTAGATATTCTAATAAGTTAATAATTTGTCTGACATTATTCTTCATATACCTTCCAGTTATAAAACCCGTTTGATCCTTATGTATAATCTGACACAAAACCCTCATAAGCCTATTAGCTAATATTTTTGCAAAAATCTTATAATCTACATTTAAAAGAGATATAGGTCTATAATTCTTTGGTAGAGTAAGATCTTGATCTTCTTTTGGAATTAAAGATATAAAGGCTCTGCCCCATGACGGGGGAATCTCTAAACCCTGTAATATATTATTAAAAAGCTGTCTTAAAGGTTGAATCATCTCTTGTACCAAAGTTTTATAATAAATAGATGTCAAACCATCCGTACCCGGTGCTTTACCTAATTTTAATTCTTTAATCACTGTCTCAATTTCCTCACTAGTAATTGGACTATTAATTTCTTGTTTCTGATCTTCTGTTAATTTAGGGAAATTGGCTTCATTTAAATAATTATCTATATCTGAGACCTGTATTTTAGTACTCTTATATAATTTTTGATAATAATCTAAAAAAGATTTCTTAATCAACTCCTTCTGATATACCAATTTACCATTATGATTTATTTTATCTACAATTCTCTGTCTCTGTTGCTTTCTGAGTTGGTAAGCCAACTATCTCCCTGGTTTATTAGCATTACAAAGTGTATTTTGTCTCATATACAGTAAGTTAGTTGCAGTTTGATCAGCCATCAACATATTAAATTGTGATTTAAGCTATTTTATAGATTCTTTAACCTTTTCATCTGTAGGATTTGAAATCAAAATTTTTTCTTTTAATCTAATCTCTTCTTCCAAATCCTTACGTTTCTGAATCTGCTTTTGTCTGTGAGTATTATTCATTTGTATCAAGATCCCACGCATGAAGGCTTTACCTGCATCCCATACCATTGACATTGATGTTCCCTTATGCATATTTAAAACAAAATAATCCTTTAAATGCTCTTTTAATTTTTGAACATTCTTTTCTTGTCTAAATAAGTTCTCATTAATCCTCCATGATCTCCTCTCCTCTTTTTCATCCGCCAACTCCATCCAAACTGGACTGTGGTCCGTCAAAGTCCTAGGAAAAATCTTAGCATTCTTTACCCTAAAGTATAAATCAGTTGTAATCAAGAAAAAATCAATTCTTGAAAAGGATTGGTGTCTGTCTGAAAAGAAAGTAAAGTCTCTCTCCTCCTGATTGCGTTCCCGCCAGTAGTCTCTCAGCTCCCAGTCCTCTTTCAAATCAAAAAAGGCTTTAGGTAGTTTAGCCTGTTTAAAAAAAGTAGAAGATCCTTTTTTGTCTCTTTGTATATCTAACACACCATTCCAATCACCCATTAATATCACAGATCTATAATCCAACAAAGTTAATTTCTGATGTAACAATCTGTAAAATTGTTCCTGTTGTTGGTTTGGTGCATACAACCCCACTATAAGTATTTTCTTCCCATATAAACCAACCTCAATCATAACATATCTCCCTTGAAGATCAGATTCTACCAAACAGGCTGATAAGTTTTGCTTAACATAAATGACTACTCCCCCTTTTTTCCCAGGAGCAGAAGATACAAAATGAGATCCCAAACGAGCATTGGCTAAATGTTTTTGGTCTTTAGATAAAATATGTGTTTCCTGCAAACAAATAATATCATTATTATGTTGCTTTAAGTAATGAAAGATTTTCTTTCTCTTTTGGGGGGAATTAAGGCCATTAGCATTCCAGGTCAGGAGCTTTACCATCTCCCTTAACCAAGAGCCTGGAGAAGACTGCTTGAAGATCTGCCATAGAAGAATGTGCTGCAGAACTCTTGGGTCTTGCTCCTCCCACCGGCAATGAAGCAATTTCTTGAAGAGATTCTTTAACTTCTTTCTTCTGTTGTTCCTTTTCCTTGCGTCTATGTGCTGCACGGGTCATTCTTTGCTCTTTGATCTCTGTTTGTCGCGACCACTCCACCTGTGGCTTTCCAGCAACCATCACACTTTGTCCTTCAGACTGTTGTTCCACCTCTTTACCATCCAAAGCTTTCTGCATCATAAATGATGGTGAGCCTGCTCCCAGGACCGAACTATAAAACTCCTTTGCTTTAGTAACTGTATTGAGTCTGTAATGCGTCCCCGCATGGCTCACAACAATACCCGTCGGAATCTCCCATCTGAATGGCATCATTCTTGTTTTAAGTTCATTAGCTAGAAAAGCAAAATCTTTTCTCTTTCTTAAAATTTTAGATGGGATCTCCTTTAAGATAATGACATCTTGAGCAGCAATCTGAAACCTCTTATTATAGAAAGCTTGTATAATTTCATTACGCAGAGATCTCTTTGCAAAATAAATCACCACATCTCTTGGTAAATTCTTCTGTTTTGCGACCCAGGAATTAACTCTGTAAACTTTTTCCACTTCTCTAAGTATTCCATCTTTCTCCCTATTCAGAATAACAGCAAAGTCATTTACCACAATTTCTGCCAGATCTTGTTGCATATCCTCTTTCAGACCCCTGATTCTTAAAGCATATTCCATTTCCCTATACTGAGACATAACAATGTCATCTTGTGAAATTTCCATCTTTTTTTCCATGCCTTCAAATTTATCTTCCAGGGTATCAACCTTTTCTGCAACCTCTTCAACCCTTGAATCAAGCTTCTCAACCACAGAAGCCAGTCCTGATAGAGCCATAACTATATCTTGCCTCAGAATAGTGTTATTCTGCTCTAACAGGTTCTTCATTTCTCCTCTGATTTGAGTTTTATTCTGATCTAAAAGCTCCTTCATTTCCCCTCTAATTTCAGTTTTGTTCTGATCTAAGAGGTCCTTCATTTCCTCTCTGATTTGAGATACAGCATTTCCCATTATATCTTTCATGTCTTGTACAGATAATACTGGCAGAGGAGGAGAAGATGGTGGTGTAACTTTAGGTTGTTGTACCGGTGTAGCTTTAAGTTGTTGTACCGATAAGATCGCAGGGGAAGAAGCCACCTTAGGAACTGTAGAAGCTGCTTGCCTCTTTGAAGCCATTTTTTAAAAAAGGAAAAATCTTATTTCCTCTTCCTTCTTCTTAAAGAAAATACAATAAAAAATCCTCTAGAAAAAAATAAAAAGCAAAGGAGAGTTTAAAAGCTATTTCAAAAACACAAAAAAAGTTTAAAAAGTTTAAATAGAAAAAACTAAATAGTCCATAACCTTCCGTTTGACTCGCTTTCTTCTGAGAAAAAAAAAGCACTTTCAAATCGCCATTTTACTTTCACTCTCCACACAAGCAAAAAACAAAGAAAAAGAAAAGAAAATCAGCCTAAACTAAAAAGTAAATAAAAAATCAATAAGTCCAATCCTTTATCCAGCTCTGTCCGCTTTTAAAAATCACTCACCCGGTCCTTTTAAGCGTGCGGAGATGGTAGCGACGTTTCGCTTTGTTCCCGAAGGAACAGAGACAGCTGGGAGGCGGAGGCAGCCCGAACTCCGAGGGAGCTCTCTTTCTACCCCCCAGAAAAAAAATCCTGGGGGGTTTAAGAGGCTCTACCTCTATTTGGGTAATTCTCTACCCCCTCCCTTCACCCGGGAGGGGGATTTCGAGCCGCGGGACAGCTGATCTCTGCTGTGCTCCGCGGTTCTCACGCCATCCCAGGAGGACGACTACAATGTAGCCGCCATCATCGACGCTATCCACTGGAAGTCCTCACTCTTGTATAATTTTTGATAATATTCTAAAAAAGATTTCTTAATCAAATCCTTCTGGTAAACCAATTTACCATTATAGTTTATTTTATCTATAGTTCTCTGTCTCTGTTTCTTTCTCAGTTGATAAGCCAGCCATCTCCCTGGTTTATTAGCATTACAAAATGTATTTTGTTTCATATATAATAAATTAGTTGCAGTTTGATCAGCCATCAACATATTAAATTGTGATTTAAGCAATTTTATAGATTCCTTAACCTTCTCATCTGTGGGATTTGAAATCAAAATTTTTTCTTTTAATTTAATCTCGTCTTCCAGTTCATTACGTTTCTGAGTCTGCTTCTGTCTATTAATATTATTCATTTGTATCAAAATCCCTCGCATGAAAGCTTTACCTGCATCCCATACCATTGACATTGAAGTTTCCTTATGCATATTTAAAACAAAATAACCCTTTAAGTGCTCTTTTAACTTTTGAACATTCTTTTCTTGTCTAAATAAATTTTCATTCATCCTCCACGATCTCCTCTCCTCTTTTTCATCGACCAGTTCCATCCAAACTGGACTATGATCCGTCAATGTCCTGGGAACAATTTTAACATTCTTTACCCTAAAATATAAATCCGTCGTAATCAAAAAAAAAATCAATTCTTGAAAAGGATTGATGTCTATCCGAAAAGAAAGTAAAATCTCTCTCCTCCAGGTTATGTTCACGCCAATAATCTCGCAGCTCCCAGTCCTCTTTCAAATCAAAAAAAGCTTTAGGTAGTTTAGCCTGTTTAAAAGAAATAGAGGATCCTTTTTTATCTCTTTGTGTATGTAAAACACCATTCCAGTCTCCCATTAATATAACAGATCTATAATCCAACAAAGTTAATTTTTGATGTAGCAGTCTGTAAAATTGTTCCTGTTGTTGGTTTGGTGCATACAGTCCCACTATAAGTACTTTCTTACCATACAAACCAACTTCAATCATAACATATCTCCCTTGATATGTTATGATTGAAGGCTGATAAGTTTTGCTTAACATAGATAACTACTCCCCCTTTTTCCCCAGGAGTAGAAGATACAAAATGGGATCCCAGACGAGCATTAACTAAATATTTTTGATCTTTAGATGTAATATGTGTTTCCTGCAAGCAAATAATGTCATTATTATGTTGCTTTAAATAATGATAAATTTTCTTTCTCTTTTGAGGGGAATTGAGGCCATTAGCATTCCATGCCAGGAACTTTACCATCTCCCTTAACCAGAAGCCTGGAGAAGACTGCTTGAAGATCTGCCATTGAGGAATGTGCTGCAGAGTTCTTGGGTCTTGCTCCTCCCACAGGCACCGAGGCAACTTCTTGAAGAACTTCTTTAGCTTCTTTCTTCTGTTGTTCCTTTTCCTTACGTCTATGTGCTGCGCGAGTCATTCTATGCTCTTTAATCTCTGCTTGTTGCAGCCACTCCACCTGTGACTTTCCAGCATCCATCAATACTAATTCTTCAGACTGCTGTTCCACCTCTTTACCATCCAAGACCTTCTGCATCGTAGGTGGTGGTGAGCCTGCTCCCAGGACCGACTTGTAAAACTCCTTTGCTTTACAAACTGTATTGAGTCTATAACGCGTCCCCGCATGGCTCACAACAATACCCATCGGAATCTCCCATCTGAATGGCATCAATCTTTTTTTAAGTTCATTAGCTAAGAAAGCAAACTCTTTTCTCCTTCTTAAAATTTTGGATGGGATCTCCTTTAGAATAATGACATCTTGAGCAGCAATCTGAAACCTCTTGTTATAAAAAGCTTGTATAATTTCATTACGCAGAGATCTCTTCCCAAAATAAATCACCACATCTCTTGGTAAATTTCTTTGCTTTGCAACCCAGGAGTTAACTCTAAATATCTTTTCAACTTCTCTGAGTATTTCCTCTTTCTCTCTGTTCAAAAGTCATTTACCACAATCTCTCTCAAGTCTTGCTGCATGTCTTCTTTCAGGCCTCTGATTCTTAAAGCATACTGCATCTCTCTGTACTGAAACATAACAATGTCATCTTGTGAAATTTCCATCTTTTTTCCATGCCTTCAAATTTGTCTTCCAGAATATCCACCTTATCTGCCACCTCTTCCACTCTAGAATCCAACTTCTCAACCACAAAAGCAAGTCCTGTTAAGGCCATAACTATATCTTGCCTCAAGATAGTATTATTCTGCTCTAAAAGCTCCTTCATTTCCCCTCTGATTTGAGTATTATTCTGCTCTAAAAGCTCCTTCATTTCCCCTCTGATTTGAGCTACAGCATTTCCCATTATATCTTTCATATCTTGTACCGTTATTGCTGGCAAAGGAAGAGAGGGTGGTGGTGTAGCTTTAGGTTGTTGTGCCGGTAAGATCGCAGGGGAAGAAGCCACCTTAGGTACTGTAGAAGTTGCTTGCCTCTTTGAAGCCATTTTCAAAAAGAAAAAATCTTATTTCTTCTTTCCTCCTTCTTTGAAAAAAAAAATAAATAAATAACAAAGGAGAGTTTAACAAAAACAAAAAAGAAAGAAAAATCTTCCCAAAACACAAATCCACCTTAAGAAAAAGTTTAAAGAGAAAAAAACTATCTAATCCATAACGTTTCATTTTACTCACTTTTTTTCAAGAAAAAAAAACTTTCCAGTCACCATTTTACTTTCACTCTCCACGCAAGAAAAAACGAAGAAAAAAGAGAAAAAGAAAAAGAAATAAAAGGTCAATCTTTCAAACTAAAGTCCAAATAAAATCCAATAAGAAAAATCCTTTATCCAACTCTGTCCGCTTTTTAAAAATAACTCGCCCGGTCCCTTTAAGCGCGGAGGTGGTAGCGGTGTTTTGCTTTGTTCCCAAAGGAACAAAGACAGCTGGGAGGCGGAGGCAACCCGAACTCCGAGGGAGCTCTCTTTTCACCCCCCCAAGAAAAAATTCCTGGGGGGTTCAAGAGGCTCTACCTCTATTCAGGTGATACTCCCCTCCCCCCCTTCACCCAGGAGGGAGGTTTTGAGCCGCGGAACAGCTGGTGCCTGCTGTTCTCCGCGATTCTCACGCTTTCCCAGGAGGACGGCTACAAAGTAGCCGCCATCACCGACACTAAACCACCGGAAGTCGTGTGAATGTAGTCTTGATATGAATGCAATACATATCAGACAACAGTAAAAAATATTAAATAAGATGAAAGACTATGAGAAAAAATCCTTAGCATGAATATAATCTCATCTCAGAATATTTTATTTCCAAATTAAAGTTTTCCTGAATTTGTCCCAAAGGTGCTTTTTCAAGAGGCAACTGGACTTTCTTGTTTTTCTTTGAAGATGTTTCTCTTCTCATCCAAGAAGCTTCTTCAGCTCTGACTGGATGATGGGGAATGGAAGGATTTATATTCCTTGCAGACAGCTGGTCATTTGCATTCTTTTAGAGAGTCATTGAGGCTGCAGGATGTTTTCTGCCCTGTGCCCCTTTAGTGTTGATCACAGGCTATGTTCAAGGGAAGCGAGACATCTTCAAAGAAAAACAAGAATCTAATTGCCTCTTGAAAAAGCATCTTTGCGACAGCCTTGACCTCGAAGACTGAGAATTTCTACAGACATTTTCCTGAAATTACTTTTCTAGTAATCAAAATAAGAACTACAATGATTAATACAGACTCTACCTGCATGAAATAAACAGACAATTGTGTTCTGATTTCCAAATTAAAGAATTATACTCAGAGTATTACAATGGAACTGTCATGGTTCCAATAGATGAAACCAATTAAAAGAATTTCAAGGCAAGAATTTCTTCCTCAAAGAACATTTTGTTCAGGAAACAAAGTATCAGCGCTTACATAGTGGAAACCCAAGACTGAGATTCCCTCCCCCCAGTTACAAAGTAACAAGTTGCAATTCTCAACCCACAAAAGCTGTCATAAATCCCATTTCCCAATTAGCACAAAACATGGGCTTTTCTCTCTGGCTCCTCAGCCCACCAAAAGCTTATTAGACAATGTCCTTAAGTTCCCACACTTCTGCATTGTTAAGGCTAGCTAAACCCTCAAAGATTTAGCCCATCCCCCCTTCTACATCTGAACTCTAAAAGAACAGAAAAGGCACATTAAAAACAAAGGTAAAATGGCTGCTGAATCTCAGTTGTCAGAGCGTGGACATCCATTGTCACAGTGTTGAAATTTTAAAGTAAGCTGTGTTCCAAGTCAACAAAACTGACAATATTTTAAGTGTAGCACAAGACAGTTAAGGTTAGGCTTAGTCGGACTTCTGGCTGTGACATCATCATGGAGCAGGTGTAGGAACTTGCTAAGAGCCCAGCAGGGGCTTTGCCAATCCCAGAGAGATTGGTAAATTAAAGAGGAAGCTTCAGAGAAGCCGGGTGGAAAGCAAACATCCGAGCAGACAGGAGCAGCACTTTTAAAATTGGCGGAGAAGAAGCCGGTCTCTTAGGCTGGCCTGGAGCGATGGTGGCAGTCTGAGAGGGAAGTGAAAAGTAGAACTGACAGCTTCGTACAGGAGACGAGGAAAACCCCTGAAGGAGGTGAGAAATATTTGGCAGAGAGAAGGCGCGGAGAAAGCAAAGCAATAAGGAGAGAGATACAGCAGCAACTGAAATGGAATAGAGAGGAAAAGGGAGCGATAGAGCAGAACGAGACAGTGAAAAGAAGCAGAGAGCCCACAGTAAAGTTTATAAAACGTGAAAGACTAGAATTTAAGAGCTGCAAGAAGTAGAGATTGAAACTAGAGAAAGGAGTGGAGAAAGGATGGCCAGAGGTAACAAAGGGTGATTAAGAGACTTTGAAAAAATTAACATAAGGATTAAAAGGTGAAGTGAGACAATGGAGAAATTTAATACTACTTAGTGGAACTTATTTTTGAAGAGCAAATAGCATTGAAATTTGGACTTTAACTGACATATATCTGGATAAAGTGACGAGTGGAAGTTTTGGAAATATTGGATATATAGAAGAAGAATGAGCCGAGGTGGCGCAGCAGTTAGAGTGCAGTACTGCAGGCCACTTTAGCTGACTGTGTTCAGCAGGTCAGCGGTTCAAATCTCACCGGCTCGAGGTTGACTCAGCCTTCCATCCTTCCGAGGTAGGTAGATTGTTTTGAGGACCCAGATTGTTGGGGGCAATGTAAAATATATATATATACATTGCTTACTGGTGTACACCACTTAGAGAGTGCTTGCACTTAAAAGCAGTATATAATTCTCATAAATAAATAAATAAATAAATAAATAAATAAATAAATGAAATAAGAGGTGACATTTGGTGTATCGGTGGATACATTAAATTGAGACAGAGAAAAAAGGCTGATGCAATATTGTAGCACCCATATACAAGCAGTGACTAAGCTACAAGTAGAAAAGGGGCGTCAGGCAATGTATTAAAAGGAATGAAGTAAATGAATTGTATTAACAAATAGAAATAAGCATAACTGAGTAATTGAATTAAATAGAAGTGAGAAAGTAATTATAGTATAGTAAAGAAATATAGAGAAAGGAGATTATTCAAATAAGAGTGATAGTGAATGAAATTAAGAGTGGTGATAATACTTAGAGAATAGTATATGTATATGTATTGTGTAGTGTTATAGAAATATAGATAAGAGGTGTTAAGAGTATTATAAATTATACCATATAATAGTGGGATAAGGAAAGGTATAACTCTATTTGTAATTTTATTTTTTAACGTTAACCCTAAGAATAATGTTCTATAAAGGTATTATAGTCATATATATAGTCATATATATTGATACATAATTAGAAATATTATATATATACATACACACACACACACACACACACATATATACATATATATAATGTTTTCTGAGGTTTTCGCGGGTGTTTGTATGTAGGTCTTTAGTTATTCGGGTTTTCTCCCGCGTAATAATCAAAGACCTACATACATACATACATACATACATACATATATACGGGTTTTCTCCCACGTCAAATTGGAAGTGTCTTGGCGACGTTTCAACAGTCTCATTCGTCATCTTCAGGCTGGTGTTTTCAGCTTCGTGCTTTGAGCAGCAATGTGTGATCATAGCTGTTTTTTCCTTTTAACTGCCAATGGGGGTATAAACTGATTGGATGAGAGCTTGGCTGTGTTCTGATTGGATGGAGGTGTGTTCTGATTGGTTAGGAGCTTGGCTGTGCTTTGATTGAATGGGGGGTTGGCTGTGCTCTGATTGGATGGGGGGTTGGCTGTGCTCTGATTGGTTGGGGAGTGTTCTATTTGGGTGGGGGCTTTGTTGTGCTCAGATTAGTCTGAGTTGCACGGGGATGTGAGATGGTGAGTTGCAATGCTATAGTTTGGCTTTGCGTTCGTGGTCGTGCCTCATCTTCATGGTGGGTGTCAGTTTGCTTCATGTATGGATTGGAGGAGTTTAAAGTGGCTAATGGTGCAGCTGTGGTCTGGCTTCTGGTTTGTGGTCGTGCCTCATCATTGGTGTGGGTTTGAGTTTGCTTTTTGCGTGGATGTGTGGTGGTGACATCCTGTGTGGCTTTTGTGAGTGTGGGTCTAGTGTCATTCTTTGTGTTAGGGACTCATTTGTCAATAAGGGCGGGTTTACAAATGGCTGGTAGGCGGGAGGTATCATCTCATTTGTTCATGGGTGTCTACATTAGAAATGTACATACATCCAAATTTGATAAAATGTGGGGGTGCTGCCACCTATAAAGATATTTTGAATGAGAAAGGAGAATTAAAAGGAAGAAGGAATCGAATTGGAATGGTGGGCGTATCTTCAGATCCAATCCAAATTTAATAAAGACAAAAAGGAATGGGGCAAAAGCAAGACTCTTCAGAATTAGAGAAAATCTTATTTAGTAGGGAAGACCATAAGTAAACTATATCAATATTTATTGGAGCAAGATATGATCGAGGAACAGGTGAAAGAAACGAGGATAATTTGGTGTAAATATTTTGGGCACAATATTGATTTGGATAATTGGCAAAGTTTATGGGGAAAAAACCTAAAAATTACTTTAGCAACCTCCTATAAGGAAAACCTCTATAAGATGTTTTATAGGTGGCACCTCCCTCCCATAAGATTAGCACGAATGAATAAGGGGAAATCCTTGATATGCTGGAAGTGTGGAGAGACCGTTGGGCATTACTACCACATGTGGTGGGAATGCCCAAAGGCACAAAAATTTTGGAATTTATTAAAGAAATGACTGGAAGAAATTTTGCAAATAGATATAGAGGCCAAACCGGAATTTTTCTTATTGGGAATTATAGAAAGAAAATATAAGAGATACAAATTATTTATTACTGCATATAGTAACAGCGGCACGAATAGCCTTCACTCAAAAATGGAAAGAGAAGGATATTCCAATCAAAGAGGAAATATTACTGAAAATTTTCAATTGTGCAGAAATGGATAGACTTACATTGGAACTCAAGGATAAAAGTGAAAATAAGTACTACAAAATCTGGGAACAATTTTATGATTGGATAGATTACAAGAGGGTAGCCAAGACAAATGTATAGTGTTAGAATAAAATATAGATTATAGACAAATGTATATTTAAAAGATAAATAAATATACAGAAATAAGGGGAAAAGTGTTAATATTATATTATAAATAGCGAGGAAGCTCAAGAACTATATCTCTATATGAGTACTAATGTTACTGTAAAGTGACGGAAGATATATGGAACCAGCGACGTCATATCTATGTCCAATGTGTTTTTAATTTTGTATTATTAATAAAATTTATTTCACACACACACACACACACACACACACACACACACACACACACACACACACATACATATATATATATATATATATATATATATATATATATATATATGAATATTGAAAACAAAATGGTGATTCCTGGGTAGACTCATGTTAAATAATAAAATATACGAACACCAGGAGGTTACAAAACTATAAAAAGTTTTAATAGCATAAAACCAGAATAAAACCAAGCTTTCGCTGGCTTCTGCCAGCATCATCAGGGTGGCGTCCAGTCGATGGGAGAAGCTATTTATAAATGTGGCGCTCTTTGCGCCCGGCGTCTTGACCTCGTCATGGGTCCCAGCCAATCCACCTGCGTTTTGATCGTAGTTTCTGTATTGCAAGCTGTAATTTCCTCACTTTCCTTGCTTGTGCCGATACCACAGCTCTTCCTCTCTTCTTCGTATGACTGTAAGTCGGGGGGACTCTTTAATTCTACGTAGTTAAATGTGCACTGTCTGTGTTTATGTTGTTTATTCCCCTCATCCTCCCTCTTAGTACTCCCTATTTCCATTCTCCTCCCCGTTTCTCTGTTTACGATCCTCCTTCCCAACTATATCCTCATTGTTCGTCTCCGTAGCCCAGGATTCCATTGTGTTTGTATCATCCTGTTTCCCGATCGTTCATATCGCTTTGTTAACTCCCCTTTCTATTTTCTCTTCAACGGGAGTGATTTTAACATCCTCCCCGGAATTTGTGGCATCCACAAGTTGATTGTTAACCCCTTCTCCTGAGGGGGCTGTCCCCTCACTGTTGTTTAAACATTCACTCATTACATGGGGGTGTGCAATCCTCCTTAAAGGGAGAGAGGCGGAGTCCTTGCAATCATGATTTGCATCTCCTTGTACATTCCTACGGGAGGTCGTTCCTCTCAAATGTCTGTGGGAGCGTGTGGAGGCTCTAAGATTATAACAAACAGCCTCCCCATCTTCCCATAGTTCTCCTGCATTCTCAAGGCGAGAGCAGCTCAATAGGGAAATGTTGTGGGCGAAGTTAGTTGCAGAGTCGCCAGTGGAGTTACACATGTCATTCCGATCATTCAAATCATGGTTGTTTAATAGTCCGGGGTCCGTACAAGATCGCTTCTTTGTCAAACTCCTCACTGTTCCTGGGGAGACCCTCGATTCATTGGCAGTTGGCTCTTGGTTGTCAATACACTCCTGCACCCATGGAAGATGGGCATATGTTTCCGCAGGTGGAGAGTTACTCAGCTGCTGATTATTCCCTATCCGGGCATTTCCAAGGCTCGTCTCCTCCATCAACCATCTTTGCTGAAGGCACGTAATGTTACATTGTTTTCCTCCGTAGGGACGGTCACGCACTGCCCATGCTCTTAATGTTACGTGTGCTGGGCATAGGTCCACATGTCGGTTGATGGATTCTTCGTTGGAAAGCCACGCTTCTTTAAGGAGTCGGGCCCCCTTCGTGTTGTCACTGGCCATCACCTGCACATTATTAAAATTGAACCTATGCCAGATTCCAGCATATGCGCTCCGATTTGGGAATATTGGTCGCCTTTCCTTACCGCCAACTTATGGTCGTGAATTCTAGTTTTGACATGTTTGGAGGTCTCCCCCACATAATTGGCAGAGTAATTTTCACAGTTGATCCTGTAAATGACACTGGACTTCTCTATGGTGGGGAGTGGGTCTTTCAATCTCATCACCTTAGATCGCAATGTCTGGTTAGGGTTATGTGCCACCCTCATGTCATAGGGTGCCAATAGCCTAGCTGTGGCTTCTGAGACATTGCTAATGTAAGGGAGAGTAATGCGAAGTCTCTGTGATGTATGTTCTTCTATTTGAGACCTGACGTGGAGGGGGGGTCTGGATGGTAGTCCATGGCACCTGATGAACTTCATGGGGTAACCATTGTGCCTGCACACCTTAAAAAGGTGCTTCTTTTCTTCTGTCCTAGCCTTAGCAGTCTTGCAATGGGAGCCTACTCTCTTGAAGAGTGTTCTAATGCAGTTGGCCTTGTGGGCCACTGGATGGTTGCTATCATAGTGCAGAATTCTATCTGTGTGCGTGGACTTGCGGTAGACCCTGGTCCTCAGGGTTCCATTAGGTTGGCGATGGACCAGGACATCAAGAAATGCCAGCTCAACCTGGTGCTCTTCTTCTTCCGTAAACTGCAAATCCATGCACCCAGAGTTAAGTATGCCCACAAAGCCAGCTTTTTGGCTCCTCTTGATGATGACAACCATGATTTGAATGATCGGAATGTCACATGTAACTCCACCGGCGACTCTGCAACTAACTCCGCCCACGACATTTCCCTATTGAGCTGCTCTCGCCTTGGGAATGCAGGAGAACTACGGGAAGATGGGGAGGCTGTTTGTTATAATCTTAGAGCCTCCACACGCTCCCACAGGCATTTGAGAGGAATGACCTCCCGTAGGAATGTACAAGGAAATGCAAATCATGATCACAAGGACCCCACTTCTCTCCCTTTAAGGAGGATTGCACACCCCCAAGTAATGAGTGAATGTTTAAACAACAGTAAGGGGACAGCCCCCTCGGGAGAAGGGGTTAACAATCAACTTGTGGATGCCACAAATTCCGGGAAGGATGTTAAAATCACCCCCGTTGAGGAGAAAATAGAAAGGGGAGTTAACAAAGCGATACGAAAGATTGGGAAACAGGATGATACAAACACAATGGAATCCTGGGCTACGGAGACGAACAATGAGGATATAGTTGTGAAGGAGGATCGTAAACAGAGAAACAGGGGGAGGAGAATGGAAATAGGGAGTACTAAGAGAAAGGATGAGGGGAATAAACAACATAAACACAGACAGTGCACATTTAACTACGTAGAATTAAAGAGTCCCCCTGACTTACAGTCATACGAAGAAGGGAGGAAGAGCTGTGGTATCGGCACAAGCAAGGAAAGTGAGGAAATTACAGCTTGCAATACAGAAACTATGATCAAAACGCAGGTGGATTGGCTGGGACCCATGACGAGGTCAAGACGCCGGGCGCAAAGAGCGCCACATTTATAAATAGCTTCTCCCATCGACTGGACGCCACCCTGATGATGCTGGCAGAAGCCAGCGAAAGCTTGGTTTTATTCTGGTTTTATGCTATTAAAACTTTTTATAGTTTTGTAACTTCCTGGTGTTCATATATTTTATTATTTTATATATATATATGTTTTCTGAGGTTTTCGCGGGTATTTGTATGTAGGTCTTTGGTTATTCGGGTTTTCTCCCGCGTAAAATTGGAAGTGTCTTGGCGACGTTTCGACAAAGTCCCATTCGTCATCTTCACACACACACACACACACACACACACACACACACACAGATGCTAGAAAAGAAGTTGACATTATTTTTTCAGGTAAATAAAAAGGAAGAGACATCAACACAAAATTTGTGGGATACTACAAAAGCTTACATTCAGGGATTGACAATTGCATACAACTCTAAGAAAAACAAAGATAGGAGACTTCAACAAGGAAAATTACAAGAAGAATTTAAAAAAATAGAAGGTGATCTACAGAAGGACCCACAAAATAAAAAGATAAAAGAAAAATGGAATATTATAAAACACAAGATTAACCTGATAATACAAAAAGAAATGGCACAGAAAATTAGGACGGCGAAACAAAATTACTTTGAAAATGCGAATAAAACTGGTCGATGGTTGGCCTATAAATTAAAAAAAGAAAAAGGCAAAAGAACAATACATCAACTACAAGACAAAAGTGGAACAGTACAATATAGGCGGGAAGAAAAAAAGAATACAAAATTTCTTTTCAAAGCTATACCATCAGGAAGATATAGCAGATGATAAAATCAAACAATATATAGAGGCAGCAAAAATGAGCAAAATCATTGAAGAACAAAAGGAAATGTTGAATAGACCAATAACTGCAATACAACTAGAAACAGCATTGAAAAAACAAAAAAACAATAAATCACCAGGCCCAGATGGAATTCCAGTTGAGTTTTATAAAAAATAAACAAAAGTCACTACAATGGATAATGTTGGAGATTTACAATGAGGTGCTGGAGGAGGCGAAGATACCGACAATTTGGACTGAAGCAATCATCACCCTCATCCCTAAGGAAGACTCAGACCTGCAACAAATTCAAAATTATAGGCCGATTTCTTTACTGAATACAGATTATAAGACATTTACAACAATAATAGCAGAAAGGATTTAAAAAAATTGAATAACTACATCCACCCAGATCAAAATGGATTTCTACCAGGACGACAGATAAAAAATAATATGAGGATAATAATGAACACTTTAGAATTTTATGAAGTCCATCCTGAAAGATAAGCTACACTGGTTTTTCTTGATGCCCAGAAGGCATTTGATAATCTGAATTGAAAGTTTATTATAACACAATTGCACTATATGGATTTTGGGACAAAATTTGGAAAGATGGTTGAGAAAATATATACTAAACAACAGCTAGGGTAATTATAAATGATGAAATGACAGAAAAAACTGATATAACCAAAGGAGTAAGACAAGGATGCCCATTTTCCCCTCTTCTATTTATTTTATCATTAGAAATACTCCTGACAAAAATCAGAGAGGACCAAGAAATAAAGGGTTTAAAAACTAAGAAGGAAGAATATAAGATCCAAGCCTTCGCTGATGATTTGGTATTCATTTTGGAAGATCCATTAGAAACCAGCTTTAGATTGATTAAAAAAATAGAAGAATTCGGTGAGGTAGCCGGACTTAAGATTAATAAGAATAAATCCAAATTAATAACCAAAAATCTTACAAAGGCACAGGAAGGTGAAGATAAAACAAAGATAAGTATAACTAAGAAAATAAAATATTTAGGGATCTGGCTTACAGCAAAGTGTTCCTCGATTAAGGAGGACAATTATGATAAAATATTACCACCAGATAAAAAAAGATTTAGAAAATTGGGAAAATCTACAAATTTCATTTTTAGGGACGACCACTACGGTCAAAATGAATATATTGCCAAAAATATTATTTTTCTTCCAAGTTATTCTAATAAAATTAGGGAAAACATTCTTTCAAGAATTAAATAAATTGGTCACTAAATTTATATGGCAAAGGAAAAAACCCAGGATTAAATTAAAACTCTTGCAAGTTATGAAAGATAAGGGGATTGGCGTTACTAGAGTGGGAAATATACTACCAAGCATCAAGCCTAACTTGGCTAAAAGATTGGATGGAATTGAAAAATACTAGAGTTTTAACAATAGGACATGACTTGCAAGCGGGGTGGCATGCATTCCTATGGGACGAAAAATATAAAATACATAGACACATTGTTAGGAATGAATTGCTACAGACTTGGGAAAAAATAAAACAAAAACATTATATAAGAATTCCAATGTTGTTATCCTCAACAGAAGCTCTGAAACCCAAACCTACTGGATATAAATAAGATAATTAGATACAAGGAATTAGTAAACGAACAGAGAAATCTGAAAACAAAACAACAATTGGAACAAGATATAGGCAGAGAGATTGACTGGTGGACATTTACACAAATTCAATCTATATATACAAAAAATTATATGAAATACAAAAAGAGCCGCAAGAATTGGATAAAATTATACATGGAATAGAAATAAAATTAATTAGCAATTTATACAAATACCTATTGAGATACAAAATGGAAGACGAGGTTGTCAAAGACACAATGATTAGATGGGCAAAAAATTTCGGATATAATATAGAATTCGAGAAATGGGAAAAAATATGGGAAATAAACATAAAATTGACTATGTGAGCGGCATTCAAGGAAAACCAGTTGAAGATGCTTTACAGATGGCACCTTCCACCAGCAAAGCTTGCCAAGATGTTCCAGAACAATTTGCCAACATGTTGGAAATGTAAAAAAGTACATGGAACATATTATCATTTATGGTAGACATGCCCAGTTGCGAAAAAATACTGGACTAAAATAAGAAGATGGATCGAAGAAATAATAGACCAACCTGTAGACTGGAAACCAGAGATCTTTTTGTTGGGTATTTTAAACAGAAAATATAGTAAAGAAATACGGTACTTAATTCTACATATAACAACGGCAGCAAGAATAGCGTACATACAGTTCTGGAAAAATGAGAATATACCATCAGAGGAAGAAGCGATAAGAAAAATCCTGGACTTTGCTGAGATGGACAAATTAACAAAAGAGATAAAAGAAAAGGAAGACACAGAGTACTATCTAATATGGAACAAGTGGTATGACTGATTGGAGACTAGTAATAATAGAGGAGAATAAATGTGGAAAGATTAAAAGTGGAAAATGTGTGTATAATAATGTATAGTAATAATAATATGTATTATTCTTAGTATGAAGTATAGTATGAAGGAAGAAAAATACAAATAAGAAACAATGGGACAACAAGGACAAATATATCTAAAGAAGAATAAGGGGGGAAAATGTAAATAATAGAAGATTACCGTTATGAAATTGCTGTTTAAAAAAAGGAGTATACACTGTGTGTAAAAAATAAAAAAATATTTTTAAAAAAAGGTTGGGCTTAGTCAAAATAAGCCTATTTTTAAATTTTGTCCTATAGTAGATGTAATACTATATTCTGTTGGCATACCTATGGAATAATTGTTAATTAATATATTGAAGTTATACTTTGAAAAAGCAAGATAGCAATAGTACTGATGCTTTTGAAATTTTTTGTTGGAGAAAACTCCTAAGGATATAAATGGACAGCCAAGAAACAAACAAATAGATTTTCCAACAAATTAACCGAGATTTCTCAACAAGGCACAAATGAATAGGCTCAAATGATCTTACTTTGGACACATTATGCAAAGTCCTAGCTCTCTACAGAAGGTTCTAATACTGACAGAGTGAAAGGAAAAAGAAGAAGAGGACAACCAGAACGAAGTGGAGTCATGGACTCATGGTGCCAATATGCACCACTTGATAACCTAAAGAACCAGGTTAGGGTAGATTGTCATGGAGAAAATCCATTTATGTGGCTGCTAAGAACTGACATTGATTAGATGACTTATAATCAATCAATCAAAATAAAATTCAAATTGCAAACAATGAAAACAACTATTAAGAATACTTTTTAATAAAAAATAGCAACAGCAATCAATTCACCATTGGCTAGAACAAGATCACTACATAAAAATGAACTTTGCTAACTACCATTAGAGCCTTTTTCCAATCACATACAAAATTCATAGTTTTTGCAGTTGGCAATTTGCTTTTGCAAACTATAGTAAGTAGACAAACAAGAAAGGTTTTTTGGATTTGGCTAGCTTAGATTTGCCAGGACATATGGAGAACTGAAAGCAGAGCCAATGGCCATAGCAGAGACCTTCTCTACGGAGAAGAACTGGAGATCACACACATGTGCTCCAGATGGCTACTCTTCACAAGACGAGCACAGGATAGTGATTTTCTGCAGGTCTGAGCACCAGAACATAATAGGACTAGACATCTTGCTCGCAACTGTGGTAGAGACTTTTAAAGAATGCTAAGTTTGCAAACCTCATTTCTAATCATTTTTAGAAATTGCTCATTAACTATTTCTAAACTATTAGAGACTTTCAGACTGACAAGTTTGAAAATGCCACATCAGTCTACCTTCAATCCTGAATTAAAGAAAAATTTAATCATAAGCTAAAGTAAGTAAAGAATGTGAAACAAACAACAAAAAGCTAAATGTGATTTTGATCTTAGAAAGTTTGAAAATGACTAAGGGTCCAGATAAAATTGGAATAATAAAAATTTTACAATAATTTTTTGGAATATAATTAATTCCTAATGCTTTTATTTGCTGGTTAGTGACTGTAATAAAATATAATTATGGTCACCAACCAGAAAATAAAAGTATTAGGAATTAATTATAAAAAAAAAACTTCTTGTGGGAAATAGATTGCATTTTGGTTTTTACAAGACAAAGCAAAGATAATTATTTCATGATTTAAAAAACTGGATACCAAATAGGACCAAAGGTAGAGGAAAGATTTATAAACCTGCAAAATGTTTCAAAATGTACTAACAACGAAAATGTTGAAGGAGACTTTTGAAGAATTAAATCAGAAAATAGTAGCTACAATATCAACAGTGTCAATAATGATGTCTGTTTCTATGAATAAACTATGTCCAAAATATGGTCTTGAAGAACCAACAAATGTAGAAGAAATTTTATCTAACAAGATAGAAATAGTATCAAAAGTGGATTTATAATTTATAGGCCAAGAGAATGACTTAGAAAAAGCTATTTCACTAGATCTACAAAGACATTGCCTGAGGGTTTATAATTTAAAAAGGAAATACAAATGACAAACCAAACGAGTGATCCAGATAACTTTTTCCTACTGGCTTTATAAATGACGCTTGTTAAATCTTGAGGAATTCAGGAAAATGGAACAAAAAAAAAAGTGAAATGAAATGAAGTTCTATGACAATATTTGGATGAACTAAAGATTAAGATTGTTGGAAATAAAAGGAAAGAATATGAAGTTGGTTCATTTGTCAAGGCTAAAACAAGGTACTTACCTTTGGCAAGCATTTATGAACTTTCTGCTCACAGGAAGACTGAAAAGATGGATTTGTTTATAAATAAGAGATGTGAGGGCCACATGACCTGGATTTTGTAACTAACATAGATACTTGTATTTTAATTTAACTTATTTTCTCTTTTAAAATGATGTTCAGGTTCATTGCAGACTGGAATGTAGGAAAACTTTTATCTTATGGTTGTATGGATTGATTAGATAGCTTTAACATTCCTAAAGATAATTTACAGAATGATGTCTAGAGACTATCTCCTGATATGAAGTTTCTTAGTGTCAACTGGCATCTGTTATCTAACTTCAAGCAAGCGTTGTAGTTGATTTTCTATGCAAGGAGGGGTTACTCTTATCTTGACCAACCAACTTTCCTCTTTCATTTTTCTTTGTTGTGTTAACTATAAAAAGGAATGTATGACCGATCTCGAGGTTCTCTCTTTTCATAGGGAGATTCCACTTTATCAGATACCCTAATAAACTGCTTTTAATTGATCTTCCAACTTGGTTACTTATTGGGAAGTTAAACTGAGGCAGAACCTAGGGCCAGATGTGACTGTCAGATGGGATATGGAATGAAGAGATAAATGTTTGTAATCTTAGAGGGGTGAAGAGTCACTAAATCTGATTACAGTTGTGATAAAAGTTGGAAGTCACTTTATGTATTTCTTTTCTTTTACCATATTATATTTTTACTTTTCTTTCTTCTTTTTTCTTGCATATTTTATTCCATCTTTCTATTTTTTATGAGTTTGTATTAGATTTTACAATTATAATCAATATTATATATATATATATATAATTTTAATTAAATTATATAATTTTAATTAATTCTGATTATACAATTATAATCAAAATTTTATACAACAGATACAGACCGAAACCCCAACAGCATAGCAATGTCTGAAATGCCCACACATTCCACAGTGCGTATATTTGTATTTAGCAGCCTGCTTGAAAAAAAGAGTAAAATGCATAAAAACTACAAGGACAATATATTACAACACCAGAACTTATAGTAAAGAATGCAAAAACAACTGTACATTTACATAAGGGGGGGGGTCTGTTTTGAAATACCCAAAATGGTTCTCAATCTCTGAGTTTATGTTTTCCTGATTTACCCTTTTACCCAAACTGTTCTCTCAACAATAAGCCAACAACTGAAGCAAATACGGGTTATGTTTTATGGCTTTGGGGTAGTAATCCTGTGCCACCCTACTTTGTAATAAAAAAGGCATTTGAAACAAAATTAATCAGTTTGCTAATAAGTAATTAATTCTTAAGCACTTGATGCAATATGGTCAAACTGTATTTTAATTAGTAGAACTAATATTGTACTTACTTCTTTCTGAATGTACCCAGGAAGCATAAAATAAAGATTAATATTATGAAACAGTTCTCCATATTCCATGAAAATGAAAAGGTACTCAAAAATATTGTAGCAGTCTTCTTTAATTATTATTATAATAAATTATAAAAGCCAAAAATTACTTAGAATTAGTTCCCATTGCTGCAACAACATCTCTTATTGATTCATCTAAGATAAATGTGTAGTATACTATCCTGGGGAAATGCTAATATGCTATAATATCTGCTATAAATATACAAAACACCCTGGAAATAAAAAATAGGAATGAATTTGCAATTGCACATTCAATATTTTATCACTGCATTGTACTTTCTGTGTACAATAATAGTTTGGATTGATGTTCCTAAAGCTAAGTCTGTCTAGAATACTTGCCACAATTTTATATGTGCTGGAATTATAGCTGAGAATTATACAGTACTGGAAAACTATACATTTGGATGTAGTACGTTGGAGACACTTCTTAAAACACATCCAAATGATCCATTTCTGTCTTTCTCTCTCTCATTCACACAGAGTAAATACAATTTACTCCCAGATACTGTAGGTGCATTTCTTTTCAACAGTACATCAGTTTTATTGTATCAGCCACTGATACTGAACATTTCTAATTTTCATACTCACCAATATAGAAATGTAATAAAAATAGAAGTATACTTTATTTTAGCCATGTACCAAAGAACAAAACAAAGAAGCAACAAACTGAAATAATAAGTTACTTATTATGTATTAAGATCTTGTAATTCAATATTTACTCTAACTTTCTATTGCCCTAGTTGTTCACAGATCTGTTTTTTGATTATCTTTTCTAGGATCTTTCCAGTTATTGATGTTAAACTGATTGGTCTGTAGTTTCCTGGGTCCGTTTTTATTCCTTTCTTGAAGATGGAAATCACATCAGTCCTTTTCCAATCCTCAGGTACTTTCCCAGTGCTCCAGGATTTTTGAAAGATGTGGTGCAACGGTTCTGAGATAACATCTGTCAGCTCTTTCGCGAACCTCTGGCTGCCATCTCGCTGCCATCTCGCGAACCTCTGGCTCATCCTCCTCTGATTCCTTCTCCGACTCTTCTTCAGATTCATGGCTTTCTTTCAACTGCATGTTAAATTCATTGAGGGTCTTTTTCACCTACTCCATCACAGCTTCCATTGGCCCCGCTTTCGGCTCATCTTTCTCTCCATCTTTATCAGGAGAGGCAGGCTCTGGATTCTTTTTCTTTGCCTTCTTTTTTCCTCCTCCTTGGGTCAGGGTAACTTTTGGGGTTTTTTCTTCCCATCCTTCGTTCTTGCCGACCCCAAGTGACCATCTGGCTCGGTCTTCTTCACCAGAAGATCCAGTTTCCTCCAGGTCCCCGGAGAGGCTTTCATCTGCTTTTAGGCAGAGGAGATCTTCACCATTTCTCTGCCTGGAACTCCTCCAGGTAGATTTTGTTTGCGACTTCCCCAGTAGGGCAACAGCTTTTCCGGGCTGAATACTATGCAGACCTTGCCTTATGTAAGGACCCACTTCAACTAACCACCCAAGAAAGCAGAACTCTTGAAACAGGCATTGTCTCAAAAGGATACTTTTATTAGGGGTCAGTGACAGTAGGAAAGTCAAGGTGAGATCTGGAGAAAAGTCCACTGAAACGGTATAGTTAAGCAAGCAATATTCCTCCTCTCACCAAAGTCATAATGTCCATTTGAAATCCAGCCAATCCACAGGTGGTCTGAAGAGCGGGTAACTGGCACAGTTGGTGCGCATCTCAAGGTCTTCTCCGGTTTCGTTTTGCAACCGTCTCCATGATAAGGGGGACACATTCCTTTCTCAAAAGGATGGAGGCAGCAGGAGAGAGTAGAAAGCAAAATTATTCCAAGCTAATGTAAAGCTCCCCCTACCCCCAGCAGAACGGCAGGCCCCAAAAGTAGAGTATATATGCAAGGTAAAGAATAGGAATCTTGAGGCATGGGATGAAGTGAACTTGTCTGGAGCAAATCAGTTATGACTAAAATTACAGTCTTGTTTGCACTTTCAGGCAGTTCCACAATGAAATCCATAGAAATCTCTCTCTCCAGGGTGCTGATGGACTGGCTACCCGCTGCAGTAACCCAGGGGTTTCCCCTGTCGTCTTTTTGTTGCAGCACAAGTGGGGCAGCTTGCCACGTAGCTTTCCATGTACTTTTTTAATTCAGACCACCAGAATTGTCTTTTAATAAGATGTAAGGTTTTTACAAAACCAAAATATCCAGAGGTCTTTGAATCATGACCAGCTTGCATTACTTTAAGTCTCAATGCTGCTGGGACATAAAGTTTCTCCCAATCCATCTTTTAATGTACACAGGTTATTATGGTTGTAATACCATTCATCAGTTTTAAGGCTGTTTTAAATTCCTGTAATACAGTCTTTTCAACTGAACCTACTGGTTTTGATTGGGCCCTGGTGATTACAGGGGCCACTAATTGGTAAGGTTGTAGAAATGGCTTGGCCACTTCTGCTTTCTTGCTGTTGTATTGTGGAAGTCTGGATAATGCATCAGTAAAAAGTTTTTCCCCCCAGGGAGGTAGTGAAAAAATTAAAACGATGGAAATGCTGGGACCACCGTGCTTGCTTAGGGGAGAGTTTTCTAGGAGTTTTCATATGATCGAGGTTCTTATGATCAGTCCACATCTGGAATGGTATTTTATTATCTTCCAGGAAATGCCTCCAGGTTAGTAAATCCCATTGTATGATATAGGCTTCTTTCTCCCAAGCTGCCCACCTTTGCTCAGTTTTGAGAGCTTCCTTGAGGTGTAAGCACAGGATTGTAATTGTCCATCTTTATTTCTCTGTAATAACACTACTCCCACAGCAACTTCATTGGCATCAGCCTGAATTATAAAGAGTTGGTCTGGGTCTGAATGTTTTAAAACCGGCTCCATACAAAAAACTCTCTTAAGATTTCCAGTCTTGCGCAGTAGCACAGCAGGCAAGGGATTTTGGGGCTCCATGCCCTTTGGCTGAATTTCTCCCTGTTAGGGACCCTAAAAGCGCCAGAAGCCACCCCAAAGAGGTGGCAAAGAAGGAAATAAATCTCATGGACCACAGAGAAATGGCGGTCAACCCGATCGGTCCAGGAGAAGCCTTCCAGAAATCAACAGGAGAAAAGCTAGCCTAGCTTCAGAGTCTAGCCCAAGCTACAAGCAACCAAAGTCAAAAAGCACCATTTTAAGCTGATTGTAAATAGTGCGTTTGAATCTGGGTAAGATCATCAATTTTCTCTATCCTACTTATTAACTTTCCTGGAAAGAAAATTCCCAAGAAGCAAAAAACCTCCTAATGTGAAGGAAGGGGATTTTTGCCCCACTCTTTTACTAATGGAAGCGATGAATTAAACCTTTTATGGAGGACCAAAACATACAGAAATGAAATGAATATAAAACCTAAATTTGGGTAAGTTTGGAATTGTTGAATAGTTAAGATTCTCATTTTAAAGGCAATTTTCTATTTTGATAATTTGAAAAATAAACTGGTGCTGACATCTAGTGGTGGATAAAGACTATGACAGCTATGGCTTTTATATAGGATTTGGCAAAATCTGGAAAAAACTAGTCTGTGCTTGTGACATTCAAAGCTATAACAATAGAGAACAGCTGTGACAAAAAAGAAAACAATTTGGGTTGCACAGAAAGAGAGGATTATAAACTTCAGGAAACCTTTTTGAACCTTTAATAGATAAATATCTACTAAACTGTGACTCTAAAGCTATTTGCAGAGAAAAGAAAATCTCGATTCTTGACCACTATAATAAATCAGAGACTTGCAGAAAGAACTTATCAAGAAAAAATAAATACCTTTCAAGAGGAGACATATGAGATGCTGCAACTAATTCAAACAACAATGACTTCAAATCACAAAGAAATCCAAAATAACTTTGAAAATATAAACCAATTCATCTCCAATTCAACTTTACAACAAAAAAATTTCCAGGAAATAACTATAGAGAAGGAGCAGATAAAACAGATAATTGAACACAAATTCAAGGATAGAGACTCAAAAATGGAACTTAACACATCAAAGAAGTATGATTTAACCCAAGTGGGAAAAAATTTACAAGAAATATTGGTTTTGGAAAAAGCAAGTTATAATTTAAGACCACAAGACAAATTTGAGGATAAGAAAAAAGACTGGTCAAAATGGATTGCAGAGACATCAGGAACACCACTAGAACTGGAGAGATAAAAAATGATAAGAGATACAGAGAGAAAAAGAAGGAAAAAGATTTTCAACACACATGAAAGAGCAAATGCCTCTTACAAAGATATTGTACTTGACTTATTTTTTATATCTACAGTGACACCTACAAGAATATGGAAAGACTCTTTGATTCAGCAGAATATATTGATTAAAGATATTGGGCAAAAGAAAAAGGCCAAAGTGAAAATTAAGAAAATAGATGATGGGACTTATCAAAGAGAATATTTAAAAAAGAAACACCTGTTTGAATATGGTTAAAGTAATAGAAAGATTTTGTATATGAATTTTACTTTAAGAGGGAGGAGTCCCTCAAATAACATAGTACTCTCTCTTTCTTCTCTTTTCTCTTATTTCTTGATATGATTACTATAAAAGAGTTAGAATGGCTTATATATAAGGACATATTTTAGACATTTAAATGTGATTGATTTTAAGAAAATTACAATAGATTAAAAATGTTTTGAATAAGAGTTAAAAGACTAAATGACTAGATTTATTAAATGGAATATTTAAAGATTAAATATATTCTTAATTATGGTAAAAAAGAATGGAAATTTTTTGGAAATAAATATGTATTAGCTTAGGGGAAACATGGGCTTTCAGTAATATACTATTTTTTATCCCTCTTTACTCTTGTTCTTTTTTTAGTCTTATTTATTCCTTAAGTAAGGTAAAAGTTATGGGATGGTTTACCTGAGAAAAAAATAAAATCAAATATTTAAATGTAATTAACTTTGAGAAAATCTTAACCAGTAAGAATGTCTTGAATATTGTGGGAAAAACTAATGTAAATAAGAACTATAAACGGGATCTATGATGAGGCAACCAAAATGACTAGATAGAAAAGAAATATTATATTGATGTGATTATTATCTGTGGAAATATTAGAAAAAAATTTATACTCAATTGTTATCTATCAAAACAATTAATAATTGTATTAACTTAAGGTTGGTAAAAGAGAACATTATGAGAAGAAGAGGAAGTAAAGCTATTATGTGGATTATAGATCATAGAAACCAATTGTTAGCGAATGTTTTTTAAATGTAAACCCAGACAACACACTGTTTACCGAATATTAAGGTGATCATGTTAAAAAATTAATAAAATATATTATTAAAAAAAGAAAGAAAAAAGTCTCTTAAGTTTTTCAAAAGCTGCTTGGCATTCACCTATCCATTTCAGTAGTTGACTGGGCTTAGGCTTATCTCCCCCTCTTGTTTTCAATGTTTGTGATTGGGAGGGCAATTTGTGCAAAAGATGGGATGAATTGCCTATAGAAGTTTGCAAATCCTAGGAAACTTTGCAACTGTTTCCTGGTTTTTGGGGGAGCCCAGTCCAAAAGTACCCTCATCTTCTCAGGGTCCATCTCTATTCCTTCATTTGATATGTGATAGCCCAGGTAATCTATGTGATCTTTGTGAAATTCACACTTTGACAGCTTGGCATATAGTTTAGCAGAGCGCAGTTTTTTCAATACTGGTCTGACCAGTTTAATGTGTTCATCTTTGGTTTCGATGTAAATAAAGATATCATCCAGATAAACTAAGACCCCCTTATATAGGTGATCACGTAGAACTTTGTTGATCAGCTGCATGAATACTGCAGGGGCCCCTTGTAATACAAACGGGAGAACTTTAAACTGGTAGCAACCCAATGGGAAATTGAAAGCAGCTTTCCACTCATCACCTTTTTTATTCTTATGTGGTAATAAGCCTCTCTCAAATCCAGTTTTGAAAAGAAAAATCCTTTCGATAGGTGCACTAACATGTCCTTCATTAAAGGTAATGGATACATGTTTTCCCTGCACACAGTGTCCAGATTTCTATAATCAATGCAGAGACGAAGACAGGCATCTTTCTTTTCTCTGAACAAAACAGGGGCTGCCACCTGAGGTCTGGCTGGCTTGGTAAAACCCCGCACTAAGTTCTTTTTGATAAATTTGTCCAGTTCAGTTAGCTCCCTGGGAGTCATCAAATACATTTTTGGCTTTGGTAATTTTGCCCCTGGAATGATCTCAATAGCACAGTCTGTGGGTTGATGAGGTTAATCCGCCCCCTGTCCACTGAATGCTTCAACTAAATCTCTGTATTCCATTGGAAGGCTTTGCAAATCTGACTCACTGAGGACAGAGGCAAAATCACGATGTAATCCTCATATCTTTCAGGTTTCTTTAGGAATGGGCGGGGCTCCTACCTGTGGGAATCTCAACTGGCCTTCCTCCAGTTGATCATAGGGTTCCATTTCTTTAGCCAAGCCAACCCCAAAACTAACGATCACTCCATACAGGGAGCCACAATAAACACTAAAGTCTCTGTGTGGCCACCCAGGATGAAGTGTCTGGTAACAAAACTTGCAGGCACCCCCCTGCGACTGAACTGTCCAGTTGGCAAAAAGTTATTGGGGTTTTTAGTCTCCTGAGGGGAATTTCCATTTTACCCACCAATTCTGGGCTAATCATACAATGGGTGCACCCCAAGTCCAGTAAGGCTGGTAATTTCACTGTACTCCCAGTGCTTGGTATGAACAGTTCTAGGGGCACTGTAATGGGGTCTATTGGTGCACTCACCAAAGGGTTGTCTTCATAATCATCTTCCGCTGCTCTTGGGTCATCATGGTGTGGACCCGGAGCTTGACCCTCTCGATTGCGATCCCAGGGGAGCTCTATGGTTTCCTCGGACCTCATAGCAATCTCCCTTGGGTGTGATGGGGTTCTTGGAGGTCTCCCAGCTGCTAGATGATCTCCTCCTTTGGCAGGTGTCTTGCCAAGGCTCTATGTCCTTCCTTGTCACATTTGAAGCAGGCAGTGCTGCGAGGTGGGGCAGGTGAATATCGGGCGGTCTTCCCTCACTTCTCAGTCTGCGGCTAGAAGCTTGATCTCACTGGCCGGTGCTGATGCTTGCATTGATCAATCTCCACTTCCTCAGCTAGCAGGCACCAGTCGTACAGCTGTCCCGGGGCTCCGCAGGCTATGCGGGCATTGTACAGCTCTTGACTGAGTCCATTCTGGAAACAGCTTACCAGGATGTCCCCTGGCCAGCCCAGGCGACTGGCCAACTCTCTGAACTCCTTGGTATACTCAGCAACTGGTCTTCTCTCTTGCTTCACTGTCTTAATCTATTCCCGGGCTTTCTTATCGGTCTTCGAAGGGTCTGCAGAGGGCAGCCATAAAATAGTTGAAATTTCTCAATTCGGGTGCATTACAATTATACAGGGTCACTATCCAGTCAGCTGCTCTACCTTCTAGCGCTAGAGTGACCACTCAAACTTTCTTGACATCAGTAGGCAGTGTTCTCCCATAGATTTGCATGTAGATGAACTCTTGTGCCAGGAAATAACCCAGTCGCTTCGTGTCTCCATCAAACCTCACCCCAATAGGGATAAATTTCACCTTGACTGGCTGAGGTGCTCTGCTTCTGGCTCCTTGAGATGGATGGCCCCACCGCTGTGCTGCCTCTTGGGCTCCAGCTGCTGCCATCTCGCAAACCTCTGGCTCATCCTCCTCTGATTCCTTCTCCGACTCTTCTTCAGATTCATGGCTTTCTTTCAACTGCATGTTAAATTCATTGAGGGTCTTTTTCACCTACTCCATCACAGCTTCCATTGGCCCCGCTTTCGGCTCATCTTTCTCTCCATCTCTATCAGGAGAGGCAGGCTCTGGATTCTTTTTCTTTGCCTTCTTTTTTCCTCCTCCTTGGGTCAGGGTAACTTTTGGGGTTTTTTCTTCCCATCCTTCGTTCTTGCCGACCCCAAGTGACCATCTGGCTCGGTCTTCTTCACCAGAAGATCCAGTTTCCTCCAGGTCCCCGGAGAGGCTTTCATCTGCTTTTAGGCAGAGGAGATCTTCACCATTTCTCTGCCTGGAACTCCTCCAGGTAGATTTTGTTTGCGACTTCCCCAGTAGAGCAACAGCTTTTCCGGGCTGAATACTATGCAGACCTTGCCTTATGTAAGGACCCACTTCAACTAACCACCCAAGAAAGCAGAACTCTTGAAACAGGCATTGTCTCAAAAGGATACTTTTATTAGGGGTCAGTGACAGTAGGAAAGTCAAGGTGAGATCTGGAGAAAAGCCCACTGAAACGGTATAGTTAAGCAAGCAATATTCCTCCTCTCACCAAAGTCATAATGTCCATTTGAAATCCAGCCAATCCATAGGTGGTCTGAAGAGCGGGTAATTGGCACAGTTGGCGTGTATCTCAAGGTCTTCTCTGGTTTTGTTTCTTTGCAACCCTCTCCATGATAAGGGAGACACATTCCTTTTTCAAAAGGATGGAGGCAGCAGGAAAGAGTAGAAAGCAAAGGTTATCCCAAGCTAATGCACAGCTCCCCCTCCCCCCAGCAGAATGGCAGGCCCGAAAAGTAGAGTATATATATATGTGCAAGGTAAAGAATAGGGTTTTTGGGGCCTGACAATAATTGTATGAACACAATTTATTCAGTTTAGATCTCACTTTTCCTTTAGGAGCTCAAGGCAATATGCAATATATTTTTCCAACAGAAAACTTATGAAGTAGTTGAGATCAACCAGTGCAGTGGTTCTCAACCTGTGGGTCGGGACCCCATTTGGGGTCAAACGACCATTTCACGGGGGTCACCAAACAATGCAGTCCGCCATTTTTTCCCCTTTTCCTTAGCTGTGCTACTCCCTTTTATTCTATTGGCTTTTGAAAGCCAATAGAATAGACTCTCTTGAACAGAGTCTAATTCTATTGGCTTTCAAAAAGCCAATAGGAGTTGTCCATGCTGTCTCTGCCCTGCTGAGCCCGCCAAAAGTCCCATTCTGCAAACGGTGCTGCAAGTTGTCTGCAGCGAAGGCGAACTGTCTGGAAGTTTCCACCCCTCCCTGCTGAGCAACTACTAAAAATGTAAGTAAAAGAGGGCCAGGGGTGGGAGGTGAGAGGCCGGCGGGCGCAGGGAGGGTTGCTGGGGTGCGTGGGGCCCGGCAGGTGCCTTACCTCCCTTAGACTGGGCCAGCTGGTGGCCCAGCCGGTGGTTGGCCTGCGCCGTCTCTGCCGCTTGCCAGCTAAGCCTTGGCCGGTGCAGGGGGTGGCACCACACATGCGCGGCACTCGCGGGCAGGGAAAGTCCTCGACTTACGACCGGTTGGGTAGTCCTCGACTTATGACCGGTTGGGGGATCGCGGCATTAAAAAGGTTGAGAACCACTGAACCAGTGAGTTCTATGATTGAGTACAAACTTGAAAACAATTCTCTGAGGTCCTTGTCCAACATTTTAAACATTACTTGCATATTTTAAAAAACAGCAATCATATATCAATTAACAATTCTTGGGATTCATTCACTTATTCAATTTAGTTGATACTTCCTGGTCAAGAGTCTATATCATCTATATCTATACTATCTATATTTATATCTATATCATGTATGTATATATATATATATATATATATATATATATATATATATATATATATATATATCTTTCTCTTCCTCCCCCATATAAAGGAATAAGTGTTCGCAATGCAGAACCCTTTGCATCCATGGAAATTCCTAATGCCTTGAATCCTAATTTTCCAGTCTTTTTAGCAAAAACTATCATATTTTTCTAATGTATAAACATGGATTATTGTTAGTTCTTCTTTCAAAGGAGGAGGACAAGGAGGAGGAGAGAAGAAGATGATCATTCAATCAGAAACCATGCTTACCTAGGAGACAATTTATATCCATGTTGCAAGTATGTGCTGAGTGATCCTGTTGCAGCAAGTAAAAGGCCAAGGTATGCAGGTGAAGGCTTCATAGGTCTGGAAGAGAACTCAGGATGAAACTGAACACCGATGAAATATGGGTGATCTAAAGATACATAAACAGACAAACTGAAGAAGTTAGTAACATAGTATAAAAATCAAATTTCTTTAACATAAAACAATAATTGTTTCAATTATTAAACTATTAATAATGATAAAATCATGAATAATTATTAATAAATAATTCAATTCTGATTTTTATACAAATGTATGTGGATTGTGCTATTTGGTGATATAACCAAGAAAATTTATACCTTACTATATTCAGATAGCCCTCGACTTATGACCACAATTGAGACTGGAACTTCTGTTGCTAAACAATGTGATTGTTAACTAAATTGTACTTGATTTTAGGACCATTTTTGCCACAGTCATTAAATGAATCACTGTAGTCATTAAGCAAATTATATTGTCATTAAGCGAATCCAGCTTTTCCCATTGACTTTGCTTGCCAGAAACCCCCTGGAAAGATCGCAAATGGCGATCACGTGATTCTGAGATGCTGCAACCATTGTAATATATATGACAGTTGTCAAGTGCCCAAATTTTGATCTTGTGACCACAAAGACACTGCAACTGTTATAAGTATGAGGACCAGTTGTAAGTTACTTTTTTCAGCACCATCATAACTTTGAATGGTCATTAAAGAAATGCTTGTAAGCTGAGGACTATCTGTAAACATAATGATTCTTATTTTCCATAGGGTGGAGGTGAGGCTGAATTTTATAGTTTAGGCCGGGGGTTCTCAACCTTGGCAACTTTAAGACTTGTGGACTTCAACTCCCAGAATTCCTCAGCCAGCAAAGCAAAGCTGGCTGAGGAATTCTGGGAGTTGAAGTCCACAAGTCTTAAAGTTGCCAAGGTTGAGAACCCCTGGTTTAGGCTGATGTCAGGAAATGGTAGCTATTCTTAGTTGGATAACAATGTTTAGTTCAGTACAGGTTCTCATATATAATTTTGTCATTCTTAATTATTATCATGGCAGAGAAGCCTTTTAAAAATCCATTTGATTTTTTGGTCCTAGACTGTCAGCTCTCATCCTACTATATTCAGTCTCTAAATGTTTCAGTTTGATGGGAAAGGCCACTTTTTGAACAGTTTCCCAGTAATGCACAAGAAAATGTGTCTAATATTGGTAAATGTGGCATTCCCAGCCATTACAAAATAAATGGCTTGAGTTAATAGTTCACAATAGACATCAAGATAGATAGAACTAATGAAGTCAGGAATCTACATCTGTTTCATACAGTTGTCCGGATTCTATTTGAATATATTCAGTAAAAAGAGTTCATCAAGTATCTTGATAATCTGATATCCTGTAAACTGCTCTTACTAGTTTATGCCCTTCCTAACATTCAAGTAGAAATGGTGTTCTAGGTTCATTTTGCTGCTTTATGCTTATTTCTAATCATTCTTAATTATTTATAATGAAGTAAAATAAATTCCTAGATTGTTTTTAAGATGCTTAAAAATTACCTGCTTTATAACGTAATCTAGAATCATCCAGATATCAATTTCAAGCTCACTATTCAGTTTGTCCTTTAAAAAAAAAAAAAAAGAACATCTGTCCTATTCCAGTCATCTGGAACTTCACAAATCTTCAAAATTTAACAAGGATGACAAATACAGCAAATAGCTTAGAAGGGCAATCCTTCTAGTCCTGGAGATTTAAACTTGACAAGTTATCTTATTTTACTTTCTGAAATTGTTAACTACCTCATCATATTGTGGGCATATTGAAAAAGTAATACATCTCGAAAAGCATTTGAAAAAGTCATCCATTATTTGATTAGCAAGTTTATTTATCTGCTATGCAGATCTATAGCTGACTTACACCCATAAGTGCTCATTAACGGCTTCTTTTTAAAATGAAGTGGCATCTCCAATGAGATTCCACAAGTTTTGATCCTATTGTTCAACAGTTGTATTAATGACTTAATTGAAGAGATAGGGAAAATGCTTATTAAATATGCATATGCATATTCTACCTAGAAGGCAGAAATAAAACAATTCTGAAAAATAAGCAAAGTTTCCTAAAAAAAATAAGATGAAATTTAATTAAGATAAATGCAAATGTTTACACTTAAAAAACAGAAAACTTGTACACTATCATAGGATGAGTATACATGGCTTTATAATAATTACATGTAAAACAGATTTTGGAATTGTGGTTGCTCACAAGCAAAATACCTGTCAACAGGATAATGTGTTTACAAAAAAAGACCAATATAATTTTAGGGTTCATCACTGACAGTTTATTTTACCAGACTATGGAAACAATAGTTCTGTTCTATTCTATACTCAAGTTCTATTCTATTCAACCTCAAGTCCTGTGCAGTTTTGGGCACAGTATTTTAAGAAAAGCCCAGGGAAACTGGAATAGATTCAGGGAAAAAAATCAACAACGATCAAGGAACTAAAAAGAACTAATTACTTACCTGTAATTAAACTTCTTTAAGTGGTCAAATTCATACATGAGAATTAAGTGCATATACTATGCTCAAGAGCAGGAAGCACAGAAACCAAGATGTAAGATCCTGCCTCAACTACTCCTCCTAAGAAAGCAGAACTCTTGAAACAGGCATTGTTTCAAAAGGAACTTTTGAGAGTTAGTTATAGCAAGAGAGCAAAGCAAGATCTAAAATTTCCCACATGAATTGCTATATTAAAACTTTCATTTCACAAAACCCTACCCCAGAGCCCAACTATCCAGTTCGCGTCCAGCCAATCCACAGGTGTGAAGTTGTTATGGGAACCAGAGCTGATAAGGGACAGTTCCCAGGCGCTTCACCCTGGCATATTCCATTCCCCTTTTCCACACCCAAAGAAGATACATCAAAGTTGAGGAAGAACAAAGTAGAGGAAATAATTCTACAAGCCCCCCTCCCAGAACAGAAAAGCCTCCCTCCTCCTCCTAGAACGGCAGAGCCCCGAAAAGAAACATTGAAGGGGTTTCTGACAAAAGATTAAGTTAATCTGGTTTCTAATCCCAATTAAAGTTCTTCAATTGATCATCTCTGAGTTCACATATGCAGGTACAGGAACATAATATATATGAAGTAATTATGAAAAGTAACTACATTTAGCATTCAGAAAAGACCAATTTTAGGTGAATGTCAGGAATAACTATCTTACATTAAGAACAATTTGACAAAGACATCAATTAACAAAAATGTTATGGGTTTCCTTCATTTAAGCCAGTGGTTCTCAACCTGTGGGGCGGGACCCCATTTGGGGTCAAACGACCATTTCACGGGGGTCGCCAAACAAGGCTGTCCGCCATTTTTTCCCCCTTTTCTTTGGCCACGCCCCTGGCACCTGGTGATGTATAAGTGGTTGGGGGTCACCACAACATGGGGAACTGTATTATGGGGTCGCAGCATTAGAAAGGTTGAGAACCACTGATTTAAGCATTCAAGCACTGGATACATATTAAAAGATCAGTTTGATCTCAGACGTACCTTAGAAGTCTACAATATAACTGTAGATCAGGATGATCACTGGCATTATGTTAGAGATACAGAAATAGTTTTTTTGTGCCAAATTTCATAGTACACATTTTCATAGTTAGAAAAATGTACCTCTTTATTTTCACAGAAAGCTCATGCTAGGTCTCCTTAATAGTTCTATTTTTAATGTGCAACTAATAGCATCCCTAAAATTTCAAGATCTAACAAATGACAGCATTGACTTTTGCAGATTCACCATTTCTCCATGTTTTACAATAACATTAATTACACATTTCATATGCAAGGTGTTGCCAGAAGCCAAAGTCCTTACCATCCAGTTCAATGATCTCCATTCTCTTTCCTTCTGTGTCATGCCCAACAAACTTCAAGCCTTTATCTTCAAAGAAGTGAATCAATTCAGGATTTACCTGAAATGGGGGAAGGTAAAGAGGTAAAAGATAAAAAGATTTCTCAGTACTGTCATACTGGTGAAAATTTATGCCCAGATCAGGTTCTGCACTGACAGTTCAGAGTTTCTACTTATTTTTTGCATAAACATTCAGGGCCATTGTATAGACAACCATTGCCAAATCCAAAAGGATTGAGGGCTTGTGATCATTGTCCATATATATATATATATATATATATATATATATATATATATATATATATATATATATATATAGGTTTTTTTTTTAGGTTTTGCTAACAAAGAATAAAGAGAGAATGGTATAGCTATTTCGGGTTCCTTTAACCCTCATCAGCCAAACTTACTCTTCTGAGATTCGAACCTGGGCTATCTGCATGTTAGGCAGATGTTATAACCTCTAAGCCACGGGTTCTCTCATTCAAGGTAAATATATATATATATATATATATATATATATATATATATATATATATATATATATATATATATATATATGTTAGTCAAATAGTAATGATCACCAAGAGAGTATCTATAAAAATAGAATTTTAATCCACCGAGCTTTCGTCAAACACAATTGACATCGTCATATATATGGGGGGGGGGGTGATCCTGCCAGTTGTAAATCACTTAGCCTGCTCAACACAATCAGCAAACTCTATGCAAGAGACCTATGATGGAAATTCTAGGACTGTCTGGTACAAGAAAATTTGGAGGAGCAAACTGGTTTTAGGGAAGGCCAGTCCACTATAGAACAGTGTCTAGCACTCCATTATCTCATTAAAAAATGCTCCTAATGCAACACAAGCTTTCATAGACTTTAAAGTAGCATTTAATTCTATACCCTGAGCTAAATTGTGGAAAAAATGGAGGATGAATCCTTGACTGACATGTACTTTACTTTATATGCATGTCTATGCAAACAATACAGCAACACTTTCAAGAACACCGATTGGCCTTAAAAGAGCAGTGAAAGCACTTAGCACAGTATTGCAGGGAAGACCAACTAGTACTCAATTATCAGAAAACCAAAATCATAGAATTTGCCAAAATGTCCAAGAGACACTCCTGGAGAACAAATAGCCATAAGATTGTGCAGGTCTCATGTTTTGAATACTAGGGAGTTGTCCTTCACTCTGCTAATAGCAGAAAATGCCATGTGGATTACATTGCTGAATAACTTGTTCAATTCAATTTTTTTTTAAATTGGCCCGTCAAATCTCAGATTTATTTCTAATGTCTCCCTGAGATTGCAGACAGGCCTTATGATAATGAAGGCTAGAACATGGGTAATCATAGAGAACCATCCCCTTTCGTCTTGCTCCATTAATTATGAGAGTTGATTTTCAGTCCACATGGAAAAAGGCAATGGCAATTAATAGAATAGAGTAGAATTCTTTACTGCCAAGTGTGATTGGACACACAAGGAATTTGGTTCGGGTGCATAAGTTCTCAGTGTACATACAAGCAACAAGTGATAAATCATGATCATAATCATAAAATACAATCATCATAAATCATAAGATACAAACTCAGTGATAGTCATAGGATACTAAACAAGCAACATAAATCATAATAGGATACTAAATAAAGGCAATCAACATAAATCATAAGATACAAACAACAGAGTTATAGTCATAAGAAGCTAAGGAAATACGTAATAGGAAAGATGAAAAGATGAGAAGGATAATAGGTAATACAGTCGTACTAGGTGGTTTGACATCCTAGGGCATAGACAATATTGTAAGAATTAGTTGTTTGGCAGAGTGATAGCATGGGGCGGGGTAACTGTCTTTGTGTCTGGTTGTTTTGGAATGCAATGCGCTATACCAGTGATGGCGAACCTTTTAGAGACTGAGTGCCCAAACTGCAACCTAAAACCCACTTATGCATCATCAAGTGCCGGGTGGGTGTGGTCCATTGGGTGGGTGTGGCCCATTGGGTGGGCATGGTAACGGCAGGCTGAGTGGGACTAAAAAGTTCAATCAATCAATTCCAACTTTGTAAGATCTTCCCCCCCCCTTTTTTTGCACACGGTGGTGGAGGCCTAAAGCAAAAAGGTTTTATAAAACCCAGCTGAAGGCCTAGGACTGGGGCGACAGCGCGTGTGCCCACAGAGAGGGCTCTGAGTACTGCCTCTGCCACCTGTGCCATAGGTTCGCCACACTGTGTTATACTATAGCATCATCTTGAGGGAAGAAGTTGAAACAGTTTATATCCAGGATATAAGGGATCTGTAGATATTTTCACAGCCTTCTTTCAGGCTCATGCAGTATACAGGTCCTCAAAAGAAGGCAGGTTGATTGCAATTATTTTTTCTTTTTTTAATTTTATTTTTATTCATTTTTTTCTTACCTACAATAATAATTTTTCAACCAACGTGCTGTCTGGGTTTACATGCTAGTACATATTTAATTCCTAATCCTTTCTTCTTTCCTCTAACCAATGGTAAAATAAATCCCAAGTTTGATAATAGTCCGTTTCTTCTTTTTCTTTCAGTCTCATAGTCAATCTGTCCATCTCTGTGCATTCTAGTATTTTTTATATTATTTCTTCATCTGATGGTATTCCTTTATTTTTCCAGTGTTGCGCAAATATAATTCTTGCCACTGTTATGACATGCAAAGCCAAGTATAAGCTTTGTTCATTAGTTTTTCTTGGCATTATACCTAATAAAAAAAGTTCAGGTTTAAAATCAACATGTTTCCCTAACATCTTTTCTAGCCAGGTATGTATCTTTTCCCAATAAGTCTTTACTTATCACATGTCCACCAAAGATGATAATACGTGCCTGACTTATGTTTGCATTTCCAACATCTACCTGACATAATCTTAAATATTTTTGCTAATCTGGCTGGTGGCAAGTGCCACCTATAAAACATTTTATATAAGATTGCAATTATTTTTTCTGCAGTCCTAACTATCTGTTGAAGTCTGTGTCTGTCTTGTTTGGTTGCTGTGCTAAACGAGACAGTTAGAGAAGTACAAATGACAGACTCAGTAATTCTTTTGTAGAACTGTATCAGTAGCTACTTGGGCAGTCTGAGCTTTCTGAGTTGGTGCAGGAAGAATATTCTTTGTTGTGCTTTTCTGATGATGTTTTTGATGTTAGGTATCCATTTTAAGTCCTGAGATATTATAGAACCTAGAAACTTGAAGGTCTCTACTGATGATACTGTATTGTCTAGTATTGTAAGATGTGGTAGAATAGGAGGGCTTCTCCTAAAATCCACTATCATCTCTACAGTTTTGAATGTGTTCAGTTCAAGATTGTTCTGGCTGCACCAAAGAGTCAGTTGTTCAACTTCTTGTCTGCATGCAGATCCATTGTCATCTATACTGAGACCAATCACTGTTGTATCATCTGCAAACTTCAGTACTTTAACAGAGGGATCCTTTGAATACAGTTGTTGGTATAGAGAAAAGAGTAATGGGGGGCACCTGTGCTAATTGTACAGGTATCTGATATGATTTTGCCTCGCTTCACCTGTTACTTACTATCTGTTAGAAAGCTTATGATCTACTTACAGTTGGGTCAGGCACAGCTAGCTGAGTCAGTTTAGTGCAGTGGTTCTCAACCTTCCTAATGCCGCAACCCTTTAATACAGTTCCTCATGTTGTGATGACCCCCAACCATAAAATTATTTTCGTTGCTACTTCATAACTGTAATTTTGCTACTGTTATGAATCATAATGTAAATATCTGATATGCAGGATGTATTTTCATTGTTACAAATTATACTGTTATAATTTCACTATAATAGTTATACTGAAGGTCTGTGTTTACAGTAGCTGAAGCAGATTGGATTAAAACAGAATGGCTGCATTTGTGCAACTTATGAAGCTTGATTACTTTAAACTTGATGTCAGTGTTGCTTTTTGTGTGTGCAGTCTTAGTGAATTATGGAAATATAGCCCCTTTATTCTTCTAGTATTATGTGATTCAGAAAATGCGTCATTTTAGCTGGTCCAGCTAGTCCAGGGGTAGGCAACCTTGGCTCTTTTATGACTCGTGGACTTCAACTCCCAGAATTTCTGAGCCAGCCGTGCTGAGGAGAAAGGGAGAGGTCTCCAAGCTGAGCCATGCTGGCTCAGGAATTCTGGGAGTTGAAGTCCACGAGTCATAAAAGAGCCAAGGTTGCTTACTCCTGAGCTAGTCAGTGGTTCTCTTCTTTTCTCCCCCCAGCTCCCCACCCCAGCTCAGTCATTAGCTCAGTTCTGGAGCTGTGCCTGCCAGAATCTTAGGAGAGATTTTTGGAAGGAGGTCTTGTCCACTGAGGCAGAGGCAGCAGAAGGGAAATCCATTCCTTTCTCCCACCCCACTGCTGGTTCCACTGAGCAATAATCAACTACTTTTGGTGCAGCAGCCAGGGCAGGAAGAACGGGGGGCATTACTGCAGCAACTGCAAGAAAAGGCCCCTTGGAGCTTCTTGATTCCACACTAGGAGCAGATTCATTTTGCCCCCTCCCTTTCCCGACTTTCCAGAGGCACACTAGGAAACAGAGAAAAGGCAGGCAGGAGGGGAAAGGGAAACACATGCTGCAGACCAAAACATCCACCCAAAGTAGCGTTCATCTCCAAAGCCCCCCCCCCGATCTCTTCCTTTTCACTGCCTGGACCAGTTTTCCTTCTCCCACCTATAATGAAATGGCGCTCCCTTCCCCTGCATCCTACAAGTAGGAAGCCATCAAGGGGGGGGGAGGGATTGAGCAGCAGGAATTGAAAAGTACGTGCTGTCTTACGGCGGGCTGCAGGGATGAGAGGACAAGGGGGAGGAGAGGACAAGGGGGGGGGAAATCAGCTGTCGTGAGAAGAGAGGAAAAAGCTCTGAGCGGGCAAAGTTGTCTTTAGCCGTCAAGGAAAAGCAGAGGGCATCAACTGCACTGCAGGGTAAGAAGTAAAGGAAGAGAAGAGGGGGCTCAGAGTTGGGGGGGATGTACGCACAGGGTGGTAGGGGAACAGGAGGAAGCCGGGCTTCAATAACTGGCCACTTGCCGGAAATCACGATCCCTCTGAGGGAGCGATGCATCCCTGAGCCAGAATGAAACCGGATGTCCTTCAGAGAACTTGGGGCCTGCCTGAATGAAGATCAACGGCTTTCCCTTCCGCTTCGCTCTGCTAGGCCCACACGGAATCCAGGGCTCTCTGACAGGGCAGGACTCAGCAGGGGTAGGTGGGAGAACAGTGGGCACGAGAATCAGTGGCAGGAGGGGAAGGGCTGTTCTATGGGGCTGCCTCTCACCTCTTTAGGCGAAGACTACTGGAGCTGCAGCTCCTTTGGCTGCCCACCAGGCGGGCGGTCTCGGAAGGGTTGCAAACTCCTCCCCCTGCAGGCAGTCCTCTGTTCCCCCCCCAGACTTGCCATTCCCAGCTAGCGCAGGTGATTCCCATTGAGCCCACCAGAACTAGTGATCGAAGCAGTGGAGGAAGTTTCCGACTCCGGTTAGCACCACTCAGTGCTTTCCTGTACCCAGGAAGTGTTCGGACTAAGCAGGCCTTCCGTGGTTTGTGGGGCAAAGCTGAGCAATATCACGCCGACTCCTCCGCAGAATAAAGGCGACACCAGCTCGATGCGAAAAGCCTTCCCTGGAAAAAGCACTCCTGTTCGATTCAGCTGAAGGACATCCGGGACCGCACGGAGAGCCTTTAAAGCATTCCCCGATCCCGAGGTGGATGCAACTGTTGAGATGCAAAAGAACACCGCCACGTATCTTAGACTAAGTTCCTAAGACCATTGGAAATATGTGTTTTCCGATGGTCTTAGGCGACCCCTGTGAAAGGGTCGTTCGACCCCCAAAGGGGTCGTGACCCACAGGTTGAGAACCGCTGGTTTAGTGAGAAGAATATCTGAAATGATGGTATTGAATGCTGAGCTGAAGTCTACAAAAAGGACCTTTGCAAAGGTTCTTGTAAATTCAACATGTTGTAAGATGTAGTACAGTTCCATATTAACAGCTTCATCTGCTGATCTATTTGCTCAGTAGGCAAATTGAAAAGTTAAAATCTCATAATTGGGCTTCTCTCCAGGTTTTTTACTCAGCATGGGATATTGTCAGGTCCCTCTGGAACGCTGCCATAAAGAAGGGGAGGGGGAGCATACTGGGGTGTGGACTGAGGATGTTTCTGTATTGCTAACATTTGTTTCTACTTCCTCTTTGATATGTCTGCATGGGAATTTGGGAGGAGGGAATACCCTCAGGGCATCTGTTTTCACTCCTACTGACTGGCAAGAATGAGGCGCCAGGAAGCGCCAGTTATCACCTTTTCGACTTCAAGTTCTCACAACACCTTCACACCAGTGGATTGGCTACTGATCGACTGGGGCATTGGGGCGGGGCTGAAGAATGAGACTTTTAGCAACACTTTTGCGCGAGAACTTCAGATTCTGCCTTTTTTACTCTGCCTTTTTTACTCTGCAATCACTTTCTCTCATTAAAGATCTGTTTCCTGAGTTATGCTTTCCTGTGGGAATAGCTGAGGCAGGTCCTTATATTAGGCAGAATCTGCAAAGTGATCAATCCGGAGAGACACCTGCCCTACTGTGGGGACTGTGCAAGAGATGTCTCATCAAGGCAACAATCAAGAAGAAACAGAGTGCTGGGAGGAGGACGATGCCATTCACAGCGAAAACCCCATCAAAGAGCTGGAGGAAGCTGCCAGCCTGGAGGGCTCCTCAAAACCGAGGTGGTCCATTGCGTGGGGAAGAAGGAAGACTGGGAGAGGAGGATGAAGGGAGTCATCCTCACCCGAGGCAGTCACCAGCATGGATGGAGGAGACAGCTAGAGGCCCTTTACAACGATGACAAAGAACCTAATCTTGCAGACGTCCTCATGAATCAAGCGATGCATTTCATGATGGAAGCGTTCCAAGACCTAAAAACGAGGGGAACTCGAACCAGAGCGATGAGAGATGATGACCAACAAGACCAGACCACAAATGGGGAGAGGAAAGCTTCTCCCCTGAGCACCACAGTAGGCATGGGCAAAACCTCAGTGGAGTAGCACCTGCCACCGTGGTAACTCCAATGCCCAGGAGCCCCGGAGGGGCAATCACTCCCTGAACTGGAGACAGGGGGGGGGTCACCAATGTGAACACAAAACGCTCCCCCTTGGAGTTAAGTTTGACGAAGATTCCCAGCAACTCGGGTTCTCCCTGGCCCATGCAGGAGTATGGCCGCAACCTACATGCAGGAGTATGGCCGCAAGATCCCACCAAGGGGGCCAAAGTCAGAGTAGTCACCCTGGCACTGGAAGGCACCACTGCCAGGTGGGTGGTAACCCTCTACAACAGGCGTGTCAAACTCAATTTCATTGAGGGCCACAGCAGGGTTGTGGTTGACCTCGGGGGGGGCAAGGGGCGTGGCCAGGGTAGGTTTGGTCAAGGTGGGCATGGCCAGCTCAACATCGCTTGTGTTGGGCATCTGTGTGGTCTGGGCGGGCCTGGGGGGATCCAGCCTGGTCCTCGAGCTCCCAGGGCACTGGGACCCCACAGCCCAGCCCAGCCCTGCTATCCCAAGAGGGCGCCCTGCTGCACTTATCTCCTCCTCGAAGCTGCTGCTGCTGTTCTTGCTCTCCTTGGCCAGGTTGCTCATGATGTGTGTGGGAGGGCAAAGTATGTGGGTCAGAGGGAGGCCCACTCTCTCTCCATATGAGGAAACCTGGCTTTGTAACTAAAGTATCCTCAGCAATAGGATGGGAGACCACCAAGAGAGATCAGGAGGAGGAGACAAGGGGATGGCAAAAGGGCAGCAGGGTTGTTGGTGGCCAAATGCTAAGACAGCACTTCCCTCAGACCCTCCCTCTCTCTCATTGTAATCCCCTTCCTTCCTCCCTACCTACCTCCCTCCCTCCCTCCCTTTTCTTCTTTTTCCTTCCCTCTTTATCTTTCTGCCTTCTTCCTTCCCCCTCTTTCCTTCTTTTTCCTTCTTTACTCTCTTCCCCTCTTTCCTTCTTTTTTCTTTGTCTTTCCTTTCTCCTTTCCGGTCCCTTCTTGGATGCTCAAATGCAAAAGGGGGAACATTTCTCGATGCCTTCTTGCCTTGTGATCATATGCCACTTTTGCTAGTAGTTTGTGGCCACTTAAAAGACGGAGAACAAACCAGGCTCAATTTATCCCGTGCTTGTATTTAGTGGGGGTGTTCACAGACAACAGTACAGCAAAACTGTCAAAATGGTGGCTGTGATAGTTAATCAGAGCTCCTCTGTTTTTTATGTGCAACAGCTTTAGCTTTTATGAGCAGAGGTAGGTTAGTTGTTTTTCTATTAATACATAATCCTTAAAAGGGCTCTCCTGTAGGGAGCCTGCCTTGGTCTAATTTAGACTGGAAATATACCAAAGGAAAATATTTTTCCCCATTGGAAATGACAGTTTGCAACATACAAGGAGGGTGTCAATGCTGCTAACATCGGATGTTCTTGCTTGACAGAGGGGATACTTTCCTAAGAGCTCACAATTCAAGAATACCAATGCACACATATTTAATTTATGACAAAAAGGTGGATCAGGTTTTTAAATCTCATATTTTAAGAAATGCTTTATTACGTGTCTGGAAGAAATATTATTATAGGTTAAATTATAAAATTCCAATCTGGGGGATTCCCGGACACGTTGTAGAGGGGGTATCTAGAGGAGTGAATTTAGATACGATTTCTTATAAGGAATTACTTAGTTTGGAAGGGAAGGACTAGCAATTAAAATCTCTAGCTGAGTTGAAGCAAAAAAATATTGTACACTCTTGGTTTCAGTATAATCAATTGTTAGTGAGGTGGAGGATAGATCAAAAGGTTGGTATTACTTTAAAGGATGTGAATTTGGTAAAACAGATTAAAGACCAAACTCGAGCTCATATAAAGAGAATTTATAATGTTTTAATAGAATTGGATTCTGAAACGGAGTTAGTTAAAGATTGTATGGTTAAATGGGCTCAAAATATTCAAGAGCCGATTTTATTGGATACATGGGAGACAATTTGGGTTAGAAATGTAAAATTTACTCAAGCCCAAAATTTAAGAGAAAATTTTTATAAAATGTTTTATAGATGGCATTTGGACCCCAAAAGTTGTTCCGCATGTATCCTAATTTACAGCCCAAATGTTGGAGATGTGGAAGCTTAGACACAACCTATTTTCATATTTGGTGGACTTGTAGAGCTATAAAAGCTTTTTGGATTAAGATTTGGTGGAATATTCAAAAGATTTTTAAGAGAAAGATAAAGTTTACTCCGTAATTATTTTTGCTGGGTATTATTGTAGATTTTGATGTCAAAGAAATTGATTTGATGTTGAATTTTATAACAGCTGCAAGATTACTTGTGGGGCAATATTGGAAGAAAAACTCTTTGCCTACTATGGAAGAATGGATAGTTAAGGTGTCTAATTTAGCAGAAATGGCGAAAATCTCCGCCTATTTGAAGGACCATTCACAAAATAAATATATTTCGGTTTGGAGAAGATGATTCATTATATTCAAAAGAAATATGAGACTGAAAAGTATTATCTTGCTTATGAGTAGATTTTAGATTATTTTTAATAGTTCAATATGTTTGAATTTATATTATTTTTAGTATTATGGTTTAATTATATTATTATTTTTGTTTTTAATTTGTTAATACTTGTTTTCAAAAGGAGTTAAAGTGTGTTATGGATTTGATTGATAGTATAGTCGGGTTATGTTAGTTAGATTATGTTTGTTTATTTTTTACCCTGTAATCAGCTCTGGGAAGTGGGGGAGGGAGGGAGGGGGTGGGAGGGGTTTGAGTTATAATATATTAAATTTGTAAAACTTTTAATAAAAAAAAAGAATACCAATGTTAACTTGGATTGCCAACAAAGTTCTGTCTGTGACAAAACAGAACACAAAATAGCTTTCTTCTTTGAACTGGGGCATTTCCAACCAAATTGCCTCTCCCTCCCTCCCTGATTCCTTCCTTCCTTCCTTCCTTCCTTCCTTCCTTCCTTCCTTCCTTCCTTCCTTCCTTCCTTCCTTTTTTTTTAAAGTTGCCAGAGGCTCCAGGCAGAGGTGGCAACAGGCAGCCAACAGTGGACAAAGGCTTCCCCACCCCGTCATTGCCTCTGCATGACTTAGCTTACCTCTCCCAGACACACACACACACACAAACACACACAGTGTGTGTGTGTGTGTGTGTGTGTGTGTGTGTGTGTGTGTGTGTGTGTGAGAGAGAGAGAGAGAGAGCATACGAAGGTGTGTGTGTCTCTCTCGCAGCCCTGCACCCTCAACAGAGACCTTCTGCGGTGGCAGGCTGCAAACTAATGAAAGCTGTTTTTTTAGAATACTTGTTTCTTTTTCTCAACCTGCTGCCAATTGCATCGCAGCCTGCCCCCTTCAACTCCTGCTCTCAGCCCAGTGGCAGGCTGCAAGAAGCTCCCATCTCAGCTTCTTTCTCCTCTCCCATTCTTTTCCTCCTGATGTCACAGCGTGGGGCTGCAGGAGGTGAGACCGTCCCTCACACACACTCACACAAACACATGTGCAGGTTCTGGGAGAGGTGAGCTGAGAACTATGGAGCAGGAGGAAACGATAGGGGAAGTGGTCAAAATGGGAAACTTCTGTCCGGAGCCTCTGGCAGCTTAAAAAAAAAACGTGTGGAGCATGGCTTCCCTTTCAGTCCACCCTCCCCTCTATTGCCTCCATGCCAGGGTTGACTCTAGGCCTGCCGAAAGGGCAGTTTTGCTTTCAACCCCCCCCCCATGCCAGAAATCGAAAACTGCTGCCGTTCACCTGCTGTGTCCCCCTAACAGCTCCTGAAAACTCCTATTGCACGCTGGCAGGCAGAAATCTAAAGCTCCCATTCTGTTTCCTCCATGCTCAGGAAGGAAGCTGCCAGCCGTGGCTCTCCCACTCGGGGGTGGGGCGATCCCAGTGAAAGAAAAGCCTTGCAGGCTGTGAGACCAGGCCTGCGAGCGGGGCATGGAGGCGCTAGTGCAGAGGAAGGCAAGCAGCAGCCCCAGCAGCAAGAAGGGAACAGCTCCAGGGGCCAAATTTGGGGCCTTGGCAGGCCATATCCGGCCCACGGGCCTTGTGTTTGACATGTCTGCTTTACAATGCAAACTCCCCTGAGCTACGAAACTTCAATTGTTTCATGATGGCCCTAAGACAGCATTTTGAAGACCCATTGGCAGACTGCAAGCCCCGTGATTACATTAAAACAGTGAGGCAAGGGCGCTGCCCAGTAACCGAGTACAGTGAGGAGTTTTGAGAGCTGGCTTGCTGACTCAATTGGCTAGAGAATATCCTCGTGAGTTGTTTCAAGGATGGCATCAACAACGACCTGTACAATGCCTGCATCGTGAGCCCCCCCCCCCAGCATGGCTCAATGAGCGGTGCATGCTTGCAGAGGAAGCTGAAATCGACCAAGCTTGCAATAAGTACTGATCCAGCTTGGAAAAAGTCACCCCCAGAGAAGAAGAGAGAAGCGACCAAAACTCAAACTCAGCCCATACATTCCACTGCTTGTTTCAAATGCGGAAAGAAGGGCCACCAAGCAGCTGAGTGCAAAACAAGAAGCCCGGCAAAGAAGGGAGAGCAGGCACCAAGTGGGAAAACTGGCAAACTGCAGCCTCACATGAAGAAGACAGCGCTGAGGAGCACCAAGATCGTGAAATTCAACCCCTCACCCAAACAGGCAGTAAGAACTCTAACCCCATTGGAGGAAGATCAAAGGTTCTCTGACAATGACTACAAAGATGACCCCTTGGTAAGTGGGCCGATTGCGCCAGTGACTATGCCTATAAAGTTGCACCTCTCTGAGGCTGGGAAGAGCGTTTCCCTAAAAGCCTTGTTAGACTTGGGATGGTTAGCCCAGCTTTAATGGAGAAGTTGGGGATCTGCCTGAGAAGGCTAAAAGCTCCCATCACTTTCTTCCAGTTAGATGAGTCATTCACAGCAGGTATTCCAGCTACTTTTGTCACCATGCCTCTGGGAATGAAAATGGGAACCCACTCAAAGACTTTAAGATTCATAGTCGCTCCAGGGATGGAGAGGGCTGTCATCCTGGGCTTAGCCTGGCTAAAGAAATGGAACTTACAGGGGCTCCTAAAATTCCCAGGGAGGGGAAAACCCTGATGGGAACCAGCAGCAGATGTGAGGGGAGAGCGAAAGCCAGAGATACCAAAAGAATACTAGGAGTTGAAAGATGTGTTCAGTGAGCATGAGTCAGATGAACTCCCTCATCGACACAGCGACTGTGCCATTGAAATTGTTCCTGGGGCTACGTTACTGAAGCCTAAACTTTATTTGATGACCCCTAAGGAGGTAGACAAACTACGTGCTTCATTAACAAAAATTTGGTCTGGGGTTTCAGCCAGCCAGCCTAACCTAGGGTGGCAGCCCCCATTTTGTTCCAAGAGATGGCTCTCTTCGTCTCTGCATTGATTATTGTTATATGTTAGCCCAGGGCTTTTCAATCTTTTCACCCATTGTACCACTTTTAGGATATGGCAACATCCGAGTACCACCAGTCGCCTAGCAAGGTGTTCAAAAACTTGATGACCCAAAAAAAAAAAAGGAAAAAAGTGATAAAGTACAGGTAGTCCTCGACTTACAACAGTTTGCTTAGTGACTGTTCGAAGTTACAATGGCACTGAAAAAAGTGGCCCCCAAGTCACAGCCGAGCAAATCACCTGTCTGCCCACCCGGTGGCGCTCTTCCTCCTGTCCAAGGTTTTCATTGTTGTGAGCATTTCTGTTGAGGATTGGCAGCGGGGGTGGGGTGGGGGGCTGTTTGGTTTTTATTCCCCCCATCTGCTGGGTGATTGCAGCAGGTTTTTGTCACTTCACATGACCCTGGGACACTGTGACCGTCATAAATATGAATCAGTTGCCAAGCATCTGAATGTAAATCACAAGACCCTGGAGATGCTGCAACATTCCAGCTGATTGGCGCTTCTTCTGGGCTCAGCAGAAGTGCCAGGATCAGTGCTGCTTTCTAGCTGATTGATGCTTCTTCAGGGCTTAGCAGAAGCACCAGGATCAGCGCCGAGATCCAGCTGGAGACTGGCGCTGATCCTGGTGCTTCCACTGAGCCCTGACAGCCCCGAAGTGCCGATCAGCTGGAAAGCGGCACTGATCTTGGCGCTTCCACTGAGCCCTGACAGCCCTGCAGCTCCAGCCATCTGTCGCTCAGGCTTGTGCGGTGCTGCCACCAGTTCAGCTCATTCCCCTCCCCCGCTACCACTTTTCTAGGATGGTCATGTACCACCTGCCAGGTGCCAATGTACCACAGGTGGTACCCGTACCATTGGTTGAAAAGCCCTGGGTTAGCCCACCTGGCCAAGGGAAGAATTTTTTCAAAGCTAGACTTGCAGGAAGCATATTACTGCGTCAGAATGAAAGAAGGAGATGAATGGAAAACTGCTTTCAACTGTCCACTAGGCTGCTTTCAGTTAAAACTACTCCCTTTTGACCTACAAGGAGCACCTGCAGTATTTATGCAATCGAGATGCTCCATGAAGATTTGTACAAAGAGGTCCTAGTGTATCTTGATGATATCCTTATCTACATCGAGATGAAAGTGGAGCATGTAAAATTGGTTAGGGAGGTGCTGAAAAAATTTTATGCAGCCAAACTGTAAGCCAAATTATCCAAATGTGAGTTTCAACTACCTGGGCTATCGGTCAAAATAGACCTGGAGAAGTTGTGGGCGGTACTGGAATGAGCACCTCCTTGAACCAGGAAACAATTGCAAAGCTTCTTGGGAATTGCCAATTTTTATCAGCAGTTCATTCCTTCTTTTGCTCAAATGGCCCTCCCCATCATCAACTTGCTAAAAATGAAAGGGGAGGGGACAAACCAAAACTCAGCCAACCCTTGAAATGGACTATGTAATGCCAGGCAGCATTCAAAAAGCTTAAAAGACTTTTTTCTGCTGAAACACCCACACTTGAGAAAACCTTTTGTCATCCAAGCAGATGCCAGCAATATAGCTGTGTGGGCTGTGCTGTTGCAAAAGAATGAGAAAGCGAACCTGCAACCATGCATGTAGCCATTGCGGAAACTGACCGAAATCGAGCAATGGTGGGCAGTGTGGGAAAAGGAGGCTTTTGTAGTTCGATGGGCTCTCCTCATATGGACGCACTTCTTAGAAGGTAGTGAAATCCCATTCCAGGTCTAGACTGATCACAAAAACCCGAAAGCTCTGAAAACCGCCCAGAAATTGTCTACAAAGCAAGCACAGTCAGCTCAATATTTCCACTGCTTCAGCTTCACCATGCGCTACCTACCGGGTGGGAAAAACTTTTTGGCCAATGCACTGTCAAAAATTCCACAATACAACAGCTCCAAGATAGAAATAGTAAAACCCCTTCTTCCTGTAAATCAGCTGGTGGCCCAGGTAACCACCAGACTGCAGCAGAAAGGGAAAACACCCATGGACAATATTATTGCAGCCGATTTTTAAAAAGCCTAGGAAACAGACAAATGGTTCTGCAACCACAAAAACCTGTGCTCCATGGAGAATGGGCTGGAAAGCTGTACATGCCTGCTAACCCAAGACTAAGGACTATGCAAACATGCCACAATTTGAAATTAGTGCAACATTTTGAGTTGGGAAAACCCTATACCTTCTCAAAAGACAATTCTGGTGGCCCTCACTTAAGAAAGACATTGTGAAGTTATGTTTCCAGCTGCCTCATCTGTGCTTCAGCAAAACAGGCAGAGAAAAATGCCTGGATTACTCCAAACAGTAGCTGAACCTTCAGCACCCTAGAGAGAGATTTCTATGGATTTTATTGTAGAACTCCCGAAAGCTCATGAAACACTGTAATTTGAGTCATAACCAACTTATTCTCCAAGTTAAATCCATTTCATCCCTTGCCAGAAAATTCCCACAACTAAAGCATTGGCAAAAATGTTTCTACATCACATTTACCACCTACAGGGAGTACCACAATGCATTATTTGGGACAAGGGGTCCAATTCATGTCAAAATTCTGGAGAGCTTTTCTGGACCTCTTAGAGACCAATCAAGGACTCAGTTCTAGTCACCATCTGCAGACAAATGGTTGGACAGAACAATCAAAATCAGTTTTGAGCAATATATGCATTGTTTCATTAATTACCAAGAAGATGACTGAACGGACCTCTTGCTATTTGCTGAAACAGCCTACAACAATGCTCTCCACACTAGCACAGGCTTCACGCCATTTTGAGTACAACTGGACAAGATTTTATTTTATTTTTTTATTAGTTTTTATTGATTTTTACTCCTTCATGGATTACTGCCTTGTCGTGGCGAGGGGGCTTGCATAACTCAATGAAGCTATGAGCTATGCTGTGCAGGGCCCCCAACATGGACAGGTCATAGCAGAGAGTTCTGACAAAATGTGATCCACTGGAGAAGGAAATGGCAACCCACTCCAGTATCTTTGCCATGAAAATCCCATGGACAATACTAAAAGGCAAAAAGATATTACGCTGGAAGATGAGCCCCTCAGGTCGGAAGGTGTCCAAGATGCTACTGGGGAAGAGCTGAGGGCTAGTACTAGTAGCACCAGAAAGAGTGAAGCGACTGGGCCAAAGCCGAAAGGACACTTAGCTGTGGATGCATCTGGTGGTGAAAGGTAAGTCCGATGCTGTAAAGATCTTTTCTCCATAGGAACCTGGAATGTAAGATCCATGAATCAAGGCAAGCTGGATGTGGTTAAACAAGAGATGACAAGACTGAACATCGACATCTTAGGAAAAGGTGAATTAATTCAGAGGACCATCAAGTATACTACTGTGGGCAAGAATCCCTCAGAAGAAATGGAGTAGCCTTCGTAGTCAATAAAAGAGTAGGAAAAGCAATACTGGGACACAATCCCCAAAATGACAGAATGATCTCAGTGCGAATCCAAGGCAAACCATTCAATATCACAGTAGTCCAAGTCTATGCTCCAACCACTGGTGCTGAAGAGGATGAAATTGACTGGTTCTATGAAGCCCTACAGCACCTTATAGAATCAACATCAAAAATGATGTCCTTATCATCCATCATGGGGGATTGGAATGCTAAAGTAGGAAGCCAAAAGATAACCGGAATAACAGGCAAGTTTGGCCTTGGAGTACAAAATGAAGCAGGGCACAGGCTGATAGAATTTTGTCAAGAGAATATGATGGTCATAGCAAACATTCTTTTCCAACAACCCAAGAGACGGCTCTACACATGGACATCACCAGATGGTCAACACAGAAATCAGATTGACTATGTGCTCTGCAGCCAAAGATGGAGAAGCTTTATACAGTCAGTAAAAACAAGACCAGGAGGTGACTGTGGCTCAGATCATGAGCTTCTCATTGCAAAATTTAGGCTTAAATTGAAGAAAGTAGGGAAAAACACTAGGCCACTCAAGTATGAACTAAATCATATCCCTGATGAATATACAGTAGAGGTGACAAATAGATTTAAGGAATTAGATCTGATAGACAGAGTGCCTGAAGAACTATGGACGGAGGTTTGCAACATTGTACAAGAGGTAGCAACTAAAACCATCCCAAAGAAAAAGAAATGCAAGAAAGCAAAATGGCTGTCTGAGGAAGTTTTGCAAATGCTGAGGAAAGAAACGAAGTGAAAAGCAAGTGAGAAAGAGAAAGATGCACCCAACTGAATGCAGAATTCCAGAGAATAACTAGAAGAGATAAGAATACCCTCTTAAATGAACAATGCAAAGAAATAGAAGAAAACAATAGAATAGGGAGAACCAGAGATCTCTTCAAGAAAATTGGAGATGTGAAGGGAACGTTTCATGCAAAGATGGGCATGATAAAGGACCAAAATGGTAGGGAACTAACAGAGGCAGAAGAGATTAAGAAGAGGTGGCAAAATGACACAGAAGAACTATACAAGAACGAGCTTAACGTCCCTGATAACCACAATGGGGTAGTCACTGACCTCGAGCCAGACATCCTAGAATGTGAAGTGAAATGGGCCTTAGGAAAGCTGAGCAACAACAAACCTAGTGGAGCTGACAGTATTCCAGCTGAGCTATTCAAAATCTTAAAAGACGATGCAGTAAAAGTGCTACACTCAATTTGCCAGCAAATTTGGAAAACTCAACAGTGGCCACAGGATTGGAAAAGGTCAGTTTACATTCCAATTCCAAAGAAAGGCAATGCCAAAGAATGTTCAAACTATCACACCATTGCACTCATTTCACATGCAAGTAAAGTTATGTTTAAAATTCTACAAGCTAGACTCCAGCAGTATGTGGATCGAGAACTTCCAGAAGTACAGGCAGGATTTCGAAGAGACAGAGGAACTAGAGATCAAATTGCCAACATATGCTGGATCGTGGAGAAAGCTAGGGAGTTCCAGAAAAATATCTACTTCTGCTTCATTGACTATGCTAAGGCCTTTGATTGTGTGGATCACAACAAATTGTGGCAAGTTCTTAAAGAGATGGGAGTACCAGACCATCTTATTTGACTCTTGAGAAACCTATATGCGGGTCAAGAAGTAACAGTGAGAACTGGACACGGAACCACTGATTGGTTCAAAATTGGGAAAGGAGTTCAGCAAGGCTGTATTCTGTTGCCCTGCCTATTTAACTTATATGCAGAGCACATCATGAGAAAGGCAGGGCTAGATGAATCAAAAGTTGGAATTAAGATTGCCGGGAGAAATATCAACAACCTAAGATATGCAGATGATACCACTCTAATGGCAGAAAGTGAAGAGGAACTAAACAGCTTCTTGATGTGGGTGAAGAAGGAGAGTGCAAAAGTTGGCTTGAAACTCAACATTAAGAAAACCAAGATCATGGCATCCAGCCCTCTCAATTCCTTGCAAATAGATGGGGAAGAAATGGAGGTAGTGACAGATTTTTTCTTCCTGGGCTCCAAGATCACCACAGATGGGGACTGCAATCAAGAAATTAAAAAACGCTTACCCCTGGGGAGGAAAGCTATGGCAAATTTAGACAGCATACTAAAAAGCAGAGACATCACCCTGCTAACAAAAGTATGTATAGTCAAGGCCATGGTTTTCCCAGTGCAATGTATGGCTGTGAAAGTTGGACCATAAGAAAGGCTGAACGCAAAAGAATTGAGGCCTTTGAACTATGGTGCTGGAAAAGACTCCTGCGAGTCGCCTGGACTGCAAGGTGATCAAACCGGTCAGTCCTAGAGGAGATCAACCCTGACTGCTCTTTAGAATGCCAGATTCTGAAGTTGAAACTCAAGTACTTTGGCCACCTAATGAGAAGGAAGGACTCACTGGAGAAGAGCCTAATGCTGGGAAAGATTGAGGGCAATAGAAGAATGGGATGACAGAGAATGAGGTGGCTGGATGGAGTCACTGAAACAGTAGGCGTGAGCTTAAATGAACTCCAGAAGATGGTAGAGGACAGGAAGGCCTGGAGGAATGTTGTCCATGGGGTCGTGATGGGTCAGACACGACTTCGCAACTAACAACGACATTGATTTTTAATACAATTCAACAATGCTTATTCAACAAATGTGTTGTCTGAGTTTATTATTCACTAGTACAAATTAAATTCCTAATCCCTAATTCATTTCTCCAACCATTGGTAAAATAAGTCCCAAGTTTGAAAATATTCTGTTTCTTCTTTTTCTTTCAACCTCAAAGTAAGTCTGTCCATTTCTGCACAGTCTAGTATTTTTAAAATTATTTCCTCCTCTGGTGGTATTTCTTCATTTTTCCAGGATTGTGCAAATGTAATTCTTGCCACTGTTATCATGTGCAAAATCAAATATACACTTTGTTTATCAAGTTTTTCTGGCATTATGCCTAATATAAAGAGTTCAGGTTTAAAATCTACATGTTTCCCCAACATCTTTTCTAGCCAAGTATATATTTTTGTCCAATATCTCTTTGTTTTAACACATGTCCAGCACATATGATAAAAAGTACCTGGTTTATGATTACATTTCCAACATTCCTGGTGGAGAAGTGACTGCATGAGCCTTCCCTTTCCCTTTTCCTGACCATTCTCATTTGCCTCAGTATGGGAAGAAGCCTGAATTCTTACACCATTCAAAGCTCCTATCTGAAAGCTTACCCTTGAGTCTTGTACCAAGCTATTTATGCACCTAATTTTGACTGTTCAGACGTCTGGACACATCTCTTGCCAATTGCTGAAATAGCACATGTTTCATGCCATTTCAAGTGGCAACTGAGCAAGATTTTAACCCAATGCCTGAATTACCAGCCCAAGAGCCCATGATCCTCTCTCTAAAAGAGTGGATTAATCAACTGAAAAACATGTGGCCCATTGTGTGAAACGCCTTGGCAGACGCTCGGCTTACAAAGGTCAAGCTGACAAAAGGTGAGTGGAACCTAAACCATTCCACATTGAGGACTCTTTATACCTATACACCCAGTTCCTACAGTCCTTGCAACTTTCAAAGAAGTTAGAACCAAACTATATAGGGCCCTTCCTTATAAAGAGAATTATTAACCCAGTCACAGTAGAATTAGAATTACCAAAATCATTAAGAAAAGTCTACCCGGTAATCCATTGCAGCCTCCTTAAACCTGAAGTGATTTTATCCTTAAGGCCAGCACCCCCTCCAGTCCCGCAGCCTATTATGGTGGAGAGAACAGCATTTCGAAATTAAAGCAATCCTAGACTCACGCAAACACTGGGGAGTCACCCAGTATCTAGTAACTTGGAAAAATCTCCCTGAGCTCAAGTTCAGCCTGAGCAGGTGTAAAAAAATAAACATGTGCAAGCCCCTAGATTAGTCAGACACTTTCATGACTGGTACCCTGATAAACCTAAATAGATTCTGAATCACTGTTTCTTTTCTCATCTTTTTTATTTTTTATCTTCTCCAGGTAGATCTGCCTTTCTTTTAAGGGGGCAGAATGTCAGGTCCCTTTGGAATGCTGCCATAAGGAAGGGGAGAGGGAGCATGCTTGGGTGTGGATTTAGGATCAGGCCAAAGCACCCATTAAGCAGTATGTAGCACAGTGATGGCGAACCTTTTAGAGACTGAGTGCCCAAACTGCAACCCAAAACCCACTTATTTATTGCTGGGTGCCAGGTGGGCATGGCCCACTGGGTGGGCGTGGCTGTGGTGGTCATGGCAGATTGGGTGGGTGTGGCCAAGGTGGGTGTGATCACCTCGATGTTGCTCATGGGGAGGGACGCCTGTGGGGGCCGGGCAGGGTTGGGGGAGATCCAGGGGGTCTCTGGCAGGTGGGGCGGTGGGCAGGAGGCTCGTCCTGTGGGTTGAGGTGAGGCAAGCAGGGCGGGGGTGCCATTGTCACATGGCAAGGTGACGCAGGGGCCGGAGCGGCTGCTGCCTGACACCATCAGCCCCTGCACACAGAGGCCAGCGAGCACATGGGTGCTGGGATGCATCCAGTCATGTGGGACCTCGGCGAGTTAGCAGGCGGCTAGTTGAAGAGGGACGGTTGCCCTCTCTGGGGCATGGCGTGCGTGCTCACAGAGAGGGCTCTGAGTGCCGTCTCTGGCACGCGTGCCATAGGTTCACCACACTGATGTAGCAGATACAGAGCATCAAGTAAGCAGAACCTCAACTTTTATTGCCAATGAATCCAACAGGTTCTCTGCCTCTCCTTGACATAATTAACCTACCTCAAAATATCTAGCAACTGGAGGACCTTAACATCAACACTCAGCTCTTCTTGAAGGCCAAAATAGGAAAATTCATTACCCAGAAAGGTAATGCTGCTGTGATTTTGGGCATACAGAAACAATAGAGCATGTTGTTCTCCAGTGCCTGTATTGAAGAGACACTCAAGCTAACCTCATTTCACCATCACTGTATAAATATCCAGGGTACATAGGACAATTTTATATTTCTCTGCATGTGACAACATACGTTGACAATCCTGGGCAGGACTTTATCATTTTTAAAAGATCTAATTAAGAAAAGCTTTTGGTAACAAATAACAGAGTAATTCAATCTTTATATCTTACTAATAGTTTAAAAATAATGGAATGTGCAGTACTGCTTAAAATCCATCAGATTGTTGTCTCAAATGAGCCTTAATGCATATTTAAATTGTTAATTAAGAGTGTTTTATATTGCAATAGATTTAGCCATATATTTTTGTTTTCTTGTATTTGTTTAATGTCCCCCCATGTTTCTTAGACTGTTGGTGTATGTCAGCTTTTTAAAATGTATTATTCTTTTTTAAATTATGTTAAGTTTTGTTTTAATATTTTCAGCTTTTTAAAACAATATTGTTTGTATTCCATCCTCCTTACGACCGTAAAGATTTGATTAGTATCTGCAATTTTCTTCTAAGATTGTATTATTTTTAGTAGCTCCTATTAAGGGAAGCTTTTGGTAACAAACAACAGAGTGATTCAGCCATTATAGCCTAATCATAGTTTAAAAATAATGAAATGAGGCACAGATGCACATTCCCTTCTCTCTCGTATGCTATGCAGCGGGCTTTCTTGTTCACTCAAATTTGCATCGTTTTCTAACTAATAATCATCAATGTTATTTTATGAACCAATGCTCAGTTGTACTCTTATTTGTTTTTGTGTCACTTTTCAATTGTTTAATCTCCTGATAGATTCTCAGAAAACAAGAGAAAGGTCTCATACAGCATTTTAATGCTAGATATGAATTGGAACTGCCTACTAAATTGCTGAGAAAACTCCAATCCCCTCTTGAAACCTTCCTGATCCAAAAGGTGATTGGACAACATCATCCTAAAAGGTTATTCCCATTTGTAGAGTTCCAGGATACCCAGAGTCCTCAGTTTCACAATGGCAAAGGGCCAATAGCAATGTGTTGCATGTTAAGTTCATGTCTATCTGCTTCCAAGTAAAAACCACGCTGAGTATGCCCAGCTTCATGTATCACAGCAACAACCTGTTACAAGCTTATGGCTGCCATTAAGGGCATGAGCTCATGACCCAATCTAGACTCTTCTTCCAGCATATAAGGATCCCATTGCCAGCCTCAAGATTATGCCTAATGCTATTATATTAAGAAGTGATACATGTCATTATCTTAATATGGATAATTTTAAAAAAAATTAAAACCCCAGAAAAATAGGTTAGCTTTCACTTACCTCATAGCGATGCCTATGTCGTTCTTCCACAAAAGCTTCATTACCATAAAGTTTCCCTAAAAAAAAAAAATCACAAACTTTTTAAAAATATTCTGCTACTAAGGATTAAACTAAAATTATTGCAGGATTCAAAGGAAAGGGGGGGGGGGATTTGGCCTTCCAGACTTGGAGAAATACTATCAGGCTATAGCACTAGTATGGGTAAGAGATTGGATATTATTAAAGAACAGGAGACTACTATGTTTGGAGGGCCATGACCTACAAATAGGATGGCATGCTATATTGTGGGATCATAAATATAAAATACATAAATATTTTCAAAGACACTATATTAGACAAGCTCTTATCGATGTATGGACAAAAATTTGGCAACCAATTTATACCCAAGTACCTAGTTGGATCTCACCGTTAGAAATATATGTACACCCAAAATTTACCCAATTAGATAAGATCATAAAATATAAAAATATTTTAGATGAAAGAGGGGAATTGAAATCCAGGAAAACCCTCCAGGATGAAAGGATAGAATTAGAATGGTGGGCATACCTGCAACTGCGGGCGAGATATTGGAAAGATAAAAAAGAGTTAGGCATTAAATTAGAACCAATAGAATTGGATAAAATAATATTGGGATCGGAGGATAAAATGATTAAAAATTATACCACTATTTGTTAGATCTGGCAATGTATGAGGAACAAGTAAAAGTGACTATGTTAAAATGGAGCAAGGATTTTGGTCTTAATTTTGATCTGCATATCTGGCAAGGACTATGGGAAAGAAACAAAAAGCTTACTTTGGCCACCTCTTACAAATAAAACCTCTATAAAATGTTCTATAATGGCATCTCCCACCCATAAGATTAGCTAAAATGTGTCCTAATGTCTCCTCTAAATGTTGGAAATGTAATCTGACAATTGGAACATACTATCATATGTGGTGGGAGTGCACGCGAGCTCGTGATTTTTGGAATAGGATCAAAGAATGGTTGGAAGAAATTAAATTAAAGCGAGCAGTAGAGCCAAAACCAGAACTTTTCCTATTAGGTATAACCATGCAAAAGTACGATAAAGGCGTTCTTTATTTAATATTACACATTCTAACGGCTTCCAGACTGGTCTTTGCTCAAAATTGGAGGAATAAGAGAGTTACAACGGAGGAAGAGATCCTGTATAAAATCCTTTCATGTGCTGAGATGGGCAGGCTTACAATGATTATGAAGGACAAGACAGAACTCGAATACTTCAAAATCTGGGACAAACTTTACCGTTGGTATGAATTAAGAAGAACTGCTTGGATCTCAAGTTAATGATAGGATTGAAATGTATATATAACTGTACATATAATTGTATATTTAATTGTATTACATAAAAGGATGAGGCTTATATAGAGGTTAAGAATGGTGTATTATCTTTTTGTACCACAAGAAACAAACTATTTGAAATACTTACTCTGGAATGTCACGCTTGTCCATTTTTGTTTTAATTGTATTACAAATAAAAAATTTTAAAAAAATATTCTGCTACTAACATCATTTAGTATCCTAACAATTTGCATCCTAACGATTTCTAATCAACTCTACAAGAGCTTGAGTACATAAACATTATTCAGCAATCCAATCTGGAAGATTCATATCCTTGAATTTGAGTTCTTTGGGTCCATTCCCTGCTCACCCTCCAGAGAGAAGGCATAGAACAACTTTGTCAAAGATAAGAAGATACCTCAATTACAAGTCATGAAATGAAGGGAGAAACATATACAGTATGTGAAAAAGGGATTCCTCAAGAGAGTCATGCTGAGGAAGATAGAACATCAATTCCAGCTCCACTATGTGGATAAAGAGAAAGACTTTTCAGGAAGTATTTTGAGGTAATAAAATACACATTCTTTATAAAGCAGTGAAGGACACACTGTACAGAATATATTCTATTACAGAATATATAGTGTAATAGTGCATTGTACTAGTTACTTCTTCCTGACCTAGTGCTAGTCCAGAAGGCAAATCAGATACTTTTATGCAATATTGATGCCTATTCTGTATCTGTGCTAAAATCACCATGTGAAAGTGGGTGGCCATATAAATTTGTTTAATAAATAAAATAAATCTTCTATATAATTAGTACCGTATAAGCTGGCGTATAAGACGACTTCCGGAAGTGCTAAACTCGGCGCCAAAGACGGGGGTCGTCTTATACGCCGAGTTGTCTTATACGTCGGAAATACTGGATATAAGACGGCGTTCTAGGAATGCGGCTCGGCGATAAAGACGGGGGTCGTCTTATACGCCAGGTCGCCTAATACGCCGGCATATACGGGTATACCCGTAATTTAGCTGCTCATATATAGGGAGCTGCAAATGTGATATGAATAGAAAGTCTGATGGAGAAAAAAAAAGAATGTTCTATAAATACTATTAGTCAGAGCAGAAAGTAGGAGTCAAGCTCAATAACCATTTCTTTCCACTTTTCACTCTCTTTCTAGTACATGGTAGACCCATCTATTAACTATTGCAAAATAGTTCATATCAATTGTATTTTTTGCACTTGGTATTTATTTCCCCAGCATAATAGCTATTATAGCAGTCATATAAGTTACGCAGAACAGTCCTTCCTCTCTAATTTTTTCTCAAGTTGACTTGAGCATTTGTTCAAACTCTGCTCTGGAAAAGCAATTTATTTTTTTGTTTATTTATAGAGCTGCCCAACTCTGCAGTGACCATGGGTAGCATACAAAAATTAAAAACACCACAACATATAAACCATGATTCCCTGGTTCAAACAATAACCCCCCAAATAAAGTCTCATTACAAGCAAAGCTCACCTAACTTCCTAGCCTTGTGTAAATTATATTGGTGCCCCAAGTTGAAGGCATGTAAGCTATTGATGCCATGATATAAAAGGACCATTCTGAGGAAACACCCTTGGCAAGCTTCATGCCATGGCAACCAGAATGTGAGTATAAGCAGTCTGGGCACCACCTACCAACCCAATTACAAGGTACAAGAATTAGGAAAGGTTTCTAAATCAGTCTTTTGAAAAGCTACAATCAGCCAATGAAACTAATCCTAAATTAGGTGAACCGATGAATCATCAGATAAAGATTGTTTATTTTATTTAGCATGCTGTGCAAATGTAATCCTTATAGATTCTAAATCACATATATGGCTTAATGACCCAGTTAATTATGGTTTCTTCAATAATCATTAAGAAGAATGTTAATAGGTTTGGCATTTGCCAAGTTCATAACTTGAATGATTCATGTTATATTTATTGAATTATAATGTTGGTAGATTTCTTTATGAAATCAGCTTTCATGTCAATGTAGCTTTGTTCAAGAACAGGAAATATTTGAACAAATATGTAATATAGCAACAATCATAAAGTACAAACTATGCTTGATTCCTAAAGGACCTAGAAAGTTTAGAGGAAAAATATAAACGAGGTCAGTTGAAAAATAAATTAGACTGTAATGTATTTTGGACCACTGGTCTATGTTGTTAAATCTAATTTTTATAATCCAGACATTTTTTTCTGACTCCTGCTTGGTTCAAACTGTGCAAAGTCCTCATTTTAAGGAGACAATAAAAACAGACAGTTCTAAAGAGGTTACAGACTAGCAAATAAATTTTATTCAATTCAAGTTCATGTTAAATGTAAATATGGAATAATTGGAGATATGGAACATGTTCTTCACAATGATTTTATTCATTTTCATGTTTATACAGCTATTTGTATCCTATCTAACCTAACGCTTCTGAACATCCTGAGCCTCTTATTCCAAAATGTTGGAATACATGTTAGAATGTATTTTGTATTGCAACAACTACAGAATTATTCAGCCAGTAAGATGCCAGTGTTTACTTTGCATCTATTGTTATACTCTATTGTTCCTTTTGTTTTGAGGAGAGTTTCATGTGACAGTTGAGAAATTGTTAAGCAGCAAGGCCCATGGTGACTATACAATGTACACTTCATTTGATCTGTATAGCTATGTAACCATCCTCTGCTACCAATCTGTATGGCTATATATTAATCCTCTGCTACAATTTTTATAGAATAAAACAGAATTTTCTTAACAGGTTATGGGTCCAGTGTGAGGGCGTATAAACCCAGAGATAAACCAGAGATAAACTCAGAGATGAACCCGGTATAAACCCAGTATAAGTCCAGATTAGAGAAGAAATATATTCAACACAGAACAGGGTAATTCAAGCTGATGAAGAACATCAAACATGAGGTGCAGGTTTTGTTTCCTTTAGTTCAAGCGCTCCAAGAAAAGGAGTCCTGGCTAGAAAATGCCAAAGAACATCGAACAATAGACTTAAGAAACCTTTATACATTTTCACTAATCGGAAGGCGAGATAAGGCGCCTCATCTAATACACATTCTATTTGCTCCAGGCCATCTCTATTCCTAACGTCTAACTGAGATATGCAGGATGTCTAACTCTTTGTTACTGTTATCAGTCCTCTAACCATCTAGAATTGATACAAGTGTTACATGTGCATATTCTCTATGAAGAAACATTCTTTGATCTTGCCAGACAGACTCCACAATTACAGGCATCCAAGTTTTCTTTCAAGTGCATGCAATAGCCTTACTTCATTTTAGCAGACAGCTCATCAGGTATGTTGAAATGTATAAATGAAGTTAGGCCAGAACATCCTTCAGATGAGTGGTTTACCAGAAGGTTATGAAATGCTTGTCACTGCACTTGATGCACGTCCAGATAATGAGCTAACTCTGGAATATGTTAAGGGAAAGCTTATGGATGAGTATAAGTGTAAAACAGAAAGCATTAATAGTGATGGTGCTTCTGTCACAGTGTCTTTTTCAAAGATGAAAAATAGGAATAAAAACAGTTACATGAAGCAAGAAACACATGAATGCTTTGTGTGCAAGAAAAGGAGTCATTTAAAAGCAGATTGCAGAATATGGAAAGTTAGAATGCAAAAACTACAAAAGGCCAAAAATGTGAAGGAAGAAACTGATTTTGCCTCAGATAATTAATATATTTTTCAATCCAAAAGTTGCATCTCTTCTTTGAAAGCATTCAGAGTTGATTCAGGAGCTATGAGTCACATGACAAATGGCAGAAATTGTTTTACTCACCTTGACCAGAGTAAAACAGAAAAAAAAATCACCACAACTAGTGGATAAATAATAGAATTAGAAGGAATAGGAGTTTTGTTTACTGTCCTATTTCTCACAGTGTCGCCAGAAAAATATTTTTGAAAAATGTATGTCTCTGCTCTTGAAACTAATCTTTTGTCAGTGAAGAAGCTCACAAAACAAGGCACTGTAGTGATCTTTAAAGGGGACAGTTGTATCATCACAATAGGGGATATCCTACTTGCAAAGGCTAAAATTACAAATAAACTGTATCAGCTGAACTGCAATCAGACAACTTGAACATAGAAGTCCTGATATAATAAAGAAATTAACTGGGAAAGGCTATCCAAGTGGAATAAAAGAAGAAACCAGGCCACATGAGGTTTCAATCAGGAGATAACCAGAAACAATAAAGGTATCCCAGCCAGATACCTGTCCTATGTTGCTTGCAAAGCATTAAAACCCAGAGACAGGAAGGAGAAACCAAAAGAGACTGCAGCTGCTGGCCTGGTCCCCCAGATCAGTTGGAGCCAGAATCAGAGCCACAGCAGCTGCAGTGTCAACTGTTTGGAGAGACAAGGCTGAAGCTGTAGCAGCAGCTCTATGGACAGCCAGGACAGCAAGAAGAGGAAGAAAAAGAACAAGAAGAATCATAAGAAACAGGAAGCAGAACTAAGATCAGAAATGAGACTATTATAAGAAGTAGTTGTTGAGGGGGGGTGTTGGAATACATGTTAGAAGGGGCGTTGTCTTACCTGAACGCCTTTTCTCAGCATGATGATGTAGAATCCACCAGTGGGTAATCTCAGCCTTCCTGCTCAAATGAGACTAAGTCAGAACTTTAGCCACGCCTCCCTCTGGGAGTGTCTTCTCAGTTATTGACGAGGCGAAGCACCAATGACGAAGTCTGATGCAATGGCTCCACTAATATGACACCTGCCTAGACCGACTTTAAATGTGGGTGTGGATTCTACATCATCATGCTGAGAAAAGACATTCAGGTAAGACAACGCCCCTTCTCCAGCATGATGAGTGTAGAATCCACCAGTGGGACATACCAAAGCCGCTCATGTCCCTACGGGTGGGAGATAGGTCTAGGCTTGTGTCCCCTGAGAGGAGACAACCTGTTGCAACACCCTTCTACCGAATGCAGCCTCAACCTCTGCAAACTTATCTAGTTTGTAGCATCTAATAAATGAAGAGGGAGAGGACCAGGTTGCAGCCCTGCATATCTCCTCAACCGATGCCTGAGTATACCATGCAGCCGATGTGGCTGCACTGTGCATGGAATGCGCCGTGATGGGTGCGGGCACTGGGAGAGACTATGAAATATAGGCTCTAGCAATACATGCCCTAATCCACCTTCCAGTAGTCGAAGATGAAACCTTTCAACCCATGGAAGAGGGTTAGAAGGTCACAAACAGAGCCTCAGACTTACAAAAGTCCAAAGTCCGTTTGACATAATAGCGTAGGGTTCTGCGCACATCTAGTTTATGCCACTGTCTCTCCAAGTGGTGCGACGGGTTGGGGCAAAAATCCGGAAGGACCAGGTCCTGTGACCTATGGAACCAGGTATTTATCTTCGGGATAAATGAAGGGTCCAGTCGGAGGACCACCCTATCCTCGAAAAAGGTACATAAATCGCTCCTGACTGATAGTGCCGCCAGCTCTGAAATTCGTCTGGCCGACGTGACGGCTACCAAAAAGGCAACCTTCAATGATAGGAATTGAAGCGAACAAGAGTGCATGGGTTCAAACGGAGGGGAAATAAGGGCGTGCAGCACCTTTGGCAAATCCCACGAGGGGTAGCTATGTATCGTAGGTGGCTTAGAGCCAACGACCCCTTTTAGAAAAACACTCATCGCCGGGTGTTGCGACAATGGAACCATGTTCTCACAGATGAGGACTCTTGATAAGGCCGCTATCTGCCTGCGGATAGTGCTAGTTGATAATCCTTTATTCAGACCTTCCAAAAAAAATCCAGGATGTTAGGAATAGTGACCGACAACGGTTTGAGATGCTTTTTAATGCACCACATGCAGAAGTTCTTCCAAGTAGCATCGTAGATCCTATTAGTCGAAGGGCGTCTAGATGCTTGTATCGTTGAGATCACCCCAGACGAATAGGATTGTCTGGCTAAACTCTCCCGCTCAAGTGCCATGCAGCTAACTGGAGCCACTGGGGATCTGGTCAAGATTCCCTTGACTGAGGGAGATGCGATCTGGAGGAATCCTCCATGGCGGTGAAACCGACAGGTCCACAAGGTTGGCAAACCACGGTCACCTTGGCCAGTGTGAAACAACTAATATGATCTCCGCCTGCTCCAGAAGCAGTTTGCGGATGGTTGCTGATATCAAAGGAAGGGGGGGAAAGCGTAGAGAAGTCCCTTGGGCCATTCGCTGCGGAGAGCATCTGTCCCCTCCGCACCCCGGGACGGAAACCTGGTGAAGTATCTGGGCAGTTGGGAGTTTAACGGGGAGGCAACGAGATCCACTTGTGGACAGCCAAATCTCCCCGAGAGTTCCCTGAATATGGTCGGATCCAGGCGCCACTCCAAGTGGTCGATTGTAACCCTGCTCAGGGAATCTGCTTGCCGGTTTGCCTCCCCCGATATATGTTCTGCTCTGAGGGAGTTGAGATTGGACTCTGCCCACAGATCCAGACTCAGGGCCTCTAGCATGAGAGACCATGATCGGGTTCCTCCCTCCCTGTTGACGTGTGCCTTGGCTGCTACATTGTCCATCAGAACCAAGATGTGTCGTCCTGACACCAGGGCGGAGAACTGAAAGAGTGCCAAGTGAATGATTCGCAGTTCGAGCCAATTTATATTGTGGGTTAGGTCCAAAGGGGACCATTGACCCAGTGTCATATGGGTTTGAAGGTGGGCACCCCAACAGAACAGACTGGCATCTGTGGTCAGAGTGAGTCTGGATGGTTCCTTGAAAAGGGATCTCTTGGTCATGGCAGATGAAGTCTACCACAGGAGAGATGACAGTGTGTGATGTGGAACCCTCACCCGCCTTGTGGAAGAGCTCTCGTTCCGCTTCTGGAACGGAAGGAGAAACCAGTGAAGGTCTCTGGAATGTAACCTGGCCCATGGGACCATCCCCATACAGGAGACCATCTTTCCCAGCAGCTGAGACAGCTGGACCAGAGGAACCACCTTTTCCCGTCGGATCCTGTGGACAAGCGATCGGATGTTGATCCATCGCTCCTGAGAAAGGTAAACTCTGCAGAGATTATCTATGCAATCTATTATCGCATCTAGGTGAAGGAGGCAATTTGTTGGAATCATGTGACTCTTCTTGAGGTTCACAGAAAACCCGTGATCCTGAAGAGTATTGACCATGAGTTCCAGGTCCAATTGAGCCGACCTGAAAGACCTGGATTGGATCAGTATATCGTCCAGGTAACACTGGGCGCGCACCAGGACCAGCCTGAGGTGGGCTGCCAGGACTGCTAGAATCTTTGTGAATACCCGTGAGGTGGAAGAAAGCCCAAATGGGAGAACCCTGTACTGGTAATGCCGGTGCACATAACAGAAACGGAGGAATTTGCGATGGTCTGGGAGGATCGGAATGTGTAGGTACACCTCTGTCAGATCTATGGAATAGAGGAATCCCCTTTCCTGATGCTGGCTAGAATGGACTTGAGGGTCTGCATCTTGAACCTCTTGTAGGTCAAGAAGTAATTCAGACTTTTAAATCTAGTATCACTCTCCATTCCCCCGAGGCTTTTGGTACCACGAACAGAATGGAGTAGAACCCCTGCCCTCTCTGTTCCCGTGGTACCGGCTCTATGGCTCTTATTTCTAACAGATGGGAAATGGCCATGGCTACCAATTCTGCCTTGGTTGTGTTTCTTGAAGTGGGGCATGGTATGAAGCGGTCTGGAGGCATGGAAAAGAACTCCAGGGCAAGACCATGTCGTATAGTATCTCTCACCCAGGAATCGGTGGTGGTAACCTCCCAAATGTCAATGAACAGAGACAAGCGACCACCTATGGGAGAGACCTCCTTGGCGTCACTTGGACCGCCTGTAAGGACGTCCCCCTGATCCTATGAATGGGCGCTTGGATTGGAATTGGCCCTTGGCCCCCGGGTTTTGGCGGTCCTGCTGGCAATCCTGTCTAAGGGAAAAGGATCTAGAGCCTCTGGGCCAATCCCAGGACTGCCCAGGCCGAAAGGGCTGTCTCCACTCCCAGGTACTGGGCAGACAAAAGGGCTGTCTGCGGAAGTCCTGCTGAGGGCGCCTATCTGACCTCTTAGAGGGGTGTGCCAGAATTTTGCGCTTATCCTTCCCCTCTATGAGGTACAGTTCGAGCACTGGACCGAATAGGTATGTTCCGCTGTATGCGGCTGTCGAGAGGCGCCATTTAGACTTCAAGTCGGTCCGCCACTGTTTCAGCCATAGAAGCCTGCGGGAGGAAACTGTGGCTGCAATGGATCTGGCGGAGTACCTTGCTGAGTGGAGGGAGGTGTCTGCCACATATTCAGACGCAGCAACCAACTTCCCTAACGTTTGGTGCACTCGCACCTGGTTGGGCGGGACAAGGTTCTGAAGTTCGCGGAGCCACATGATGGACGCTCTGGCGAAAAAAGACGATGAAGTCGCCACCTTAATTGCCCATGCTGATGCCTGGTGGGCTCTACGGAGAGAGAACTCAAATCTCTTGTCCTTCACCTTCAAGGCCTCTGCCATGTCCCCTGGAATAGTGGAAGTGGAGAATAAAGAGGTTAGTGGGGTGTCCATAGCCGGCCTCCAAGAGGGAAGCAAAAGAAGAAGAAACTTTGAACAGTTTCTTTTCTGTGGAACTTGGAGAAGGGAGAGTGGCCAATGAAGATCACTGTTTCTCCACCGTGGTGCGAAAAACCTTTGGACAAGGGATCTGCTTCTCCTCCACCACGTGTTCAGAAAACAAGGGGTTGGATTCCTCCACATTGGAGGTATAAGGTTTAGCTTCCTGTTCAGGGGTGAGATTGGCAGTGGTACATGCCTTCATAAGTAAGGATCTGAATAGGGAAGGATCAAAAAGTCCTAATGTTAGTGCCGGTTCCGGCCCTGCGTCCTCATCCTCTAACATAGGCATGTCAGTTGCCTCCAGATCTACAGACCACTCCTCACCTAATTGAGAGGATGTCTCAGAAATACCTGAACCGGTAAGTGGGGCATGCACAATGTGAGGTTGAGGCATGGTTGGAGGAGGCGGTACATGAGAATGTCTTTAACCCATAGAGGAAGCCATGAATTGTGTGAATGCCTGCTGCATAAATGTCTGAAACTGCCCTGACCATATGTCATATTGGTCAGGAGGACGAACACCAGCTGCAGTGGGAGTATATGTGGCCTCAGGGCCTTGATGTGTTGCAAAGGAAGAGGAGAGAGGGGGACCAACCTGTTCAGTTTCCCCCTGAGGAGACCATGCCCTAGGGGCATCATGTGAAGGCGCATATGGAGGCTCAAATGGGGAATGGTCCAGTGGAACGGGGGAACCACTTCTGCTTCACTGGACAAAAGCTTCTGAGCTCTGGAGAACTCCCTCTCCAATGCCTGATGTCTCCTCAAGGCCTCTTGCTCGGCTGCTTTGGAGGGCTCTTTTGAGGATGAGGCCTTTGTCTTGGCCTTTTTCTTTCCCCCCGCATCCAAATCAGAGGATCTGCATTTTCTTTGTCCGGGGGGAACATCAGAGCCCTGAGATGCCTGGGGCGATGCACTGTCTGCCATTGCACCCTGGATATTCCGGGTAGGAGATGTCCAGGAATGGGGGGAAATCAACATGCAGATCTGGTTGTCAGAGAGGGAGACCCTGTGCTCTGAAACAACAGCAATCTAAAACTGCCTGTCTAGGCCTTGTAACACAGCGCCACAAACTAATTAGAACAGGTGGATTCTAATATAAATCCCCCCTCTCAGAGTTGATCTCAGAAGGCCTCTAATTAGAGTTGCAATAGAAATTTTAACCAAACAGGAAGTTGCCAAAATGGCGGTGGCAGCCCCTTCTTTAACTGATATCTCACTGAAAATAAAATGAAATTGAGCTCTGAGAATGCTCTGAGTTCTGCCCCTCCGGCAGAAGCCTGCCATAGGCAGGCAAGGATTAATCAGGGACAGGCCCAGTCGTGCTCTTAAAGTACACGAGGTTCCCTCAAAATGGTTGCCACACCCTTACATGAGGTCAAAATGGTGTCCGCGCCAGTTTACACACCCCAATATGGCGTCCGCGTCGAGGAAAAAGCAACCGGAAGATTTTTAACAACCACCCCTGTGGCCAGAAAGCTGAGGGAACCCTTAGCCTGAAGTCCAGGAGCTCTCTTTCCCTGATATCCCTTAATAAACTTGCGGTTAAGATGCGCAGCCTCCGCTGCGATCCGAGAATGCTTCCTGTTCCAATGGGGCCTCATGGCGTCGAAAGCAGTTGAAACGGGGCCGTCCGGCCTTGCCGAGCTCCTCCTTGAAATCTTAAACTGGCTGTTTTGCGCCGATCAGCTGGAACGGAGCTGAAGCCGCTTGAAAACGGCCTGATTTCGGCTCGTCCAGAGCCTACGAGGCTTGTTAAAGCCTGAGAGGCCTAATCCACAGCTATGAGGTCTTTTTTTATTAATCGTAAAAGCCAATCTAAACTAACAAACAATTTGGAATCAATTTAGAAGAGTTACAATGCTAAAGAAAAGTCAATTACATTACAATCTTATCCAAAAAGAAATTAACTTAGACTAACTGAGGAGCCAATCTAAATTGCATCCTACTGAGCTGAGACTAAGTCAATAACTGGGAAGACACTCCCAGAAGGAGGTGTGGCTAAAGTTCTGACTTAGTCTCATCTGAGCAGGAAGGCTGAGATTACCCACTGGTAGATTCTACACTCATCATGCTGGAGAATGTATTTTGCATTGCAACAACTACAGAATTATTCAGCCAGTTGATGGCAGTGTTTACATTTATGGTTATAATCTATGGTTTGAGGAGAGTTTCCTGTGACAGTTAAAAAGACAGTTAAAAACCTTTAAGCACCAAGGCCCATGATGATTGTGCACTGTACACTTCATTTGATCTCTATGACTATGTATCCATCCTCTGCTACCAATCTGTATGGTTATATAATAATCTTCTGCTACAATTTCTTTAGAATAAAACAGAATTTCTATAGAATAAAACTGCATTTTCTATCACAAAATGAGGAGCTATGATTCCCATTCCCTAAAAAGCAAGGGGAATTTATGGAATGCAAGGTAGTGAAGGCGACTGGGAGTGGACATATGGTTCTAGGATAGCTTGCCACTCTACAAGGCAGGGTACCAGGTGGCTCAATGGGCAAAGATGGGTGAGGAAATAGATAGATGGGGGAAGTTGGAGGGAGTCATTCATCTTCCTGAGGCTCGGGGCTGGGAGGGACCAAGTCTGAAATGTCTTGGGGTAGAATGGATCTTTAGCTAATGATCAATACAATTTGGTTAACAATTTGGATTACTGGAATTGCTGTCACTAGGAATACATGTGACATCTCACTTTACAACAAAATTGCTTAGTGACCAAAATTCCAGGCCCAATTGTGGTCTTAAGTTGAGGACAATCTGTATAATTACATATTTAGCACTCTGATGATACCTCATCACCAACTGACAAAGGTCCTTCTCAATGGGTTAATGTAAATTTTAAAAAGAATGGGGAAGGGTCAAAACTGAGTCAGCCAAAATAGGAAAGCTCAAAGTATTTACCCTCTGCCTGACAACACTGAATGAAACCACCCACTTAGGAAGAAGCAGAACAATTTCAAACTGATGCCTCTCTACCAACTTCCCAACAGCCGTTCCTGAAAGGAAGAGTTGAAAATGAGTGACTGTTGTCCAAAACAACTCCCACATGGTTATAGACTCCAAGCAGAGATGTTTAAACTCTGTTGCAGGAAATCAATTTTGGCTTTGCTTAATCATGAACCCAATTCTTCTCATGCCATTGATCCCTTTCTTTCAGCATCCTGCTTTTGGATAGGAGGGATGTTTGTCCCTGATCAATTATATGTCAGAAAAGAAGCACCTTGCTCCTGCTGCCTCTTGCAAGTTAAATAAATAAAATCAAGAAGTGAGAGAAATGCTTCATTTTGTTTTGCTCCTTGAATTATGATAATGATCAAGATTCTGCTTCTAACACAGACTCACATCTAATCTTTTGAAGACGGTACCAGAAATAGGTAGTAATTACATCCTTCAGAATCCTAATATGAAGGACAACTTCATCCTGCGATATCTCCTAAGGTTTTCTAATGATTTCTGAAAGCAGAAGCTTAACAAGAGTTATAATTAGGATTTAAGACAAAGACAAGATATTAAATCTAATTAATGTTACTCTTAAAATAGTATATATATTTGAACAAGATACTGTTATATGGTCTGAACACAAAAGCAAAAGAACTAACCAAAGATGCCATGACTTACTTAACAAAGAGTCTTTTGTCTTAAAGATAGTTTTTCTTTTCCCTAGTCTCATTGTTCCTCCCATGTCACCAGGATTATGTTCAGGCATATCAATGACCTTAAGAAAGAAAGAAAAACATTTTTTGTACAATTTATACTTTGGACAAACCAAACACATAAAAAATTAAATATGTGCCTATAAATCTATTTCAATTTCTACTAAAATACTGCATATAATAAAGCCAGGCTCCACCAGCAACTTATTTATCACTGAAATCAAAATGATAAACATATTCCTAGAGGAGTTGTAGAAATCAGTCCTAATATTTAATATATAGAAACTATATTTATTCATATTCATACTGGAGTAAGATTTGTTTCAAAGCAGCAGTAAAACATGAAATATTATCCATGTTGTATTTTATTTATTTATTTGATTTACATAGCCTCCCATCTCAAATATATGACTCCAGGTGGCTAATATTTCAGAAGACCTGATTGTTTTAATTCTAAGCTAAAAGACACTAAACAACAAAGTAAAGTTTGGATTACAGTGGTAAAGTTCTTTGGATTTAAATGCAGAGTACACAGTTCATATAAAAATAACTAGAGTGGATTCACTGCATTAATGATGTGACTGAATGCTTTCAAATAATATGTGAAAAGATAGTCCACACATAAATAGCTGCTACCATCACACCTTAAATTTCTGTAATTTTCTAGATTCATTTAGAGAACAGAAAAGTTTTTTTTTTAAAATTCTGAACACTAACTTTTGTTCTTCATATCTATCTAACATGTGACAGTTATATTCTTGGCTCCACCGGTTTGATACAAACATTACACTGAATCAACTGAATCATAACTTCTTCTGTTCACTTTTAGCTTAAAAAACTTCCCTTTTTATGACTTGAAGGCAATGGTAAACCACTTCCAAAAATCTTACCAAGAAAACTGCAAGGACCAGTCCAGGCAATTGCCTGGAGTCAACATGAAGGCATATGCACACACATACATAGACACTTGATGGATTACAAATAAACAAACTAAGTTATGGCCACATTTTGTAGGAACCAATTTGGATAGTTACATATCCTTATGCTTTACAAGTTCACAGACTGGTTATGATATAATCAGATTCCTGCTAAATCTGACTGATGGCTAATAATAAGAAAGAATGCAGTATTTATTCTTTCTGAAAGATACCAGCTTAGGGCAGGGAAGTTGGTGAAAAGAACTTGGAAGTAGTTGACATCTGTCATCTAGAATGATCATGTATTTTTTCTTCCTAAAATTTATTCTTAACCTACTCAACGGTCAATCAGGATTTTCAGAATAGCTTAAATATAATAAACGTATAAATGATTACAGTACAATCTAAACATAAAATAAAAGTACAATTATACATTCCAATCAATAACTACTTAAAGCATTTTAAAATAGTTAAAATGCTAACTTCCGGTGAAGATGACCAACTGAATGCATGCCCACGGAGGGATTCCTGAAGGGTTTTTCCCTGGACTGTAGCTCTTCAACTTCTAATGGAAGGAACTGGCATTCTTTCAATTTATATGCCTCTCCTTGGCTAGGGAAAGTCTTAGAATTACCCCTCAAGATCCTCTGATACAGCTGAGGTCTGCCAGTAACTTCAGGAGCTGCACTTCGAAGCAAATGTATGCCAAAAGCTGGGGGGGGGAGGGACTTCAATCTGTTTGCTGTTGAAGAAGCAACCGCTTTAAAATTTACTTTTTAAACAGAAAGTAAGTTATGCCTTTCATTTGTTAATCACCTTTAAGGACTATTAATCTTTATTAAGTTAAAAGAAGCTCCTTTTAGTCACAGTCTGCTATTCCTTTTTGAAGACCTGTGCCATTTGGGGGATTTCTTCAACGTTAAACAACAAGGAAGAAGGCTGCTAAGGCAAGCCAAAATAAGGAAGTATGGAGCAAAAAAAAAAAAAAAAAAGCTGACAAAGAAACATAAAGGCAGAAAATTGTGGTTTTAGTTTATTATTTGTAGTAATTTGTAGCTTGGTCTGCCTTGCTGTGGATAGCTAAAACTTTCTGATTTTTATGATTCCTGAAAGCTAGCAATTTATAAAAGACTTACAAAAAAGCTACTCTTTGACCAAAGTGGGAGTCAAGATGGAGGAGTATGTATTTGAAAAAAATTTGAATAAAATTCATCAGTTTGAAGATCAGTTGTGCTCCAAGGATGATAAAAAAAATTTCAAACTACTTTAGAGATGCAAACATGTGTAAAAACTTACCAAACTACCAAAGCATCTTCACAAGCAGCTGAAAATGCAGAAGAGTCAACTGCAATTTTAGAATATAAACCTGACATCAACACTTATTATAATGGTTTAAATATAAATTTTTCAATACAATTGAAAGAAAGCTTCAAGAAAATCCACAACTTTTAAAAGGACAAATTTGGGACTTTTTCTTTAAGGACATTAACAAGGTTCAGAAATCCTTATAACTACTTGATAAACTTTCCAGAGAAGAAAAAGATTTTACTCCGTGAAGACAAACTGGAAGGAGTGACTTAACAGGTTAACTGGAACTAGGATGGACTTTAACCTGGTTGATATTTGTAACTGAAAGAAAGTCTTAATCTAAAAGTCTTACACTTAGGCAGGAAAAATCAAAAGCACAAATACAGATTGGGCGAGACCTGGCTTAAAAACAGTAATTGTGAGAGGGACCTTAGAGTCCTAGTGGACGATCACTTGACTATGAGCCAGCAGTGTGCAGCAGCAACCAAAAAAGCTAACACAATCCTGGGTTGTATAAACAAAGGCATAGAATCAAGATCATGCGAAGTACTAGTACCGATTTACAAAGCCCTAGTAAGACCACACCTGAAATACTGCAGCCAGTTTTGGTCATCATATCACAAAAAAGATGTTGAGAGCTTAGAAAAAATTCAGAGAAGACCAACTAAGATGATCAAAGGCCTGGAGCCTAAAACATATGAAGAACAGCTGCAAGACTTGGGTTTGGATAGTCTAAAGAAAAGAAGAAATAGGGGAGACATGATAGCAGTATTCCAGTATCTGAGGGGCTGAGGCAGAGGGGGTCGATTGTTCACCAGAGCACCAGAACAAAGGACAAGAAACAATGATTAGAAACTGATCAAGGAGAGAAGCAACCTGGAATGAAGGAGAAACTTCCTGACAGTGAGGACAATCAACCAGTGAAACAGCTTACCCCCAGAAATCATGGGCGGTCCATCACTGGAGATTTTTAAGAATAGACTAGACAATCACCTGAGATGGTATAGGTCAGGGGTAGGCAACCAAAACACTCAGAGCCACTTGGACCCGTTTCCCACCAAAAACAAAACACTGGGAGCTACAAAACCCTTTTGATATCTAAAATGAAGATAACACTGCATATATCCTTGGATGATTACTAGAAGGCCTCTCTAGATCTGAATTACAGAGTCCCTTTTCCCTCCATATCTTCAAAACAATCTGCTTGAAAAGCATGGTGATTACTATATAAAGCTTTCTTGAAAATGTGCATAGATTAGGACACAGGTTGGCAACCTGCAGCTCTGGAGCCGCATGCAGCTCTTTGAGCCTTCCCCTGTGGCTCCCAGCCTTCTCTGCCATTTGCAGAGAGAAACAGAGACAGAGAGAGGCAATTGCGCTTCCCTGTTTCTCTCTCTCTCTCTGTGTGTGTGTTTGTGTTTGTGTTTGTGTGTGTGTGTGTGTGTGTAAAAGAGAGTGCACCCACAGTGTTCTCTGAGGAGCTGAAAAGCTTATTGGGCGGACCTCCTCCCTTTGCTGTGTCTCTACAGGAAGCAGGAAGGGCAGGAGAGAGCTAGCTAGCCCAGCTATGCTGACTCAGGAATTCTGGGAGTTGAAGTCTATGAGTCATAAAAGAGCCGAGGTTGCCTACCCCTGAGCTTGTTGGAGAACAGCTTGAAGCCAGCTTGCCAGGTGAGCAGCAGGTAGGAGAAAGGGAGAGAGGGGGGAGAGAAAGAGAGAGAGAGAGAGAGAGAGAGAGAGAGAGAGAGAGAGAGAGAGAGTGGGGGAAGAGGACTGGCAGACCAAGGGCAGATAAGAGAGAAAGGGAGGGAGAAAGAGAGAGAGAGAAACCCTTTTGACATCTAAAATGAAGATAACACTGCATATATCATTTTTTACCTGTGTGTGTATATGTATGTACACACACACACACACACACACACACACACACACACACACACACCTATAATAAAGGTAAAAAAGGATATATGCAGTGTTATCTTCATTTTAGATATCAAAAGGGTTTTGCGGCTCCCAGTGTTGTTTTCGGTGGGAAACGGGTCCAAGTGGCTCTTTGAGTGTTTTGGATTGCCTATCTCTGGATTAGGACATTATCTTGATTAAATTATCTACAGGAGAATCCCATTAAGTTAAGGCATTGTGAAACAAGCCTAACATGAACCAATTTTAAATGACCAAGAAATGAAACACGGGACTTCCGGCTGTGACGTCATCGTGGAGCGGGTGAAGGAACAGACGTTTGTTCCTAAATCCCGAAAAATCTTCGCTAAGAGCCCGGCAAGGGCTTTACCGATCCCGGAGAGATTGGTAAATTAAAGAGGAAGCTTCAGAGAAGCCGGGTGGAAAGCAAACACCCGAGCAGACAGGAGCAGCACTTTTAAAATTGGCGGAGAAGAAGCCGGTCTCCAAGACTGGCCTGGAGCGATGGCGGCAGTCTGAGAGGGAAGCAAAAAGTAGAACTGACAGTTTCGTATGGGAGACGAGGAAAACCCCTGAGTAAGGAATATTTGGTGGAGAGAAGGCACGGAAAAAGCAAAGCGATAAGGAGAGAGATACAGCGGCAACTGAAATGGAATAGAGCGGAGTAGGGAGCAATATAGCAGAACGAGAGCAGCGAGAAGAAGCAGAGAGCCCACAGTAAAGTTTATAAAACGTGAAAGACCAGAATTTAAGAGCTGCAAGAAGTAGAGATTGAAACTAGAGAAAGGAGTGGAGAAAGGATGGCTGGAGGTAACAAAGGGTGATTAAGAGACTTTGAAAAAATTAACATAAGGATTAAAAGGTGAAGTGAGACAACGGAGAAATTTAATACTACTTAGTGGAACTTATTTTTGAAGAGCAAATAGCATTGAAGTTTGGACTTTAACTGACATATATCTGGGTAAAGTGACAAATGGACGTTTTGGAAATATTAGATACATAGAAGAAGAAATAAGAGGTGACATTTGGTGTATCGGTGGATATATTAAATTGAGACAGGGAGAAAAAAGGCTGATGCGATATTGTTGCACATGTATACAAGCAGTGACTAAGCGACAAGTAGAAAAGGGGTGTCAGGCAATGTATTAAAAGGAATGAAGCAAATGAATTGTATTAACGAATAGAAATAAGCATAATTGAGTAATTGAATTAAATAGAAGCAAGAAAGTAATTATAGCATAGTAAAGAAATATAGAGAAAGATGATTATTCAAATAAGAGTGATAGTGAATGAAATTAAGAGTAGTGATAATACTTAGAGAATAGCATATGTATTTGTATTGTGTGTAGTGTTATAGAAATATAGATAAGAAGTGTTAAGAGTAATAAATTATACTATATAATAGTGGGGTAAGGAAAGGTATAACTCTATTTGTAATCTTATTTTTAACGCTAACCCTAAGAATAACATTATATAAAGGTATTATAGACATATATAGTCATATATATTGATACATAATTAGAAATATTATATATATATATATTACTATCTATATTATATATATATTTACATATTTAAGCTTAGACTGTATAGATTGAAAACCAACTTGATTAACAAAAATAACTTGCCATAAATTGGTATATGCAAACATGGAAAAATATTATTCAAGTAATAAAAATGACAAGTACTGCAACAACAACTAAAGTAGGCAAAAAAATAGCTACAAATCCTGCACCTATAATGGCCTCTCCTACAGGTCAAAGAATGATAGTGACCATGTTGGGGAAAGAAAAAGAAAAAGCAGAATTGGCAATGAACCCACAGAGCATGCAGATAACACTACAAACAATTCAAGAAACAATGATGAGGACCCAAGAGGCAATAGCAAACAATCATAAAGAAATGAAAATGCATCACAAAGAAATCAAGAATGATATTGGAGAAATGAGTGATGAAATTAAAAACATGAATGATAAGATAGGGAGTATACAACAAACAATGATGGAAAACGAACAAAGAATTCAAAAAGTCGAAACCAAAATGGAGCAACTTGATAGCAAAATGGAAAGGGTGGAACAGAAATCTGAGCAAGTAAAGAGGGAGTTGACTGAATCTATTGCCTTTTTGGAAATGGAAAAAGCTTCGTTCTTTCTAAGATTTCAAAATATCGCAGAGGAAAAGGAAGAAGATTTGGGAGAGAAGATGGAGATATTGGCGGAGTTATTAGGAAAGGACAAACTGGAAACAAGAAGAGACATAGATGAAATATATAGAGTATATACAAATTATGCACGAAGGCATAGATTGGAGAGAGAGGTACATATAAGGTTTACTAGAAGATCAATAAGTGATGAAATATATATAAAAAATGAGAGACAAACTGATAACATATAAGGGTAAAGAAATACTTGTATTAAAACAAATACCACGTAGAATACAAAATCAGAGACGAGAATACCAATTTCTAAGGATCCAATTAACTAAAGATAAAGTTATATTTCGATGATCAATACCTGAAGGCATACTTCTAACATGGCAGGAAAAAATATAAGATAGATACACTCAAGTAAGCGCAGGACTTTTATGAACGTCACTTTACGCAGGGAGAAAAACAATAAAGTAGGGAAGAGCTGGAGAGTAAAAGTCAGGTCGAAGATCTATTAGAGAAAGTTGAACGAGAAAGAGAAACACAAAAGATACAAGAAAGAGAAAGGTTAGAAAGAGAAAGAGCAAAAGGAAGGGTAATAGAGACAAGAAGCAAAAAAAATAGATCAAGTAAAAAATGGGAGACGCAATTAAGCTCTTTTCTGTAAATATTAATGGTTTAAATATACTAAGAAAAAGAGTATAAACATTTAACAAATTAAGGAAATTGGATGCAGATGTGATATGTCTTCAGGAAGTTCATATAAAAAAGGATTACAGAAAACTACTAGAGAATGTAAAATTAGGAACACTATACACAACATTAGCACAAAACAAGAAAGGAGGAATTGCTATATATGTCAAAGAAAAAAATAAAATCAAGAAAGTGAAACAACCAAAGGTTATGACAGAAGACTTAGATACTCAACAAATACAGACAATAGAAAACACAAAAAAGAAATTGATAATAGAGAACAAGGAAAGGGCATTTCTTATAAACCAGAAGGAATTTGAAGATAAATAAGAAAAACAGATGAAAAAGAAGATAAATACTTCGGGACAACTGCATCGAACTGGAAAAATAAAGAGACTACCGGCTAAATCAAGTCCTCTTAAGAAAACATCAACTGGACGTTCTTATCAACATCAAACAATAGCCACAACAATACAAGGAGATTTTTTTTGATGATTTAAAGGCAAAAAAATGAAAAATGACCTGGCAGAGGAAAAAAGCTAGAATAAGATTGAAAAAGATTGGGGTTCTGATCTATATATGAGATCTAAAATAGAATATATCTAAATAGATAAAATGTGTACTGTATTCTGAACACAAGACATTGTAACGATTTGAGATAAAAAAATTTGGTCATATAAAATCTAGAAATATGTTAAAATAAGAATATTATATTGTCATTAGATGGGTAAGATAGATGGTAGAAGTTATATATAAGGTGTGTGTTTTAAATATTAGAATGTATGAGTAATTGGGATAAAGGAATTGTGTTTAATTAAAATTTGGAAAAATTAAATATTAAATGTAATCTGAATGTCTACAAATAATTAAGATTTGAATTTAAGATATTGTTATGAGTTGAGACAAAGGTTAAGTAAAACTTAAAAGTATAAGTACTAATAATTAAATTTGTATATGGGTTTGTGGTATAAATGTGGTTTATTTTTATTTTTTTTTCTCTTTCTGGAAAGGAAGAAAGGAAGGAAGTGAAAGGAAGAAAAGAAAAAAAATTATTAGCTGCAAATGTGAGATAGGAGACTTAGAAATTGGGATCATTTAAAACCTAGAAATGATAAAGATTAAACGTTAAACTTAAATATCAATGGCAAATTAAAGTTAAGAAAAACTTACTAGGTTATTGTCTAAAAGGTGGAATGTCAAATTAATTAAGATATGTATAGACTGAAGATTATTGATGAATATTAGAAAGGTATTTTTTGTTTGATTAATAGAATAAGAACTGTATTGGTTTGAACATGACAGTAGATATCACGGGGGAAAGAGAGGGAATTAGTTTGTTGTAATAATTTGAGATTTGTACTGATAATATTCAAATGTAACGGAATTACTGTGCTCAGCTGCCACGCTACTTTTCAAATATGTAAATGTAATATTGTAAAATTAATAAAAAAACTTGAAACTGAAAAAAAATAAAAAATAAAATCAAAATTAATATATTCGGATGAAGAAGGGAGAATTTTAATGTCGGAAATAGAATTATATCAAAAACAAATCTTATTAACGGCAGCATATGCACCAAATAATAATCAACATGAATTTTTTAAAAAGGTACATAAGAAACTAGTGGATCTCGATTATGAAAGTATTTGTATGATTGGGGATTTAAATGCAATAGTGATGTTAAGAAAGATTATAAGAGTAGTAAAAAGAGTAGTAGTATGAGCCGAGGTGGCGCAGCAGTTAGAGTGCAGTACTGCAGGCCACTTTAGCTGACTGTGTTCAGCAGGTCAGCGGTTCAAATCTCACCGGCTCAAGGTTGACTCAGCCTTCCATCCTTCCGGGATAGGTAAAATGAGGATCCAGATTGTTGGGGGCAATGTAAATATATATATACATTGCTTACTGGTGTACACCGCTTAGAGAGTGCTTGCACTTAAAGTGGTATATAAGTCTCAAAAAAAAAAGAAGAAGAAAAAGAAGAAAAATATATTACCAAAATCGTTCTTTGACATGGTAACAGAACTCAACTTTCAGGATATATGAAGAGAGACACACAGGTCAGATAAACAATACATGTTCTATTCGTATCCGCATCAATCTTGGTCTAGGATCGATATGGCCTGGGCAACAACAGAAGGACAAAATGGGATAGAGGAAATTGAAATAGGACTTAATGATTGGGTGGATCATAACCCAATAATAATAAAATGTAAAGGCCAGAAACAGAGAAAAAGATGGTCAATGAATCAAAGACTGTGTAAAGATAAACAACATATAAAGATGCTAGAAAAGGAGTTAACATTATTTTTTCCGATAAATAAAAAGGAAGAAACATCAACACAAAATTTGTGGGATACATTGCATTCAATTCTAAGAAAAATAAAGATAGGAGACTTCAACAAGGAAAATTACAAGAACTTAAAAAAATAGAAGGTGACCTACAGAAGGATCCACAAAACAAAAAGATAAAAGAAAAATGGACTATTATAAAATATAAGATCAACTTGACAACACAAAAAGAAATGACACAGAAAATTAGGATGGCAAAACAAAATTACTTTGAAAATGCGAAGAAAACTGGTCGAAGGTTGGCCTATAAATTAAAAAAAGAAAAAGACAAAAGAACAATATATCAACTACAAAATGAAAGTGGAACAGTACAATATAGACAGGAAGAAAAAAATAATATAATACAAAATTTCTTTTCTATACCATCAGGAAGATATAGCAGATGATAAAGTCAAACAATATATAGAGGCAGCAAAAATGAGCAAAATCACCGAAGAACAAAAGGAAATGTTGAATAGACCAATAACCGCAATAGAACTAGAAACAGAATTGAAAAAACAAAAAAACAATAAATCACCAGGCCCAGATAGAGTTGAGTTTTATAAAAATACACAAGAGTCACTACAATGGATAATGTTGGAGATTTATAATGAGGTGCTGGAGGAGGCGAAGATACCAACAACTTGGACTGAAGCAATCATCACAATCATCCCTAAGGAAGACTCAGACCTGCAACAAATTCAAAATTATAGGCCGATTTCTTTACTGAATACAGATTATAAGACATTTGCAACAATAATAGCAGAAAGGATTAAAAAATTTTTGAATAACTACACCCACTCAGATCAAAATGGATTTCTACCAGGACGACAGATAAAAAATAATATGAGGATAATAATGAACACTTTAGAATTTTATGAAGCCCATTCTGAAAGGCAAGCTATACTGGTTTTTCTTGATGCCCAGAAGGCATTTGATAATCTGAATTGGAAGTTTATTATAACACAATTGCACTATACAGATTTTGGGACAAAATTTGGAAAGATGGTTGAGAAAATATATACTAAACAAACAGCTAGGGTAATTATAAATGATGAAATGACAGAAAAAACTGATATAACCAAAGGAGTAAGACAAGGATGCCCATTTTCCCCTCTTCTGTTTATTTTATCATTAGAAATACTTCTGACAAAAATCAGAGAGGACCAAGAAATAAAGAGCTTAAAAATTAAGAACATAAGGTCCAAGCCTTCACTGATGATTTGGTATTCATTTTGGAAGATCCATTAGAAACCGGCCTTAAATTGATTCAAAAAACAGAAGAATTCAGTGAGGCAGCCGGACTTAAGATCAATAAGAATAAATCCAAATTAATAACCAAAAATCTTACAAAGGCATAGGAAAGTGAACTGGAAGATAAAACAAAGATAAGTGTAACCAAGAAAATAAAATATTTAGGGATCTGGCTTACAGCGAAGTGTTCCTCAATTAAGGAGGATAATTATGATAATAATTATGTAATAATTATGATATTACACCAGATAAAAAAAGATTTAGAAAATTGGGAAAATCTACAAATTTCATTTTTAGGGAGGACCGCTACGGTCAAAATGAATATATTGCCAAAAATATTATTTCTGTTCCAAGTTATTCCAGTAAAACTAGGGAAAACATTCTTTCAAGAATTAAATAAATTGGTCACTAAATTTATATAGCGAAGGAAAAAACCCAGGATTAAATTAAAACTCTTGCAAGATACGAAATGGAGATGGACAAATTAACAAAAGAGATAAAAGAAAAGGAAGATACAGAGTACTATCTAATATGGAATAAGTGATATGATTGGTTGGAGACTAGAAATAATAAAGGAGAATAAATGTGGAAAGGTCAAAAGTGGAAAATGTGTGTATAATAATGTATAGTAATAATAATATGTATTATTTTTAGTATGAGGTATAGTATGAAGGAAGGAAAATGTAAACAAGAAACAACGGGACAACAAGGACAAATATATCTAAAGAAGAATAAGGGGGGGAAATGTAAATAATAGAAGATTGCCGTTAAGAAATTGCTGTTAAAAAAAGGAGTATATACTGCGTGTTTATGTGTTTTATGTTTTGTTGTTTTAAAAAATAAAAACAATTTAAAAAGAAAAAGAAATGAAATGCATACAATGCTTCCTGTAATTCAACTATGCTTCCAAGATTGGCAGCAAGATGAAAGACTGGGCACTTTCTTGATTTAGCCCTCCTTACATGATAGCTTTCCTTCTACCTTAGTTTTTTAAACCTGACTGAACACATACCTTAATGATAACAAGGACTTAATGATAACTAAGATTTAACAATGTTTGTTTAAGGATGGTGTTGACATAAAGCTGAGTATACTTAAGGAGAGCAGGAGGAATTCATATCATTGTCTGTGGAAGATGTGAGTTGCAGATGCATCATTTTACAATCTAATCCCAAAACTTAACAAAGGTTATGAAATGAGCTTCAACAGATATCAATGAAGTAACTATGCTGTCAGATTGCCTACAACTTGAACCTCTAAATAAAAACGATCCTTGGCTCCATTTGTTGAGAAAGTTATAGTTTTATTAGAGATCAAGTGTATTGTAGCATTGCATAGTCAGAACTGAGAATCACGCGCCAAAATCCCTAAGTTGTACTCCCCCCCTTAACTGTCTCTCATTGCCCACCCCAGTGTAACCAATCAAGTCCATGCAAGATCTTTTCATAATGATCAGATCAAACACAATTTGGTGTGCGGCTCCCTCCTTCTTCCAGCTGGGTGACCTTGAAGAAGCATCTTGAGGAGGTACAACACCTATTTTCAATTTTCCAAGCATTCTCCCTTTCATTCCTCCTCCTTATCCTTGAGCTCCCAGGGTGCCAAGACATTGTGGCCCGGCCCCACATCCCCAAAAGACCATCTGTCTTTGCCCACGGCTACTGTGGCTGGAACAGGGGAAGCAGCCGCACGGTTGTCTGTGCATCTGGCAGGCTAGATCGCCTGCCTCCTGCCTGGCGTCTCTGCCTCTGCTTGGAGGGCTGGCCTGGCAGTCGTGGTGCTTGGATATACCTGCGCTACACGGGCTGCGAGTCCCAGCTGTCTCTTGGGGATGGGGGCTCCCTGCCCTTCCTGTTTACCGGGACCTGGCAAACAGGAAGGGTGGGGAGCCCCTGTCCCCAAGAGGCAGCCAGGATTCTGCAGCCCATGCATCACAGGTATTTCCAAGCACCAGGCGGAGACAGAGATGTAAGTGGGAGGCACGTGTTCCGGCCTGCTGGATGCATTGGGTGACCACACGGCTGCCTACCCTGTTGCAGCTGCAGCAGCCGCGGGCAAAGACAGATGGTCTTTCGGGGGCGGGCCAGGCCGACAGATCCCAGCACCCCAGGATTTCAAGGGCTGGGCCGGGTGCCCCCCATGGTAATTGGCATCATTTATTCAATGTCATGGCTTTTAATGGCCACCCATGCCCTTTTGCTTTTTCTTAATTTGGATAACATGGGAGGCAATAGCAGGGTTCCTAGAAAAGCAGGATTAAACTTGAAATCTACATAAAAGTCCTGCAATATTCTTATCCATGGGTGCATATAGTGATTGCTGGAAACCTCAGTGATCAACTGGTAAGGGATATATCATGTTTATTAAGTTTCACTGTTTTCTTGTGATAACAACGAAACATCTTTACCAACTTCATAATTTAAGGACAAAGTAGGAAACTATTCAAATCTGTGCTTCGCTTAAATATTTAAATATATTAAAACTTAATATAAATATTAAGTTTTAAATCTTCATTTGCTCAACTGTGTCACATTGTTTCTCTCCAGCTGAAAATATATTTTGGTCTGGACCTAGGTTTTCTACAACTTACCATGTAGCAATCTCTTCAAATATGTTAACTCACTTAATCAGATTTAAAATTGCCAATATCCTTGACAGTGATTACCTTCCAGGTTAATTGTACTTAAACTTTTGTGAACTTAAAAAGAAATTTTCTTTTTCCTAATGGTAGGGGACTTTCTCAGTGCTAGAGATTTGACATTCTTGTGCAAAATGGTTTCAAGAGATACAGCAACTGTTTATTGCTGCAACTAACTCAGAACCACTTCGTCATTTACCGTATAGTCTGTTAGCTTTTAAAACTCATAGCAGCACTTTGAGTCTTATAAAATAGTACAAATTTTGATGTAAAGTCACTAACCTATTTTCAAAATTATTTGGCTATGTATGAACATTTATAGGTTTCCTATCACTTAAAACAGACATTTGCAGTCAAATACCAAATCATTTCACAACAGTACTTAACTCTGCAGTCTTCTATACTTCAAATTACCTGCTTCATATGCTACCAAGTTATTGTGTTGGTCATTACTGATAACTAGAGAAATTTTTGCTAGTGTCAATTTCTCAGTATGGCTAAGAAATACTACAAGAAATACTACAAAATGCCATTCAAATTTCTGCTAAATTATATTGATTAAGATCATGGCTCTAGTTCCATAATATGCCAAATGTTCACGGATGCAATCACAAGCCAATTGATTAAAGTGTTAGATGAGAATTGGGGCTAGCTGTGAATAATCTCTGGCTGACAATGGGCTAATAATTATTTCTCAAAATGGTAGGATAAAAAGCAATTACAAGATGGTCTAACACAGCGGTTCTCAACCTGTGGGTCGCAACCCTTTTGGGGGTCGAACAACGCTTTCACAGGGGTCGCCTAAAACCATCAGAAAACACTTATTTCCGATGGTCTTAGGAACCGAGACACCGCTCCTCTATCCGGCCGCCGTCACCCTCCTCTCCCTCCTCCGCCAGCTCCTCCACCTCCAGGGCGCCCTTCTCTGACAGCGCTTTCTCCTGCCACTGCAGCGCCATTGCGTGCGCCCCCGACGCCGCCCCCGGCAAGCTCAACTGCGTGGGCAGCTGGACCGAGCCAAGCCAGGTCTGGGCCGCTTCTGGCGCTGACACTGGGCTGCTCCACCGCTTCCGGCTGAGCTGAGGCGCCGAGCCGGTCCCCACGCCTCCTGGTAGCCCGGCCTCGCTCTGCCCCTGGCCGCCCTCCGCGCTGCGCTGGAGCCTCCCCTGCGCTGCCCAGCCCGCCTCCCTCACCGTCGGAGGCCACCTCGGCCCTCTGGCGCCCGCCTCAGCCCTGAGGCTGGCAAGCAGGAGCGGCTCCTTCCCAGCTCGCCTGGCTCCAGGCTTTGGAAGCGGCCAGGCGGCGGGCAAGAGGGCGAGGCAGCAGCGATTCCTGCGTGTGCATCAGAGGCTAACCGGCCGGGCTGGGAGGGGAGAAGCGGCGCCTTCCGAGCAGGAGCTGGTGCTCCGGCCACACCCCTCTCACGTGCAACAAATCGGGGAAGGGTCGTGGCAGTGAAGGGCTGTGTAGCGTGGAAAGGAGCTCCTGCGACCCCACCGCTGCGATGGCACTCAGGAGGCTGGAGGGGTGGGCAGGTCCCAGGGGCAGCTGGGAGAGGGCAAGAGGTGCCGGGATGAGGATGGGGGCTCCATGTTGGCGGGCGTGAGAGGGTGGCCAGCGGCTCCGAGGCGCGTGGATCCTCCGTGCAGCTTCCGAGGCCCCGGAGGTGCCACCGCTTGGTTCTCCGCCAGGTTCTCCACCTCCACTAAAGCCTCTCCCCTCCCTGGGCAATTGTGCGGAGCTACTTGTGCATCCTTGGCAGCGCCTGCGGGCAAGGCTTGTGCCCAGGCCGAAATGCCGCGCTTTTCCTACCGCTTCTCCTCCCGTTGGTCAAAGGCAGATGTGATTTCCCTTTCCCAGGTTCTTTTCATCTGCGCTGGAAAGGATAATTTGGGCTATTTTATTACCGGTACCTGTTGCTTGTTTATTACTTGTTGCCTTTGCTGAACCAGGGAAAGTTGGTTAAAGTGATTTTCAGGAGCTGCAGAATGTCTCCAAGTAAAGCTGCAGCAATTACCCGGCCAATTTTCCCTGCTAGGGCATCTGTGTGTGTCTCCAGACCTTACTGAACTACCATCCCCAGCAGCCCCAAAAAGCACTGTGGAAGAGTGGGGAATGCTGGGAGTTGCAGTTCATCACCATCTGGGTGTTCTATCCCAGCCTATTGCCATCCTTGTTAAAGGCACAAGGACCAAACCCCTTTTGCTAAAATAGGCTGGAGACTTTAAAACAAAACAAACCCTTTTTAATATGGGTGACAAACCTATCAAATAGTCCAAAACACAAACAGCAATACTCAAGTCAAATGAAGGAAATAGTCCACAGGAAACACGATGCAAACAGAAGAGTAGTCACAAGCAAGACGAACAGACCAGGATTCCTGCCTACATGAAATACAAGATGAGACGTAGGTCTGAACATCGTGTCGGATTTGGGGCCACCAGAAGGTACGGGAGACCAAGTTCATGGTCTTGAACAGGCCAAAATGCCCCGCCGCTGGATTGTCGTGACACTGGCTGAGTCCCCTGAGCGGGCCTCCAGGAACATACAGCTGATCCCAATAATGGAGGAGTCCATCTGTGACTGTCCATGGGGAATTGGGCCCCACCTCCTCCTTTCGCTGAGCCACCCACCCATCCTGCTGCTGGGCCTCCCGAATCCGAGCCTGTACATCTATTGGCTCCCGCACTACAGCAAAAGACTCAATAGAGAGCACTGTCCTGGGGAGAAGCTTGTCTTCGGCTCGGGAATATTCGGGCTTCCTGGACAGAGCATCCGCTCTTTGATTGTGACTGCTGGGTATGTACGTCACACGGAAATTGAACCTCGCAAAGAAGAGAGACCACCAGATCTGGCGTTGGTTCAATTTCCGAGCAGTCTGCAGGTTTTCTAAATTCTTATGGTCTGTCCGCGCCCCTTCCAGATGATGCCTCCAGGCCTCGAATGCCACTTTAATGGCTAATAGCTCCTTCTCCCAGATGGTAGAGTTGCGCTCCGCCAGATTCAATTTCCGTGAATAGTACGTGCAAGGGAAGAGGGCACCGCCAGGCATCATCGCCTGGAGTAACACTGCCCCAATGGCAATGTCAGAGGCATCCGCCTCCACGACAAATGGCTGTTGCGGGTCAGGATGCTTCAGGATGGGCTCTTTCATGAAGGCTTCCTTCAAAGCCTGGAAAGCCCGTTGTTCTGGAGCGTCCCACTGGAACCGAGTCTTTTTCTGCAGGAACTGAGTAAGGGGGGCTGTCATGGTAGCAAACCCAGGGATGAAAGTCTGATAATAGTTGGAGAACCCAAGAAGTTGCTGGACATCCTTCACATGATATGGGGGTTGCCAACTCTGCAGAGACTCAACCTTACTCGGCTCCATGGTGATGCCCTCAGGAGAAATGCGGTGACCCAGGAACTCGATTAGTAGAACTGGCATTTCTCTAGTTTAGCATATAGCCGATGTTCTTGAAGCCGCTGCAGGACCTGACGGAGATGCTGATGGTGCACCTCTCGCGATGGGGAATAGATCAGGATGTCGTCCAGGTAGATCACCACAAACTGATCTAACCAGTCCCGGAAAATATCGTTCATAAAATGCTGGAACACGGCAGGGGCACTGGTCAAGTCAAATGGCATCATCGTGTACTCGAAGTGCCCATACCGAGTACCAAATGCCATCTTCCACCCATATCCTGACCGAACTCTGACAAGGTTATAAGCTCCATGCAAGTCCAGTTTTGTGAAGATCTTTGCCTCACGGAGCCGGTCCAATGTGAAGATCTTTGCCTCACGGAGCCGGTCCAAGAGTTCGGGGATGAGGGGCAGTGGATATCGGTTGCGCACCATGATGGCATTTAGTTTCCTATAATCACAGCAAAGCTGCAATTCACCAGACCTCTTCTTGACAAAGAGTACGGGTGCAGATACTGGCGAGGACGAGGGCCGAATAAAACCCCGAGCCAAATTCTTGTCCAAAAAGTCCCGCAACGCGGCCAACTCGGGGTCCAACATGGAATACAAACGCCCCACTGGGAGAGGCACTAAGTCAACGGGGCAGTCATAAGGCCTTTGCGGGAGCAATCAATCCGCCTCAGTCTCATTGAACACATCAGCATAATCTGCCAATTCAGAGGGTAACGAGACCCCCATGGGCCCCTCTACCTGACTGGCACAGATGTGGCAGGTGTGGTCCACACATTGCAAGCTTGGAAAGGTGACCAAGTTCTGTGACCAATAAATCTGTGGGTCATGCGCCCAGAGCCACGCCATTCCCAAGACCACGGGGAAATGCAGGTCTGAGGTGATATAAAACTGAATGGCCTCCTCATGTGTACTGATGGCCATACATAGCGGTTGCGTGGCGGCCTTAATTGGCCCAGACAGAAGCACTTGACCATCAATGGTCTCCACTAACATCGGTGGATCCACCGGGCATTGGGGAATTGCCAATTTAGCCACAAATGCTAAAGTTCATAAAGTTCATAGTGGCCCCAGAGTCAATCAACGCACAGACAGGAATCCCCTTGGGCAACATAGGAAGAATCAGGCACGCCTCCAAGATCAAATGCTTTGGGGATCCGTCGGCAGCATCAGAGGGGGGAGCTCGGAGTTGCAGGATGCCCGACCCAAAAGGCCTTTCAGGTCGGGTGTGGGCCATTTCCCAACAGGGGAGCCGATGGCAGTCTCGGGACCGGCTCCATCACAGACGCCCCTCGTCGCTTCTTGGGGTAGAAAGTGGCCAAATGCCCAGGGTCCCCACAGTAAAAACACAACCTCCCCGAACGTCGCCTGTTCATCTCTCCCACCAATAGACGAAGTCTGGCAGCACTTAACTCCATTGGCTCCTCCCTCTGGACCGGGGTCGCACTACAACGGGGGCTATACGGGTCTCTGGGGTGGCACGGCGACTCCTTCGCTGCTGCAGCCAGGCGTTGATCCACAGACAGAGATAAATGAGCCCATTAAGGTCCGGGGGAATACCCTCATCCAACATCTCCTCCGACAAGCCATCCTGGAAAGTGTCCATGAGTGCAGCCTCATTCCAGGCTGAATCCTGGCTAAGCAGCCGAAATTCGCTGATATAGCCCTGCAGGGAGCGTCGGCCTTGCCTCAGAGCTTTCAAACGCCAGGTAGCTGTCTGGGTCTTGATGGGGTCCTCATACATCAACCACATGTAATCACAAAACCCCACAAAGTTGTCCATCAATGGACTAGGTTGGGCTAGCAAGAGTGTGCCCCAACGAGCTGTAGAACCAGTGAGCAGGCTTATCATAAACCCCACTTTATCCCAGTCAGTGGGGAAATCATCTGCTTTCACTCTGATATACAGGTGGCATTGTCCCATGAAAACAGGAAACATGTCTGGGTTGTCGTCAAATTTGTCCGGCCTCACCACTTGGCATTTTCTCCTGGGTGATGGTGGAGCAGCAGGAACCTGGGCAGATAGCTGAGCAACTTGGGCAGATAACAAAGCCAGCTGCTGGGCGAGCTGGGCGTTCTCAGCACATAGCTGCTCCATGATAGTAGGGGGTGAGGCTGAAGGCAAACTGTTCTATCCCAGCCCATTACCATCCTTGTTAAAGGCACAAGGACCAAACCCCTTTTGATAAAACAGGCTGGAGACTTTTAAAACAAAACAAACCGTTTTTAATATGGGTGACAAACCTGTCAAATAGTCCAAAACACAAACAGCAAAACTCAAGTCAAATGAAGGAAATAGTCCACAGGAAACATGATGCAAACAGAAGAGCAGTCACAAGCAAGACAAACAGACCAGGATTCCAAGAAGCACTTGGCAAACGGTTGCCTTCAGCAACCAGCACCGCCGACACCTCCTCTTTTTATACAGCAGTCCCAAGGCATTGCCTCTCATTGCCTTCTCCTTTTACTCTGGAGTTGCCGTATTGACTGCTGCTGATTTACTCTCACTAATTGATGACGTGTGCGAGCATCAATTAGCAAGTCCATCAGGTGTGAGTCCTCCGAGTCTGACTCATTCTCTTCACACAGCTGAGCTTCATCAGGAACACGACTGGAGGGCCCAGGCTCCACATCAAACCATGAATCCTGTAATTCATCAGAGCCTCCCTCTGTCCCTGATGGCCCTTCAAATGCCTCCTCCATCTCCTCCTCAGATTCCTCAGACTCAGCTGTTGGGAGCACAGGCTGGCACGGAATCACAACACTGGGAAAACATGACTCTCCAAAGATCAATCTTTCCTTCCTTCCTTCCATCCATCCATCCATCTCCTTCCCTTCCCCTTCAATCTCTCCTTCCTTCCTTCCTTCCTTCCTTCCTTCCTTTCTTCCTTCTTTCCTTCCTTCCCCCTTCAATCTCCTTCCTTCTCCATCTCCTTCCTTTCCCCTTCAATCTTCCTTCCTTCCTTTCCCCTTCAATCTTCTCCATCTCCTTCCTTTCCCCTTCAATCTTCCTTCCATCTCCATCTCCATCCCTTCCACTTCAATCTTCCTTCCTTCCTTCCTTCCTTCCTTCCTTCCTTCCATCCATCCATCCATCCATCCATCTCCTTCCCTTCCCGTTCAATCTCTCCTTCCTTCCTTCCTTCCTTCCTTCCTTCCTTCCTTTCCCCTTCAATCTCCTTCCTTCTCCATCTCCTTCCTTTCCCCTGCCCCTTCAATCTCTCCTTCCTTCCTTCCTTCCCCCTTCAATCTCCTTCCTTCTCCATCTCCTTCCTTTCCCCTTAAATCTTTCCTTCCTTCCTTCCATCTCCATCCCTTCCCCTTCAATCTCTCCTTCCTTTCCTTCCTTCCTTCCCCCTTCAATCTCCTTCCGTCCTTCCATTTCCATCTCCTTCCTTTCTCCTTCAATCCTCCTTCCCTCCTTCCTTCCTTCCTTCCTTCCTTCCTTCCTTCCTTCCTTCCTTCCTTCCTTCCCCCTTCAATCTCCTTCCTTCTCCATCTCCTTCCTTTCCCCTTCAATCTTCCTTCCTTCCTTTCCCCTTCAATCTTCTCCATCTCCTTCCTTTCCCCTTCAATCTTCCTTCCATCTCCATCTCCATCCCTTCCACTTCAATCTTCCTTCCTTCCTTCCTTCCTTCCTTCCTTCCTTCCTTCCTTCCTTCCTTCCTTCCTTCTTTCCCCTTCCCTCCCTCCCAACATTTTTGAGCAAGGAAGAGTAAGCTTCTCCAGCGAGCATTGCTATATTGTTTTTGTGATTAATCACTATGCTTTAATTATGTTCAATTTGTAACAATGAAAATACACCCTGCATATCAGATATTTACCTTACGATTCATAACAGTAGCAAAATTACAGTTATGAAGTAGCAACGAAAATAATTTTATAGTTGGGGGTCACCACAACATGAGGAACTGTATTAAAGGGTCGCAGCATTAGGAACGTTGAGAACCACTGGTCTAACATATACAGTCACTTTAAGCTCTAGGACAAAAGATGGGCTATTAATGGTAAATAATACTGGGTTTAAAATAATTAAAATATTTCTAACAACATTCTAAGATGGTGGCGCCTTGATCAGCTGCAACTGCATTGGCTTTCAATGGTAAAAAGTTTTGGGAGGGATATAAGGGATATAGGCCACATGATCAGGAAGGTTTTAATCTGTTTGAGCAACGTGGTGGGACTAAGGTAACATATGACCGACAATCATTGCTGGTATGGTGAGTTTTTAGCTGTTTCGGAACTGTTGGTGAGGCCGTTAAAAGTCATTTGCACTGTTTGAAATTGTTCTGCTAGCAGCAAGATCTGACTGCTGGCACAACAACGGATTCTATTGCAAATCAGGGCTGTTTCCAAAGGAGGCAGAAGAGGAGAGGTTCCAGGGTTTATGGAGCAAAGGAACTGGATGAGGCTGTCGGCAGGCCAAGAGGGAGAGGCTTTTGGCAGAGTTGGAAGCGGCGGCAGTGTGCTCCAGGGGCAAAAAGGATCAAGGCCCCTTTAAAAAAAAAAAAAAAAAAAAAGGAGGAAGGGACTTCCGGTGGTTAAAGCGGTGGAGATGGCGGCTACTTTGTAGCCGTCCTCCTGAGAAGGTGTCAGATCCGCGGAGCACAGCGTTTACCAGCTGGCCCGCGGCTCGCAATCCCCTTCCCGGGCGAAGGGAAGGGGTAGAGATCGCATGAATAGAGGTAGAACCTCTTAACTCTCCCTGGATTTTTATTTTTAGGGGGGTAGAAAGAGGGTTCCCTCGGAGTTCATTGCCTTCTCCGCCTCTCAGCTGTCTTTGTTTCTTCGGAAACAAAGCGAGACGCCGCTACCATCTCCGTACTTAAAGAAACCGTGAGTAATCTTAAACCGGACAGAACTGTTTAAAGGATTTTATTTATAGTTTAGCTTTATTTTATTTTTTTTTTTAGTTTATTTAGTTTATTTAGTATGTGCTGATTTTTTTTTATTTTTTTGAGCTTTCTCTTTTTTTTTTTTTGGGCGGAAAAGTGAGAGTGAAAGTAAAATGGCGTTTTGAAAGTTTTTTCCTTTAAAAGACGGATCGGCTGAATTGTTGTTTAATACTGCTTTTTTTTTTACTTTTCTACTTTTTTATTCTTGGTGACTTTTAGATTGATCTTATTTTATTCTATTTTATCTTATTTTTAATTTTTTTTTTGGATTACTTATTTTTATCGGTATTTTTAAGAAGAAAGGAAGATAAATTAAAATGGCTTCAAAACGACAACCAGCTACTGCAGCTTCTAAAGTAACTTCTTCTCCTGCTACTTCTACTGTGCAACAACAACTTAAAATAATACCCTCAGTGCAGCAACCTAAATCCACTCCACCTTCACCTCCCCCATCTGGCACATCAGCACAAGACATTAAAGAAATAATGGTAAGTGCTGTCTCACAGTTTAGGGAGGAAATGAAACAACTTTTGGACCAGAATAAATCTGAAACTAAGGAGGAGATGAAGAAAGAGATGAAGGAGCTTTTAGAACAGAATAATGCTATTTTGAGGGATGATATACTTCTAGCTCTATCTGGAATGGCCTCAGTGGTTGTGAAGCTGGACTCCAGAGTAGAGGAAATTGAAGAAACAGTTGAACTTTTGGATTATAAATTTCAAGATATGGAGAAAAAAGTGGAGACTTCACAAGATGATATTCTTATGTTCCAGTATAGACAGATGGAATATGCTTTGAGAATAAGGGGTCTGAAAGAAGATAAAACTCAAGATTTGATGGAAATGGTGATTAATGACTTGGCTGTTATTTTGAATATTGATAAAGAAGAGTTACGTGGGGATGTGGAAAGAATTTATAGAGTTAATTCTTGGATTGCAAAACAGAGGAATTTGCCTAGAGATGTGGTGATATATTTTGCTAAGAAGTCTTTGCGAAATCAGATTCTACAAACTTTTTATAATAAAAGATTTCAGATTGCTGCCCAAGATATTATTATTTTAAAGGAAATTCCACCTAAAATTTTAAGAAGCAGAAAAGATTTCGCTTTTTTGGTAAATGAACTTAAAGCAAGACAAATGCCATTTAGATGGGAGATTCCGATGGGCATTGTTTTGAGCCATGCGGGGACACGTTATAGACTTAATACAGTTGCTAAAGCTAAGGAATTTTATAAAATGGTCCTGGGAGCAGGCTCTCCTTTGCCCATGATGCATAAAGTCTTGAGTGACAAAGAGATGGAACAGAAATCTGAAGGTACAGGGATGATGACTGCTGGACAGGTGGTATGGATGTCTCAACCAGAAGTTAAAAAACAGAGAATGACCCGTGCAGCACATAAACGTAAAGAAAAAGAACAACAGAAAAAAGAAAAAGAAAAAGAAATTGAAGAATCTACTCAGCAAATTGCTTCAGTGCCGGTGGGAGGAGCAAGACCCAAAAGCTCTGCTACATATTCATCAGCAGCAGAATTTGAGCGGATCTTCTCCAGGCTGAAGGCCAAGGGAGATGGCAAAGCTCCTGTCCTGGAATGTTAATGGATTAAACATTCCTCAAAAGAGAAAAAAAATTTACCACTATTTGAAACAACATAACAATGATATTATTTGCTTGCAAGAAACTCATATTACAGCTAAAGATCAAAAATATTTAAATAATCCTCGCTTGGGATCTCATTTTGTATCTCCCGCCCCTGGGAAGAAAGGGGGTGTGGTAATCTATGTTAAACAGAATTTATCTGCTACCTTGTTAGAATCAGATCCTTACGGAAGATATGTTATGCTTGAACTTGGTTTATATGGCAAGAAAATTCTTATTGTGGGGTTGTATGCACCAAACCAGCAACAGGAGCAATTTTATAGGTTACTACATCAGAAAATAACTTTGTTGGACTATAGATCTGTGATTTTAATGGGAGACTGGAATGGTGTCTTAGATATACAAATGGACAAAAAAGGCTCTTCTACCTTTTTTAAACAGGCTAAATTACCTAAAGCCTTTTTTGATATGAAAGAAGATTGGGAATTGAGAGACTATTGGCGTGAACGTAATCAAGAAGAAAAGGATTTTACGTTTTTTTCAGATAGACACCAATCTTTCTCAAGAATTGATTTCTTTTTGATCACAACAGATTTATACAACAGGGTGAAGAATGTAAAAATTTTTCCTAGGACATTGTCCGATCATAGTCCAGTTTGGATGGAACTGTTTGTAGAGAAAGAAGATAGGAGATCCTGGAGGGTGAATGAGAATTTATTTAAACAAGAAAAAAATGTTCATAAATTAAAGGAATGTTTAAAGGAATATTTTACTTTAAATATGAACAAGGGAACATCAATGTCAATGGTCTGGGATGCAAGTAAAGCTTTCATGCGTGGTATTTTGATAAAAATGAATAATTTGCATAGACAGAAACAGACTCAGAAACGGAAAGACTTGGAAGAGGAGATTAAATTAAAAGAGAAACTTTTAATTTCAAATCCCTTAGATGAAAAGGTTAAAGGAGCTTTAAAATTGTTAAAAACACAATTTAACATGCTGATGGCTGATCAAGCTGCAACTAATTTGCTATTTATGAAACAAAATACATTTTGTAATGCTAATAAACCAGGGAGATGGTTGGCTTATCAGTTAAGAAAAAAACAGAAACAGAGGAATATAGATAAAATAAATTATAATGGTAAATTGGTTTATCAGAAAGAATTGATTAAGAAATCTTTTTTAGAATACTATCAAAAATTATATAAGGGTACTAATATTCAAATTACAGATATAAATAATTATTTAGGCAAAGTTAACTTTCCTAAATTAACAGAAGATCAGGAAAAAAAGATTAATGGTTTAATTACTAAGGAAGAAATTGTTACAGCTATTAAACAATTGAAATTGGGCAAAGCGCCGGGTACGGATGGGTTGACATCTATTTATTATAAAGCTTTAGTAGAAGAGATGATTCAACCGTTGTGTGAACTGTTTAATAATTTATTACAGGGGTTAGAGATCCCTCCATCCTGGCGTAATGCATTTATATCATTGATTCCAAAAGATAGTCAAGATCTTACTTTGCCTAAAAATTATAGGCCTATATCTCTTTTAAATGTGGATTATAAAATTTTTGCAAAAATTTTAGCTAACAGGCTTATGGGGATCTTGCAGCAGTTTATACATAGGGATCAATCGGGTTTTATAACTGGAAGGTATATGAAGAATAACGTTAGACAAATTATTAATTTATTAGAGTATTTAGAAAAGAATAACCAAGTCTCTGCAGGCCTGATATTTTTGGATGCTGAAAAAGCCTTTGACCAAGTGAATTGGCAGTTTATGCTGTGTTTAATCAAGGAGATGAATTTTGGACAAAATATATTACAAGTATTATCCAATATATATCAAAAACAGACTGCTCAAATTATTGTAAATGGGGGTTTGTCAGAGGCTTTTGTAATAGAAAAAGGAACAAGACAGGGATGCCCGTTGTCTCCGTTATTGTTTGTTTTAACACTGGAAATTTTGTTGATTAAAATTCGGGAGTCTCAAGAAATAAAAGGAATAGAAATTAATAAAAAAGAATATAAATTAAGAGCCTTTGCAGATGACTTGGTTGTTACTTTGTCTCAACCTGTTTCTTCGGTGGTGAAATTATTACAATTGATTCAACAATATGGACGTGTTTCTGGCTTTAAAATTAATAATAATAAGACCAAAATATTAGCCAAAAACATGATTAATGGTGATAAACAGGCTCTAGTTAACTTAACAGACTTTGAAATTGTTGATAAGGTAAAATATTTGGGGGTTACATTATCTGCTTCTAATGTAAAATTGTATAAAAATAATTATGAAAAGCTGTGGATGGAGGTACAGAAGGATTTAAAAAACTGGAATAATTTACAGTTATCCCTTATGGGCAGAATTGCAGTTATTAAAATGAATGTCCTGCCAAAGTTTATTTTTTTGTTTCAAATGTTACCTATTTTAAAGAACGAACGTAATTTAGATGAATGGCAAAAAGGTATTAATAAATTTGTTTGGGCAGGGAAAAAACCAAGGGTGAAACTTAAAATAATGCAAGATTTTCGTGAGAGAGGTGGACTCAAGGTACCAAATATGAAATTGTATTATGATGCTGTAGTATTGACATTGATTAGCGACTGGGTGAATTTAACAAATACAGAAATACTTCATTTGGAAGGCTGGGACCTATTTTTTGGATGGCATGCCTATTTAATATTTAATAAAAAAGTGGATTGGGTTTTTAAGTCTCATATTATAAGAAACTCTTTGCTAAGAGTGTGGAGAAAGTATTATAAAAGTGACTTTAAAATACCATTATGGGCTATACCTCGGCATGCCATAGAAGGTATAAGGAAAGGGGTAAATATGGACAAGGTCTCTTACGTACAGTTACTAAGATGGGATGGCCAAGACTGGCAGTTAAAATCTTTGGAAGAATTAATACATGAAAACTTAACTTATTCATGGTTCCAATATAGACAAATAGTGGATAGATGGAAGATGGATTGTAAAATGGGCTGGCTTAGAGAAGATGAAATTTTTTTAAAACAAGTAAGAGATCAAAGGCCAACCCATATTAAGAGAGTTTATGGGGTTTTAGTGGAATTAGATTCAGAACTTGAACTAGTTAAAGATTGTATGATTAAATGGGCACAGAATATTGGTGAAACGATTTCAATGGATACTTGGGAACTTATTTGGATAAGAAATGTTAAATTCACACAAGCGCAAAATTTAAGAGAGAATTTTTATAAGATGTTTTATAGATGGCACCTTGACCCAAAGAAAATGTCCATTATGTACCCTAATCTACAGCCGAAATGCTGGAGATGTGGATATTTGGATGCTACCTATTACCATATTTGGTGGACGTGTAAGCATATAAAAGCTTTTTGGATTAAGATATGGTGGAATATTCAAAGAATTTTTAAAAGGAGGGTAAAATTTACTCCGCAATTATTTTTACTAGGTATTGTTATTGACTGTGATGCTAAGGAGGTTATATTGATGTTAAATTTGATTACAGCCGCTAGGTTGTTAATAGGACAATATTGGAAGAAGGAATCTTTGCCTACTTTACAAGAATGGTTTCATAAAGTTTCGTATTTGGCAGAAATGGCAAAGATTTCGGCTTTCTTAAAGGAGCAATCTCAAGAAAAATTTTTTGCGGTATGGGAAAAATGGATAAATTTTATACAACATAATTTGGATATGGAAAAATATTATTTAGCCTTTTTATAATTTGTAATGATTGTTTTTTCTTTCTTTCTTTCTTCTTTTTCTTTTTTATATATATACATTTTTTACGTATTATTATTCATATATTTTTTTTTTTATATATATATATGCTTTATTCTTCGTCTACTTTCTTCTTTCTTCTTTCTCTCTCTCTCTTCTTTTTTTATTTTTTTTTAGTATATATTATTCATTTTAAAGTTCATGTTATGTATATTATTATTATATATATTATTACTGTGATTTTTATTATTATTATTAATTATTTTATAAGTTGCAAATGTTATTTTTAAAATATTTGTTAAATAATCCTATATTCAGTTCTGGGAAGTCGGGGGGGGGTGGGGTGGTTGGGGAGGGGGGGGTGGATTCTTACTTGTAAAATTTTTGAAAAATTTCAATAAAAAAAAAAAAAAAAAAAGGAGGAAGAGACAAGATCATAAAAAGGAAAGGAGGTGAGGTTGTCATGCAGGAATACAAGATAATTTGAGGGCTAATCCACATGGAGCTCCGTTTCCATCTGTCCTGTTTGCCATCGTTCACTCCCTAGAGACTAAAATGGATGTTCTGAAACTTGAGCTGGCCATGAACAAGGAGTGTATATCGGAGGTGGTGACCCTTTGAAAGCTGTATGCAACAAAATTTCATTCTGATGTATGCTGGCTGATTTGTGTACATTCAAAGTGACAATAAAGTTATATTATTATTATTATTACCCAGTGAATTAGATTTAAATGGACAGAGTTTGAAAGATGACGTACATTCCTGACACATAATACAAAAGGAGTCAATTAAACCTTTCAAAAGGACAAGCTCTGACTTGAACTCTCTGATTTTCTCATTACTTTTCTAATGTAACTGCAGCTGGATGGTCTACCAGTAGAAACAAACAGACAAGAAACTCTTCTCTACCCCATGTCTATGTTAACTTGTGCTTAGAAAATCTTTGGAGATTGAGAGAGGTTTTTCCTGCTTTTCTTTGGCTGGGCTGAATCTAAAGGAATATATTGGAATAAACTTCCATATATTTCCTTCAGACATTTGTTTCTAAATTTAGCACCAATCTGCTAACTATGATTTCACTAAAATTTCATTGGAAATAATATCTAAAAGAAAGGAATAATACAGGTAGTCCTTGAGTTACGAGTTAATGGAGCCTGCCCATTCCACTTATAACTCAAAAGCTCGTTCCTTTAGAGAGATGACTCTTTTGCTCATTAAAAGCAAACATGAGGTATCTCAGGGTGGGGAAGGGCATGGAGGGCCTAGTGCTGGAACAGGCCCCCAAGACCTCCCCAACCCACTAAGATACTGCATGCTTCCCCCTCCCTTCCTGCCGCACTGGACTCACCTGGAAAAGATCCGTCTCCTCTCTGCTGCGGTTCCTGCTGCCGCCCAGATTTCAGGCTAGGGAATGCTTTGGTGCGCCGTGCGGCCCATTCTGGGCATCAGAGGCCTTTTCTAGGCCGCTGCAGCCCAGATCTGAGGCTGGGTGAGGCTTTTCAGCCCCCCCCCCACGGCCCAATCCAGGCTCCAGAGGCCTTTTCCAGGCCCGATTGGGCCACGGGTAGGGGATGCGGAAGCATTCCTTGGCCTCAGATCCATGCTGCAGAGGTCTGGAAAAGGCCTCTGGAGCCCTGATCAGGCCATGGGGGGTGCGAAAGCCTCCCCTGGCCTCAGATCTGGGCCTCAGTGGCCTGGAAAAGGCCTCTGGAGCCCAGATCAGGCCGCAGGGGGGCTGAAGCGTCACCCAGCCTCAGATCCGGGCCACAGCGGCCTGGAAAGGGCCTCCAGAGCCCGGATTGGGCTACAGGGGGGCATGAAAACCTCTCCTGGCCTCAGATCCGGGCTTCAGCAGCCTGGAAAAGGCCTCTGGAGCCCGGATCGGGCCACGGGGGGGGTGCAGAAGGGTTCCCTGGCTGCAAATCCAGGTGGTAGATGCCTGGAAAAGGCCTCGGGAGCCTGGATCGGGGTGGGGGGGGGGCATGGAAGCTTCCAAGGGCCTGATCCAAGCTTCCAGAGGCATACAGAAGTCATCCCCAACCTCTGTTCCTGGTGCAAACAGCTAGGAAAACCCCTCTGAGGCTTGGATCAGGCCCTTGGAAGCTCCATTCCAAGCAGCAGTAGCTTGGAGCAGTCCTATGAGGGCTGGATCCAGCCTCCAGAGGCATGCAGAAATCCCCCCCAACCTCTGTTCCTGGTGCAAACGGCTAGGAAAACCCCTTTGAGGCTTGGATCAAGCCCTTGGAAGCTCTGTTCTTTGCAGCAGCAGCCATTTGCACCAGGAACGGAGGTTGGGGGGGGGATTTCTGCATGCCTCCGGAGGCTGGATCCAGCCTTCGGAGGACTGCTCCAAGCTGCTGCTGCCCAGAATGGAGCTTCCAAGGGCCTGATCTGAGCCTCTGAAGGCATGCTTGGAGGAAGGCTCCAAGGACAATGGGGTCACTTTCTCCATCAGTGCAACGAGCTCCGGTGGGCTGGCTGCGGTTGCAAGGGGCCTGGCCTTCTCCCTCAATTGAAGGCCTCAGGCTTGCTGTCAGGAAGAAAGGTGCTGGATGCAGGAGCAGGAGACAGGCACCTTTTGCATAGAGAATGAAAGTCTCTGAGGTCCGTGATTTGGTGCAACTTAAAACACTCGCACGATATCATGGACTCCAGAAACTTCCATTCTTGGTGCAAAAAAAAAACACTTCCAAGCCAACTCTCCTCTCCTTCAAAGGGAAAGAAACCATGGCAGAGAGGATTTTTGTAAGGTAAGTGAGTCTGGCACAGCAGGAAGGGAGGGAGAAGCAGTTGTGAGGAGTAGGGTGAATGCTGCAGTGCCACTCAAGTCGCTCGTAAGGGCGAATGACTGCAAATGGTGCTGCAATATTCGTAACTTCAGGATTTGCTCGTAAACACTAGGGGGCGCTCATCATGTAACTTCAAACAAGCGTTAAGTGAGCGCTCGTAACTCGGGGATTACCTGTAATTGCTATTAAAATTGTTAGTATAATTAGGTATATGCAATGACATAAGATTTTGTTCTGGCCAAATGATGATTCAGGACATAACCCAATTGAACATGGACCAACCTGACATGCAATCTTAAGTGAAGTAGAATTTGTGTCTCCTATTGATTAAACATAAGCAAAACATGAAAAAGTTGTAAAGTCTGTGCTTTTTAACAGAAAGAAAAGAAATTCCTAGGAACAATAGATGTTCCTGTGAAGATGAAGTTTGCTGAATTTCTGAGAAATTGAAACAGAGAAATTGGAATTGACTGTCCTTGGATTACAGCTTAATGAAGGGATATTATTATTATTATTATTATTTCAAAGGGGAAAAGTCAACTATTCTTCGTTTAGAGCAAATTAGATCTCATTTTAGGTATTATGCTTCTTCTGTAGGAAGAATTCATGCCAAAGAGAAGTCTGCAAACTTGAGACTTACAATACATAATTGTTAGATGTTTTGTTATGTCAAATGTTTTTTTAGATTTTTTTTAAAATCTGTACAATTATGCTAAATATGTAATTTCTCTAATCTTATGCCTACAAGTGACATTTTTGAAGCAACAGGTAAATCCACCCCAATAACAAATTAGACAATATGGAAAATCTGTATTATTGTACTGTGCAAATAGCTTTTAATTTGTTAAATGGAAAATAATTAATACAAATCAGGGCCATCATGTGAAGTAGGAGAAAAACCTAATTATTCTCCTCACCCCATTAGTTTTTAAAACAAATTTCATTTGTGCTTTTATTACAATTTTTGTTGGGGATGATAGATTCATTTTAATGCACTGCACAAGTATATCAGATGATTACCTTTTTAGACTAGGACTGCTTTCCAGACAGCTAATTTAAAATACTAAAGTTAATAGTGATGGCCATATAAATATGGAAGGTCAGTGTTTCACTATTAGTAAACATAGTAAGCTTCTTATTAAACTTATGGGCCATGTAAAGATGCCATATTGAAGGAAATGGCCTGAATCAGGGGTCCCCAACCCCCGTCCATGGACTGGTACCAGTCTGTGGCATGCCAGCAACCGATCCGCACAAACAAGCAAAGCCCCATCCACGGAATGCAGGCAGCACACAAAACCACACACTCTCCAGTCCACGGAAAAACTTTTTTCCACAGAACCAGTCCCTGGTCCCCAAAAGGTTGGGGACGTCTGGACTGAATGGTGAGGAGGTCTCTTCTGCAGTTTGAGGTAGCTGTAGCCAAGCTTAAAAGATTTCATTAATAATATGCTTTCATAAGAACCACATTACAATTACTCAGAAAGGAAGAAAAACAACGGTATAAATACCTGAAAAACAAGAAATGGCTTTTTTTTAGGCATGAGATCTGATTTATTAAAACATTCCAATAATGCATGCTGCCTCATTCTCCCAAACTCTTTTATTAAATGAACAGCAGATATGCAAAACTGTAGGAATCAGCTGAGATTTAGACAAGGCCTACATTTGACATTAAAAAAATAATTTGATAGGATATGATCTGGCTGAGAGATGAAAGAGGAGAAATGGCACAAAGGGACCACTCTAAACTTCATATTTGTTGCATTACAGCACTGAATCTAGCACAATGTAAAGATACAATATAGAGTATATATTAACAATTCAGCTAAGGGGCAAAGAAACAAATAATCTAACAGAAAGAAACAATAAATAGAAACAGGAAGATGTTAGAAAAGAGTATGGTGTAAAAACAGTGATATATTCATAAATCAAAAGATAAATACTTTTATTGTAAAATTATCTGGACACTTTCTGGTGGAGTTTCAGGTTGGAACTAGTATTGACTCGACATTGGTTGCTCATTGATAACTAGGTGATCCTACCATCCTGGCCCTCCTTGATCTCTCAGCAGACACCATCAAATATGCTATATTTCTGAACCAGCTGCAGGAAGTGGGAATAGGGAACATGATATTAATGGTTCTCCTCCTTTAAGATTAGTTACAGTTAGTGATGGGGGGAGGGGGAAGAGAAGTTGAACCCAAAGCTTCTGATCTGCAGAGTGCCTTAGGACCAATACTCCCTGTCCTCCAGTTGTTCATCTACATGAGGCTATAAGGGGAAGTCAGCCTTTAATTTGGCAAGATGTATTATCAGTAAGCTGCTGATACTAAGCTGTATCTTTCAATCTTGGCTGACCAAGTGAAGCTTTTAAGGTCTTGATGCAATGCCTGGAGAATGTAAGGTCTGGTTAGGAAAGAACTGTAACAAAACTGACTGGCTGCAGTTGTTTGGTACTTCTAACATTGGGGGCCTTTTATCTTTGGTTCTGAGCAGGTTGTACTGGTCATTCAGGATGGAGGTGCAATCTGGAGGCCTTCCTGTTTTTTTAACTCCTATTCAAAGTAGCAATTATATCTAGAAAGGCATTTGTAGAAGCATAGTTTGTACACCAATTGTATCCTTTCCTGGATTGAGAGGCCTTACTCATGACCACTCATGTCTTGGTCACCTTGCGGCTGCACTATTGCAATGCATTCTATATAGGGATACCCTTGAAAACCACTCAGTAGCTACAGTTGTTCCAGACTTAAACACTACAACAGTGATGGTAGGCATCAATGTGCCAATTGATCTATTGTATGATCTACACTGTCTGCCAGCTTACCTCTAGATCCAATTTAAGCTTATAGTTATTATCTATCAAGCCTTACATGGCATAGGGGATCACTACCTTAAGGATTGTCTATTCCCCTTAATGCTTCTTATGCACTCTGACAGGTTGATTTGCTTTGGGTTACCCAAATTAAACAGTTTCATATAGTGAGACCCAAGAGATGGGGTGACTCTGTTGCAGCACTTGCCCTTTGGAACAAAATCCTTCTGGAGATCCTCATGGCTTCCACCTTACCCATCTTCAGACCATCTTTTTAAAAAACTGACTTTACTGAGGGGCCTTGTGTTAAATGGGTGGGCAGATTCTGGGAATGTTGAGAAATTGTTAGGGGTTGTTTTTGTTCCCTGAATAGATGCTGGCCTCATTGTGCCAAAATAAAGTGCGAAGGCATGGTCCACTGGAGGAGCGTCACTGTTCCTCTTAGGCCATGCGGGGGGGGGGGGGTGCTGGATGGTGGTGCGGGCTGCCTGGAGCCCTGGGCAGCAGAGGTCAAATGCCCAGCCTGGCCCTCGAACACCTGAGGCACCAAGCCCAGCCCCACTTCCCCAAGGGGGCACCCAGCTGCTCTTACCTCCTCCTCAAGGCTGCTGCTGCTGTGCTTGCTCTCCTTAGCCAGGTTGCTATGGTATGAGGGCAAAGTCAGAGGGAGACCCATTCCCTCTCCATGGAAGGAGACCAAAGCTTCCTTAGCAATAGGATGGGAGACCCCAGGATAGACCAGGAGGGGGCAAACACATATCCTGTTTTATGCCCTGTGCACATAATTTCCCATTTCTTTTTATGAGACATTTCCCATCTACAAATATGGTCTCAAACCCTTGTTTGTCAAGAATGGAGACACTCAGTAAGTTATGCTCCATTTCTAGCACATATAATACATTATTAAACCTTTCCTCCAGACATGGAATCAGCACACTGCCTTTCCCCATGACTTTTGCCTTCTGGCCATTTGCTAAGGCCACTGCATCTCCTACAGTTGAACTCCAATCTGGAAAACAACTTAGAATTATTAACAATTGTTTGACTAGCCCCATTGTCTATTAACCATTTGCCAACTTTTGTTAACAGCAGCTTGTCCATTTGCTGTTGTTCTTCCTTGTAAACATTTTTTCTTTAAATGAGTTTCAACCCCACAGATAAAGCATTTCTTTTTCTCCTGTTCTTTCTTCTTGGTATTTCTCTGCTGAGATGTAATCCAATCTCTGCAAACAGTTGGTCTGCTGCTTTGCTTTCTCTGCTCCTTGGACCCCCACCTCAGGATTTCTAAAATGGCATTTCTGTTCTTCAGAAATCAAACAGGCTTTAAGTCCTTCCATACTTAATTCCTGTTCTGATCTGCATTCAAAAATAGCTGAAACGATGGCCCACATTTCATCAAGACTATTTAGTACCAACAGCAGCTTCTGAGATTCAGGAATCTGCATTCCTCGCTGTTCTAATTCAGTAAACAGTTTCCGCATGTGGAACAAATGCTCTTCTACGCTGTCATGTGGCAGCAGCCGGGCTCTGTACAATTGCCTCAATAATTGCACTATATTGCATGCTAACACGCTCACATGGACACTTCTCAACTTCAGCCAAACTTCTTTTGCAGTTTTTAAGTCAGCTACATTTAAGAATTGTTCATCTTCCACATTTAAGATGATATAAGCCAGTGCCTTATCATGCCTCCATTGATCTGCAGCTGCTAATTGTCCCTGGGCTGGATTAATCACAATAACCCAGAGCTCCTTAGCCTTCAGAAAGCATTCCATTTTTGCAGCCCAAATAAGATAATTCTTTTGTCCCAATCAAGGCAGAGAGCTCTCCTTTAAATCAGCCATCATGCAAGCCTTTAGCTGAGCAGCCTTTTTCTTTCTTAATTCCGGCAGTCCCTCATCTGATTTTTACAGCTCCATGTTGAGCCTCAATTTTTTTCTTCAGAATGAAATGTGTGCAAGGACTGGCTGGGATCTGGGCCCACAAGTTTTACAGCTTTCCAGCACAAAAATAAGCCCCAAAAATAAGGACACATTCAAAATGAGCAGGAGGCATAGTTTAGAAAAACTTTATTTATAAAATATATATAAACATGATACATACAGTTTCATTCAGCTCGGGGGAACATCAAAAACTCTTAACTTGGAGATCAGAAAAAACAAAATATAGAGAAGACTAAGACATGCCCAGATCTAGGCTGGATCACATGCGTCACACAGCCAATACTGTGCCTTATCAAAAACAGTTCTCATTGGCTGGTTTGTTGCTATGGCTATTCCAGTTCATAAAATTTCTTACACAAGATATATATCAAATACACAAGATAAAGCTCAACAATACAAGTAAGATTCAGTTCTTCCAAAAGTGCTTTTTCACAAAGCAACTGGACTTTTTTTTTTCTCTTTGAAGACATTTCGCTTCTCATCCAAGAAGCTTCTTCAGTTCTGACTGGATGGTGGGGAATAGAAGGATTTATATTTCTTGCAGATAGCTGGTCATTTGCATTCTTTTAGAGAGTCATTGAGGCCACCTGGAGGTTTATCTGTGTCGTCAAATGGTTATCTGTGAATAGTGCAAATGGTTGTGGAGCCTTCCTGGAACTACTGAAATGACTGTGTTGTAGACTAGTAATAGATAATGTCGTTTCCCTCTTCCCCTGTTGAGAGAGAGCTGTTCAATTTTTACATAGATAGCCTCTTTGACCTCTCTTTCAAACCAGTAGTCCTCTCTGTCCAGAATGTGGACTTTGCTGTCTTCGAAAGAGTGTCCTTTGCCTTTTAAATGCTAATGGGCTGCTGAATCTTATCCTGATGGGTTTGTTCTCCTATGTTGTGCCATGCATTTATAAAGTGGTTGTTTTGTTTCCCCAATGTACAAATCTACACATGGCTCACTGCACTGTACTGCATATACCACGTTGCTCAGTTTGTGTCAGGGTGTTTTATCCTTCAGGTGGACAAGCTTCTGCCATAGTGTATTCTTGGGTGTGAAGTGTACATGTATGTTGTATTGGCTGAAGATCCTTCTGAGCTTTTCTGATATTCCTGCAATGTATGGAATGACTCCATTGCTTCATTTGTTTTCTTCTTTGTTTGTAAGGAGGAACTCCTGCTGGGTCTTTTTTGCGATTTGATGAAGGCCCACTTGGGATAGGCACAAGTTCTGAGGGCTTCATTGATGTGTTTTAGTTCTTTTCTTTTCCATCTTTGCTGGTAGGCATTAAGGGAGAATCTTGTCCATCCCAATATATTTCATACATTTAAAGAGTTGTGAAAAGATGCTGCTAGCCAGTCCTCTACAAGTTTAAAAAAGAGGCTGTACTTTACTAGGAAATATGGTGCAAGCATTCCAGAGCTTTACTGTAGCAAAAGAAAACTATCTTAAAGCAAATGTTAAAATTTTACACAGAAATAAAATAGCTAAGCAGATGAATTCCAATAATGATGTGGGATCATGTATACATAGTGCTGATTCAAAAGCACATCACCCTTAGTGTTAACAATTTGTTACCAGGATATTTCCAAACCTGCTAACTATAGTATATCTCAAAAGAAGAGTAAGTGCATGTATATGGCTCACTTCCTTATAGCTCAGGTTTGCTTTGGACCTAGGAGGAATAGGGTATCAGGAAACAAGACATGGTTACTGAAATTAAGTTTATTCTTTCTTTATATGATCCAACCTTAGTAAAGTATACTTTAATGAATTTGAAAATATTAAGATCAACACTCTAAGCCAGTGGTTCTCAACCTTCTTAATGCCGTGACCCTTTAATACAGTTCCCCATGTTGTGGTGACCCCCAACTATAAAATTATTTTCGTTGCTACTTCATTACTGTAATTTTGCCACTGTTATGAATCGTAATGTAAATATATTATATGCAGGGTGTATTTTCATTGTTACAAACTGAACATAATTAAAGCATAGTGATTAATCACAAAAACAATATAGCAATGCTCGCTGGAGAAGCTTACTCTTCCTTGCTCAAAAATGTTGGGAGGGAGGGAAGGGGAAATAAGGAAGGAAGATTGAAGGGAAAAGGAAGGAGATGGAGAAGGAAGGAGATTGAAGAGGAAAAGAAGGAAGGAAGGAAGGAGAAAGAGATTGAAGGGGAAGGGATGGAGATGGAAGGAAGGAAGGAAGATTGGAGGGGAAAGGAAGGAGATTGAAAGGGAAAGGAAGGAAGGAAGGAAGATTGAAGGGGAAAGGAAGGAGATGGAGAAGGAAGGAGATTGAAGGGGGAAGGAAGGAAGGAAGGAAGGAAGGAAGGAGATAGAGATCGAAGGGGAAGGGAAGGAGATGGAGAAGGAAGGAGATTGAAGGGGGAAGGAAGGAAGGAAGGAAGGAAGGAAGGAAGGAAGGAAGGAAGGAAGGAAGGAAGGAAGGAAGGAAGGAAGGAAGGAGAGAGATTGAAGGGAAAGGGATGGAGATGGAAGGAAGGCAGGAAGGAATATTGAAGGGGAAAGGAAAGAAAGAAAGAAGGAAGGAAGGAAGGAAGGAAGGAAGGAAGGAAGGAAGGAAGGAAGGAAGATTGAAGGGGAAAGGAAGGAGATGGAGAAGGAAGGAGATTGAAGGGGGAAGGAAGGAAGGAAGGAAGGAAGGAAGGAGAGATTGAAGGGGAAGGGAAGGAGAAGGAAGGAAGGAAGGAAGGAAGGAAGGAAGGAAGGAAGGAAGGAAGGAAGGAAGGAAGGAAGGAAGGAAGGATGGATTGATCTTTGGAGAGTCATGTTTTCCCAGATGGTGATGAACTGCAACTCCCAGCATTCCCCACTCTTCCACAGTGCTTTTTAGGGCTGCTGGGGATGGTAGTCCAGTAAGGTCTGGAGACACACACAGATGCCCTAGCAGGGAAAATTGGCCGGGTAATTGCTGCGGCTTTACTTGGAGGCATTCTGCAGCTCCTGAAAATCACTTTAACCAATTTTCCCTGGTTTAGCAAAGGCAACAAATAATAAAACAAGCAACAGGTACCAGTAATAAAATAGCCCAAATTGTCCTTTCCAGCGCAGATGAAAAGAACCAGGGAAAGGGAAATCGCGTCTGGCTCTTTGACCAACAGGAGGAGAAGCGGTAGGAAAAGCGCGGCATTTCGGCTTGGGCACACAGCCTTGCCCGCAGGTGCTGCCAAGGACACATAAGCAGCTCCGCACAATTGCCTGGGGAGGGGGGAGGCTCTGGCGGAGAGCCTGGCGGAGAGCCAAGCGGTGGCACCTCTGGGGCCTCGGGAGCCACACGGAGGATCCACGTACCTCGGAGCCGCCGGCCACCCTCTTGCACCTGCCAACCTGGAGCCCCCATCCTCATCCCAACACCTCTTGCCCTCTCCCTGCTGCCCCCTGGGACCTGCCCGCCCCTCCAGCCTCCTGAGTGCCATCACAGTGGCGGGGTCATGGGAGCCCCTTTCCACGCTGCGCAGCCCTTCACCGCCAAATCCTTCCCCGACTCGTCGCACGGAAGAGGGGTGTGGCCAGAGCGCCAGCTCCTGTTCGGAAGGCGCCACTTCTCCCCTCCCACCTGGCCTCCAACGCACATGTGGGCATCACCGCCATCTCGCCCTCTTCCTTGTCGCCTGGCCACTTCTGAGGCCCAGAGCTCGGTGAGCTGGGAAGGAGCTGCTCCTGCCCGCCAGCTCCAGGGCTGCGCCGGGTGCCAGAGGGCCGAGGCGACCTCCCAACGGCAAGGGAGGTGGGCTGGGGGCGCGGGGAGGCTCCGGCGTGGCACGTGGCCGGGAGCAGAGCACGGCCGGGCAACCAAGAAGTGTGGGAACTGGCTCGGCACCGCAGCTCAGCCAGCAGCGGTGGCAGCGGCGGAGTAGCCCAGTGGCAGTGCCAGCAGTGTCTCAGACCTGGCTCAGCTCGGCCCCCTATGCAGCTCAGCTGGCCTGGAGTGGCGTTGGGGACGCGCACAATGGCAGTGCGGTGGCAGGAGCAGGCACTGTCGGAGAAGGGCACCCTGCAGGCAGAGGAGCCAGTGGAGGAGGAAGAGGGCAGTGGCGGCAGCCGGATAGAGGAGCGGTTTCTCGGTTCCTAAGACCATCAGAAATATGTGTTTTCCGATGGTCTTAGGCGACCCCTTTAAAAGTGTCGTTCGACCCCCAAAAGGGTCGCGATACACAGGTTGAGAATCGTTGCTCTAAACAATGAAATCTGTATAAGTAGATTATTCAAATAATTAAAAATGAAAACTAGACAATATGTACCTGTTGTTTCTCTCCAAATAATTTCTTCTATCTATTAATCCTGCAGTATGAACACACATTCAGGTGACTTCTTCCTTGTCATCATCTTTTGCTAAATGATATGTGTCTTCTGATATCATTTTATAAAAAAGTTTCAAATAATTTCAAAATTATAGTATTTTTATTTGAATTTCTTCCAGCAAAGTAGTGTCAAAGCAAGAATATTCAATTCGTTAATCAGACACATGACAAGTAGGTTATCAGAAAAAGATTAAAAAATGATTTCATGTACTCAAAATATTGTACAGAGATACAAATAGGTATGATGAAAAGTTATGAGAGAATAAAAAGGGATAAAAATTGAGTCCCAAATTTTCACACATTGTTTTGTGGCCTCTCAAGTCCAATACATTAATTATTTGTCAATAAGCAAGCTTTTTCCCTATGGCAGCGAAGAGTGCTCTTGGCAGCTTTTAAAATTCCTAATGTGCCTCCAAAAATATTGGAAGATTCATAACACAGAACAGCTCAATACTTTATACTGTAAATTACTGGCCTGCTAATAAATTAGTGACCAAAATAATTTTTATTAAGTTTTTCTTATTCCATTAGAAATGCCTATACTTACAAGAACTGCTTTCTTCAATGACAAATCAGAATACTCACTTAGAAACCCTTTTCTCCTTTCTCTTTTAATAGATGTAACTATATAATAGGAACATTTGTTTGAAAACTTTCATTGTTTACATGCCAATCCATATAAAAATGAACCATATTATTATCTTGTATCTTAATAATATTTATAAAGCTACTCCCATTAAGAAAATTCCAAAGAACATGGGAATTCACAGTGCCTTCAGGTATTAAAATATGAAATATATAAAAGTTTGACATTTCATATCCATATGAGAGAGATTGGAGTTATAGGTATGAATTGGACAAAAGAAATTGAAATATCCTTTATCTAACATTTTAATAGTACATACAGCATAAAATAGAAATTTTAAAATACAGTCAAACCAAACCAATTTGAAAATCTTATGAAGCATAAGCAGCTTTAAAAAGCGTAAGTGTTCCATCCAGAAGTTATAACTATGCTGTTACTGAATTTATCTCTGAAACATGACATACTTCAACCAGATATATGGGTGGGATGAATACAGTGTCTATATGTGTAAGTCATTGTTTAACATGATTTAATACCTGTCAGCAAGATGCTTTAGCAAAGAGAAATTTCAAAATCTGAATGGAGTAGAAGTCAAAGCCTGTAAAATGTGCCTTAATAAGGAACTTTTTAATTTGAATTTGGAAAGTTTCTGGATTGGGTGATTGGATAAATATGATTTATATATCTATTTACAAATGTCCGCATGTATTCTACAAGTGTAAACATTTAGAATGAATTAATCTTAGAAAGGTAGTTTTATTTTTCCTAACAAAACTACTTAAAGATTTAGGAACTAACATTCTGTACAGATTAAAATATTCTTTCACATATTAGAAATTTTGTACCTGTTTTTCAATTGTTTTGGAATTATTTTTGCACAAAAAACTAAAAAATCAAAATGAATTCCTATTTTATAATTAATTATAATTGTTATAAAAATTATAATTGTTATAATTTGATGCAAATAGACCAGTATCAGAAATCTCATAAAACTGATGTATCATTTACCTACAATTATCAAACTTCAATCTTTTCTTTCAAACTACAGTTTTGCAGTATACTAAAATCATGGAAGCATTTAATAGTGAAGAACTTTTAAAGATTTTCACACAATATGGTCTGAAAGAGGGCAGTTCTAATCTGCTTTCTATTTCTGGACTTCAACGTTCGCTGAAAAATCACTTCTCAAATCTTTTGGTAAGCCATTCTAAAATTATAGTGACAATTAGCGCTATCCTAATATTTTCTTAATCTTGCAAATTCTTTCAGATAACACCTTAGGAAGAACCTGTCGGATTTTCTGAAATAAATTAGATGTAGTCATATGCAGCTTTCACCCACTTAATGACTTGTGGATTCAAATTTGGTTAAGCAAAAGGGAGAGATGGGAAAATGAAAAAAAGATGCAAGAATTCAGTATAATACAATTTCTATCAGGTTTGTATGTTATGCCTCTAATCTGAAATAACTGCACACATGGAAGTTGATTGATATATAATTATTAAAACAATGATTTATTTAAAATGAAAGAGTAATTTTATGGAAATGTATTCTCTGCAAATGAATAGAAGGAAAAACTATATTGAATTATAGAATAACTGCAAGAAACTCATGGAGAGCAGTGAAAAACTACAAACCATCGCCCAATCTAGTGTAATTTTAGAGTTGATATAATAGGTCCCACCTCCAAAACAACATGGAATATGGCAAAAACTACTTGTGTAATATCTGGAACATTAGTCATAGCAACTGCACTTATTTTCTTTTGATTTGAGATGTTTCACTGCCCATCCAAGTAGCTTCTTCAGCTTGAACAAGTTGGTTAAAAGAATCTGAGTAGGCAGAGTCGCTGAAATGTGACAACTTTAGTTGCCATGACTAAACTTCCAGACAATTCTACCAGGATGATTGAAAATCTTCATCAATATATTCATGTAATATTTTCCCCAAAATTATACTATTATCCCTAATAACTTTTATGATAAGAAGAAAAAATATTTTAAATTCACCCAACTTTGATAATTTTGAAATTCAAAATTTTATCTTTGCTTCTTTTGGTACTCTTTGTTTTTAATAAACAAACTATTACTGAATTATTTTTGAACTTATATTTGTAAATTGGCATTGGTGGCCTTGTTACCACCAAATGTATTATTAGCAGCATCTTTATCACTAATAAAAATGTATCTTGTTTCTTAATCTTAATACTTAGAACAACACTAACGTGCTTTAGGAATTTTAGTTATCAATCTTTCCTCGAAAAACTCAATATTTTTAGCAGTATATGCCCTAACAGCCATCCTGTCAGATCAGGAAAAGATGAAAAAATAAACATAACATTTGGCCTATGCATATGTAAAGTGGGTTTTACAAAACATACAAAAACCCATATTAAGAAAAACATTTTTACACACACAGCCAGGATATAGTCATAAAATTTGTTATTTCAAATTAGTCAGTCAAAATGTTGTTGCATAAAAACTCAGCTGAAAGTTCATGATAAATTCTATTTGTTCTGTTATTTCTTTCATGATAAATTCTATTTATTCTTTCATTTCTTTTGCTCTAAAATTAGACTATACAAAATAATTGCTTTATTGTCATTTTCTATCTCCAAACTTACAGGGCTCTCTGAGTCTCAATGATATTGCCAAATATGCTGGTATTGATAAAGATGGAACAGTCAACTTTAATTATTAAATTGTTGACCAGGTTAAGTACTATGGCTGAATTAGCTAGAGCAACTGGACTATCTAATTTGGTCTCCTAAAGGATCCTTTGATGAGGACAATGGAGACAAAGTAAACTTAACATCTCAGAACTAACCAATCATAAACATATAAAATGTTTACATTTGTACACAAATCTCTGTAAAACTCCCTGAAATAATGAATAAAGATTGATATTTACTTAAAACTCTACATGTCTGGTGGTTGGTAAAACATCATCCTAATGGATTTAAGAGCGAATCTGAAGTATTTACATAACAAATATGAGTCAGGCAAAAGATTCCAGACCTCATTTCAACCAAGCTACATCACAAAAGTTGTGGCTTGAGAGCTAGTCCAATAAACATGTAGGGACTATTTATTGTACATGTCCAAACCATATCGTTAATAGGGGATTACACAAGTTGTAGTCAGTACTCTCTGAACACAAGAGGTTTTCATTATAATAACTAGTCATTGATAATTTTACATTCCAACCTAACATACACATCCGTATTCTGTACTGATTGATAATACAGTACATGTGTTAATTGTAAACCATGCAATGTTGCACTTTCTTTACTAGTCTTGATTTACTGAGCAATTATTTTATCGCTTATCTCAAACATTATGCAACACAATATATTAGGTTACTGTCTAATAGCTGCTTGGGTTAAATAATTTTATGTATCCAATTTCTTACACTGTTATTTTTTAAAATATAAATATGCCATCCTATTAAAAGTAAGCTTCCAAAAGTACTATGCTTAGCAGCAGAATTTTTATCTTAATTTTGGCGCCTACTGCATTCAAACCATTATCTTTTGAGCTAATCTCAAACATGCATGTTCTACAGTTATGTGTGACCTTAGAAAATTGAGAGAAGCACACATTCATAGTTGTTTGTCATTGTTTAAGCAATTGATCTGGCATATCTGCTTTAAACAGTGTTTATATAAAAATGAAATTACGGGTGGTCTTTATTTAGTATTCTTCAACAATTTTTAAACGGATTTGTCCAAACATTACTTTTATTTAATTTGTAGTAAAAAAATAAATAAAAGAAGAACTGGAAAGAAAATACCATGATTACAACTGGAAAATCAGGTCATTTAGACTGCCCATAAAATTCAATGCAAGATCTATGCACAAAAAGTGACTCATTCAGAAACATTCTTAGCCACGCTTGCAACAGATTCCTTGGAATTAGTATTGCTTGTCTGTCTTGACTAAGTGATTCAACAAATCTAATCAAGAATGAGCAAATCTGGGCAGAATCCAATATCTATTTAAACACAAGGAGGAAGCAATACTTACAACAGGATTCTTTGTATTGGGATCAAATTCTGTTGAGTTTGCATCTGTAGGAAAAAAAATAATTAAAAAACTAATGTAAAGTCTAACTGTCAGTTCTGAGGATTAAAATGTTCTTCTCATTGACATTTTAATATTATACATAATATATTCTTCAATTAAACAATATGAAATAAACCACTAAAATGAACACGTTCCAACTAAAGACATTTATGAATGATGTTCTAACTGACATTGTGGGCAGAGACTCATATAAATGATAGCTAACATAGCAGATGTGCATCTATAAATACAATACTTCCCAATTGCTTTCTTGCTCTGAGAATGTGCTTAAACATTATGAACAATGAGGAACATTAAGCCTATGCATTAGTATTAATGGTTAGGTATGCCTGAATTCAGCACCCCTAAACCATTGTGACAGCAACAAAGGTAGAAAAAAGCAGATAATTAAAGTTAGAAAATGTGCATTATGACATACGAGTCCATATCTTCCATTATTGCCTATGACATTGTGATGCAAATATGAAAGGCAGATTTTGCATTGTGACACACTTTTAATCATTTTGACATCATAACAGTTAGCTACAGATACCCATGGATAATCAAGAATACACAGACAAGATAGAAAGAACTGCACATGGATTAGAGAGCAAATGAAAGTATACAATATCATGAAGAGAGTAAAAGAATTGAAATGGAAATGGACTGGTCACATGGCAAGAAGAACTGATGGCAGGTGGACCAAGGCAGTCATAGAATGGATCCTACTTGATAAAAAGCATCCACAAAAGAGACCTAAAACAAAATGGACCAATGACATCAGCAAGTATTACGGGCCCAATTGGCAAAAGAAAGGTCAGAACAGTATTAGTTGGAAACATGAAGAGGCCTTCATCCTGCAGTGGATAGACAATGGCTAAAGTGATGATGATGATGAATCAAGAACTCAAATGGCTAAACTGATGATGATGATGAATCAAGAACTCAAAAGGGTGTTGGACCATGCTGTTGATTTGACTGCTCTTGGTGATCAAAGTTTTTTTTTCTTCAGTTATCAGAGTTTCATTAGAAATATGGTCCTATCATAAGGAATGTGGAATTTTCTTCAAGTTAAAGGCATCAACATCCTATTTTTGCCTGGAGGAATGGAAGATTCCTAAAAGTCTAAAAAGAAGATAAAGGGGGCTGAAGGTAGCTGAGATCTAAGAAGTGCAACTTATTATTGAAGTATGGCATTGACTTATATAAATTTTACTTACAGTGTTGGTTGGTAGTTATGCAACACCAAAATTAAATATTGAAAAGTGCTGAGAATTAATAATTCTATAAAAAAACAATTATTTTTTGGGATTTCCTCCTGACATATTTTTCCTAAGGAGGGAACCTCTTATACAACAATTCTGCTAAATGAAATTATTTTGCTTTATTCCCTCAGTCTGATTAATTACTGAATGCAGCTAAGAACTATCTTCTTCTGCAAGTGGAGATTTCTTCACTTACAGAGCTTATGCTTATTAGATTTTTACTAAGTTAAAGTGGGGCTTACCCCCAGATAATTAGGTGTAAAATACCTTGCCAGTTTAGACAGTTCCTTGCAAATTCCACTACTGCCAACTGCATTCCCAAACAAATTCCTATAAGTAACAAAAATGGTAAATGATACAATTACATATATACATTTATATATATTTTCCAGCCAAGAAACAGAACATATGCAGTTGCTTTGTGATCCCAAGAGCAAAAAAGTGAAGCAAAAATTTAAAAACAAAATGTCACAGGGAATCCACAACTTAACAACCTGTTGCCTAATGACCATTCACATTTAAGAAGTAGATGGAATTGGTGCTTTATGGCTATAGAGTGAGCGCACATACAAACACAGAGCGATTGTAAATTGTTGTACTGCCCCCTATGATCATATGACATTACGACAGGTGCTTGGCAACCAGTCACTTTTATAACTAATTGCAATATTCTGCAGTGATGTGACCATAATTTGCATTTTTTTTTGTTGGTTTCCAGTGCTTTTTGCTAGTTTCCAGTGAAAACCATCCATTCAGAAAATAGCTTTGCCTAATGAACACAGTGATTCTCTTTATGATGGTTGCAGTGTCCTGGGGTCATGTGATCACCCTGTGACCTTCTGACAAAGTCAGTGGGAAAGCAAGATTCACTTAATAACCAGGTTACTAAATTATCAACTGCAGTGATTCACTTAACAACTGTGGCAAGAAAGGTCATAAAATGGGGCAAAGCTCACTTAACAAATGTCTCACTTATCAACAGAAATTTTGGGCTCAATTGTGACCCTAAGTTGAGGACTACCTATACTCACCTAATATGGCAAACTGCCATGCTTTTTGCAAACTGCCAGACAAATCCATAAGCTGGAATATCAGGGGGAAAATATCAAACATCAATAATTATTTTATTTCCTTTTTTGGGTAAAGGGGATAAAAAGAGCTTTGTTGCTCCATGATGGTAATTGTCCAAGAAGTAAGACACTGATTGGAAGTTGCTCTCTGCACCCTATTGCTCTCTAGAACCAATAAAAGGCCAATAGGAGGCCATCTTGAAGCCAACTAGGGCTTTGTGTGCTTTTGTCTTTTCCTCCTTGTCATTAAAAAACACACCATCCCTTTATTGTGGAAATGGCAAAGCAAGTCCTCAATGAGGCTGTGTACATCAAGAAGACAGTGGCAAAATACAACACCACCCTATCACCAAGCAGGAGAGGAAAAAATTGGAAACCTACTTGTTCTAAGGCAGACACGTCAAACTTGCGACGTCACGTGACATCGCGCAACGTATCGGGATGGTTTTGCCATTGCCGGCACTTGGGTGGGCACGGCTTCCGCGTGACACATCCGGTCCACGGGCCGGCAGTTTGACACCCCTGTTCTAAGGCAACAGAGAACAAGCTGTAAAACTGCTTGTGCAATTTTTCCACTGAAGTAGAAGCCAGTTCAACTTCCACAGCTCGCAGGACTTTTCTGAAATAGCTGCTGCATGAAGTGCCCTAAGAGCTCACAAGCTTCCGAGCTGACATTTCTACTTTGAAATTGAAGATTCACAAGCCCGGGAAATCTGACTTGAACAAATGTTATCAATTATGCAAGACTAAAAGTCCACTCCTGGTGTACTTTCTTACCAAGAAAAGGCTTTTTCTTTTTTCTTGCCCATGAAATGGCTTGAAGTTTTCCTTCAGTTCCCCTATGGCCAAAGCCTCCAGGTACTAAGATGCAACTGAAATCATACAAAATACAAAATTCAAGCATAACACATGAGCCAAATAATTTAGATTTGAGAATTATGCGTATCTGTGCCATACTTTTACTGATGGTAGAACATAAAAGATCTTTTATCTGAGTTTTTCATCTTAACATTTTATCAGTGTATGTAAACATACCATTATGATACATAATGTATGACCTCATCCTAAGGACAATTTTTAAAAATCTTTGTCTGCATTGCATAAACCTGTTTCTTTTTCACATAATAATATTATCAATTAACATAAACTAAAGGTTTGCTTTTTATTATAACTTATTTCAATTCATAGTTTAGGACATTCGTAAAAATTAAATAACTCAAAACATGTAATAGGAATACTTTAGCAAAAGTAAGGCTGAAATTTCCAGAAATGCATAGTAAGAGTTGAGTACAAATACGTTCTACACACTGATATATCAAATGTTCAAGTTTTGAGATGATTTTAAATAAAATTAAAATGCATTTATTTATAAAACAATAAACAAGAATCACCCAGGTAAATCGGAGTGGAAGCTGAAGAAAAAGGTATTTGCTTACTCTGCTTTACATAGCTTCTGCCAGGCCTGATGGAATCTCACTGGATTCTCAGCCTCCATAGCAGGCTCGAGGTCTGCTGAATCTATATACTAGTTGAATAAAAAGGCAGAACATACTTTAACACACATACATTAAATACAACGGAATTCTTCTCAAAGTAAAAATCTTTTTTTATTTTTTTTTATTTTTAACAAAACAAAACAAAGCAAAACATAACACACATATACACACAATATATACTCCTCTCCCTTTTTTTTACAGCGTTTGCATAACGGCAATATATTATTTACATTTCCCCCCTTATTCTTCTTTAGAATATTTGTCCTTATTGCCCCGTTATTTCTTATTTACATTTTTCTTCCTTCATGTTCTACTTCTTACTAAGAATAATTCATATTATTATTATTATTATACACATATTTTCACTTTTGACCTTTCCATACTTATTCTCCTCTATTATTTCTAGTCTCCAACCAGACATACCATTTGTTCCATGTTATATAATACTCTGTGTCTTCCTTTCTTTTATCTCTTTTGTTAATTTGTCCATCTCAGCACAGTCCAGGATTTTTCTTATTACTTCTTCCTCTGATGATATATTCTCATTTTTCCAGCACTGTGTATATGCTATTCTTGCCGCCATTATTATATGTAAAATTAAGTACCATATTTCTTTACTATATTTTCTGTTTAAAATACCCAACAAAAAGATCTCTGGTTTCCAGTCTACAGGTTGGTCTATTATTTCTTCGATCCATTTTCTTATTGTAGACCAGTATTTTTTTCCAACTGGGCATGTCCACCATAAATGATAATATGTTCCATATACTTTTTTACATTTCCAGCATGTTGGCGAATTGTTCTGGAACATCTTGGCAAGCTTTGCTGGTGGAAGATGCCATCTGTAAAACATCTTCAACTGGTTTTCCTTGAATGCCGCCGACATAGTCAATTTTATATTTATTTCCCATATTTTTTCCCATTTCTCCAATTCTATATTATATCCGAAATTTTTTGCCCATGTAATCATTGTGTCTTTGACAACCTCGTCTTCCATTTTATATCTCAATAGGTATTTGTATAAACTGCTAATTAATTTTATTCATCATCAAAGTAAAAATCTTAACAGTTTATAATTAGTGAAGTACAAAGCATTCTACTCTAGCACTGGTTCCGTACTCTAAGTATTAGGGAATCTATTGAAATTTTACATAATTTAGAGACATTTATATAATGCAGGTTGAATAAAACATGGGCTTCAGGGTGTTTTTCAAATTCATAAAAAAGAGGGAAAGCTTGTTTCAAATGAATGATGTTGTCAAGTCCCCAAACCCTCATTGTTTTCCCTGCGTATATATTCTACTTTTGGGGCCTGCCATTCTGTTGGGGGAGGGAGAGCTTACTCTAACTTGGGACAACTTTCGCTTTCTACTCTCTCCTCCTGCCTCTATCCCCTTGAGAAAGGAATGTATCTCCCTTATCAGGGAGACAGTTATAGAGAAACAAAACTGGAGAAGACCTTGAGATGTGCGCCAACTGTGCCAGTTACTCACTCATCAGACCACCTTTGGATTGGCTGGATATCAAATGGACATTATGACTTTGGTGGGAGGAGGAATATTGCTAGCTTAACTATACCTTTTGCGTGGGATTTTCCCCAGATCTCGCATTGACTTCCCTACTGTCACTGACCCCTAATAAAAGTATCCTTTTGAGACAATGCCTGTTTCAAGAGTTCTGCTTTCTTGGGTGGTTAGTTGAAGTGGATCCTTACATAAGGCGAGATCTGCATAGTACTCAACCCGGAGAAGCTGCTGCCCTACCGGGGGAGTTGCAAACTATTTCTACATGGAGGAGTTCCAGGCAGAGAAATGGTCCAAAGATCTCTTCTGCCTAAAAACGTCAGTCGATTTATGGCTGCACTCCGCAGGCATTTCGAAGACTGGCTGGCCGATAAGAAAGCCTGGAAGCAGATTAAGACAGTGAAACAAGGAAGGAGACTAGTCGCTGAGTATACCAAGGAGTTCAGAGAGTTGGCCAGTCACCTGCTCTGCCAGAGGACATTCTGGTAAGCTTTTTCCAGGATGGACTCAATGAAGAGCTGTATAATGCCTGTGTAGCCCGTGGGGCCCCAGGGCTATGACTGGTGCCTGCTAGCTGAGGAAGTAAAGATTGATCAATGCAAGCATCTGAATCACCCGGTGAGACCAAGCTTCAAGCTGCAGACTGATAAGTGAGGGGAGACTGCACGAGCTTTGCCTGCCCCACCTTGCAGCACTGCCTGCTTCAAATGTGGCAAAAAGGGACATTGAGCCGTGGATTGCTGCAGTAAGACACCTGCCAAGAGAGGGGATCATCTATCGGCCAAGAGACCCCTGAGGATCCAATCACGCTCCAGGGAGACTGCAATGAGATCCAAGGAAGTCGTAGAGCTCCCCTGGGATCACAATCAAGAGGGTCAAGCTCCAACTCAACGCTACGATGATCCAGGGACAGCAGAGGATGACTATGAGGATGACCTATTGGTGAGTGGGCCAACTGACCCCATAACAGTGCCCCTAGAACTTTCCATACCCAGCACTGGGAGGACAGTGAAATTAGCAGTCTTGCTGGACTTGGGGTATACCCGGCGCATTATTAGCCCAGAATTCATGGGGAAAATGGGGATCCTCCTCAGGAGGCTTAAGATTCCAATTACTTTTTGCCAACTGGATGGTTCAATTGTGTGGGGGGGCTGCCTGCCAGTTTTGCCACCAGACCCTTATACATCGACCTGGGAGGTCACACAGAGATTTTTAATGTTTATTGTGGCCCCAGGAATGGAGTGGCCATTAGTTCTGGAACTGGCTTGGCTAAAGAAGTGGAACCCCATGATCAACTGGAGAGAAGGGCAAGAGATTCCTGCAGGGGGAAGTCTCACCCATCAAGAAAAAGGTGGGAGATGTGGATTATGTCGTGATTTTGCCTCCGTCTTCAGTGAGTCAGACTTGCACAGCTTCCCAATGGAATACTGAGATTTGGCTGAAGCCTTCAGTGAGCAGAGGGCAGACGAACTCCTCCTCATCGGCCCACAGACTATGCAATTCCAGGGACGAAATTGCCAAAACCAAAAATGTACTTGATGACTCCTAGGGAGTCAAAAGAACTTGGAGCGGGGGTTTATCGAGCCAGCTAGACCCCGGGTAGCAGCCCGTGTTATTCAGAGAGAAGAAAGATGGCTCTCTTCATCTCTGCATTGATTATAGGAGCCTGAACACTGTGTGCATGGAAAACATGTATCCATTAACTTTAATGAAAGACATGTTAGAGCACCTATCAAAAGGAATTTTTTTTTGTCAAAACTGGACTTAAGAGAGGCTTGTTATCGCATAAGAATAAAGAAAGGAGATAAATGGAAAACTGCTTTCAATTGCCCATTGGGTTGCTTCCAATTTAAAGTTACAGGGGGGCACTGCAGTATTCATGCAACTGATCAATGAAATCCTATCTGATCACTTATATAAGGGGATTCTAGTTTACCTGGACAATATCCTTATTTATATCAAAACAAAAGATGAGCACATTAAGCTAGTCAGAACGGTACTGAAAAAACTGCGCTCTGCCAAACTGTATGCCAAACTATCAAAATGTGAATTTCACAAAAATCATATTACTGGATTATCGCATATCAAATGAAGGGATAGAAATAGACCCAGAGAAAGTGAGGGCAGTCTTAGACTGGGCACCCCTCAAAACCAGGAAACAACTCCAAAGTATCCTAGGATTTGCAAATTTCTACAGACAATTCATCCCAGCTTTTGCACAGATTGCCCTCCCAATTACAAACCTGTTAAAGACCAGAGGGGGAGATAAGCCAAAACCCAGTCAACTGCTGAAATGGACAGAAGAATGCCAAGCAGCTTTTGAGAAACTTAAAAGACTGTTTTCTATGGAGCCGGTTTTAAAACATCTTGACGCAGACCAACCATTTATAATTCAGGCTGATGCAAAGGATGTAGCTATGGGAGCGGTTTTGCTGCAGAGAAAAAAAGCAGGACAATAACAGCTCTGTGATTACACCTCGAGGAAACTGTCTGAGACCGAGCAGAGGTGGACAGCTTGGGAGAAAGAGGCCTATGCTGTACAGCGAGCTTTACTAACTTGGAGACATTTTCTAGAAGGAAACAAAATGCCATTCCAAGTATGGACTGACCACAAGAACCTTGAAGCCATGAAAACACCCAGAAAACTCCCCCCTAAGCAGGCAAGGTGGTCCCAGCTTTTCATTGTTTTAATTTTACAATTCACTATCTCCCTGGGGGAAAGAATTTTCTAGCTGATGCATTATCCAGGCTACCACAGTATAACAGCAAGAAAGCAGAAGTAGCCAAACCATTTCTGCATCATCAACTAGCAGCCCCTGTAATCACCAGGGCCCAATCAAAACCAGTGGGTGACATTGGAAAGACTTTATTACAGGAATTGAAAACCGCCTTAGAAACAGATGAATGGTTTCGTAACCATAATAACCTGTGTACATTAAAAGATGGTTTAGCATGGATTGGGGAAAAACTCTATGTTCCAGCAGCATTGAGACTTGAAGTGATGCAAGCAGGACATGATTCGAAAACTGCAGGACACTTTGCTTCTCCAGACAAGTTGATTTCATTCCATGCCCCAAGATTCCAACTGCAAAAACTTTAGCTAAACTCTTTGTGCAAAATGTATATCAATTTCATGGGGCTCCACAACATATAATTTCAGACCGGGGGGGGGGGGTTAATTCACTTCTAAGTTCTGGAATGCTTTTCTGGGTTCTAGTCAAGGATTATCATCTTCCCACCATCCTCAAACGAACGGAGGGATAGAGAGACTTAACTCAATTATAGAACAATACCAGAGATGTTTTATTAATCATCAGCAAGACAATTGGGCCGACCTGCTACTGTTTGCTAAGGTTGTTTACAATAATGCTGTACACTCAAGTACTGGGTTTACTCCATTTCAAGTAGCAAATGGCCAAACCTTTGTGGCCATGCCTGAACTCCCCACCAAAGAACTTGAAACCCAATCCTTGCAGAAGTGAATCAAACAATTGAAAACATCTGACCAGTGGTCAGGAAAGCCCTAGATGAGGCTAGGGAGGCTTATAAAGTCCAAGCTGATAAATGAAGGGTAGAACAAAAGCCATATCAAATGGGAGACTGGGTGTTCCTTTCTACGAAGTATTTACAGTCCCTGCAATCTTCAAAGAAATTAGGTCCTAAGTTTATAGGACCAGTTAAATGCATCATCAATCCTGTGACTGTTGAGCTAGACTTGCCAAAGAATCTATGGAAAATCCATCCTGTTTTCCATTGCAGTTTGCTCAAACCAGAGGTTACCTCAAATCTCAGACCTCCTGCACCTCCACTGCCACCTCCTATCATGATTGAGGGAGAACAACACTTTGAAATCAGACATTTTAGACTCTCATACACACCATGGGGTGACATAATATCTGGTACTTTGGAAAAACCTCCCTTCTGCCCAGAATGAATGGGTGAACAAGAGACATGTTAGAGCCACTACGCTTTTAAGTTCCATTCTCAATATCCTGATAAATCTCATTGATTATAGAGAAACAAAACTGGAGAAGACCTTGAGATGTGTGCCAACTGTGCCAGTTACCCACTCATCAGACCATCTGTGGATTGGCTGGATTTCAAATGGACATTATGACTTTGGTGGAAGCAGGAATATTGCTAGCGTAACTATATCGTTTGACTGGGATTTTCCCCAGATCTCGCCTTGACTTCCCTACTGTCACTGACCCCTAATAAAAGTATTCTTTTGAGACAATGCCTGTTTCAAGACTTCTGCTTTCTTGGGGGTTAATTGAAGTGGGTCCTTACAGATGTTCTGTGCCATTTTTCTTGCGAAGTGCAAAGGAGATTAAAAAAAAAGATAGCTATGTAATTGAAAAAAATTATGTTTAAAATTAATAATTCAACAGTTATTATTACTGTGGCCAAGTTTTTCATAATAATAATAATCAATTCAAGATATGAAATGAACTTATAATTTCCTTTTAGAGATAAAATTTCTATATTAAAAAATTCAGTTGGATCAAAGAAAGGTATTTAAAGTCATTAAATAAAAACACTAGTTTCTAGGAATCTTCAATACAATGCTTAAATATTTTAATAGGATATTTATTTCCACCAGATAAAATGAAAATGTTTAACTTCACAGCAGCGATACATTACAAAATCTAATATTTTCTCTGATAGTAATTAACCTCCTTCTAAACCATGGGTGTCAAACTCGCCACGTCACATGACATGTCGTGATGTATCACAACTTTTTTTTTTGCATTGCCAGAACTGAGGTGGGCGCAGCCTCCACATGATGCAACTGGCCCACGGGCCAGCAGTTTGACACCCCTGTTTTAAACCTACAATCATTTTGAAATTCATTCATAAATAATAATAGCCCTTCTGTACTTTCAGTTCCAGTAATTCATACATCAGCATCAGCATTTTTATTTCCAGTAGGAGAACTACAAGCTGCATTTTCTAATTGACATTATTCGTACAAATACTATATGCCAGCCAATGACAGCATTAGCTAGAAATATGAAGGTTACAGAATTAGGGAAGGCTGTCTGTATCTTTCTTACAATCAACGTATATATTAAAAATATTTTCATTTAATTATCATTGAAATAGTAGCTCTGTCTGTGTGAGGATGCTTTCATATTGTATACATACAGAGATCAGAGGAAAGTACAACTAATGCATATATAGATATCTTCCAAACTGTAGAACAGCATAATATTAACACTAATATTAATTAGCCAAATTTCCAGTGCATTCTACACGCTTAAACTGCAATTCAAAATATACATACATTGTATTCTTCTACCAACTAATCAATTTTAACTGTATATGGCTAAGGTATTGTTCTAGGACCACATTTGGAAGTTCACAGCCTCCATTCATCTGCAGATGACGACTGGAACTAAACCCCTGGGTCGTCCCCAAAAGCTTTAAAAACTCTTGCCAGAATTTGAAGTGAATTGCACTCTGCAGTCAGATATTATTCACTGTGAATCACCAGGCAACCTATAGACATGCTGCACAAACAGTTTAGCCAGGGTGGGTGCAGAAGTGATTTTCTGGCCTTTGCACAAAGTGTACCTGCTTAGAAAACAGATCAGTTATCACCCAAATTACTGTGTTCCCTGAGCTCTTGGGGGAGTTCCACTATAAAATCCATGGAGATTTCTTTCCATGGGGCATTGGGCTCCGCCACTGGTTGGAGCAGAGGTGGGGCTTTCCCTTGTTGTCATTTGGTAAGGCACATACTGGGCAACTGGCTACGTAGAACTTAAAGTCTTTTTTTAGCAATGGCCACCAAAACTGCCATTTAATTAAGTGTAAGGTTTTTACAAACCTGAAATGCCCTGCGGTTTTAGAGTTATGACTTTTCTTTAGCACTAGTAATTGTTGGCTTTTGGGAATATATAACTTAGCCTCCACCCAAGCTAGACCATTCTGCATTGTACATTCACTCTTTTGGATTTGGAACCACTTATCACTCTCCAATGCCCCCTTTAGGGTCATTTCTACATTCTAGTCTATCTGGGGCTTCACTTTTGCTTGCACTCGGGTGGTTACTGGTGCAGCAAGCTGGCGGGATGGAATGACTGGCATGATCACTTCAGGCTTAGAGTTATTGTATTGCGACATTCTGGACAAAGCATCTGCCAGGAAATTTTTCCCCCTGAGATGTACTGCAATGCAAAATTGAAACAGTTAAGTATTGAGCCTAGCGGACCTGCTTGGGCAACAATCTCTGGGGGTTTTTTAGAGCCTCCAAGTTTTTATGATCAGTCCACACCTTGAACATTGTTTTGCCCCTTCCAGAAAATGTCTTCAAATTAGGAGCACCCAGTCCACCAAGTAAGCTTCCGTTTCCCAGACTGCCCACCACTGTTATGTTTGGAGGTGTATGCACATGATTGCTGGGCACCCTGTTCATTCCGTTGCATCACTAGCATCCGCCTGAACGATGAATGGGGTGTTTGGGTCTGGGTGCTTGCTCAGCTGCAAGCAGATGCGTCACTTGGCATTCCATTGTCCATTTCAGTGGCTAGCTGAGTTTGGGCTTCCCTTCCTCTTTCGTTTTTAACACATTGGTGATGGGGAGGGCGATCTGAGCAAACAATGGGATAAATTGGTGGTAAAAGTTCGCAAACCTCAGAAACTTTTGCAGTTGCTTTCTGATGTAGGGTGAAGCCTAGTCTGGTACAGTTCGAATCTTCTCCATCTCTATCCATCGTTGGAGATGCGGTAGCCCAGATAGCCGATTTTGCTCTGGTGGAACTCATCTTTCGAGTAAAGCTGGACAGCCCAAAGTTGTTTGGGTACTGCCCTAATCAACTTCACATGCTCTGCCATGGTTTCAGTAGAGATCAGTATATCATCTAGGTAAACCAGCACCCCCTTGTATAAGTGCTCATGCAACACCTCATTTATTAGATGCATGAAGAAAGTGGGGGCCCTTTATAGTCCAAAAGGGAGAACTTTAAATTGAAAACATCCCAAAGGGCATTTAAATACTGTTTTCCACTCATTACCCTCTTTAATCCTGACTTGATAATATGCTTCTCACAAGTCCAGTTTGGTAAAAAAAAATCTTTCATTTCACCAGATGGGCTAGCACAGTGCTTCTTAACCTTTTTAATGCCGCGACCCCCAACCAGTTGTAAGTCGAGGACTACTCAACTGGTGCAGCACCGTTTGCAGAATGGGACTTTTGGCGGACTCAGCAGGGCAGAGACAGCCTGGACAATTCCTATTGGCTTTTGAAAGCCAATAGAATTAGACTCTATTCAAGAGAGTCTATTCTATTGGCTTTCAAAAGCCAATAGAATAAAAGGGAGTAGCACAGCTAAGGAAAAGGGGGGAAAATGACGGACTGCGTTGTTTGGCCACCCCCATGAAATGGTCATTCGACCCCAAATGGGGTCCCGACCCACAGGTTGAGAACCACTGGGCTAGCATATCCTTTGTCAGGGGCAACAGGTAGATGTTTTCAACACACACCCTATTTAGCCCTCTATAGTCTACACATAGACGAAGAAACCCATCCTATTTTTCCCAGAACAGGACCAGGACAGCCACCCTGGGTCAGGCCGATTGGATGAACCCCAATTTAAAATTTTATCTATAAAAGCCCGCAACTCCTCCAGTTTCCTACAAGTCATTGAATATAGCTTGAGCTTAGGCAGTTTAGCACCCAGCAGGATTTCCAAGAAGCAGTCAGTTGGCCGTTGGGATGGGAGCTCGTCTGAGCTCTTTTCACTAAAAACATCCCGCAAATTCCATTCCTGCATTGCAGTGCCCACCTCCTGCCTTGGCTTTGGGGCCCCTAAGTCCTTTCCCAGTTTTCATTTAGCTTCACCTCCCCCCAGGTTTTAAGCAGTTCCCTCCTCCAGTTCACATACAGTTTTCATTTCCGTAACTATGCTAATCCTAGCACCAGGGGTCTTTCTACACCCGGGGCTATAATAAAACTCAAGAGTCTCTGTGTGCTCCCCCATCCGTATTTCTATCAGCTCAGTGACAAATGTCACTGGGATCCCCCCTGCTACAGAGCCATGTAGCTAGCAAAATGTCACTGGCACCTTGAGTCGTCTAAGTCTCATTCCTAGCTTTTCAACCAGGGCAGGTGTCAGGTCCACCTTCGTATCCTGCCATTCGGTTGAAGGGGAGGGGAAATGTTGGCATATTCAGGATACTTTCACTTTGCTGTAATTCTTGGCAATAAGGGAGGGAAATTGTCTCTCTCCCAGCCATCATACCCTGAGAGTGACATGTTATCTGCCTAGCACCTCAGCATTCTCAAAACATCTTCATGGCATCATATTGGCTGCCGGTGGACTGGATGGGGGTTGAGACTTGGGGAAAATGAAATAATAGGTTTGCATTTTACGTGAGATTTTCACATTCCGCCTGACTTTCCTGCAACTACTTGAACATTGGGCGCTATCTAACAAAATGAAATTCAATGGTGAAAAAAGTAAGGTTCTACATTTAGACAAGAAAAACCAAATGCACAGGTACAGTATAGGTGCTACCTTGCTCAGTAGTAATAACTGTGAGAGAGATTTCGGAGTCCTAGTGGATAATCACTTAAATATGAGCCAGCAGTGTGCTACAGCTGCCAAAAAAAAAAAAAACGTAATTCTAGGCTGCATTAACAGAGGGCTAGCATCAAGATCACATTAAATGTTAATACCACTTTATAACACCTTGGTAAGGCCACACTTGGAATACCAGTTTCGGTCACCACAATGTAAAAAAGTTGTTGAGATTCTAGAAAGAATACAGAGAAGAGCAATAAAGATGATTAGGGACTGGAGGCTAAAACATATAAAGAATGGTTGCTGGAATTGGATATGTATAGTTTAATGAAGAGAAGGACGAGGGGTGAAATGATAGCAGTGTTCCAATATCTCAGGAGTTGCCACAAAGAAGAGGGATTCAAGCTATTCTCCAAAGCACCTAAAGACAGGACAAGAAGCAATGGATGCAAACTAATCAAAGAGAGAAACAACCTAGAAGTAAGGAGAAATTTCCTGACAGAACAATTAATCAGTGGAACAGCTTGCCTCTAGAAGTTGTGAATGCTCCAATACTGGAAGTTTTTAAGAAGAGCCTGGACAAGAGTCTGAAATGGTATAAGGCAGGGCTTTTCAACCTTTTCACTGATTGTACCACTTTTAGGATATGGCAATATTTGAGTACCACCTAGCAAGGTGTCAAAAACTCGATGACCAAATCCCCCCGTTCAAAGTTGCAATTGCACTGAAATGAATTATGACCATTTTTCACACTTATGACCACTGCAGCATGCCCAGGATCATGTGATTTATATTTGGATGCTTGGCAATTGATTCATATCTCTTGGAGGGTGACCCCTCCCCCACTGCATTTCTTGCCTGTTTGCTGCTGCCAGCACAGGTGGCTCTGCCACAGCAGTTGTAGATCGGCTCATGGCCGGCCTGCTTGATCTCCTCTTCTCTTCCCCACCCTCCTCCTCCTCCTTCTTCTTTCCCTTCGGTGTAGCTAGAGCTGACTCTGCCTCCTCCCAAGGCTACTGCTTTTTTCTGTCTCTCCCTCTCTCACCCAAACTGCCTCCTTTTATAGGCTCTCCTGTCTCTGCCCCCTCCTCCTCCTTTCTCATGGGGGAGGGTGAGCCAGAAATGAGCCTGGGGCCTTTGTCACCCCAGCCACTCTGCAGGTCCGGAGGACTCTCTCACAGTAAGTCCTTTCCTGCGCTGGCTCTTTCCCTCCCCCACTACACTTGGGCTGTGTACCACCTGCCACTTGTTATTATACCACAAGTGGTACGCGTACCACCGGTTGAAAGCCCTGGTATAGGGTTTCCTGCCTGAGTAGGTTAGACTATAAGACCTTCAAGTCCCCTTGCAACTCTTACTACTACTGCTGCTGCTGCTGCTGCTGCTGCTGCTGTTGTTATTATTATTATTTCTCTCAGTAAAAGTTCTTTTGATTCAACCACATGGATTCAAGAGTTTTACTTTCCTGAGGGACCAGCTGGGGCAGGTCCTTACAGCAGGGTTTAGACATCTGGTACATCCTGAGTCCAGAAAGGCCAGTTAGATTGGCTTTTTGTCCCAAGGATTGGACAACCAGTTCAATGAGGACTGTCACCAGGGTGACTGGGCCACTTAACAAGGAGTTGTCATCAGAGTCAGTATCACTCTCTCCAGGGCCATCCGCTGGGCCAGTAGGACTTATTTCACCATCCTGGGGAGATGGAGTGAACTCTACAACCTCCACTCCTTCCAGGGCCATCTCACAGGTTCACAGTGACAGTTTACCAGGCTTCTTGATGGGAGCTGGGGTCACCTTTTGGGCAAAATGGTTGGATTTGCATTCAGCAGCCTGGTACCCCTCCTTCCCACATTTGAAGCAGGCAGTGCAGCATCACTGGAGGCTATGGATGCTCAGCTGGTTTTTGGGGCTTTCTTCTTCTACAGAAATGATATTCATCACCTGTGCCCCGGGCGATACTTTTTTCAGGATGGAACACTGAGTCAACCTTGATCCATGAGAATTGAACTGCCAAACTGCTGGCAACCAGCAGTCAACAGAAGTAGCCTGCAATACTGCATTCTAATCAGTACGCCTCCCCGCATGAATTTTATGGTTTCCTGCATCATCCAGGAAGCTTGGCCATGCTCTCTGCTCATCTCTTCTTCCTCCAGTTCTTTCAGCTTCACTTGTTGTTCCTGACGGCAGCTCCCACAGCTTCCACAAATAAAAGGGTATCTTTTTCCAATCTTCCTTTCTGCTGACATCCAAAAACCACCTAGGTCCTGGCGGGTCACTGCAGTTTTCTGCCTCTCCCATCCACTCAGAGAGATCCAGTCCTGGAGGAGGCCTGAGCAAAGCCTCCCCCCAGCATTTTTTTCTCTTCCTGATCACTCCCTTGAACCAACATTGTGTGCATGGTTCCCATGATAGAGTGATATCCGCTCCAGGTTGACCACAATTGCAGATTCCACCTAATGTCAGACCTACCCTAGTTTGATCCCCTAGGGAAGAAAAATTCTTGACTCGATTTGGTTGAAGTAAAAGGTACTTTTACTAAGAGATGCTGATTGCAGTAAAGTCAGGCAGAATCTGAGCTTCTCACGCATCAACATAAAACTATTTTCTTCTGGCCTGTCCTTCCCTCCATGACAAGTCCAAATATAGCCAATGCAATGCTGTTGGGATGTTTTGGGAACACTGAGGTGTTTGAGCTGGTAACTTTTTACACTCAGGGCAAACATCCTTGAAGATGCCTTGGAACGAACCAGTTCCATATTGAACTGCTTTTCTTCAACTGTCATTCCCACCTCCCAAATTCCTATACAAATGCATACAGTTTTATTGCCCATTTGTTCCCCCCATCCCTCTCCTCTAGTTCTTTGACGGCAGAATGTCAATGCAGTGCCAAGCTGAAGATGGTGGACCTGACACTGCTTAGCCACATGTAAAAACATTATCTTAATGCATACAATTATGAGTAGGATTAATATATCAGTTAAACTGACCAGAGTCACTTTAGTGAGATAGGCAATGTGTACGTTTTATAAATGAATAAATAAAATAATATTAATCAAAACATAAAATATTTCTCAGGAACATGGGATTCTCTTTATCTTTCAGAAATTCCAGTACATAAATTATTATAACAACTCTCAGGACAAAGCCACATACGTAAACCACTTTCGAAAACGTGCAAGAGATCAATAAAATTATTAAAGAGCACATGTTACTCAAAAAAGACACTTTAGGAACAATGCTTACAAAACACAAGAAACAATGAAAGGGAAAAAATGATTGATTCTCACCATTAGATCAAGCTTGTGATTAATTGCTATAGCTGAATGCTCTAATGCCTTGAAAATAGAGGTGTAGCAATCACTCAGTTTTGTATACTTCCCAACTAGAGCAACAGAACAGCTGTTTAGCATCCTCTCATACCTGGCAATATAAAATATCAAATAATATTTAGATTTCCAAATATTTCAACAGGTATTAAAGTATTATACATTTGGATTGGATATAGTTAGTGTGTGTGTTTGTGTGAGTGTGTGCATGTGTTTAAAACAGGGGAAGCCATGTTCTTAAGTTATAATTAAGGTTCACTCTCCAAGTTAAAAAGACAAAATAACAGAAGCTTGAAATATTTTTAAAGCACAAAAACCTTCCATTTTATTCTATTTATCGCTGCACCATTTGAATTTCCTCTTCCTCCGAATTTACTCAAACCATCTTAAGGAATGAAAGCCCTGCACAACTATAAATGGCTCGATGGCTAATTTATTATTAAATAAGATTATGCTCAACTGAAATAATTTACATCTCTCCAGATAAGAAGCTGATTGAATTATTTATTATGAGTCAAGAGAAAAGAAAAGAGGGCAATTGAGAATAACATACCAAAGAGAAATTACATTAAGAGAAACTCCACACAAGATAGATTTACACACTAGTTAGATGTTTTGAAGAAATGAATTAATTTATTTTTGCTATAAAAATGTAGGTTTTTGGATTATTTTCTGATGCAGGGGCTCTATCTCTTAATTGGTAGAATTTGTACCTCAAACTCTTATGAGCTTTTGATGATAGTAGGAAGCTATTCATTATTAATTATTATTTCAATTTATATAGCCACCCATTTCAAATACATGACTCTGAGCAGCTTATAACAGTTAAAAAGAAAAATGAATACAACCTAGAAGCATTTTTCTTTCCATTTTTTTCTTTTTCTATATTTTATTCTTTGGGGAATGTAATAAGGCATACCGTATATTCCGGTGTATAAGGCGACCCGGGGTATAAGACGACCCCCATCTTCGGTGCCGAGTCACATGCCTAGAAAGTCATCTTATACATCGGAAACTACCATTATTTCCGGCGTATAAGACGACTCGGCGTATAAGACGACCCCCGACTTCGGTGCCAATTTTAAAGCTTGCGAAAGTCATCTTATACGCCAGAAAGTACGGTAATTTAAAAAGAAAAAAACATTAAAAACTATATAAAACCAAACAACATAATTGGCAGCCAAAATATATAAACTATCAGCAATGTACACCTGAATCCTCAAGCCTGGTTGCAAAGGTATCTCTTTGAGGCGTTATGAAAAGTCAGTAGGGGTGGGGCCAGTCTGATCTTCTGGAAGGGAAGAATGATATCCCACAAGAGAAAAGGCTCCCTTCCTAGATCCCACCAGGTGGCAATCCCTAGCACAGTGTTTCTGGGGAATGCCTGGCTGGGAAATTCTGGGGGTTGAAGTCCACACATCTTAAAGCTGCCAAGATTGAGAAACACCATCTAGTACAGTGATGGCGAACCTTTTAGAAACCCAGTGCCCAAACTGCAATCCAAAACCCACTTATTTATCACCAGGTGCCAGGTGGCCGTGGCCGCGGTGGTCATGGCAGACTGGGTGGGTGGGGCCAGGGTGACGGGGGCCAATCCCTCGCCATCACCGGGGTATGGCACGTATGCCCACAGATAGGGCTCTGAGTGCCGCCTCTGGCACGCGTGCCATAGGTTCGCCACCACTGATCTAGTAGATGGGATCCAGAGCATGGCTCTCCTGCCAGACATAATGGGATGGGCAGATGTTACCTGGGAGAGGTAATCCCTCAACTAAAATGACAGTGTGTGAGATCTTTGCAGGTCCCTCTCAATAGCTCAAAGAAAATGAACAAGCAAAATTAATATTTTAATTATTTCCCTCCATTTTCTTCAGCACAGGTAGAGCCATGCAAAATGTCAAGCATAGGGGAATTTTCTTTCCTTTTATGGGGGATGAAATGACTTTTGTAAGTGTTTAAGTTCGAGCACAGATTTTTGCTCCTTGCTTTAACAAAATGCTCTTGTTTCAACATTTCTGACTGAAAAGAAGAGGTGAGAGCTTTGGAAATGAAACTGATGACAAAATTGAAATACCTTGAGTTACAACTGCATAGTTTCAATCTCCATTTATTTTTGCACTGAGCTCGCCTTGTTCTTACAATGAAACTCATTAGTGCATAATGCAACATTGTGGGAAAGGGTTATTTTTCAGCTACCTTATCACAGATTCTAATGTTCACCACAGGTGAGAGAAAAATCACTGGACCGACTTCCGGTCCTGCATCGTAGCAACACAGCTGAGGGATTGCGGGGCTCCGCACCCCACAGCTGTTTCACCCTGCCAGGGGACCCTAAATGGGTCTAAAGTCACCCCAGAGAGGCATCCAAGAAAGAGAGCTCTCCGGTGATCGCAGAACAAAGCCAGTCGATTCGTTTGATCCATGGGAAGCCCTCTAATCTGACAGGAGAAAGGCTAGCTACACCTCAGTGACTAGCCCAAGTTACCGGCAGCCAAAGTCCAAAACCACTAATCAGAACAACTGTGGACAGCACACTTGGAACTGGGTGAGAATATTGATCTTCTCTCTTCTATTTTGTAACTGACTTCCTGGAAAAGATCCCCAAGAAGCAAAAAATCCTCCGAAAGTGAGAAGGGAGGGGACCGCACCCTCACCCTTACATAGACGGAAGAGGCAATTTAATTTTTATGGGGGGCAGAAATATATTGAAATTAAGTCAATAATACTACAGTCTGGATAAATCTGAAAATGATGAAAACTGTTAAGATTTCACATCTGAAAGAGTATTGATGAAAATACAAGAAAATAATTCTTTGTTTTAAAAGTTGGAAAATGAAAAGCTATTGACATCTAGTGGAGAATTAGAACATAGAACAGCAGCTGCATTGACTCAGAAATTGGCAAGATGCCCAGAAACAAAGAACAACTTGTTCATTTGAACCTCAGTGACTTCTAGATAAATAGAGAACAACTGGGAATAGAGGAAAGAAAATATACTGGGCCACCTACTAAAGAGTGAGAACTATATTTGTTTTAAAAACTGCTGACCTTCTGGGATTATAAACACTTACTGAGCTGTGATCTCTAAGCTCAAGAATTGTTTGCAGAAAAAGAAAAATCCTTGACTTTTGGCTAATCTTCTAGAGGGGAATTTATTGGCAAGCTCTTAGAAGGTTAAATATTCTGGACTGCAACTTTGGCTGTCTGATAATTGTAAGACTCCTGAATAGAAGAACTGTTATAAAATACTGCTTTTAGTGGTGCCTTCACAATTGGAAATGTATTGGATTATAAAAACCATATATAAAGATAAGAACTATATAAGATTTGGTTGTTTGGACTTTAAGATTGGCTGGTTTGACAAGGCTAGCTACAGAGACTATGGTACCAGTGAAAGACTATCTGGAAGGGGGAGATAAAATGGATGTTGCATACCTATCTAAAAGCAGCAGGAAACCAAACCTGGTATCTCCTTCTGAAGTCCCCAGCCTGGAACAACAGAGATCTGCAGGAGCAACACTCCAAGACAAGGCAAATATTTTCCAGGAGAAAATGTATGCAATGGTGCAATATATTCAAATGATAATAGTTTCAAATCATGATGAGATTAAAAATAACTTTGACAACATAAATGAGCACATTTTTCATCTAAATTTACAATTAAAAAACTCTCAGAAAATGACGACAAAGAATGAACAAACGAACCAGATAACAGAACATAAACCAGAGGACGGTGACCCAAAGAGGGAAGTTACAAATGAAGAGAACTACAGCTTAATACAGATAAAAGAAAACCTGCACGATTTTGCCACAACAATAGAAATGGAAAAGATATTTTATTTTTCAGGGCTTCAAAATAAACCTGAAGATAGGAAAGAAGATCTAACAAAATGAATTATAGAGCAGCCAAGAGAATCATTAGAGTTTGGGAGAAAAAAACGCACATCCTACCTAACTTGTCTTTCCTATTCCCAACAACATTCACAAAAATACCGGAAGAACCCCTGGTAAGCTGAACACACTGGCTTTGAAAACTACTTTGCAAAAGAAGAAGGCTAGAGTTAGATTCAAGAGATTTGATTCGACTTACCAGCTGGAGTACTATATGATTAAATACTTTTGAATATGGTTAAAAGAATAGATAAATTATGGATATAAAGGGGCCCTACGGTAAAAGGGATAAGATATACAAGTAGTATAATACTTTTTATAATATATGAAATATAAAAATATTGGGATGGGTATGTGAATGAAAAGTTTGGATATTTAAAGGTAATTAACTGTGGAAAATTATGACTGATAAGAATGATTTGAATACAGAGGGGAAATTAAGCTTAAATAAGAATCTTAAAAACAGGACATAATGTGACTTAATAAGATGACTTTTATAAATACAATTGAAACATAAGCTGATCAGAAAAAATGTTATATGCTGATGTTACTGTTATTTGTTCAAACACAAGAAAAATGTTTTTATCCAACCTTGTATGTATCGAAAGTATTAAGAACTACATTTGTTTAATGTTGACAAAAAGAAAATACTACTGCAAGAAGAGATCAAGGAAATATATCATTAATTAATATATTGATTATGGAATTATAGAAATTAATTATTATTGTTTTTTAAATATATGAACCCAGGCTGTTTACTAAGCACTAAAGATTGTTATTGTAAAAAATCAATTATATATATATATATATTCATATTCAGAATTTTTCTATGGAAACCTCTTGGGTAAAAAGGTTGCATTTTAGCGCCATCAGAATTGTAACATAATATGTAATATCAAAAGATACTGCAAATACTTTCTTATTATGCCATCTTACCAGCTTATATATTATTTACAAAAACACTGAAACAAACAAACAACTCTGAAAAACCTGGGGCCTGATAAATGTTTCTTGCAAAAAGATTTTCTGGTGCAAATATGATACAAGGGAAATAGAAATATCAAGATAAGAAACAAAGAAATGTACCTATCTGCAATTTTTTTCCATTTGAAAAGAAGGTGACTTGGTTGATCGTCAATTGGTAGGCTTAGCCTCTCTTTAAAGTATTTAATTATGCCTTGTTCTTCCAAAAGGATTGGCACTCGGTAAGTGGAAGAAACGTCATGGATGAATATTACCTAGAAAATATGAATTGCAATTATTAATAGTGTAAATTTAAAACTAAATAGACAAAGTATGTGTGTATGTGTATATGAATAAATATCTCCTTTAGCTTGACTCAGTGCTTTTCAAAAAGGATGAACTATGTTATGGTGTAGTGATTGGTTATTTTAGGGACCTTCTATCTCCCATAGTATTTGCCTGATCAGTTTGATCTGTTTGGTGTGTTCCGGGATCCTTCAATTAAACAATGACATCTATATGGACCACAGAAGCATGACTTCTCTGTAATAACATTTGCCCTCTGGAATGAGGGCCACTCCTCCAGGTTCAGATACCCACCCCCGCTTATATTTTATGGGCTCTGAAGACCTAGCTCTTTGCAAAGGCCTTTGGAAAGGATGAGTGAATCTCCATTGTGTTATGTGAATTCATTTCTTTTTGCTTCCTGATTGTGGTAGAATAGAACAGAACAGAATAGAATAAAAACTTTACTGTGACTTTAAATGTACACTAATCAGCATATATTAAAATAAAATTTCATTGCATTCAGCTCTCAAAAAATACCTTTATGCATATACCCACATACACACACATATATAACACAGAGAAATATCAGTCTAGTTCGAATGTATACATATAAATGGCAAAATGTAGTCTGGAGTCCCAGGAGAGAAGAGCTGCCTCCTACAGGGCAAAGAAACAGAACTTGGAATGTCTGGTAGGCAGGAAGAGGGCAAAGACAGCCCTCCCTAGCAGTTCACAGAATATATCTATAATTATGCAGGAAATTGCTTTAGTCTGGCAAGATTCTGTCTGTAAGTGAAGAACAATAAAGTAACTACTCAGAAGTAACTCCACATATTATTCTTGGAACTGATGCTGATTGTTTTTTGTCATTTTTGCCGTCTATTTTATTGTAGAAAAACTAAATATGATATAATAGGAATAACAGAATCGTCTCGTCTAGCAAAGGACACAATTTGCTCAAAATAATGAAAGCAATTAAAAATAGAGGAGTCATACAGTCTGTCATATAGTCCTTCCAGAAAATTCTTGACTTTTTTGCTGATGATTTTTGTGTTTTAGAGGGTGTAGAAAGGTGCCAAAGATCAACTATTTTTGATTTGATACTAGTCAGTAAAGAATACTTATTTGAAAAAGTAGAAGCTCTAGTCTCTTCTTAAAAATCTCCAGTAATGGAGCGCCCACGATTTCTGAAGGCAAGATGTTCCACTAGTT